>NC_051043.1:7933309-8533309 GCF_904848185.1 Acanthopagrus latus | reverse complement strand
GGGTGACACCCTGAACAGCATCGCCCTGCAGTACCATTGCTCAGTACGTCTGTGCTCAGAACTGTGTGTTTGTCTCTGTTTGTCTTTCTCCTCTTGTGAATTCCAACTCTACACTCTTCCATGTTAAAGTGGTTCTTAAAATCTTATTTCTTTACTTACATACACTTATACACAAATGTTAAAAAATAGCCATTATAAGCTTTATATTAGGTGCACTGTGTAGTTTTGGTAAAGGTATTAAGCAAAAAAAAAATGTAGTATCTACAATAATACAGTAAATAAACTCAGAAATATTTATTTGATGAATAACTATTTGTAACTGAACGAATGCTGTCCTCAGATGGAAACAAAGTCCGTAGTATAGTGTTTGAAGCTGAAAAAGATGGCCACTTAGAATGGTCCTGCAAATATTAACAAAGGAAAAGAGTATGAAATTGTGCTGTCTTTTGAGGACAATTTGTCTTGTTGGTTTATTAAGTCATGAAAATCAGTGAATATTTTTACTTTTCTAATTAAAGTTTCTTCCCCAAGACAACATACTGCTCCTTAAATAAATCTGTAATAATGAACATGAATATCTAGACAATGTATAAATAATGATGTATAATCAATGTGTAGAAGTAGAGCGTTATAATTATCTAAGTATCAGGCAGATGTTCTTAATAAAAACATTGTGCACCATCTGCACAGGCAGGCAGACAAAATTGGGGTCTAGCTGGTGAACATGGCAGAGCATTCAGCAGCTAAAGAGACAAATGCTTCCTTCAGGAGTTGGCAGAGACCAGAAAGCCAAATGGAATTACATTTACTAGGTGGCCACTCCAAATAAATGCTAATTTGGCTCTGTGACTGCAGGGTTGCAAACATGTAACTATACCATATTAACCATGTTAACTCTAAAGGTAAAATGTTTCCAACAGTGTTCAAACCCAGATAAGAAAAGTTGCTACTTCTGCCTTAAGGAAGTCAGGCAACAAGACTTAATGTAACTTCCTTATACTACCTTGTGTGTGAACATGCATGACTGAGTCAGGTCGGATAGATTTTCAACAGCAATTGTGGTTGTGTAAACAAGTTTGACTGCAGGATCATTTGTGGTCCTTCGTGTCACTCGTGCACTCCACTGGTCTGGCTAAGCTCCGGTGCCTCTTCCCCACATAAGTCTGTAGTTTTGTTTTGACTTTGTTTTTGACTCAATAGATAAAAGTAGATGCTACCTGTATGTCATGTGTCTTTCCTAGGTGGCTGATATAAAGCGTGCCAACAACCTTTTGACAGAGCAGGACTTCTTCGCCCTGCGCTCAGTCAAGATTCCTGTGAGGCGCTTTAGCGTCCTGACTGAGACTCACACCACTGGACCTCTGAACTCTGCCTCCCCCTCAGGTGCAAGGCGCTTGCCCCAGATCACTTCCATTACCTCGCTCCCCTCCGAGTCCTCCACAGACTCTTCTTCTTCCACCGACAGTGTGGAAGGATTCCTCATGGAGAAGGACAAGGACATTGAGCGGCTGGTGAAATCCACAGGTCCATCTCGAAGCACCCTGAATGAGGTCGTGTCCTCCTTGACACTGCAGCAACAGCAGCCACTGCTAGGAGAAGTCGAGTATAAACCAGCGCAGAGAAAGGACCCTTACTACGGAGCAGACTGGGGCATGAGATGGTGGACGGCTGTGGCCATCATGCTGGTTGTTGGCATTGTCACACCTGTGTTTTATCTGCTGTACTATGAAGTTCTTATGAAAGCTGACGTCAGCCATCATGGCAATATTACCAAAGCTAATGACCACAAGGTGTGATTAATGGAGAGCAGCGGGACGTGGATGTGGACAAAGAAGGAGACGGTGGACACGGAGAACTTGAGAAAACATAACAAGGGATTATGACTTCACAGATCTGTGGCTAACTCAGAGACCTAATAAAAACTGGGTAGATGTTATCATTTTGAGTTGTTTTATAGATTTGATATATCAATGCAATCTATCAGACTAGGACAGTCACTTTATAGTGGGAACCATTGTGTTTTCTATGGGGTTGAGAGACTAAAAATCAGGGTGTGGCCATAGTCATTCCTCCTGTCTGCCTATTTGCATTTATATGCTGTACAACAAGGAGTGTAAATAGGCAAATGGTAGCAAGTGTTAAGGTTCGCTTAACAACGGATAGAGTTTTAATCATCAGTGTAGCCGAAAAAATTAAGGTGATGTTTTTATCGTATATGCTGCTGCATTTCCAGTATGTGACACAGAAAACTCTAAGTAAAGACCTCTGATCAGCCGGTTTGTTTATTCCACAATGGAGCACCGGCCACACCCTGAGAGAATAACTATGTCTGTGGATGGGGTTTTATCAGTTTCTACTCCAGTTTGCTCCAACTGTATTTTTTGCCATGTTAGAAAAAGTGTATTTTCCACTTCTCTTGCTGCCATTATGTTTGATATAGAATTAATTTATTTCAAGACTATTTAGAGTTAGCCTTTACTTACACTATCAGTATTGGGATTTGCCAGTTAAATTATGTTTCAGATTTTTCATGAAAGTTGCTTGAATATTTTTCTTTTCTGTAGCCTGCGTGAAGAGAAATACTTTTTTTTTTTCTATTTACACAAATCCTCAAAGAGCGTCGTGAGGACAATGGGAAATGCACAGTATTCCCACAATGACTCATACATGTAATTATGTGAAATTTTAGACTTTGATATATATATAGCCCTTTTATTTTAATCACTGTCTTAAGTTGACACTTCATGAAAAAGCATTATGTGTTGTTGACAGTATGTGCCTTTCAAACTGTGGGAATGTGCTACAGGCTGCAAAATAAATACATCTATTTTGAATAAATTATTGCCAGTATGCACATAGTTTGGCATCTCTTATTTACATAAGTCCTTAAGGAAAGCTTTCCTCTCATGATCAAACAAAACAAACAACCATTATAAACAATATTCTCAACGTCTCAGTCGTTCACGTCATAATTGTGATCTTCAGCAGTTCACGCTTGCTTCAGTTTGCAGGACTGAGTCACACTGTCTCAGTATGTTCCTTCACCATCCATATTATCATCACTGCCTGCATCGAAATCTTCGCCATTGTCAAAATAGCTCTCGATGTAGTCGTTCTCCTACAGAGAAACAAAGGAAACAGTCAACTATGAGATCTGCTTGTTGCATATCTTTTCATTTAACAAATGTGGCAATTAACAATGTCAGGCTATCTTTTGTTATCCAACCTCCTCAATGTCCTCCTCTTCATATTCTTCCTCCTCAATTTCTTCATCATCCTCATTCCCTTTTTTCTTATCAGTCTCATCATCTGACTTTTCGGGGTTCCCATCATCTTTCTTTGCCAGTTCCTGAGATTTTGAAAGATTAGATTAGTAATATGAAATGTTTGCAAAGTTTAGAAAGATGTAATTGGTTGAACACAGAACAAGTGAAGAAAAGCTTACATCTAATTTACTCAGCATGGCCTCTGCGTCTTTGCGTGATATCACAGTTTTCTTCTTTGTGCCTGTTGGATTTTAAGCATTTGGTTTTTAGTCAGATAGCCACAGATGAGATCTTCTGACATACACGATTGCGTTCATGTTTCATATACCTGGTTTAACTCGAGTTTTTTTCTTTTGGGGCATCAATTCTTTTGGGAAGAGGTTCCAGTCTGAGGTATCAGGAATAAATATTTCTGTTATTTACCTTTTTTCTTTTTTTCTCAATTTGCTCTAATCACGTCTGTGTGTGCAAGTACCTGGAGTCCATTCGTCATCCTCTGCCTGTTTCTGCTTCAAGTATCTCTCTGTGTACTTCTCCACTTCTGTTTAATGTAAACAAGAGAAAGTTCTGCTTCAGGGCACTCTTAAACAAGTCCCAATTCACTCTCACATCTTATTTATCAGAACCAACACAACCCTCTGGGTACTACCCCTGATTCTACGATGGTAAATCTAGTTTTAATAGTTTCAACTTTAAAGTCAGCAATCGTTCGTTCCATATACACAATTTTGTCTACTACACCTTATGGATATATTAAGCTCGGTGCTGAATCAGGGAACTCAAGAGGCCCTGTCAAGCCAGACCACAGAAATCATATTAAAACCCTCGGATGAGGCGGCAGCTGTAACTCAATATTCTGCCATAAATCTGCCCTTCTTTCCTTTCCTCAGATATGACCCTTATTAAATGTTTTAGTTCGTAAGTGCTGCATTATCTTCCCTCACAGCAGAAAATTGTCTTGCCATAGCATTTCTATTAGACGGCAGGTCTCTAATGCACTACTCTCCGACTTACCTGCTTTACTGGAGTTAGGCTTGATGTTGTGAGGTAGCCGTTGCATAGTTCCCCTCATCTCCTGTTTTAATGCCAACATGTAGTCCTCCTCCTCGCCTGCTTTTAGAGGAACTGGCTTAAAGTCCGTGTTCTGGAGGAGGACACATAGTGGAAGGGGAGATGACAGCAGTCGTGTAACCGGTTTGTTCGCACTTATCTTCAGTCGACAACTATGGAGCACATGTGTCAGCATGCAAGCACAGTAAAATAGTGTTGAACTGCACAACACTGATCCTACAGTTAAACTAACAGATTATTTATGGAGAATTAGAAAGGCACTTAATACCCATACCTGTACCAAGGCCCAACAGTCACCTTTATTATAATCAAGCCTAATCCAATATGAAGAAAATAAAACATAAATATCTGGATCTGGATTATTTGCATCCATGTAAAACTGTGATCACTCGAAAGGTAGCAGCCACCTAAATGCGCCTAGTTGTTTCCCCATCAAGAACCATACATTACTCCCATGAGAATTATCAAAAATGTCAATATTCAATAAATCTCACAATTATCAAGGAAGCGAAAAAATTCTCCAGCACCCGTCCCTTTATCAGGATCTGTCCCAAAAGTTAAAAAGGGGTCTAATCTGGGCTGAGACCCACACTCCATCGAAGTTAGTGGAAATCTGTTCAGTTGTTAGTCAGTGGTGTAGGTCGGCTGACAAACCAACTAACAGACATGGACAAAAGTAATTAATCCTCCTGCACACACACACACACACACACACAACTAAATGACAATGACTTGGTTGGTCTTTGAGGCCGTATACAAAATTAAATCAAGCTGTCAAGTGTATTGTGCTGTGTTTGGTGTATTTGATTACCAGTGATGGTAGTTAACTAATTACAGCTTCTCAAATTACTTGTAATTTGACTATGCATTACACCATGTAATCAACTTAGCAACATCTTAGCCTTTCATCTGCATTTTTGTAGCCAGTAAGGCTGTCTGATCACAAAACCACAAAACTCAAGCTCAGGTTTGGAGAGGTGACCATGACCACTGAGTGGAGTTTGGAATCATTTAGGCTCAAGAGTTGGAGAAACAAGAAACCCCTTTGATTGCCTGCCTGCTGTTGACAATCAGTAGTTAAAAAGTAACTTATACACCTGAGAAGCTTTTGAGAGGAATAATGTGTATTTTAACTTAATACCAGTTGTCTGTGTTATTGAGTAATATTTCAGTAATGTAAATGTAGTTTGACTTGAGCACCACTTTTAATTTTAACATTTAATTCAAGAGGAGATGTGTACAATGCACAGGAGGTATTAAGAAAGACAAGTCATTTTTTGACTACGCCTCTCATACTTGCTGCATCATTCAGAAATGAACCAGACACATCCGACAGCAGCTGAAAGTCTGTTAGAGGAACATGCTCTGGAAGAAATGTTTAATGGGACACTGCTTTTGACCTGTGCTCAACATGACCAATTGCGCACCCAATTTGTATAATTAATTAATGCAAATTAAAAACTGTTTTTCATACATTTGTTCAACAGATCAAAGTAGATCCTACTAAATCCATGCAGGTTTTACCCACCTCTCTGACCTGTCTGCAACTACAAGTACAGTTAGATGTTCCCCCTCTCTTGAGATACTGTGCCATGCAACACTGTGAGGGCTTTTAGGTCAATTGAATGCACTGCAATGATGTGTCATCACTGGGTCTCTGCATCTCTGTATGTGTGTGAGTGTGTGCTCGGTACTTACTGGAAACAGCGGGCTGGGCCCCACCCTGGCTTCTGGCATGCTGCCCCTGCCGATGCCCAGAGCCTCAACGTTGAAAGTGAAGGCAGCCACTCCGCGACCCTTGCCTGCCATGGCTCCAAGCCTCCTCTGTACCTGCAGCACAGAGTCCACATGTGTCCAGTCAACTTCACTGTCAGACACGTGTGCACACTACAAGTGAATGTAACACAGCTGCCACCGCCGTTCCGTCCTGTCTTTGCATAGCAGGCGGTGTTGAACCACAACAGAGACTCACAGACATACACAGTAAGTTACAATACTCACTATGGGACTGTTGGGAAATTGCTTCTAATGTTAAAGTCTGTGTATTTCGGGGCTACTCATCGGCATTTAGCCTTTACTAAGTCTCCATGTTTACACTTTTCGAGTTTACTTGTCATTAACATTCAGCTACTCCATTTCCTCTGTTGTTGGGCTCGTCAAAGAACTCCTGAAAATCGCTTAAATTGAAGGAATTCCGAATGAGGTTCTGTACAGTTTTGCTAACACCGGCTAGGAAGCCTCCACTCACACTCCACTCCAGCAGTAAATGTGGCTTTAACGTCACCCCGCCCCTAAGTGACGTCGCAGAGGGCGTGCGTTATTTACAGCCAATGGTAGCGCGTCTGAGGTTGTCGTCACTCACCGGCTCGCCCAATGGGCACGCTCGCTTCCAACAAGGGTGTGTCGGCGGCCACCATCACGTTAACCCTCAATGAAAACATATCACCTCTAGCTAGAAGGCTAGTTGCACCTCTCCGCCGCAAAATCCCGCCGACAGCACGACACCCGCAGCAGGCTACTTCGACAAGCGCATGAACTGGGATGTCTGCAGCCGACTGGTACGCTCACAAATCGCTCGGAGACGGTATCTTCTGGATCCAGGAGCGGTTCTACCAGTCAGACAACCGGGCCAACATCTGGCTGCTCCGCGGCTCACACCAGGACGTGGTGATAGACACCGGGCTGGGCTTGAGGAGCTTACCTGACTACATCGACGCCAAGGGGCTGCTCGGCAAAGATCCGCAGAGGAAGAACCCGCTGCTGGCCGTCGCCACCCACGCCCACTTCGACCATTCGGGCGGGCTGCATCAGTTCCAACAGGTGGGCGTCCACAGCGCCGAGGTCGATGCCTTGGCCAACGGAGACAACTTCGAGACGGTCACCTGGCTCAGCGACAGGGAGATAGTCGAGGCTCCCAGTCCGGGATGGAGGGCAAGGCACTACAAAGTGAAGGCTGTGCAGCCTACGCACATACTGCAGGAAGGTAGGCAGGAGTCTGCAGTCTCAGCTGATGTGATTTATTGTAGGGGAGTGGATCTGCGATCACACGCCAGGTCATAAGGTCTGAACGCACCTGCCAAGGGATAAACATCAGGGTCGATACCATTAGGCGATTTTAACGGGTGCGCCTGGACTCTGAACAGGATCCTCTCCATCCCCACAGGAGGATTTCACGACACAAAGGAGTCTTACTAACTGAATGTACACACACATGCGCGCGCACACACACACAGATGCGGATGCATAACGTGCACATGTTAGAGAGGTGTTGTGCAGTGGAGACAGTGATCCGGTGCTGTATGAGGTGAGAAGGAAGCAGTATCTAGGCTTTTCATCAGTGTCATGATGGATGGTGCACAGAGGATTCTAACATCATGGGGTTCTGGCCAGTGCTTACACAGGTGTAAATGTCTTATTACACAAGAGTGCAGAGACAGGTCGTTTGTCAAGGGCCCAACCTAACCAGGCTGTATTGATAAAGGGGTCCGGAGCACACTAATAAGTGCACAGCCTTTAATTGTGCATGTGGATGTATCAATGTGTTCCAGTCCCCTTTTATTTCTTTGTAACTTTGCTGTCCTCAAGCTGAGAAGCATCTGATCCAGCCGCATGTGTCTTCATGTGTATTTGCAGAGCAGCTCTATTTTAAGCCGCCGTGTCGATGGCTTTGGATTCTGTTACTTCTAAGAAAGAAGACAGAAGAAAAGAATCCAGAGATGGGCCACTCTTGAGAGTTTTACTGACCTCACAACACTTTGCTGTTAGCAGATCAATCGCCAATAGATGAAACTCGCATTCTGCAGCTTTAGATTTTCATTCATGTCATGACAGTTGTTGCACAGCGCTCATATCACAAAGGATGCTGCGTTGGGCATGAGCAGGTTTGTTTATGTTGATGCTTTACCTTTAGCGTCTTTAGTATTCAGAGGTAATTTCTGCACCGTCGGCCAATACACTGACTTGCTGTGTCAGAGCCACTGCTGCAGTGCAGATGGAATATCTCATTGCCTGGTGTGTCAGTTTCACTACTGTCACACTGAGCCTCTCCAAGCTGATCTGGACTAAATCAATTACATGCAGAATGTCCTAAACTCTGTGCATCATACTGATAAGAGGTGACAGAAATATAACCCAGGCTTGATTCCAGCCAGTCAGACTATGCAGAAAATAGGATTTAGTATGGATGTAAGCCTGGGAATGGGATGCACTTGAAGTTACATGGTATCTGTATCTCTGCCTCCTTACTCTCCAGGTGATGTCATCAACCTGGGCGACAGGCAGCTGACGGTCCTCCACATGCCCGGTCACTCCCGGGGCAGCATCTGCCTCCACGACCATGACAATAAGTTGCTCTTCAGCGGAGATGTTGTGTACGACGGCTCCATGATCGACTGGCTGCCCTACAGCCGCGTCAGCGACTACGTCAGCAGCTGTGAGCGCCTGGTTGGGCTGGTGGACAGCGAACAGGTAACACTGAATCACACCGGGTCAGCCACCTAAACACTTCAGCCCATAGTTCTACTATCTGGTGTCAGTTTACTTGAGTTTTGATGCACAAACGGTCCAATCCCGTATGAAATGTCTGTTAAATGCAGCTGCCGAGCCAACAATCATTCACCACCTTCAGTGACAATAAGATTTACAGTTTACCAGTGTTCTCTCTAGAAACTCTACATTAATACCATATATAACTATCCCATGTAAATCAAAAGATTCACTGAAATGTTTTTCAGCTGTATGTTAAATCACAGCTGTGCACCATGCACTGATGGATACAATTGGTTCTCTGAGAAATGAAAGGATTGTTTTCCTTCTACTTTAACTTAGTGCTTTCAGAGACTTGGATACACAAGATGAGCTGTATGGAGCCATTTTATGTTTTGTTTTTTTGTTTTTTTTACATTTTAAAACAAGTTCCCATCTACTTAAGTCATTTAGGAGAATGCTGAACCGCTGCTTTTCAGTTGAAGACATGTTTTAGTAAAGTGAAACTTCACCTGGCTTCACATTAGCAAGGGTGACGGTGAGTTCATCGTGACTGAATTTAAACTTTTGGTTGAACTTATCCTTTAAGGTTGAGTGGGCCACAACTAGGGCTGCACAGTTAATTTGAATATTATTAAAACATTCAAAGAATGTGGCAAAGTAAAATAGCCTAATTGCTGAGGGTTGCAATTGTTTGATGGAAGCAAAATGAGTGACAAGACAGCTTTCTAATGAGGTACTGTGGTGCTGCAGAGGCGCCCGGGCCTACAACAGAGGCAGCATTTAAATTTGTTACAAACTCTAATAAGTGTGACATCGCCATGATTTTAAGTTGCTTCAGTCAAAATGAAAATTGAAAAATGGAAAAATCATAACTCATTTCTTAATCACAATATCTGGTCACAATAATCACAACAGGGTTTTTGTTTTGGCCACATCCTGCAACCCCAGCCACAACTGACGATTTAGGATTTAATGTAGCATGTACTGTGCATCATTTTAGGGTGTTAACCACAAATTCATTTAACAGGTTGACCAAGTCCTCCCAGGACACTACAACACCTTCGGTGCCAAGCGGCTCCACCGAATTGCATCGACGTACATCAGCCGAGCCGGAACGTGCCCCGCAAAGTTCTCCACGTTCGCCTGGAGAACTCTGGCCGGGGTGGCGCTGCGGGCGTGTAATCCACGGAGCGCCTGCTAATGAGAGGGGATCATGGAGCTGGAGGAAGCACAAGTGCACAAAGATAAGTGTTTAAATATGAAGGACGTGAAAGAGGGTCATTTATCTCCAACTTGATGTAACATTGTTCATTTACTCATGTAATCCAACAGAAATCATATAATTGCCAAACTTTGTGTAAAATGCACCTATTGGGTTACATAAGTCAATAATCCTAATGATATGAAGCATATAATATAAAGTATTTATTCATGTGATATGTATATGTTGGGTTTAATATGATTATATGTATCTTTTTTTTATACTTTAAGCAGTTGTGAAATTATAATAGCACAACAATGGTACAACTCTGCACTGCAGACAGTAAGCAGGGAGCTTCAGGCTCCCCTCCGAGGCATTTGAAACAGAGTCAATATGGCCATAGTATTTCTCTATGCATTTTACAATGCTCAGTGAAGACTCAGTGTCGACTACCTCCTATGTTTGTAACAGTGCTTTGTACTATTGACAAATCTAAGGCTTTGCTATCAAACATTGACAATAAAGCATCTGTTCTGCCTGCCTTTCTTGATGCTTTCGCGAGACAGACAACTGCAGCTTCTATATGGAATTTCATCTTCACACAAGATGGGCCCTCCTGTGGGATTTGTTGCTGGAGGGTGGAAGAGCAGACACACAGAACTGGATAGAATATGATCCATCATATGCTCAAAGTGCAGCGAGCACTTGATCTGACAGAAAGCTCTCCCACCGCAGGAAAAAAGTGAACATGGTGGAGATGAAAGAATGTTTCCCTCAACTCCATTTGTCGTCTACCACAGAAACAAGTCGGGGTGTTTTACCTGTTAACAGTCAAATATTCTGCGCTAAGTTATGATTAAGGAATCCGTCCATGTATCTATCAAAATATAAGAAAACACAGGATTTCAAATTAAGAGGTCTTACCATCAAAACAGGAATCAAAGATCATATCTCATGTAGAGAAAAATGAGTCAGCTGTGAATCGATAAAACATTTATTATAATTAATGTTATATTATTTAAACATGAGATTTTCCACATTTTTTCTCATTTTATATCTGCCCCCTAGGACGGCGTACATGCAGAACACAAAGCCTGCTAACACAGGAAAACTCTTGCAAGGTTATAACATTCAATGTTATCTATTCGTAACAGTTAAAGATCTGCACATCATCTGTTAACATTATGATAGTAATCAGGTATCAATATAGCTGCATTTATAACAAAATCAATAATGTAACAAAAGACGAAGAGAGGAGGTTTATTTGTTAACTTATATAAAAATTAATTTACAGTAACAAATGCTTGCTTTTTTTTTCTTTTTCCAAACATTTGACAGTTTTAATTCTTAGTAGAAATGTTTGCTTTGCTGTTCTGATCCCCAAGAGGGAAAACTGTTACCAAAGTAAAATCCACAGTAAACGACAGACAGAGAAGAAGAAGAGGCTTTACTGCACAGACGGATTGTTTTCACATGGACGCCTTCAGTCAGATGTTTTCTGCTGTAAAGAGCTGTCTAAATGACAATAACTCACATAGTTATTTAAAAAGAAAAACAGGTGGCAGTGTAAAATTTTTAAATTATTTTTCTTACTACCGTGACCTAATGGTTGGGGGCGTTTAGAAAGTACATAAAGTTGCCTTGAATGCAGCCACCGTAAAATAATAAAATGTTTCTGTGTTGCATAAATATTTGATCGGTGGACGTTTTTCACATTTCATTGGAAGTGAGGAGCCACTATACTGCAGCGAGGCAGTGTGGGGGGGGCTGTGAGTATGGCTTGGGTGTTCAATAATACTTTCACTTTGGTTCATTTCAGTTTATTCTATTTTCTTGGTTCTATGCATGTATGGATGTATTGTACATTTCTGAAGACAGTCTGTCGATAGCGTGCAGATTAATGTGTAAAACTTAAGACCAGAGCACAGATCATTTACCCTGAAGAGATCACAGTAATTACCAGTACAGTAAGTATGAGCACTTGCATAAAGTTAAGCTTTCACCAGATTCATTGTTGAGATGATCTCGAGTAGTTCAACATTTAAAAACTGAACGTCAGATCATGCAATAAAACAACATGGTGCATAGTCATTTCTGGAGAACCACAAAGATCATCCGCTGAATGATTAATTGGATACGTACACCGAAGTAGATCACAGTACAGGCAACAGACACCAACCCGTCCCTCCACACTTAACAGTTTCTCTAACGTCTGAGAACTCTTGATTATACCCTATATGTTCATCCCGCCACATGCTCACTGGCTTTCATAGCATAAACACCGCAAACCTTTACTTATAAAATATAGATAGGAAACATCCAGTCAAAAATACTGCTAGTGCATTAGTAGAGATGACCTTGAAATAAAGTTTGAGTCGCCGGGATGGCTGATGCGGAGAGCAAAACCTTTTCTAATTCCGAGATTAGAGTCCGAGGACAGACGGTAGGCTTAGTGTGACGTGTGCATCAGTCTTTAGCATCACTTTCTCCAAAGCAGCATGACCATGGTTTCTCAAAGCAAGCAGAGTACCTCCCATTTAGTTTGTGCAGTGATTGTCAACTGTCCTTTGTGTTAGAAGACATTCCAGTTTGCCCCAGGAGGCTCTTCCATGATCCATCCTCCACCAGGAGGCAGGCTAGAGGCAGCTTATCCTCCTCAGGGCTGTGCATGTGGCCTAGCAGAGTGCCTGAGGTTGGTTCACATATGTTAAGCCAGTTAAATCATGGTTTGACGAGCACTGCGGCCTTTAGGCCAGCGCAACAGTTCACACCTGGCTCTGAAGCCAGTTGCGAGGATCAAGTCTGGCCCTGAGGTTCCTGAGGCTGCGTCGAGCTGGGGAGGGCCTCGAGAACGGAGCTCCCTCGGATGACTCGGGGCTGTGGCTGCCCTCGCTGTTGCTGGAGCTGTTGCTGGAAGTGGAGCTGGAGCAGGAGAGCGTGGTCTGCGTGCTGCGCTGCGACCGAGGTGAACGGGAGGAGATGGGGAGTGGGGCGAGCAGCGAGGAGGGAGGCGGCTGGCAGGGGCACTGGAAGGTCCCTCCGCCTCCGTACCCCCTCCCTCGGAGGGTGCTGAGCTTAGCATCCAGCGACAGAGTGCGTGGCCTCAGACGGGAGGGGGAGGACGACAAGAGAGAGAAGTTTGAGGAAGGCTCGGGCCAGCCGTGGCGTTGAGAGCAGGGGCTGGTGCTGCAGTGGCTGTCGCTGTCAGAAGTCAGGCTTGCGTCTGAGGACAGCAGACCCAGCTGTGGGCAGCGGTGAGGGCTCAGAGGGCTCCGGGGCAGTCGAGGAGGGGTGCAGGGGCTGTGGCCAGAGAGGCGAGAGGTACAGGGACGGGGGCGGCCAGCGCTTTTTGGGTTGCTCTCGTCAAACACAGACATCCAGGTGGGGGAGGTGCCCAGCTGGCTGCGGAGCTCCAGCTCCTGCATCCTCCGAGCCAGGATGTCTGACACGGTGCTGCTGAGGTCATCGGATGATTCAATAACTGCAGGAGAGAGGCAGCAAAACCCATCATCATACTGCTGGAGACCGAGCTTGAACTTGTTATTCAAAAAGGTTATTGCCTGACAGATCTGAATAATTGGTTTGGATTCAATCTGACATGTAACAAGTAAAAAAAAAATTATAGTCATGTCTTTCATGAATTTTAAGGTTTCTTGTCTATTTTTTTTCCAAATTCATAAGACAGGGCATGGATTGTAATTATGAAGCAAAATCACGAAATATTTTGATCTCGCTGGAAGTATGGATTTAGAAGGGATTGTTACTTTGAAAGGTGTCCTTGAGTTAATCTGGAGTTCAGATGAGATGTTGAGATATTTTGTTTGTCTGGTGATGCATTGCAGAGTGAAGCAGCATCATGAAAATCCAAACAAAAAGCAAACTGTGTTTTGCATATTTTAGTTCTGCTCACTTGTGTATTTGGGATTTAACGATGCTCGTGTATCAAAAAGCAAGCCATCCATATCCATGATCCATAGAGATCCTGTCCTGTAATGTTTCACAGAACCTACTCACCGTCAGCCAGAGGAGGCCGATTCTGGATCTGCAGTAAATCCTCCACATTTACCACAACATAACTTATATGGAGCCCTACTCCTGTTACTTCACCTGTCGTTGTAATAGGACGAGAGCAGAGCACGAATCTCAGCAGACACAGCGTTATCCTGCAGCAGAAGACCCTCACAGGAGGGTGTGGCAAGAGGGGCTGCCAGGAGGGGTTAGGACAAACCGAGAGGGAGGTTGGGGAGAGAGGGAAAGGGTAGAGTGGATAGGAGGTGTGCAACAGGTGGAGATCAGTTTTGTGTTTTTGTTGGCGCGTGTTCATGAAGGAAATGAATGTCAAGGCGTGATGAGGGGACAAAAAAAAAAGATCCGTTCAACGGATAAAGACGATTCACCCGTGAAAAATTAATAGTGAAAGTCGATGGAAAATGTGCCGTTGATTATGAATAATGGATGAGGACACACAATAATAAAGGAGGACAAAAGAGGCACAGCCAAGGAGTGATGGATTCAGGACACACAAGGAAAAAATTGAAAAGGACAAAGAGGGACAGAGAAACAAAGGACAGAGAGTGAGTCAGCGTGTCAGAGATAAGACCTGTTCTATCCACAGTTCAGAGAAGTAAAGCAGAGTGTGAGTTCCAGATATCGGAGAGGAGGAAGAAATTTAATTGTGGCAGCGTCTCTCTCATGCACATGGACCCAAGGAAATTAAAAGCTACACACAGCAGTCACATGCATCGCAGGCACATCTTTCCCTGTCTTCTCTTTCCACTTCTCCCACTTCCCTCTTCAGATCAAAGTGACCAAAGATGTTTTGTGATCGCACATCCGCGGTGATGCAACCAGAGAGAGAGAGGTGCTTACCCATTTCGTGATAGAGTGAGCCCTGTTTCGGTGTGACAGGAGCCGGTTTCCTCGGCGATGGCAGCTCAATTTTCATTAGGTCGTCACAGCACTGCTTCCATTGGCCTGCACGTCGGGAGATGAACCGTCATTTTCAGCATGCCGAGCAGCAGACACAGAACATTAACCAGTCCTCGAAATTGAGTCATTTTAGTGTGTGTCGCGGATGTATCGCACGCCCTCCCTCCGTACTTACTCATGTCATAGAAATGCTGCCAGAAAGCCTCCATCCACCGGTGTGTGTCCTCGCGGCTGTCTGTGGTCAGCGTGTGTGTGACCTCCTCGCCTCCGTACTGGTTGCTCACGCAGATATTCTGAACTTTACTCTGGGAGTCTTTCTCCGACGCACGTATCCTGGTCTCCTGAAAACACACCGGTGACAAAGAATACAATCATCTGCCACAAAATGACTACAGTCAGGGTTGAATGCCAGCACTCCTGAACGAACCAAATCATGTTCAGCAACAAGTGATCATTACTGCAATTGTAATTGGGAGTCCCCACTGAAAATAAGCCCTTACTAATAAAGCCGCTAATTAGTCCTCTTCCAAACCATTTCCCTTCAGCAATTATCCAACAAAAGGTGCAGACTCCCAATTCCCACCTCCTTGTTCTACGCCTATTGCATCTAGGTCTGTCTGTGACCACTAGATGGCAGTGTTGCTCCATTCATTCATCCATCTGCATGCTGTGCGCTACCTCCTCCTTCCTCTTTGGATGAGCCAGGCAACTGGCTAACAAAGGATCATGCCGACCTGATCTGACCGACTTGGCTTCAGGTGGGCTGTGAGCTCAGGGTCAGAGGCTACACCGGGCTGGGTGGAAGGAATGAGAAGCCCCACGGGCATTAACTCTCAGACACAGGAAATAAGATGATGAAGAACCTGACTGGCTGGCTGCCTGTATAGCTGACTGACTGTTCTTCACTTCGGTGCCTGGAAAAACGGACGGATCAGAGAGATATGACTTGACTGCTGAATCTTACTGCATTCGATTGTGACAGGAGAAGATTTATTCTGGAAATCTTTGATGGCCCACATCCAGATATGCCTGCTCTTTCCTAGCCCTGCTCAACATCTGCACAGTTACACCTGTAAGCTGAGCAACGGAACTGGTTTTCTACCCTTGGCTTCTGAGCCACTCTTCTGGGGCCAGCTGAGGGCTAAATGTCTCGTTCAAGGGCAGCATAGACGTAGTTGCTAAGAGAAGAGCATCATTTCTTATTTACTCCTTTTTTTTTTTTTTTTTTGGCTCAGTCTCCTTGCTTGCTCCCATTTCCTCAATGCCCGAGGCGTTACTGAAAAACAACACAACTGTATAGGTTCTGTGAGGCTGGATCAACCTTGGGAGACAGTGTTTTACTAAGTTTCTTCATTTTTGCCTTTGCTGACCTTGTTGATGGCAATGGTGAACGCTGGCTCGATGTTAGCCTCCACATCTTCCTGCCGGTGGTAGCAGAAAAGGCTTGTTCCTTTCAGAACGGCATACACCTCCGCCCAACTCTGAGGGTCACCACCTAACTGCTGCGAGGCAGAGAGAAGAGATCAGTTGAGTGTGGAAGGAAACACAAAGAAAGGTGGCAACATAGGAAGGAGAGGAGCAGAAAAGGACATAAATAAACCAGGGCTCCAGCCAAAAAATATGGAGACCTCGAGAGGAATGCTCCATCCATCACCGCCGCGCACACCTGCCAACTTACCTTTACTTTCAAACATCCACTCATCATCTGTTGGGTCATACAGTGAGGCTGCGCTGCAAGGCGGCAACACATACTGCCATAGAGCGGCAGCCAATAAGAGCACTCTTCTGCAGGGGGAGAGAGAGGCGGACAGGCAAAAATAAACAGTATTAATAAATAAAAATATTCCCACGTAGCATTCAGTATTCACACACACACACACACACAACACACTTTTTCCTCATGACGTACCGCAGCCCCCCTTCAACACACGAAACAAGGCACAGGGGTGTAAAAGACTGGCAGCTGCAGGGAATGTCATGAAGTGCTGCAATGAAACTTTACAGCAGGCTGAAGGGCCAATGAATAAAACACTAGGGGCCTGTCTGTCTGAGGTCTGGGCCCTTGTTAGCCCACATCATTACAGCTTTACACAGCGGTCCCCTCACCAGCACCAGCCTTTATTACAGTGACCTTGACAATGGCTGTCTGTCAGAGAACATGGGAGGACGAGGAGGAAGGGGGGGGGCGGAAGGAGAAGGAGGGGAGAAGGCGCCCAATATGCTCGGTTTAAGGGAAATTATTAGAATGCAGGGAGGAGAGGCGGGACAGTGATGGGCGAGTAAGGGGGGCAAAAAAAAAAAAAAACAGACAGATGGCTGATTTGGCAGAGACTGGAGAAAGATGGTGCGGAGACAGATTGATGAAGGCTGCCACTCACCGTTGCCTGAGATGGTGAGGTCATGTGTGCGAAAGCTGTCCTGGATGTGCGACAGTGACAGGGTGGTATGAGCTAGGAGGTGGTATTTGGGGCCCCTGTCAGGAAAGAGGACAGACACTTATTCTGTGTTTAAGCATGGCGACAAACGACAAACAAATACTTGCTAATATTTCAAATTAGTCTTACGGTACGGATGGAACTGGCAGCAGAAGAGGAGTCGCCCCTCCATTGCTAACAGGACTACATGGTCCAGGCTCCATGGCTGCCCGGAGCTTCTTCCCAGCCGATCGCCCCAGCGAGGAGCTCAGCTTGCTGGCTAGTTTCCTCGGCGTGCTCCCTGCTGAGTAGTCGTCCTCCGAGCAGCAACTGTACAGCTCGACGCGCAGCTCAAAACCCGGGCTGGCTTCATTACTGCGCAAGGATGAAAACATTCTCAGTGTCACCTGCAGGCTGAATGTGTTTTTCCTGCATTTTTTTAAGCAAATGTGTGGCCGACGGGACGACTTACAACACGATGGTGTTGTCGAAGCATATATCGGTGAGTGTCCGGTCCACTATCACCATGTCTGTGTCAAAGATCTCTCCTCCCAGCTGCAGCAGGCAGAACACTGCACACCGGTGAAGCTCTACAAAGGACGAGGTGGAAAGTCAGAACGAAAAGCATATGAAAACAACAGCTTTCATTCAGTTGCATCACGAGGAAAGTCGTTTTCAGCTCAAAAACAGCCTCACCTGCAACCCCTGAAGATGATATGTGACTGACTGAACAAAGCGTTGAGAGAACATCTCTGACCTGAGTAGTTTCAGTTTAAGAGATCAGCTCCTCTATTTGCCTCGTAAGCACTTCGACTGTTGTTAGTTTCAGTTCGGCAGACTCAATGGCCAGCTGTGCCAAAAAATCCTAAGAAGCATTGTTTGCAGTTTTGTGGCTGAAACTGAACCACAATGGTCTTTAATGTTGCATTGCGTGAACTAAAACTACCTCAGGGAACACACGTGCATCACGAAGAAGCCCTTAATATCCTTTTTGGGCATGCTTTGTTATGATTAGTAATCAATTAGGACAGCGAGAAACGCAAGAAACAGTATCTTGGGTATCATTGTTGTAATATTAATAGTTTGGCCCCTTATGGTATCTTTCTTTAATTGTGAGTTTTTCTTCTTCTTCTCATTAAAACTCAAGGTTAAAGCTGAAAGAAAAAACGGCTGAGAAGAGGGGGTGCGCTCCCTCTTATGTGCTTTGGCACACTGATACCTCATATTCACAGAGTCTGAGCTCACCACTCAAACAAATAAAATATGATTGGACACGCGAGAGAAGGAACATGCTTTACTCCTCACCTCCCGGGCTCAGTTTATGCCTTGGTGTGCTTAATGACCTTGACTAACAGCCTCATTTAGCTTTGTTAAGAGTCGACTACCTGTCTCTTGAGTTCATTTACATGCACAGGTCATGCAGATTAATTCTGTTCAGGTTGCCGGGGGAGAAAATGAGAACGGAGACGTATAATGACTGCATGCGGGCTAACCCGCGTTGACTCTATTAACAGGAGGTGGGATGGCAAACAGTCAATATGAAGATTAGCACCGTTCAAATTTTCAGTGCGCAAATGAATTCTGAAATACCACGATAACATTTAAATATGACCTGGTTCACAGTTCTATTCAACAGGACAGAAGAGACAACAGATTCACTTGTTTTTCATATTCTCTACCCTGCTAATAATGACCCAGTTTGGTTCAGCGCCTGTGTGCTGCTGCCTCTCCGAGCCAAGAGGCAAAGCCAGCAGGAATGAACAGTGGCTCAGGTTGTGCTGCCAGGAGTTTCTCACGTCTGAAGAAATCAGTTCCTGTTAAACGCAGGGAACTGTTAAAGCTGCAACAGACTGCACTCATCAGCTCCTGGACCTGTGCAACAGACCCTGCATCATAGAGAATATGTCACACTGTACGGTCTGTCTGCACGGTTGCATGGATCAGCATATCTCTAATATGTGAAAGTAAGAGCTCACTTCAGCGTCTCACCCTCAAGCCAATGATAAAAGGTGATTTTTGTTCTTTAGGCATGAGGAATCCCACACTCACACCTAAAGCTTTTGCACACTTTCGTTATCTTTGAGGCTGTTCACACTTTGGTATCAACATGTGTCCTGAGTGATCTGGTCACAAGTGGACAGCTCCAAGTACAGGCGTGAACACGCATCTGAGATCAGATCACACATTCGGAAGTGGCCCACATTCTTTTAGCAGTGTGTATGCACATGTACTCTGCGTCACACGGAAGGACTACTCAACTGTCAGATTTTTAATTTGGTTCACTGTAATGCACTATGGTTCACTATTCAGGCCTTCTTGTTAACTCGGCCAATGATACACATGATGATATTTCTTAATTTGTGTAAAAATATGAACAACTTATCCGTTTGTTCCCTTGATGTTTGGCTTTATTTGCATAAAGAGCGGCAAGGTGAGATCCAATCGCTCGAGTAGCATGTTAATACCAGGCATGAACTCCTTATTTGAATCATCCTTTTCACTGTGTGAAGGTGCACACCATCCCCATCAGAAGCAAATCATTAATAAATCCTCCAGGCACAAATCATTAATAACCCATCAATGCAACATCACGCGGAGGTGGCTCCTCACCTCCTTTGTTCTTGAAGTACTCGGTGTCTTTCCACATGAGAGGGATCCGCAGATCTGTAACGACAACAGGCAGGGGATTAGAGCACAAAAAATGTTAATCGCCCTCTCTGTCTAACTAACGAGTGTGTATCTGTGAGTGCGCCTCCCTCCCCGAGCTGCTTTCAGTCAAGCTATCCCCGGCTAATTACTGACTGTACGTGTGTCTGTGCGAGTTTGAGTAACATGCTCTCCAGCTGGGTGCCAGACATGCAGCAGCACCCCGGTGAACCTCCACCCACTAACACACACACACACGCGGGCGCTCCCAGTCTCGCATCTCATTAATATTTTTTTTTTTTACCTCGGCATTATCTTCTAAAAACAAACAAAATGACAACAGCTAGGGAAAAAAAAAACCTTTTTTCACCCATGTTGTGAATTATCTCTCTGCTGTGTGTCCGCGATACAAACAGAGTTGCTCCATTATCATAAATATGACTGCCCTCTCTTATAACACAATGGGCAGCGCCTGTAAGTCACAATGTGAGAATGAAACATCCTCTAATAGAAAGAGAGAGACAGAGAGGGAGCTGGATGTCAGCCTCTCCAATAAATAATGACACTAAAAGGTTCGCACACACATCCAGACTTACCTGAGATGGCCACTTTTCCTTTGCATGGGAGTCTGTCGTCCATCGGCCCTGCGTCCGACGACCTCCGCGTGACCTTCTGCATGACCTGGGCCTCCTTCATCCTCTGCAGCTCCGACATGTACGCCATGATGCGAGTGCTACAGGTCTGCAAGCTCTTCGCCGCCTCCAGCGCCTGGTCTTTCTGGGAGCAGGCGGCCAGCAGCTTACAGGCCCCGTCGCGCATCCGGATCTCATGGTCGATCTTCTTCTGGATGTCGCTGTCCTGCGAGCACAGAAAGAGAAAGCACAGACAATGACACATTTGAAAGAAGACGTTATTAGGGAAGTGCTGTGAGAGAGGCTAATGAAAGACATGACTTCTCTAACAGATAATGACACACAAAAAAGGGCCTTTGGGGTGAAATGAAGGAAAAGGGGATTAGAGGAGACGAGAAGAGAGTGAAAAGTCTGCAGTAATTTTAAAGGTCTCCCGTGGATACATCAGCAAGGTGTGTCTGAAAGCACTCGAGAGTGCCATTGTTCAGTGGCGTGTGTGTGTGCATGAGTGTGTGTAACAGAGCGATGCAATGCACAACATTCAAACATATGGCCTTTTGCCCTCCTACCAACGAGCCCGCCGCCCCAGTGAGCAGACACGGAGATGCTGAATCATTTAGTGCAAACTTATTTGCTACACACACACACACACACACACACACACACACACACACACGGGGAGCAGCCCGTCTCAAGTGAGAGAATAAAGAATGAAGCTGTCAAACACCGAAAGCCTGCAGCCCAAATGAGAGACCCCAGACACAGAAAATGTACACACTTGTAAGATTTCGAACTACTGCACTTCTCCTCAGGGGAGAAATATAATATTATTAAATTAAATCTGACCTGGCTTTTCTGGGGCAAGAAAGCCATCCCGCCTCAGGCTGCCTGTGATTAGAAAGGCGCCGTACACTTATGCAGGAGTATACACACACACACACACACACACACTGAACAGACCGAAACACATGCAGACAGTAAAGGTCCCTCAATCTTTCAACAGTGTGGCTCTGCCTCTGGTGATGCTGTCCAGAGTTAAACAAATCTTTAAGCCCCTCCTGACTCTGTCAGCACAGTGAGAGGGATGAGGCACAAAGGGATCCAGGAATCAAACAAAGACGCAGCCAAAGGAGCGGCGGGTTGACCTTGACTGTTAGTGCCGGCGCTCCTTTTGAATCATGTACTTGCACATCAACACCTAAAACCAAAAGGATATCCCTCAGGAAGGAAGCTTTCAAGAAGTGGCTGAACAAATGAGGCAAACGTTAAGATTACTTTGTGTTTTATAATATGAACAAATGGCATGTGACATCTGCCCGACTGCAGGTGTGTGTGTGTGTGTGTGTGTGTGTGTGTGTGTGTGTATGCTAACGTGCATGTGCTTGCCCGATTCATTAACAAGCACACAATCTCCCCACAAACAATCTC
The DNA here is from genome assembly GCF_904848185.1 of Acanthopagrus latus. NCBI lineage: Eukaryota > Metazoa > Chordata > Actinopteri > Spariformes > Sparidae > Acanthopagrus > Acanthopagrus latus. Next base: position 8,511,234 of record NC_051043.1, on the reverse strand, counting down.
TAATGCTCCCTTTGCCCTTCCTTTCCTGCCTGATAAATGCACCTTCCTCTCCTTGGCTCCAATATTTCTCATTTATCTTCTGCCTCTCTCTGCCCAATTCTTATGAATTTTTTATTCTTTTGATTTAAGCTTTTATTCTTTCACTGCTCATTTTCTTCCGCCTGCTCTCACACGCCCGGTCCGTTCCACTCCGCTGTCCTCAATCGGCCCTTTTTTCTTTCTTCTCCTCCCGCAAACCCCTTTGCTCCTTTCTACCTGCCTCTGTGTTAACGTGAGCCCCGCACTTTGTTCTTCAGAGGCGCAGTGGGAGAGGAGCGAAGGCAGTTTGGACATGAAATTCCACGTTTGGACGCGGGGCCTCGCACTTGGATGAAGCGCACTTCAAAATGAGGCTTCCGATTAACCTCTGCGTCGGAAAAAACTAACTTGCCGCTCGGGATTTATAACCAAAATTGCTCTGCGTGCTGGTGAAAGCCACACAAAAGGCTCTAAATCACACATAAGGACCAACTACTCTGCCACAAAACCAAACCACCAAAGTCTGTCAGTAATAGTCTGACATGCATTTAACGAGATTGAGGTGATTGCCGGGAGATTTCTCTGATTTCCTTTCCCTGAGTGAAGAGCAATCGGACAAAATCAGAGCATGAATTAACATGTTTATCCTGATGAAGATGATGATCAGTCTAGGGTCATGATCAACACAGTGTAGCTGCACAGATAAGTCTGTCATTAAATAAACACTCTCAGCAATTATAAGTACTCAAGACTGTGAGAGAAAAGAGACCAAATTACAGAAACAGTATAAACACAGATATCAGTTGACTGCTGCATGTCTGCATGTTACAAGCGTAGAATTCAGTTTTAAAGTGTTTGTTTATGAGATTTGGGCCGATCGATCCGGTCGGTTTCCTTCATCCAAGCGTGTGTTTTTGGAGAGAGGAGAAGAACTGAGAAAGCCAAGCCAGCGTTTGTGTATTTGATATGTATGCAGTCAATACTGGAGTTAATAATTTTACAGAGAGCTTTTAAAAGAGAGCAAGAGCGCAAGATGTGGATTTCCTAGATCACCGATACTACAAAAATGAGACCAAAATGGTCTGCTATTTGTAGAATTCACATCCTGAATACAAAAGTGCAGCCAAAGGGAAAGACAGACAGGCTTCAGTCCTGAAAGTAGGGATAGACCGATTGTCAGGGCCAGTATTTTGTTTTCTGATATCTGTTTTTTTTTTTTTTTTTGTCCAGTAGCCGATATAACAAATTAAGTCAAAAATGCATTCTTGATTCTGATGCAGCACACTTCTCCTGTCTGTCGTCAGCACTCCGTGGTCTCACTCAATGTCCCGCCCACAACACTATCTGATTAGTTACACGTCACGAGTAATAGCCAATCAACACTGAATAATCTGAATATGCAAAGTAATTAGTAACTGTAGTAACCAAATAAATGTACAGCTGAACATTTCAAAACACAAGTACCTCTTGTACATTTTGTTCTTTAGCGCAGTACTTAGGGAAAATGTACCTGTTATCATACATTCTGACACCAAGATTTTTAACCATATTGGTCGATCCCTACCTGACACAGTCATTTCATAAATCATTTAACTGATTGCTGACAACTTTGATAATCAAATAATCCTAAGTAATTCCCCAAGCTATCAAATATCTTTCATTTGTAGAACAACTACAACAATCAGGTCAAGCAGGTCAAAATAGCCAATAGTTAAAAAAAAAAAAAACACCTCACAGTGTGGATTTGGCAACATAATCAAACACCACCATACCAAATCCATACCAATATCAATACAACGATTTAAGTGTAGGAACGATTTCTGATCAATAATCATCAGTAATGTGGATTTAATTAATGGCTCAGTGCATTAAGAGAAGTATTAGAACAAGTAGAACAGTGGGGTATGTTCAGAAAATGACATCACTTTATGGCAAAGCGGCCTTTAAAACCAGGAAAACAACGCTTCATATCACATATCACAACATGACAGTATCCAGATCTAAGATGATGTACAGTCTCATATCAGGATAATTTTAATTTTTGATATACTGCCTCACCTTAAATTAACTAGGCCCCCTTGGACTCGGCATGGGATGATTTGAAAATTTAATGTCAGGATTATAATTCCCGATATTACCTGGATAATAATCAAAATGAACGTGAAACTTCCTGGAATCACTTTACCGCACGTTTACCATGTTAATATATGCATTATTATCCCAAATAATGGAGAATCACCAGGATCAAATTCATGTTTTATAAACGAAGCCATTAAATCGTTTGTTGGAAAGATTCTTTGATAGATTATTTAATCAGTATAGAAACCATTACATGTAAGCGATGAACGTGAGCAAAGACGGACCAGAAAAGAAGCTTGTTCTAAGGATAAAGAGAGAAAAGAGTGGAACAAGAGAAAGCCCTGCTGAGGCTCTGTCCAAACGTCCTTGTCAATGGTGGCACCACAAACCATGCACCACTGCGCCGGAGGCAAGCCAGCCAGCTCTGAAGGAATGCACACACACACACACACACACACACACCGGGTGAAGGAGCTGTCACCACGGTCCAGTTCCATGCAGCGGGTGTTAGAGTGACCCGCTGAGGAGGTCCTGTATTTATAGCAGCTAAATTAACAGGCTTCTCCTTCTGGGGATCTCAGAATAGAAGACAAGCAGCCTAGATCGAAGTCTAATCCACGTGTCTGGCTGTATGTCGGGCCAAGAGAGCACAGCGAACTGAGACAAACACTCAGAAAAACAAGACAAACACACCAGAACAACACGGGCTTAGCCACAATAACAAAGCAAGCAGGACAAACGTCTAGAGTGGACGGTTTTAAATTTAGAACATTTCGCAGATCCTCACAAGCACTTTGTCACAGTGATTCCCTCACACAGTGTCTCTCAAGTGGCAGGTGTTGCACCGGTGGGTGCCGTGGACAGCGGCCAGATAAGAAGGTGAAGCGAGGGTGGATGGACAGCGGGGATGCAGCGACTTAGAGGGGGAGGTAAAGCTGTCAGTGAGGGGACACGAGGAAAAGAACAGAGGCCAGGTAGAGCCAGACAACGGGAGGAGATGTGGGCTGACAGGGCGAAAGGTCGAGTGGAGAGGCAGGAGAGATAAGAAAGGGAACAGACAGTGGGAGAGAAGAGAGAGAAAAAGGAAACGCTGAACGTGAAGAGACAAGGCAAGGGTGAAGGGGACGAGGAGGGGGGGCGACAAGTGAGGGGGAGTTCGATGAAGGTGCTGGACTCGCAAGAGGAGACAAGAACAACACCAAAGGAGAGGCAGGAGGCTGGAATCAGGAAATGAAGAGACGACACAGACAGAGGCGGCGGGTTCTAGAGTACACGAGTGAATCTGCCGCCAAGGTAGCTGAGGCATGAAGCTCGGTAAATGAGCAGGCGTGGAAATAATTGGCGGAGATAGTGTCTCCGTCTGAGGGGGGAGGGAGAGAAAAAAAAAAAAAAAAGGCATGTGTGTCTTTTCAAAACGTGACAGTTGCACTAATGGCCAGGAGAGAAAACTTCATAATTACGTGTCAGCAATTAACTTCGAACGAGAGTGATGACAGAATTTATCGACTGAAGACTTTGGCAGTTTTTTGTGCTTAATCTTGAAGATGGCGGAGCAGGTTGGCCATTAGCTGCAGGGCAGGTGATTTACTCCCTGTCTTTATACTGATGCTTCCTGGAGTGTGTTAGACAAAAAAAAAAAAGAGTGCTATGTTAAATAAAAAAAACATAAATGCATCTAATTAAGACATGTTTTTAAAACAAACACAGCAATATATATATATATATATATATATATATATATATATGTATTTCAAAGGCTGTACGACGTGCACAGTACATGCATAATGCATAAAGCCGATGTAACCTTTCAGCAGGTAATTTGACGCCTCAGTAGATAACAGATGGTCACTTCCTCTGTCACCTCTCTGTCCCCGTCTGGCTGTGTGTGTGTGTGTGTGTGTGTGTGTGTTGATCCTCACTTGTGTGTTTCTGGGTGTGATCTCGGGGACACCACAACACACACACACCTACACAAACACGCGCATGCTGGCCGGGGTTTCGACGCCGCTGCAGATGGTGTGTAATGGTTTGTTTACGATGTGTTGTTCCGCATGAGTAGGCTTCCCTGTTCAGATCACTGACCCCCTGACCTCTGACCTCTATCCCCGAGCAGACCAGACGATTGCAGTCCCAGCATGGGGCCATAGGTCCGGGGGTTAGGTTTAACATACAAATGGGTTTTAAAAAAAACCTAAAGAGAAAACAAAGTTGGCTTTGCACAGCAGAACCACACACTTTTAGAACAGTTAAGAATGAAAGTCACAGAGGGGAGGAGGAGTTATTATAAACTGTGCTTAAATTTCTGAGCAAAATTACTCACGTTCATTACGGTCTGTTGTTCAGTCTGTTGTTCAGTGTATCGATTTGTTCCTGACTAAATTATCTCAACAAGTATTGGCTGGATTGCCATGATGTTTGGAACAGAGACATTAATGTTCCCTTCTCAGGATGACTTGTAATCACTCCGATGAACACACTTTTTAGCAACACTGGCCTGCAAATTTCATGATAAATAGGTAGTAACGTTCTGAATTTCTTTGAAATTACCCCCAATTACACAATAATTACTTAAAAATGTATTGAAAAATACCCAACAACAGCCACTACATAGCTGGCAACTTAAAACATATTTCTTGGACACCTGTTTCAGCTCGACTTCTGCTGATCATGCCATTTTTAGTAACTTCCAAATAGTTTCTGCTTGTTGAAAAAAAACGTGTATATTACTATTAAATAATGCTGGGGTAAGTTTCAATGAATTTGAAGGTGGTAATTTGGGGATGATTTCTAAGAAATGTCATATATGTTGCTGTATTAAACACCTACTTACCATGAAACTTCCAGGGCCTTTAAAATTGTGTGTTACTGACTTTTCTAATGCCATCATCGAGTTAAATTTGTAACTTGTCCAATACTTTGGCTTAAGACTGAAGACCTGCGTGACTTTTCAATGCTGACACACTCAACTAAGGTGGTAAACAACGTAAATATTATACCTGCTAAACATCTGCATGTTAACAATGGAATTATGAGCAAGTTGGCATGCTGGTGTTTGCATTTAGTACAAAACTCTGCTGTGCCACAGTAGGGCCTCCGGCAGCATATCATGGCAGTAGAGTCTGAGTCTTTTTAGAATAAACTGATTCAGACAGTCCACAGCTTTTACTGCAGCACTAGTACATGCAAAATTATAAGCTGCGCGTCAACATCACTGACACAAAGAAGTAGAGAATCTCCTCATGCTTGTCATCCTATATAAAAAGGAGGTCAAAGGTGAGAGAGAGAGATCGCTGAAATTCTTAAAGCCTGGGTTCTCTAACCACAGTAAAACCTTGCCTCCTATTCTTCATTGTTGACTCTGAATCTTTGTCTTTGTGAACAGACACGACACCACAGCAGTCAAAACAAAAGCTGTTTGGACAGACAGAGTGAAAGGAGACAGACAGACAGACAGTAGGACCAAAACAAAGATGCACGCAGACAAAAAGGCGAAAAAAAAAAGTGTTGATTACTCATTCACACACAAAAACAAGCATACGCAGTCAAATACCCCACAATCTTTCATTCTCAACAGTCACGGACACAAATGCGTCATGTCTCTGTTTCACATACACAAACATAACCAAGAATCACAGATTCCTGACCACTCCCATGTATCGGGGCTGCACTGACCAAACTGCTGGCTTTCAATTAGCCAGCCACAAGTATGTGCCTCGCCTTCCTCTCCACCCTCTTCCGCTACTTTCCCTCATGCTCACCCTCTTCCTCTCCCACACCCCGAGCGTGGCTGCAGTTGAGGCTGGAGGGAGCGGTTAAGAGTGCAAGTAAGAGTAAGAGATAAATGAAGAGAGAGAGGGAAAAATCAATGGCAAATTACCCAGGAGAGGGCTGGAAAATGAGAGAAAATGAAAAGTGAGTATGAAGACACCAGTAGAGTGGAGGAAAGAGCTGGAAGGACGACAGAGAAAGGATAATGGATAGAAAATGCGTGAATGGATGAAATGGTGAGGTGAGTGAATTGCTGACGTCTCGGGGAGGAAATGGAATGAGCAGACTGTCAGTAACACACAACACATGTCAATATACTGAGACACAGCAGAGCACAAAATCAAGTGCAGTAAGTGCACAACGTGAACACAGATTTACAAACACACAGCCCGGAGTCAGATTAGCAGAGAACAGAAAACAGACAAGCCAAACCCAAACCACTCAAACACAATGGCCCCATTCACCAAACAACATCCCTACAGTCCCATACTCCAGCTGCTGCTGGGAAGCCAGGGCACAACAACAGTGAAGGAACTGGTTGGGTACTGGTCATGAAAGACGGGGGAGGAGGAGGGAGGGAAACAGTAACTGGGTGGAGGGTTTGCATTCGCCTTTCTGACAGCGAAGCTGACTACAAAGCAGTCTAAGTCTGTTCAGTGCCAGGACACACTTAACACACACTCACTCCAGGGGCCCTCTTGTATGGCCAAATACGCCTGTGTACCCCGGTCTAGGTGCCAACACGCTGATGTCATTATTGAGGTGATTGCTCTAGTGTTTCAGCAGAGGACCAACTCACCCTTATAGCTGGAACACTGTAACCCCCCTCCTCCCTTCCCGGCAGCTTATGCATTCAATTATTGGCTGACAACAGAGACTGTTTCAGCTCCGGCCTGCATGGAAAAGTATGTGTGTGTCTGCCGGTGCTTGCCCACATGTGCTGGTGTGTGCGAGCATGTGTCCAAATGACTTTGCAGCCAGCTGTTCTCGCACAAAAGCAGTGTTTCGGTGCAGCTGGGTCCCAGAACATCGCGGGTGGAGTCAGAACAGAAAGTGCTAAAAAGAGGAAGAGTATGGATCCATGAGTGTGAGGGCTGGGCGACACAGCCTTGAAGTAATAAAGCAATATTTTTAGCCTATATCACGATATACGCAACATAAATCTTTATACTTAAGCTTCAAAATCATTTTAATGATGCATGGACTGGTCCAGGTCTGCACATTAATTGCTTGTATTTGTGCTTTGTGACCCATCGAGGGAGAAGTGTGTCGTGCTTCACAGCACTATGTCACACAATACCACCTTTGTCGGTGAAATTGGATCACATTTTCCCCCTGATGCTGCTGCTCCAGCTCAACTCGCTGTTAAAGACGGAGTTTCCCGATGGACAAATAGCTTTACTCGCTGCTAAAGCTACTGCTACCCACTGCTAACTGTAGCTGCTATTAGCTAGTTAGCTCATATGACATTACATCTGATAATATTGTAACATGAACCTGGGATCTGTATTTGCAACAGTGGAGCTACAATCAGAAGTTGTTGCAGGTGACAAATTCAGTGTTTTTTTTAGCTCCTATCTCTACAAGGGCCTCCTCCCAAATAACCAGTCCACTCTGATTGGTCAGCTCACCCACGCCTGAGCCACCACCGCTCACCATGTCTCTACTCTGTGATTCTATGCCTGTCTTGTTTTCAGCTTCCAGTTAGGGTCACTGGGCAAACATTTTGCAATGTTGGTGATGAAGTGTGATGTCAAGAAGTCAGGGCATTAAAGGGCTACTGACGAGGCGTTTAAGGAGCAGTGTTTTCTGTTGGAGAGAGGAGCTGCTGGTGATGCACACTTTGGGCTTTTTAACTAAGGGAAAGCTTAATATGTCTCTTTTGAATACAGGAAAAGACAACACTTATGCCATATCAATATATAACAATAGCATACATACAAAATATTGCCTCATATCATGATAACAATATAATATCTATACACTGCCCAGCCCTAGTGAGTGCAAATCATGTTTTATGCGCATGCTTGAGGTGATGGAATATGCCTGTGAATGCAGAGTGCATGCAAGTGAATCGGTGCATATTTGTTCTGTGTGCACTTTGTGCTTGCAAGTGCATTTGTTTTTTTGGCTGCTGGCCCTAAGGAGAGCAACAGTGGAGTGAATTTCAAGCTATAAAACAAATTGTTTAGAGCTACGACAAGAGAGCGCAGGGAGCTTAGAGTCTGCCAAGCAGTGATCTCCTCAGCAATTTATAGGCACACTAAAGCTTGATGGCTCTTACACGGCTGTGCACACTCAGCCTAATACACCGGGTCTGCATTATCATACAGTGGCAAAGTGGAAGCTGGGAGAGGCAGCAGGCGGGCAAAGCAAAGTGCAGAATCATTTGAAGACAAACATATAGGAAGTGTGAGAGCACCTCTGTGTGTGTGTGTGCGTGTGTGTGTGTGAGTGTGTGTGTGTGTGTGTGTGTGTGCGTGTTAGACTGTGTGTGGTCTCTCAGTGTATAACTAACAGGCCTGGAGAGTATAGATTTGAGGAAGGGAGGCTCATAAATAACTGCGGGCTGTGGGAAAAAAAAAGATATACATTCAACCTGCTGGGTTGTTATTATGAGCAGAAACAGCAGCAGAATAACACTAATAACAGCAGAACCCCCTCCTGTTCTTATTCCATCTCACCTCTAAGAGAACCAGTGGGAACAAACTGGGCAGCGTTCAAAACACAAAATAATGCTCAAAGAAAATAAGCCAGATTGTAAATCCTCTCAAGCGCAACACACACACAAAAAAAACTCTTCAAGGACCTAAACAGACTGTAAAAGGCTGAAAAAAAGCAGCAAGAAAATGTGCAAGAAATGTGATGCTGATAATTGTGTCCTTGAGCATTTCTGGCATTGTTTTGTGTGTTTCACAGCTCTTAAGTGTGGAATCCACAGCTTTCGGATGAGAAAAGGAGACGGAGACCTGTCACCAAACAGCTTCCTTTTCTCCAAGCAAACAGTAATGGAGAAACCCTAATGAGTAGTTGGCACGCTGGACTGTCTGGGGGCTGCTGGAGGCAATTAATGAATTAAGAAACACACACACACACACACACACACACACACACACACACACACACACACACACACACACACACACACACACACACACACACACACAGCAATATTGTAACCTCATCAGTGAACTTCACTGGCACAGGCAATGCTGGCCTAGAACTACAGACTATTATAAAAGTTAATACTGTCATTAACTGATTAGACATGTAAGCAGGACAGAAGAGAGGAGGGTTTTAGAGCAGGAACGAGTATGAAGCAGGCCTTTGATCAAAGACCGCTCTGATCTCTCTTTGTCAGAACACCTTGCGAGGTCATCCCTAAGCGGCGAGCTAGAGTAAAGGAGCTTTAATCAAAGTAAAAGATACACATATGAGGCAAAACCGGACTGATGGGACAACGTAATCCACCGTGTGCTGGGAATTTCCACATGTTCTTACAGCCCGTTTTGTTCTCTCTTCCCACTGAGAGAGGTGAGAAAGTTGTGCACTTATTGCTTACGCTGACATAGCCGTGAAGGGGAGAGGTGGAGTGTGCGGCACAACACTTCCTAGTGAACAACAAAAGGAAAAAAAACTAATTTGATTCTTCCAAGAATCTCAGCGTGAGTGCGCAAATGTCATGGCGACTGACGGCCCTCAGAATGATTTGTTTCCTTACACCGGGTAAACAAGGAGGGGGAGGAGGAGGAGGAGGACACAACGACGGGCTTCGGATTTGATAGCTGAAAATGGTTCTTTGCCTGTGACTGGCTAACAGTGTCACATAACTGATTGTGTATTCAACAGGGTAAATGATCAATATCTAATCCCTTAAATAAGACAATAAAAAGTTAAAATTATTGTTTTCCTTTTACAATGGAAACCTTGAATTAAGACGACAGATGCATGAGAAGGATCAAATATGGGCTGTGATTAATTACTCAGCCCGGCCACCAGGATAACATTCTGGATTTGTGAAAACCACTGATGTGCACCTACGTCTAGTTGGCTCATCATATTGACATGTCCACGGCAACACGGCACATCAAGTTCAAACTGCATGTTAAGACTTGTCCTTCATATCAGGAGGTGGAGGGGACGCTGGTGGATTTACAGATGACCAGCGACAAGAGTTTGAGACTGTATTTCAACAACTGTGAGCTTGACACCAATGGATAGTTTTCAAGGAGACAAAAAAAGCTATTTTAAGCCAAAATATGGCCTTTTAAACCCTGACCAAGTGGTTTCTGCGCCTAAATCTAACCAGACCATACGCAAGGCATTGTTAAAACATTACAAGACAACTGAACCTGAAGAAACTGAAGAGTCTCTGGCTTTGGATCAGTCTTTCTCGTCTTCTATTTTGAACTGTATCATACTCTGTTCGTGTCTTTTGCACTTGATCAGTGGGTTGCTTGTCAATTCGGAGACCTTACCACATCACTTCAGTGTATTGTTATTGAAAAAATAGTGTCCACTAAATTGTCCACTATATTGTCACCTTGAAGAACTTGTGCATCGATGTGGCCTTATAACTTGTGCTGGGCGGAAATGAACCCCTGTGTCGGTGCTATATTGATCTCAATCAATTTTTCCCCAGTATTTTTCAGTGTGTGTAGAAAAATGAGCAGACGAGGAACTGGAGCGAGGAAGGGGTCACATGGTGGGAGTGAGTCAAGGACAAGAGGTCACAGTGCCACAGTTTCCCGCAGGAGCGTGGCTTCCCCGCTGGGTTCCCTACTTTTAAGCTGCTTTTTAATCCTCAGCGGGGGTGAGGGGTTGACCAGTTATCTCACTACCACAAACCCATCCTGAAACTTGCTGTGTGACTCGCTGTGCCACATTTGTAAAGCTCTCATTAGTTGACTTTTGCAATATAAGAGCATCCAAACCCCCCCCAAGCTGATGAACAGTTGCAACAGCCTGACACAATTTCAGCGATGCGCATACAATGCTCGACTCAGTAATCCCAGGCTTTCCTCCGCGTCTGAATCAGGATGAGGAAATCGGGGCTAATTAGCTCAGCCGGCCTAACTAGCATTTAAGCCTGCCAAACTCTCCTCCCTGTTGTCTCTTACCTCTGCTCTCTCTGCTGTGCGGCAGACACACATTGAGAGGTGCAGATAAGTGCGGAGCATGTGGGGTTAAGACCATATTAATGTGGATAAATCTGGAAAAGCATTATTCCTTTCAGCGTAAGCCTTCTTTTCACATTCAAATGCGCTCTTTAAACTCACGTCTCGCAGCGTTGCACGGTAAAAACAGAGCTTTTATAAAATCCTAACATACAATCTTACGTATCCATCCCCTCTGCTAACCATATGGTTTTGTCGTTTGCCAGCTGCCAATAAACTTGAGGCGAGGAGGACGAAGAGATTCAAGATTTGTGTTTGCTTTTCTTGCATTGGCATTTAAGTTTGGGCCTTTAAAAACATTTTATATCTAAAAATGTGAGCCTGAATCTGAAACTCATTACATGTCCCATATGGATGTTGCAGCGTATTTATTCAAACTGAATAAAAGCGTGCATTTTGCAGTGATGGCTTGTCGTGCCAACAGTTTTTTTGACTGGCAGCGAGGTATTTATACCCTGTAAGCACACAGATGGTCCCCGCTCTATATTTATACCGTGTGTCCACTATTCTCTCGTGTTATCTTCTCTCCTATCCCCTGGAATGGTCAACAATTCAATTATGCTTACTGCACCTTGGGCATTATAGCGGTTAAAGTAATTGGAAATGTTGCCTTTTGCCTTGACCGATATTGGGAAACTGCGGTCCATGTAAATGAAGGTAATCTCCCCCCTCCGTCTAGCTTTTATATTCGGTGAGCTCTCTTTGAGCCCCATTTCAAGCTGAGGGCTCTGTAGTCGAAGCTGCTTTTATCACTCTCCATTATTTATCACCGTTGCCTTATTTAGAATATATGGCCACATGTGTATATATAATCACATGTGCTCCCCCCACGTGAGATCTGTTGGAGGGGAGGTGAGGTTTTCTGTCCGTCCTGTGCTGCTACAGAAAGACAATGAAAAAGGCAGCAGATACTCTGCAGTGAAGCTGTGAGTGCTGTATCTCTGTCCTTGAATCACTGTTGACCAGCGAGAGGCCTGAAGTGAATGTGATCCATTATAATATTCATGAAGCTGCAGGACTCCTGAGCTGAGCTAAAGCAAAGCCGGATATGACTAAACTGACCCTTGCTCCTTCTGCCCTGAGGGTAAAAACGGCTAAGAAAGGGACAGATGAGGCTCAGACGGAGTGTGTGACTGAGGATGGGTGTGGATGAGTTGGGGGGAGATTATAGCTTATAATGAAAGGCACTTATTTCACAGTTCTGATGAGTTAGAAATTACAGCATTTGTACCCTCAACAGAGCATGCTCATGGGATGTTTTTCATGGCCCTTTCCTCTGACGTTGCACTCTGCGTTGGAGGCGAAATAATCATAGCGCTGTGTTCTGGGTGGCAAGCCCTATTAATGTCTGGAATCTTATCATTTCAGCACTTAATTAATTACCAGCAAATGAAAAGGCAATGGACAGTGAAAATGTGGAGACGCATAAGGTCATATTTCAAGGAAAAACAACATATTTGCTAAGGCATTAGCTTCCGTTACTACTTTCTAGCTAACATTACTGTCTGGTATGTTTTCCTTCCTGGCTTGAATACATGTGTTCAAGTTGTGGGCTGATATATTAGAATCTATTTACGCCATGTGTTGTGAAACACTGTCAAACGGAAATGTTAGCTGGAGGTTGTTGAATGCTAACATGACTTACTGTCTAACGGAAGCTAATGGGTTATGAAAAATGCTGCTTTACCTTGAAATATGGCTGGTGTCGCTCCACACTGTTGCTAACCCATTAGCTTCAATTAAACAAGAGCTGGTGTTAGCATCCAGTTTCTACCTAGCTACAATGAGTGTAAACTATTTTTTAAATATCAGCACACATCTCAGACACATTTTTTTTAATCCAGGGAGTGAAACACAACAGATAAGATTAAGCAATGTTAGCTAGAAAGTGGTGGAGCGCTAACAGAAGCTAATGGGATTTATCCAGTATATTGTTGTACCTTGAATATGGCCCGATGTCCCTCCACATTTTCACTATCAATCAATCGGGAAATGGTAAAATAGTAACAATTTGTCAGATTCCCCCAAGTTGATACAACTTCAGTGGCGACATCTGAGCTTCCCACCCTGAGCGCGACTTCAGAGAAAAATGGCCGCCGTGTGAACATCCATATCCATTGGTCAGCAAGAAATGCAGGCTTATAAATGAGAAACCCAGTGGACCTGAAATGTAAAACACACTGCATTTTTGTGAAGGAGGACAGCTTTACAGCCCAGCAGAGCGCGATTAATTAATAGCCACCATGAATTAAGATCTGAGGAGTGCTGCTTTCACAGGATAATAAAGCAGTGTTTGTTTCATTTGCCTTGATTAACGACCGTCATATTAATGTCAGAGGGAACACATGTAAGGTGAGATCCACTCGCAGTCCCTAAGTCTGTCACTTTGGTTCCACCCTTCCGCCACTTCACAGCACTTACAGCCTCCTCTGGTTACTAATGGTTTACATTAACCCTTTAGGTCTCTGTATGTACGTGTCATGCATATATGTGTGTGTGTAGAAGAATGCACGTGAGACAGTGAGAAAATGAGTTTGGGAAGGCGAGGAAGCGAATAAGGGCGACCGAGATTGAGAGGCGAGAAGAATTAATTGCAGAAAGTGCGAGCGTGCAAGTGTGTGTGTGTGTGTGTGTGTGTGTGAGAGTGTCTACGCATGGTCCTTATCTCTGCCCTCCAGAACAACTTCGACAGATTGGGGAGGATCAACATTTACATAAACGCACACAAACTAGCAGAAAACTTGAAAACTGCCACAACGCTCGTTCACTGCACCACTTATCTACAACACTGACACTGCACAGACACATGCGAGTTCGGCATAATATTTATTCAGCTACGACAGAACAATGCACGGCCTCTATCGGCTGACATGTAAATGGACCATGAACAGTGCTAGGTGAGCCCTCACATGGTCTTACATTACTAGGCAAAGTGAACCCCATCTGTCTCCCCTGCTTCTGTCGGCAAAGGGAGGGAATCAGAGCAAATGCATTCTTCTGCACAGGATATATAAGCCATGAATACAATGCACATGCTGCTTAATCTAGGTGAAATTGAGAAATAGTGCCAATAATGGCCTTTCATTAAATATTGATATCGATTTTAGCTGGCAGTCATCTAATCTATAAGCAACGGGGACAGCAGTTCCTCCACGTCTCCTGCGTCTTGGCTGCGGTTGTGGGGCTTGAACACATCGCACAGACTACATCTGACAGCCAGCAAGTTCTTACGTTGTGCACCTACATGACAGGAAATGACTTCCCATACATCAGGTGGCGAGAGCGTGGAAGACTTAGGACTGCGGATTTACAAACCATTGTTACGATGCCAGTTATTCTCACACCACTCTTGCTAATAAATCCATTTCTAATCGAGAATATGTTTGCTAAATAAAGAGAAACCACACTACTATTGGTGAAATCATGGATACTATAGCGACAAGCTCCAGGAGCTTTCTTTTTTCCCCTGTTTCTCTTCCTGTGCACGGATACACTCAGCTGAACTTAGACGGATTTCTCTCACAGGCGGGCTCTGCATATTAGACATGCTCAATCAGCCGAAAAGCCGCCAACAAGTGCCGACAGTGCTGGACACACCGCAAAAACTTGGACTACAGACAATTACAGACGGCGCCAACACTGGCTGACCGTCAGCCTGGCGTCTCAGGGCCCATAAACAGAAGAGGAAAGCTACAATGAAATTGAATTGTCTCTGTGCTGTTTGAATTGAGTGAGGATCACTGTCCCATGCAGGTTCAGAAGTTGATTCAAAAAGCCTGTCAACCCAGAAAATTAAGGAGTAAATATTATTATCATTAGCCAAACAAGTCGGTCTAAAAATATCAGAACTGGCCCATTTTGGTCAAGTTTTTCCAGTGTGGAACAAATGCAGAACTGAAGTCTGATAGTCACTCACTCCTCTGTGGTATTTATTTATGGAGGCCCGACTTCAGTGAGACTACGTACACAGCTAAATAAATCATGGTTAACACACTCACCGGCCACTTCATTTGCTACACTTGCACAATCTAATGTGGGTCTGCGTTGGCGAGGCAAGCACACACCAGTCACGTTCTCTGGCTGTGCGACTCCACAAGCTAGTTTGTGTCTTCTGTCACACACAGGCTTCACACACAATCCTCTCCATCTGCTAACCCCAACCTGCGGCGAGGCGTCGTGTGAGCAGCGTGGTGTGTGCAAGGAATAAGGTGTGTTCCCCTGTGTGTGTATTTTTGTGTGTTTGTTTGTGTGTGTGTGTGTGTGTGTGTGTGTGTGTGTGTGTGTGAGGCAGTGTAAAGCTGCATTTTTGATATTATTATTATTGATTCTAAATGGCCATGCCAGCATTTCATCAGAGGGCCATGGGAGCAGGAGAAAGGGGAAGCCTGGATGGATTATCCATTATGTTGGATCTCCACAGATCTACTGAGTGTGTGTGATTGTCCATCCCTTATATCTGCAACATGAGAGCAATTCCGCTGAACAAACACAACTTAATCATGGATTGGCAGTGCGTTTGCAGTGGAAAATAAAAGCTTACACGAGCGCGCACACACACACACACACAACAGGTAGCATGTATCAAACGGCCTGTCAAACTGCGCTGTATAAATGACTGACAGCTCGGCATCTGCTGCCTCAGACAGACATGACAGATAGACGTGGACCGGGTCTGACTGTGATTCGCTGCCAGCACCAGCAGTTCTGCATTAGCCGCTTGTCTGATTATCCGTCTGTGCGGCTGAGCCCTCTCCTCCATGACCATCCATCCCCGCACTATCTCCCTCTGCATCGGCGGGTCATCACTCCTCTCTAATTGTCTGTCTGTCTGTTTATCTGCCTGCCTTGTCCATCACTCCTCTCCTCATCCACTGAATCGGCATCATGGGGCCAGACCATCAGCCTACCGCTGCATGAATATACATGTTTGATTCCTACAATACACAGACATACCCTCTCTCTCCCCTCGCATCTGTCTCTCACTCTCTTTTCTTTTTGAGGCGCTCGTGTCAGGACAAACCCATCGAGGGCTCTGCCCACAACACTCGAATCTAAAAGGAGAAAGAAAAATAGGGCAGGACATTACTGGGAGAGCTCTGCTCTGGCATGTCAGGGCAGTTTTTGAACTGGCTTTGTTTTTTAGTGTCTATTTGAGTCATGAAGCCAGGAATCTAAAGCAGGAGAGGCTGTGAAAAAGTAACAAACCTCCAGAGAGAGGAGGAGTGTATATGCTAAAGTCAAAAGATCTATAATTCGGTGGGTGGAGAGGCAATATTTTGGTGGCGCAGAGTTTAAGTGGCTCATTTTTCACACTATTCCTTAGACAACTGGCTCAAGGAGACACAAAACAGTCCAATGCACTCCCCCCCCCACCCCTTTTGCAGCTGCTGCCATGCCGAACAGTACACAGAGTAATGGGCTGCAGTCCCCTCTGTGTTTCGCAGGGCTGAGGAAGTCCTACCTATCTCAGTTCCCGCAGCCGCCTCCTGGGAAAAAGCAATGGCCAATTCAGCAGAGAAGACAGAATGACCTCTACTGCAGACACGCAGCAGCACAGAGCAAGAAAAACACACACACACACACACACACGCACACACACAACACACACACACACACACACACGTGACTGCAGAGGTGAATGAAAGCTGGGGAGGAGAGAAGGTGGAGAGACAGACAGATACAAGCAGAGGAAACATGCATGATACAAATCTTGACAGACAGAGAGAAAGGAGGAAGACAGAAAGTCAGGGTGGACAGACAGAGACTTGACTGCAGAAAGCTCCTCTGCAGTATTGATTGGGAGACAAAGGCCAAAGGATTCCACGGCCAGCGAACTGACACAGGATGCTTACTACCAGCCCCCCTCTTGTATAATTGCAAACGCAATGAAAAGCACAAGCTGAAATGCATTTAGGAGAAAACGGCTGAGACGCATGCAGCGAATCATCGCATACACAGCATGAAAGGACTGCGTCTTCAGGACGCCGCGTAGTCACACTGAGGATGTGACCTTTTCCAAACTAATGATAAGCGATGTAACACCACAAAATGAAAACACACCACGTGTTTTGATCTCTGTATGCACATGTACACAGAGACACATACACACACACACAGAAGGGCAGGCTGTATTCCAGGAATGGAAAGATCACAACTGTCTCGCTCTTTCAGACTCTGACTGATGTTAATGCAGGTGACCTTTTACATCAACATGAGCCCAAAAATCTAAACATCCAGCTCTCTCTTGCACCAGGAAGCAGCCCGTCATTAAGTAAAGTGAAAGCAATCGCCACACACAGATGCAGCCAGCAGTCTGGTTAATCTGAGCGTGGATAGAGTTTCAGCTGTGACAGAAAAGTTGATTATAGGAAGTGGTCAGAGCTACCAGCCTGTCGGTTAAATGTGCCCAAGCCCAAGGAACAGGAATGACTTGCCTGTCACACACACTCAGGGGGATAGCATGACCTTTCGTTTCAGGACTTGTTTGTGGCTCAGCGTGCGTGTGTTCATATGAAAGGCTGACTGCCTCTTGGAACAGAAAAATGAATGCACGACCGACATGACACTACGTGGGCTGGTATCCTCAGAGCTGAAAAAAACATAATGTGAAAAAAATAAATAAATAAAAAATTCTCCATTTTAATTATTCATTGACGTGGAAAGAAGCAATAAAAAACCAAACCAAATTCACACCTGCAAATGTGTTTCCTTCTCAAGTAGTCAGTTGAAGTGTGGCTATTTTTGCGCTGCCAGTTCGAGGCATTTAGGAAAGATTTATTCATAAGACAGGGGAAAGGTTGACGACTGGGAGATGTAAGTCATTACTGCAGTAATATCCCACAGTTGTCACATTGTTCCAGCTCTGTGAGGCTGAGTAATATGTCACAGTGCAGCCAGACAACATTAAAATGAGAATATCTATTCCCACCTGCAGCACAGAGAGGGCCAAACAGTTATTTAACACACAGCAAACAAATAAAATTACTATTTGCGCCTGCTATTGAGTTTCTTATGAGGCCAACAGGAAATGTAATTAATGTAGCTCTGCCTGTCCCCTTATGTCAAATGGCACACCTAACTGGCATAAGACAACTGGCACACTTTGGGATGCACTGTGACCGAACTCCCTTTGAAATTTAGAAATGTGAGCAAAAATCTGAATAAGTAGTCAATGTTATTAACTTGTACAACAGGACATAACATATCTTACTAATCATCAGGTACCACTCTTTAATTCGGCATAGATCGTATTACCCAATTAAACAACTAGAACAGGCTAATCTATCATTTCTCCAAATCAATTGCGTTGGAGCAGAGTGTTGCAATTCCAAAAGTTGAAAATTTCAATAACTGAATCCGCTGACTGAGCGAGAAGCAAGCCGAATTCATCAACATATCAATATCGATTTAAAGCTCACCCTGATCGGGTTCGATCGGGCATGCAGCCATGAGAGATAAACAAGAACACTTTAAAACGCCACGTTTTCAGCAGTGACGTTGGCTCTTTCCCAAACAGACCGAACGGTGGATTATCAGAGTGGACTTGCTACGATCAATGGAGGGTCCAATGAGACGTCTCCAAGTCTCCTCGGGATCACCGTCTGCGTGATCTGACGCTGACGAATAGCCGACAATGTCACGTGCAGCGCAACTGACATTTTCCATTTCATCACACAAAAAAAGAAGAAACAACTTAAGAGTGTTCTTAAAAACGTTTGGAGAACGAGACACCAGCCCTTACCCTTTGATTCTTCGAGTTGTTCATCCTATCCGGAGAGGAGCGCTCCGCTTCCCAACTCTCCAAAACTGGCAGGCACGGGCGCTTTACGCAACACCGAGGGGACCGTTCAGCGTCCCACACAGCCCGAGAAATTCCTCAAATCACACTTTCCCTCTGAGGCGCCTCCATTTACGGGAAAACAAGGAAAATATCCGCGAAAATATCCGAGAACAGCTGCCGGTTATCAACCCGCAGAAGTTGTTAAGGATCCGCGCAGAAATCACAAACCCCACTCTTGGCAATCTGGGAACGACAGCGGTCATGTGTGTGTGGAGCCTCTCTGTGTGTCGTCTTCACTCTCATCATCATCATCATCATCATCATCATCATCATCATCATCATCATTGTCGTCGTCGTCCGAGTAGCCCCAGAGCTCCGGTCCTGATCCTCTCTCTCTCTCTCTCTCTCTCTCTCTCTCACACACACACACACACTCACACACCACCAGCACCGCCAGAGCAAGGGAGGATAAAGACTGACCGGCTGATGGACCAACCGAGAGCCGTTTCTGAGTAGGCGTCTGTGTGTGTGTGTGTGTGTGTGTGTGTGTGTTCCTAATCTATGCGCGCGCATGTGTGTGTGTGCGCGCCAGCAGAGGGGACCGACAGTGGCTGTCACAGCTCCAGGAACCTCCAGGGGTCCTTGAGGAGATTCCCAGGAGGGCGTTGGACACAGTTTTACTAACAGTGTCATCACAGACATTCACCAGATGCACAGTAATGAGATAATGTTACTGAGGCTGTTTTTTTTTTTTTCTCACGGGTTTGTTGCCCACTGAAGGACACACAAGCATGCTTTTATTTTCCCACTGGGCTCCGAGGTTCCTCTGAAATGACAGTGGCAAGGTCGAAAGCCATTTGGGAGAAGCTGACTTAAGAAGGATCTGGCAGCTGGGAGTTTGGCCATAGTTTGAAGTGGGTTGCGAGAGTGTCAGTAAAAATCTACTGTGGTCCTCTGTGCCTACACCGCCCACAGTGGAAAAAGACGTTTTTCTTTTTTTAACTCATGACTCAACTTTTTTTTTTTTTCTCTCAATATGCTGTGTGAATTGCTGAACAGTTCGGCACAACAATGCTTCTCCCCCCCCCTCCACGTCCTTTTCTTGCTTCCACAGTTCAAATTAGCGGCTGATATAATGTTATCTGCATTTGTTAAACAATGGCGTTCAATCAAAGGGGGCTCTGTTTCTCCAAATCTTCAGTCCAAATTACTCCAAACTCCGGCTCTGTTCTTCTCAGTGGACAAAGTCGCCTCTCCAAACCTGATGAAAATTAAATGAAAAGTAGCCAAAAATGACTTAAATATAGTAAAGGTTCCTGATATTCATCTGATATTAAATGTGCTCACGGCAATTTTCTTGTAGTAAGTGAACTTAAATATTGAAAGTACAAGTAAAACAGCTGACTATGTTGCACATGCCCTGAAAGGTTAAAATAACAGGAATAATAATATAAAAATTAGGTAGTAACTGTGAAACCGTAAAAAAAACACAAAATCATAATAATAAGTACAACAGTGCTTCGCAGACTGTTTGCTACATTAAGAGTCAACCTGCTGCTCTGTTCATTGGTGTCATGGATGTCGGAACAGCTTGACGCAGGTGCTTTGACACTGGCTGAAGGTAAGAGTTGGTATTCAGGGTGTAGGATACGTGACGGGTCCTGCGGGATGTTGTGTGCATGTCTGACATGTGTCCTCGTGGGTAGTGTCAACTGTGGAGTGAAGGGTATTCTTTTATCCTGATTACCTTGTACCTTATCCCTGCCCTGGACTGTGACAGTCGTACTAGGAAGCCAGAGCACAACTAATGGTTTCATTTTGAGCATCAAACAGTCTGAGTCAGCGGAGGAAGCGCACAAATTGAGTAAATGTGATTAGTTACATTCCATCTCTTGTAAACATACTCAAAAGTTGTTTTTTTTCCCCCCTAGCAATCTCTGTTTTAGAAATGTTAGTATTTGTATGCCACATCAAGATACAAAAGAACATTTGTGCAGAAACTCCATGTAGTTCAGAAAAGAGGAGAATACTTCAGTACTGATACTGATAGAACAGCGTATATTTCCAGGGAAAATAAGGATCTTCGTCCGTCTCCCTCTGCCCTTCCTCTTCCACTTTCCGTGCCTGCCTCTGCTTATTGCCTAGGTGCACACCACAACTTGTGCAGTGGAGTGTATCGCCCTGTCAGACGGTGATGTATGGGAGTGATTTGTGGGCAGGTGGAAACGGAAAACACAGCGAGTCCGGCCAGAGTTAAGTGTGGGAATGAACTGAGCTCAGGGGTTTAGGGGTTTAGGGGTGAATCAGCTGACCGGGAGTTCGGCTCCAGGAAAGTCCGCACTGGGAAACTAATGAAGGAGCGTCCGGGACATCTTTTGCGAAAAACACGATGGAGAATGTTGTGAAAATACACTTTGGCAAGAAATAACTGCAAAGATTCAAACGTTGCTCACGTTTTTTGGTTTTATAATTGTTTTAGCATTTTCCTAAGATGCCAGCAGTGCACAAAGAATACTGCGAAGGAGGATTAGTAAAAAGCACGCTGCTTGTTTTGTTGTTGTTTGTGGGTGAGATGAGAAGTGGAATGAGCTCCACGGTCCAGAGATGCGGCAGATGACGAGTAGGAGGATCAGGATGGAGGAGGAGAGAGTCAGTCTGTGGGCAGCCTTGGCTAATGGCAACAGAGCAACAAAGTCCATCTCATTGGTGCAATAATGCATCTGTGCATCTGGCTGGGTGAATATAGCGCCTGACCTCCAGCTCAGGACAACACAGGAGCTTTGTGACGGCGTTCGCTTCGCTGGAACAAACACTCTCTCCACAGAAACCAAGAGCATCAGACACCAGCAGTAATGTTAAACTCATACAGTATTTAACAGTTGAGTCCTTACATAAATCTTTCTCCCTCGCTCTCTCTATGCGTGAGTGTAGACGTGCGCGACAAAAACAAGATGAGCCTTGATAGCTCAGGACTTAGTGCTGTAAATATATCCCACGGCTAATCAGATTAAGGTTTTCGTCGGCAAGTAGCTGTGCCAGGGAGACGGAGGGAGAAGTGCTGTTGGAGACAAATCTACGCTCACAGTTCACCGAGAGGTTCAGGGAGAGACAAGGCCAGCACAAGCAGGCACAACACTAGCACTCAGACGAACGGTCATCTTCACTAGCGATTAATCTGCCAGTTATTTCCGCAATTAATCCACAAGCCTACGACTGACCTATTCAGATGGCGGTCCGTGGGCCTAATGCGGCCTCATTCTGGCCCTTTGATTGCTTTGTTAGTGGCTAATTACCCCATTCATTAGCTCTGTCTGCCACTGAGCACAAACAAACTCTTATTTCATTAAAAAGTTTGAACCCGGGGCTGTTTAAGCAGGGGGAATTCATGCCAATCAAACTGACATCCTTCTTCTGAGGTTAAAACTAATAAACAAAGTAGAGAGGGGAAAAAAGTGCATCAATTTAACACATTTTCATTTCAAGATGCACAGGTCAGACTTAAGAAATGTAAAAGTCTGACCCTTTGGCACACCATGGACATGTTTTAATTTTGCATTTTTTTATGTTCAATTTTCATGTTGATCTTGTGACATTGTGCTTATGGTGTAGTTAACACTTGGTTAGGCTTAGGAAAACACCATGTTTTAAGCTTTAAGTATATGTTTTTATCTCCAATGGCTGAACTGTCCTGCGGTGGCGTCGGACTTAAAAATTCTTGCCTGTAACTCCCCTGCTGTCCCTTACATAATTAAGCGTGGTCCATCCATCCTCCTATCCATGACCACCTGTTTTTACACGCTACTGAGGAAACCAGCAACACATCTACTAAATATTCAAGGAATCTGAATAGAAGATACATCCAAGAGTAGTTGCACGGAGTCAATTTTCCCATGCTGAATGAGTCAGTGGGACCAGCTGAATGAATGATAGCATCATTCCCACAGTCATTACACTGCGTTTCACAGGATGACAGGACATTCCTCCAGCCAGACTAACCCGCATGGCCCTCTCCCTCTGAGACTCGAGCACTTCCTATTGACTCACTCACAAGAGTGTCTTCACCCCAAACAACCATTTCTCTTCCTCCCCGGCTGCCACTACTGTACATCCTCAAGATCCCTTTCCTTCCTCTGCTTCCGGAGGAGCCTGTTGTTGCCACGCGTCTAATTATAGAGCATCTCTCTGCACCACTTCTGTTCAATTTGTAAACTTTTCATAAGCTTGAAAAAGAATGAAATCTTAACTCCTATCGGGGGCCTGGAGGAGTAACTGTGCAGTAAATAAGCTCACCAAATTCACACTTTGGGGTTTTTCCGGATTTTAATCTGGTGCTTTTGTTGACAGCAGTTGTTGAGCGACAGGCCTGTGTTTCTCTTTCACATACTGCACCCTCTTTTTCTTCCACAGCCCTTTGTTTGAATAAAGGTCTCTGGGCAATTTCACATAAACTGACCCAAAGGAAGCACTGAACCACACGGATAAGCTTCAGTGGCTTTACTGCAAGGTGCCCGGTGAAAACGCTGGAGTGTAATGGCTTTTTCTTCCTGCTACTGCCATATTTTTAGAGCACTATTTCTTTTATTGCGGCACAAAATTGTCGATTGTTGCAATTATTTGGCTAAATAGTGCAGGACATGTGGATAACACTGTACTGTGGTGTCCATAAACTCCTTGTGATTACTGGACTGAAAATGACTGATTAAGTGTTGGGAGTTTTTTTAATTAGAGGCCACAAATTGGACTTGGCATCTGAACCGTACTGGACGGCAATATTAAGTCCATTTGGGGGAACCAGCTGTTCCAGCAAATAAACTGCAACCCTTTTCTATGAATTGTTCAGCTGTACTGCAGCACCTTTCTAATATTAACTGCCACTCTTATTATCTATCCACACAAACCACAACCTCATGTTTTTAGATGAGAAAGGGGAGAAAAATGCAGCTCCCTCGTTTATCCAGGTTGAGCAGCCCATCAGCCACCTACTGGCCACAAGTGGTAATTGCAACATATCCAGACACTGAAAGGGATCATTCACTTCTTCCCTTCACTCTTATCGTCTTGTTTCAAAGACACTGTGTCCGTATTGTTGTTATGTGCCAGTCATTGTTTTGTCTGTTACGCAAGCAACCTGATGCAGGTAGAGGCACGCTCTCATCAGTCAGTCAGTCAGTCAGTCAGGCTGATGGTGCCGCAGAACATTTGTCTAACCTCAAGTTCACTCGGGAGGGGACAACACACAGGCATGACATCAACTCCACCGGCTGACAGACTCAAGCTTGTTATCACAGATGAGATCTCAAACAGGGCGGCAGCGAAGTGTTTAATTTCATTATCAATTAATCTGTGGATCATTTTCGCAATTAGCTGCATTAAAAGAAATGTGAAAAATCCCCACCGCAATTTCCCAGAACCCGGAGCGACGCCTCCAGACTGCCTCAGCATCAGCGCCTGCAGTGTGAGAAACCCAACAAACCTCACAGGACACTTGTGTCATCAGCAATACATAGCTGTTGCACCCAGCGCCTTAATATTATGCGAGTTAAATCAACAGTGATCATATTCGGCTATATATACTGACTGTCAATCACGACGGATCTTACAGTGACAGCTGTGGGTGCCATCTGCGAGGACGTGAGCTGCCAGTGTTCTTATGTACGTCTAAAATAGCTGCCTCAATAAACTTACAGGCGTAGTTACATAACAACCCGTCTGTGTCCAGTGACATACTGACCAATGACACAGTGCTGCTGAGGCGCTCAGGGTTAAAAGGGGTCTTCGGTCCGACTCAGCCAATCACGACGAGCTATGCTTCTCCTCGGAAACCAATAGGAGTTCCCTGTACAGTCCCGTAGTCCTCTGCAGTGAAGATAAGATGGATTAACCTTTTCATCTCCTAATGATGACAAGGTTAAAAACACAAACAGTGACATATGGACAGCCTTCAGCCCTGACAACCTGGGGAGGATCTACAGGCTTGTGTTAAGAGCTTCACTGACAGTGGGGGGGGGGGGGCGAAGGAGGACACCGTGAGTGAAAAGGTGTGTGTGTGTGTGTGTAGGCGTGTGTTTGTTCATGCAAAGAGACAGCAAAGACTAACACATCAGACCGCGTGAATTCATCCAACTCTCAATGGGTATCATACGCACCCTTCCCTCTCCCACAGACACGCACGTCTTCCTCCAAAAGTGACCCTGAGCTTTTGACCCCGAGTCCCAGCCGTGACTTCATCCAGCTGGAGAGTTTGTTCCACTGATCTCATCAGGGTGAGGCAGAGACACTGCTGTTTTTTTGGGGGGGTGAACCAGCTCAGCCGTGCCTCTCAACACCTCATACCACAACAAGAGGCCCCTTTCAGCAGCCTCGGCCCCTCAGATCTACCCCAACCATAAGCCCCCGGCTCCTGCTGACCCGCCTCCAAACCCTAGAATTCCCCCGTGACGAGTTCGCCTTCTGCATTCAGGCGTTCCTCGAAAACACAGCCATCCGTCTTCTCAATTCAAGACACCCAGGAGGACATCAGGAGAGGCCTAGAACCGAGGCTAGCGCTAACAAAGACATTTGCAGATGCCGTGAGGCCATCTGTTCAGCTCTGTGTCATCACCAAACGGCTATCTATGTGGTGTCGCTGGGCCTCGAACAGAGAGAGAGAGACAATAACATCATTACATCACATATGAACGAGAGAAGAGATCCTCTCTTGTCCTTGAGAATGAAAGCAGAATGGACCCTCAGATGGCTGGAAGGCAGCCCTCCAAATGCTGACAGAGATGTTCCACCGGCCCCGCGCGCACACACACACACACACACACACACACACACACACACACTCACACACACGGCCAAAGATCCTGCAGCTCACATTGATTCAATTAGGCACTTTGGCCTGCTGCTCAGACGTCACACACGCTGCCCCGAAAGAGACAATCTTTAGAGGCTGCCGATGATGCCACGGATGCTATCCACTTCAGGGGAATGCTCGCTGGGCTTTGGACTGTTTTAATGGGGGTAATTGTTTGTTTAGACAGCTTATGCTTCACACTTGTCCTCCGCCTCTCTGACTTCCACCCACTCTCTGTGTTTGTGTTGCTCGCCCTGCACAGTCACAGCAGGGAGAGAGATGGAAAGATCAGAGATCATAAAGAGAGAGCTAAACATACAGAAATAGACATACATAAAACTCCCCCACGGCCCCCTACACACACCTCATCAAAGACACAGAAAATCAATAAAGTCAATGCGCGAGCCATAAACTTGCAAACAATCATGTTTGCTGCACAGTTTATCTCACAAGCCGAGGGAGAACGCACGGAACAGACAGAGCAAAGAGTGTATCCATATGGACAAACACAAAAGCAACATCTACAGGCTCAATTAAGCTCATTACCAAATGCTCTTTTAAACACAGCGCGTGCGTTCACAACACATTTTCAAAGACAGCCATCTGATTAAACAGCCTGCGCCGCCAGCTGCATCTCCACAACACGTTCAGATGCTCTTAATTACATGTTCTACAAAGGAATACAGCATTTTTTTTTTTTCGTATCGCCACTTGAAAACTCGTGAGTTGTTGACACGATAAGTCGAGCATAGCCGTAAATCCAATCTGTGCTGATTTCAATAATGCCTGCAGTCTAAACTCAAACAGCTTAAGTGGCTCCAATTTTCTTTGCAGCTGGGGGGAAAAAAAAAAAGAAAGAAAGAGAGAGAAAATCCTTTAAATGCTAAAATCAAAGTGTGTGCGCAGGTGAGAGCAGAGACAGGGGAGACGGGGGCACTAAATAAAGGTGATAATGAAGGGTGAGATTAAAGAGCGCGGAAATAATGGCTATAGGCGGAGACGGAGGCAGAGGAACAAGAGTGAAAGTACGAAACAGATTCTGGCAGAGATAGCGCAGAAAGGGGAGTGAACGACAAAGAGGAACAGGCCGGGAAGGTGCAGGGAGTCGGGTCGATGTTCCAATAACAGCACCTCTCGCCTTGGCTCGGTGTTTTGTCCTTCTCACTCCCCTGGCTCGCGCCTGCTGTTTTTCAAAGGAAGCTGGCCCGGGCCGCGGCATCTAACCGGTTCCTGCTCGCACAGAGCGCCTATTCAGACCTGCGCGGCTCCTTCTAACCGCTGCATGGGCGATGGCCTGGGGTGGGGACTGAGGTACAAGGGGGGTACAGCGCTGCGGTGAGGTCCAGAGGGGTTAGGGGGGCAGAGTTGCGGTGTGGAGAGGTGCGGTGGGGAGCCAGATGGATTGGAGTCTCGAGGCCAGCAGGAGGAGAGGAAGGCTTGGAAGAGATGGATGAGGGCGAGGAGCTCCAAGAAGGAGAGGACCGGTGTGTGTGTGATGTGATACAAAGCTCCCTTTCTCCTCTACCGCACACACACACACACACACCGTGCCTGCTTTTGGCATACAGCACTGGAAGAACTGGAACACACTGAAACTATCCATGGCGGAGATGCCAAAGACACACTTACACAAACACACAACGCAGACACACACAGCAAACAGACTAAAACCCATGTACATAACACTAACAAGTGGATGGCTGTTTCCATTCATTTTGGGCCGCTGCACTACAGTCGGGAAACTCTTCCATCCAATTCAAAGCAAACTGTAAAAACTCACATTCACATTGAAATCCAGGGTGATAAACTTAATGTCCCTAATTAAATCAAAGCACTTGGCTTGATTGTATAGCTTTACAGTATTGGCTTATTACTCTTTGCAAATATTTACTCACTCACACACACACACGCACACACTCTCTCGGCAGCACACAGAGGAGCTCAGCGGGGAGCGGTGTACGATGAAGCGGGCCGTTGTGGAGGAATGTGCTTTGGCTCAGATACGAGTGTGTATCCTGTATCACAAGAGAGCGAGAGCTGTTAGCTTTACCGCACCTTTCACTGGAGCAAGCAGGTCTGGCGTAACTTAGGCTACCTAAACAAGCTCACAGCTGAACTAACACACACACACACACACACACACACACACACACACACACACACACACACACACACACACACACACACACACAGAGATTTCAACTGCTGACTGCTTCTCGGGGGAAGGATATATTGATACTGCCGACAAAGCCGAAAGGATGGATTTATCACAGGAGCAAGACGGGCACTAAATTCAGATTGGACAATTTATAAGGTGATAACAGTAGAAAATAACTGAGAAAGGCAAGGATATCTAAACTAAATCTTACACTGCACTGTCTGGCTGTCCAAGTATAAATAAGATTAACCTTATACTTTTTTTTTAACTAGAAATTCATTGTGTGCAGTGTGATTCATCATTCCAGCCAGAGTGTGCAAAGAGATACTGGTTTACTGTCCCAAAGGCCGGCAAGCAGGCAGGGATTAACTGCTGTCAATTTGGCCTTTGCCCTCCAGGACCTCCTACATTTAGAAGGCATTCGGTTTGAGGAATCCAACTATCCGTTACCAGGGCTGATACTGCACTTGTTACCAGGGCTTATATACAAAACAGAAATGGCCACATAACAAAACAAACACAATCATACAGAAAAGCTATGTCTGCGTAAACGGCTTCGCTGATACAAACAGAAACAGACAGTGCACCGATCGGATGGGACAGCCTGGCTTCTGATAATCCCCGCTCCATCAATTGGCCGAGGCAATCTGAGATCAAATGAAGAGGGGCTGCATGAATACCAGCCAGTGGATATTTAAGGCCTGCCCTGTGGTGTCTAGAATCTGCATAAATATCCGAGGCATGACCGCAGCTAAGTTTAGAGTTCGGGAGCGTGTGAGAGGTCAAACAAGAGTCCAGCGTGAGGCAGCCAAAAACTCCCACCTGACCCCCAGCGAGCTCACCCTTGTCAACAAGGGTCAAGGGTTGAGCATCCGTGGCTGCAACATGTTAGGGTCAATGTTGTTCTGAAGGATTTCTATAGGACTTCAGGGACCAGAGGCAATCCAGGCAGTCCAAATATAACAAACTGCAGCAATGAGACACTGTAATGCTCATTTTCAGGTTGATCATTTTATTTTGGGTTATTACTAGAATATGTTGACATGCTTTAATGCTCAGGCTCACATCAGATTTGACAGCCTGTCCAGTGCTGCAGCACTGTATTCCCCCTCCGTCTGAAATGTTCTGGTTTTGCTCCTGTCTCTTTAAGAATACCCGGTCTGCTCTGATTGGTCAGCGTACACTTGCCTGAGCCAGCACTGCTAACGACAAGAGATTAATCAATTCATTTGTTTTGGCTAAATTATTAAAAGACCTGTCATTATAAAAGCCAAAAATGTTTCAACTTGGTCTTTGTCAGGGCTTCACAAAAACAACCAAAACCGATCATCTATTTTCCATTTGAGTATTTCCTTCCTCGTCTGATACATCGTCTGATATGTGGCTGGATTGCCTCTGGTATATTAAGTGCTCTTTTTCCCATTTTCCAAGAGCAATCAATTGTTCCTTTCTTTTTTTTTTTTTATAGAACTTGTTGATAAAGAGTGAAATGAAAGTTGTAATTTGTCAGCCTGATTACAAGAATGACAGCCTGGGGGTGGGGGGGACTCGAAAAAAGCATTTCAGGAGGGGCTGACGGATGGTAAATTAAAATCTAAACAGGACTGAAAACTTGTGAATGCTTCAAATTGTTAACACTATCTTAAATGCAATCAATAATGCTTTTAGCTGACTTTGACATCAGGAGGGGGAGGGGACAGAGGTGGCGTTATTATGCCAACAAGGCTGTCAAACCAGCGATGGCAGTCTGAGTCACGCCAGTGGATATCTTTAAAGAAGCCAATTTGGTGGCATCAGCAGAGGAGACCTGCAAACATTTACAGGCTTCCGAAAAAGGCTATTTTGCAGAAACTTAGCTAAGATTTATTCAGGTTATCGGGCTGCTCTTCGGTCTTTCAACAGATGAGATGATATCACTGGTATGATCAGCGGCAGCCAGAGCCGTGGCAGTGAAATGTCCCAGGCTTCAACCCTTCTGAGCCAGTGAGGTCAACGCAAACGCAATCTCACATAGAGAAAGTATTGTACAGTCACACACAATGACTGACTTACAGAATGAAATGCACCAGACAAATCCAGCTTTTGTAACTTGGGCAAAAATGAACGACCTCAGAAACCCTTTTATCAAACGTCCACATTTAACTCTGGCAAAGCCACGGCGCATTTATTCAAGGCCAGTCTGCGGGCTAAAATTAGACCGGGGAGAAAGTGTCCATCTACGGTGCTCTGTGGCTATCAACAGGACAGTGGGAGAGAGCCTGAGCAGGTGAAGAGTGTGAACCAGGCTGAAAAGCAAACACAAAAACATCCATGTGTATCCGGGTCTGTGGGGACAGGAAGTGTTGTTTGTGTGCTATATGAATGGCAGTGAGTTCAGCGACATCATGATGTCGCTCCCGCTGGGAAACGGCAATTACACAAGACCATTTCCCGTTTCCCATCAGCCACCTCTCCTCTGTCGTCTGTGGGTAAAAATGCCTCTAAACTTTGCATATGTGCGAAGAAAGAAAGCACTTCATCGACTGTCTTGCGGGCCTCGTAACAGAGGGGGGAAAGACGTAAGAAAACAGCGCATTGGGAGCCAAGAATGCAGACTTTCCTATTACAACAGACTTGTTAAAACCTGAAGAGCAGAGAAGTTACTTCCTACTGAGCTCGAAAATAACACAATGGCTGCTCCCTCTCCCCTCCTGACACAGCAATTATGCTTGCCTGAGGAATGCTAGGCCTCAGGAGGTGCATGAGCCTCCCACTATTTAACATTTTCTTGTCTTCTGAGATGACCAGTGTAGAAAAACAGTAAAACAAAAAACAAAAAACAAAAAAAACCCCCAAGGTGTGCTTTTGTATATGTTGTACATACGTGTGTGTGCATGAGTTGGGAGTGGCTCGCAGGGGCTTTTCACGTTGCCTCAGGGAAAAACAAAGAAGGAGAAAAAGGGTTTACGGTGTAATAACTGCAACTCCTGATGACCAAAGAGGACAATTTATGAAAAACTCCGGCGCAGAAAATATCCAAGGCTCGCTGAAATTACAGTTGGACTGTGGGCCGTGCAGCTGAGCGCCATACAAAGAATCCCTGTCTCATAAACCCACCCAGGCAGAGGAGACATGAGCGGAGGGAGGGCCCGAGTGAGCGAGCGAGCGAGCATGTGAGCAAACAAGCGAGTGTTTACCAGCAAAAAGACTTGCGAGCTGAAGACGAGCACATTTTGTACGCCGCGAGCTGAAACCCTCGCTGGGTTATTGCAGAGTAATGCCTCTCTGCAGCCGGCCCTGACCTCTGAACTCCCTGTGATGGAGGGGAAGTGACAAGAGAGTTTTCTCACAGGGCTAAATAAGAGCTCATCATCTTGTTATGATACATTCCTCAGCATGGCAATTCAATTTAGAGAAATAAAACTGGAATTGAGGAGACAAAATGCTGAAATATGCAGGGACCTGCACACAGAGATGCCTGTATGTTTTCTACATTCCACCATAATGCTCTAAATTCGATATTCACACAACACTTTCCAGACCATGCCCGGGCTGTAAACAAGTTTCTTCTTCAAAGGAGGCTCTGTGACAGGAGCTAATAATCACATTAGTGCCCACGATCAAGTCGGTGGTGAAAGGAACTCGTGATATCTGGTTTGTGCGACAGCACATTCCAGGCTACAGGCGCTATAAAAGCGCCAGGAAAATCCCTTTTACTCCGGAGGAGGCGTGGCTCTAAGGTTTAAAAAACCAAAACAAAAAAGCCCAACATTTAGGAAACCAGAGAGGAGACTCACACAAGCTGAAGGCTGCAGGACTGTGTGTTGCTTCATGGCTGCATGTCACACAGGCAATAAAAAGCCAGGCACCTGGCGCGCTCTGTGGCACTTGGCGCAGGTATCGATAAACTCACAGACGACTCACACATAAAAGCGATGCCAGGCTGCTAACAGGTACAACGCACCAGTGGGTGATATCACCTCTCTTACAGCGTGTGTCACACAGCTAAAAGCTTTCTGGGCTGGATTTCAGTTGACACACTGAGACGGAGACAGTCTGCCTTTAACACCTCGGAACAGCTGCAGCACAGACAGACAATATCTTTTTAGATTATGGGGCCAGAAAACAAAGTCTATTAGAATTTCCCTTTGAAATCCCTGTGAGATGTCCAACGGCCATGTGTCTCCTCTTCCTTTGAAGTGTTACAAAACGAAAACACGCACTTTCCTGAAGTGTCTGAGGAGCAGAGATTGCGGAGACTCGCACAAGAGACTGGTTGGATACTGCCTTAATGACAGACGTATGGAGCACAATATGAGCCTGCACACACAAACACACATGCACGCATTCCCACAGGGACTCATGAGGCCCATATGAGCAGCTGTGGACTGTGCCTGAACCCCAGTTGGAAGGGGGAGACGGGGAGAGGGAGAGACGGATGGCATGCGGTGTTGTTTTCTGTTTGCTGTCAGTGAGAGCTGTGCCGTCTGTAAAAAAAAAGAGGGAAGACCACACCAGGGTTGTTTGTCACGTAGAAAAGATTCCTCAACAAACCCCTTCTGTAAACTTCAGAACAAGCCGAGGCACAGCTGCAGACTGGCACAGCGATGCACTGTGCTCTGGGCTGGCAGACACGTCTGAAAGGAGAGCTTGTATCAATCAAAGAAAAGGGAAAGTAGAACAGTGTGAGACATGACCGCTTCTCACATCCACACACACCAAACAATTTTGAGACTGTGTGAAAACTGGTGTGGGCAGTGCAAAAAGAGCAACAAACACGAGTGCAGGGGATCCGAGACAAGTGATGGTCGACTGGAAGTCAACTTTTTACCTGTAAACTGAGAGCAATCTGGCGGATGTACATCATATTCAGGTCCTCCAGTATCCACAGTTTCTCCTCCATGTTTGTGAACTTATCAACTGGCATCCTCCCGAGCAGAAAATATCCACAAACGACCTCTTGGCTCCGTCTCACACAGCTACCCCGCAGGTACCCGGGAGAGAAAGTTCATTCTGACAGCGTCCTGCTACAACCAGCGCGTAAAGCATTGCGTAAAAGTTGCGCTCCTCATCCAAAAACAGGACCAGTCGCTCCGGGAGAAACCGACAGAGGTGGTGTGGATGACAGCGCCGGCTGCACTGTAGTAACCCTGCCCATAAAAAAATAAATAAATTAAAAAAAGAAATCCCCCCAGCCAGTCCACGGCGCGTATTCTTCTTCTCTACTTTTCTCCGGGCAACAAAGATCCTCTCAAGACACCCACAGTCAACACCCAGCGGCGGCGCGGCAAAGAATGGAGCCCTTTAAAAATCAGTTCTTCTCTTTGTGTCCCCGTGTCCCGATTGTGAATGCCGTCTGTCCTCTGTGTGACAAGAGACCTCTCCACAAAAGGGCATCGCCTCTGCGGGAGTGATCGACACAACTAGCCCACTGTGCGCGCCCTGACGCTCCCCAACTCCGCGCTGAAATTAACCCCTCCGACGCGACTCTGGTGATGGTAATGAACTTTTTTTTTTTTTTTTTTTTTTTTTAAGGAAGAAGAAAAGAGGGAAAGGAGAAGGCGAGATTACTGTAGACGCCCCCACGCCCCTTTAAACAAACAAATAGCGAATACCACGCCACCACACAAGCGTAGACGGGTGGGGAGCTTTGTTCTTTTTACTGTCGCGATAATAAATGGAGGAGTTAGAACCGTGTCAGCTGGCGGAGCGAAAATTAACACCAAAGCGATTCTCAATCAGTCTAGAAGTGTTACATTAGTGTAATTATATCATTACACAGTCACGTTTGTGTTTTTTTTCTTTCTTTGTTTTACAAATTAAAAAACAAGAGTCATCCAGATGTCGGTTTAAGAAAAATCAGATATTTTGAAGAAGGCAGTATTTTAGTAGGTCACAGGGTCACACGCGTTTGGCAAATTCAGATGCATATTTCATAGCACAGATCCCCAGTGCCACGGATCGTTTCAATCTTTTATCAGTGAACCTTTTAAATATTAATGCGAGTCTCTCCTGGCACATCCAGCGAAAGAAAAGCGTCGGCTCCCAAAAGACGCGTCAACTTCACATTCACCGTTGGAAAAAAGTTATGTAGTCCGAAAATGCGAGGGCGAGTTGTTTTAGAAGGAAGAAATAGGTCACAAAGTCGTGCGCCAGGGCGAGGACAAGTCTCCTCTCCCATCAGCCCAGCTGTTCGCCGGTCAGAGAACTCCAGAGTTTACTCCATGTGACTCTCAGCCATACAACCGTGCTGACGGTTCCGCTCCTGTCCTGTGGGAAAAGTCTCCCACAGCCGGTCTGCCCTCGCTGCTCAGAACATACACGACAAGCAGGAGCAGAGAGCATTCATCCTGTTTTCCTCTTCAGCGCCTTAATCCGGGACCAGATACAGATGTGTGTGTGTGAGTGTGTGTGTGTGAGTGTGTGTCAGAGAGAGAGAGAGAGCACGTGTGTGCTGTGTGTAATGTGTGTGTCCTCCTTTGTGGCGTGCAAGCTGACCACTCACACAGGAAGAAGGCGTCACAGTGCGCACCGCTCACTGAGGCGCATTAATTAAAACATACAGTCTCGTGGTTAAAACAGGGGATACTCCATACTTTCACTCCACTACAGTTTGGAGGCAATTATTTGACCTTTACTGCTCAACAGCTATTTGATAACTGTAGTTGCTAGTTACTTTGTAGATTACATGGTGCATCAGAGCCAAAGCAACACATCATTACAACACTATCACACATGATTAGCAATCAGACAAAAGAAAGACTGATTCAAAAGCCGGATATTGGATCTGGTGACTGGCCAAACTGACAATCAGTCAACCTAGAGCAGTAAATATTATACATATAAATATGTACTGCTTCACTTGTACTTTTCATACTTGAGTGCATTTAACCTGTTAAGAGCTGGCCTCAGCAAAATCAAACTACTGCAAGGTCTGTGTGGAAAATCTTTGTACCAAAATAAAGGTGGTATTTGAGAGACTGCTGGAGACTTGGAGGCCTCAGTGTGGACCTCACCGGGTCAGAGTAAAATGAAGTTGGAAAGGATCCTAAATCAAATATTTAATTTCCTCCCAACAACATTTTGCATGTTTTGAGTGAAGAACCCTTTGGAATGATGCAGGTGCAACCTCTGGAAAACCACAGCACAACACCTGAACATTCCCTCTGTCAGGATCTCTGCTAATTAACTGTAGCAGAGCAAAGTGAGAGAGATTTTAGCTGAGGCATATTTAGGCGGCATCTCCAAATGTGCCACTTTTGCACATTTTGGCACCGATAATGCTGTTTAAGAATTCTCATGGTACCAGACAGTTAAATGTGGTTCTTTTCTTCTTACATTTCACTGAAAGTTTTCATTCCATTGAAATACATACATACTTACTACTACTACTGGCCTTCAATCTGGAGTGGCTCAGCTTTTATATTGATTTTTTTTGTGTTAGCCTGAATTACCAGGATTGCTATAGCACCTGCTTTGTGGGCATGCACCGTTTTTGCTTTACTTGCTTGGTGTTGGAATTGTGTTTTCTTTCGGTAGAAATTGTTGTGATGTGCTTTTGGCTGAGCGTTCTCCCATCAAGTGGGTACACTGCGTGACTATGTTTTCTTTCTTTTTAAAGACTTTTACTATAGCATTATTTGCATGAGTGACCTTCAAGTATGACTTTCGGTTACTTTATCACAATTTTACAAAAGTATTGGGATGATTGCTTTGATGTATGACACTCTGACTTGACTTTTGGCACCACCCCTCTCCACACACATGCCCATCTGGCCCTCCATCACCCCGAGAGCACACTCGCTCTGTAAAGCCTTTCACGAAGGCAGACAGTGAAAACAAAGGAGCTGTAAGGAGCCCTTTTCACCTCAGAGGAGAGGAGGAGAGGAGCCAGGGGTGCCAGTAGCAAGCCAGGGTCATTTCCCCAAGAAAAGCCTCCACCCTCGAGAGTTTAAATCACCCGGCTAATCTGTGGCAGACACCGACATACACACCGTAAGAGAAGAGATTTATTGTTCCTGAGGTGGAAAGAGAAATAGCTGAGGTGAACGCACACAGGGACCGGGGCTCCTGTGCGAGTGCGCTCGATTCACAGTTCACCGATTCATATCCAGTCAATCCCCTCTGAAAGTCGATCTTGGCATGCTGCTGAACTGGAAAAATATTCACTTAACAAGAACTCAAACATTTATCTGAGTTAAAACAGGCTCAAGTCCTTCAGTGAAGCGCTGCAGGTTTCTCCCCACAGCTGGACTCACTTTTTCATTCAAGGATGTGGATGTTTTTTACAAAGACTGAACACAGGACAACACGTTGCTATTCCAATGCCACTTAATCCATTTGGTCTACTCTTTGGTTTACACCGGCAGCAGCTCCTTGAGGCAGAACACGCCGCAGGTAAATCTCCCTGCAGTAAAACACAAAGACCGACACCTTATGACAAAAGCCTAGAGGTTGAACAAAAAACAGACAGAAAACAGCTATTATCTCAATGACAGGGCATGCTGGCAGGCAGGCAGGCAGGCAGGCAGGCAGGCTGCCGGGCGACTAGCTCAAACACAGAGCATCGCTGCTTCTTGGCCCGGAGCCACCGAGTTCGAGGCAAAAATCAGGTATTCAGAGAGAGTAGATTAGCGGTTAGTAGAGAGGCCTGACAGCTTCAGGCCTGACTGGGATTTCACAACGTTTAAAACGCTGATTACCTTTTGATGGGTTGTGGATTACCAGCTTGTGACTAAAGGCTCAGACTGACTGTAGAGGGGCCAGATGTGCTAATTGGACGCCATGAGGGAGGACTGAAACCAATCTATTACACCATCAGCTATTCCGGCACTAACTGTGAGGTGCGATCAAAACACGGAGGATTAGGTAACCAGAACACTGACAGGAATCACTTGTTCCACAAAACGATTGGAACATTCCCCAAAACACACGCGCTCACACTGACACTTGCGTAAGAGGCTCTGAGGGGGGCTGGACTGCTTTCAGGACAATAGCCGGTGCATTTCGTGTTTCTGAGCGGAAGCGTGGAGGAATATGGAAAACTTCCTGTCCGTATACCTAATCAGCTGGAGGAAACCGTCTGGAGTCATTTGTAAAGCAGTGGTGCCGCTGACTGTCGATAGCTGACGTTGAAGTTTTTTTTTTTTTTGTGGTTGTTGATTTAATTTTGCTGTTATCTATTCCTCCGTCTGTGCCAGGGAAACAAATTAGTCTTCATCATAAAAACTGGTCTGTCTTAAAGTCATTCAGCCCTCATCACAGAGCACAAATTCGATGCCATGAACAAGGTTGTTTTTCTTTTTGAAAAGTCCCCTCTTTAAAAGTCTTTTCAGCCTGCCATACAAATGCCCACTCATCTCAGTTTTTTCAGCGATTACAATCAGCGAGGTCATGAGCCAGCACAAAAACTGATGCGACGCGACAGATAAACATTGATACTGCTTTCGGTGAAAGTCATCTTATTTGCAGAGGCTGTCAACAGGCTGAACATCGGCTGATACCGATCTACAGCTATATAGATGCGTCCCTAAGTGTTCCATTGTTTTTGCCATGGAGGGAAAGAAAAGGGTATTTATTGCAAGAAATATTTATGGCTTTAGCAAATTAAAGTTACGACATTATAACAGGTAGACGGGAACGAAAAAAGGTTGTTGAGACATATCGACTCTACACTTCACTGTAATAGGCTGATGCGCATTTTCTGTCAGCTTTCATAACATAATTATAGAACCCGACTGGCAATCAAGCTCTGATGTTATGAGTAAAATGAATTCCAGTACTGAGTGGCTGATATTCACGCTCTTCTTGCAAAGATCCCTCAAATGCGGTTATCAAACGCTTGTGACGAGGATATTCATTGGAGACCGGACATTTTATGTTTTAACAATAATCGCCATCATCTAAAATGACATCAGTGCACTGAAACAGTAACCTTCACTGGGAATTTAATTAATTATAAGTTATCCCAAGCAAGCATCCTTTTCTGCATGATGCCCTCTTGTGCAAGTTTTCATGTGGGAAAATTTCGGACAGCCAATAAATAAATGCCAATACTGACGGATCTGCGATAAGCCAATATCGGCCAATAACACTGGTCAACCAATATATCGGTTAGGCTCCACCTCCTCCTCAGAGTGCTTGCAGCAATCTAGTAATACAACAGGGTAGGAAAAACACACTTTCAGATGATGGAACAGGTTGTAATCAAGCCAACACTTCCGCCAGATTATGTCAGCTGTGACAGTGTGTGTGCTCCTGTTTTGGGAACTACACAGAAGCAGTCTTAGTGGGGCGACGGTTGGGCAGACTGACGACGCCCTCGTCCATCACTGGTGGCCGACAGTCATCGACCACTGAGCCCCGCACGGCTGGAACAACCTGATTTAAGAGACCTCTCAGCAGAGAGCGCAGAAGAGTTGTGTCCCCTCAGAGCTGTTAGTATTTGTGACACGTGGTAGAGAAAAAGGTAAATGCTGCTGAATGCGCAAACGTTACGTCTCACTTCTGTTGTTTTCTTCTTAAACCTGCCCGAGCTCGGCGCAACCGAGGGGCTGGTTTGCATCACTGGCAGCGTTATCTCTTCTCTCTCCCAACTCTGGCAGTACTTGAGTATAAAAGGATAATATAAGTGAGCATAGTATAATAATGTAGCAATGACTGCTGAGTACTCATGGATAAGAACATAAAGCTGTTGTTGGGCGTTGCGGCTGGTGGGACCCCTCTGTCAGACGGCCTCTACATAGTGAGTGTATGCAGCTAAAATTGTGACTTAATTTCGACACTAAACTTGAGGTGTAAAAAGAAAACATTGACATTGGATCACATGCTGAATTGGGAGAAAAAAAGTTGCACTGGCACTGAAAAGAATATTTTTTAAATGCTGTTTGACTTTTTTGAGTGGCAGCATAGCAAAGTGTTTCAATGCCAGTGTCTCCTTTTTCAGATCAGGTTTTTTTCCTTTCAAAGCCAAACTTGACTTTCAATGCCAAAGTTTAGAGGCAGTGTTCTCGCTTCATCCAGCTGAGAAGTTAGTAAAATATTTGGCAGCGGTAATTCATTGCACAGGAAACTGTGCGTCTGTTGGCTCTGATTGCATTCTCCATATTTCTCGACATTTGCATCGAAAAATTTTAGAAATAACTGTTTGCCTTCATTTTGTCATCCAAGTCAGTGTGTCTTCAGACGTGTGGGGGTTGTTTGATATCTGCATGATTGCCTTCAGGTTTCAGAAGTCTTTTTAGGGATGATGCTGCTTTTACAGATCTCGTCAATTAACGTGTTGAATTGAATGTTGTTACCAGTACGTCTAAAGGGAAAAGCTGCGAAAAAACTTATTTGTGATAAATCAGTATGGCTGGTATTCAGGCAGGCAGGCAGTCAACAAAGGACAAAAAAATCACCCTATGGAGATCCATATGGTACTCTGTAGACTGAAACAAAACAAACACACTGATGATTATCACACAAATGCCATTTTCAGCGTCTAATCAGCGGCATCTTATCACCTCAGATTGCACCGCAGCCTTTTATCTCCACAGCTGCAGAGTCTTCGCTGAAAAGGTTCAAAGCTGCTTTTAGTCTGACACGCGGTGTGGCATCAGAACAGGGCAGGGAGACAGGAGAGGGCCCCAGGCCGGCCGGGCCCCAAACCACAACAAAGAGGCCTTACTGTCATCTACACCCAATCTGAAAACTGAACCCCACCCACACCACGACTCCCAGTCATCCAGCTGAGGCCTACGTATACAGACAAAACCTACACTTACATGCACAAATACACACCCAGGAATAAACAAACACCCTGTGAACCATACGAACATTGCGCACAGACATGCAAAGTTAAACTGTGGCAGAAGTATCTCGAAATATAAGCCGAATGCAGCTGATTAGGGTTTGTCGGTTTGATTATTGGCTGCGAAGCAAACATCCTCCCTGACGCTGCAGCCAGAGGACACAGGAGTGAAAATAAGGCAGAGGTTATTACAGACCTGTTTCTCAGTGTACAACATGTTTTTACACTTTCGGGCAGTTTCATTAACAAGGACAGTGAGCGAAAAAAAAAAGTTCCATCGACCGATTAATAGTCGCACAATGAAAACTGAAAACCTGAGTGCACCAAATAAAATGTGTGTGTCAGGAAATAAAGGGACTTTCACAGAGGTCTAACATTTTTGTGACAGAAAGATCAAATTAAACCTTCTGTGGGGACGCACAGGGACACGGGCACTTACAATTCAGTCAGCTAAAAAAAAAAAAAAATCAGCAACTGTGTTGAATATCACAGGACTTCAATTACATGCCTGTGTCACGGCAGGCACCGGGTCACATCTGTTCCACTCGACGACAGAGGCGTGTGATGGGCTGTGAAACCAGACGTATCATGAGAGAAATCCCCCTGGAGGTCAGTTCTCAGTTATAGAGCATGAAAAACCTCTGCGCTGACAGCCACGCAGCCATAACTCAGACACAGAGACGGAGTAATGACATTGTAAATCTCATCGACGGTCTACCTTGTTATTAGGTGTATCAGTTTCAGCCTGTAATGTCTGACTGGTCTAACTTGTACTTTAAGATTAAACAGAGGGGATGTTATGCTTTAGAGGAGCTTCTACTCTGAATCTGTGATCCGAACATGAGTAATGTCGCAAATGAAGTGTTGGACATGAACCCATAAATCATGCAGCTGGTGTTCTTTTTTTCATTTTTTTATTTCAACTTGAAATCACATATTAAGGAAATGGATGTATGCGTCACAGTCCGTGGATGAGCTTAGGAAAGCTGGGGGGGAGTAGCCTGCCTCCTCACACACACACACACACACACACACACACACACACACACACACACACACACAAAAAAAACACACAACGATGACAGAACATGGACTCTCGTAAGCACCTGGTTTAAAAGGGCCCTCCTATTACTCAACTGTTACCCATGAAGAAAAACAGGACTCCAGATCTTAGTCATACACAGACAAACATGTACCCAGAGAGACGGTGGAGCAGCATGTGTGAGCACAGCATCCCGGCTGCTTCCCCAAATTACTGCTGACTTTCAGGAACGCTTCCGCAGCCAGTCACAGGAGACTGCAGCGTCTCATCACTCTGAAGAAGCAGGCAGCTCAGTGAAAGAGAAACTTACTCGTTAGGCAATTCATCTCCATCGATTTCTACCCTCAAGGGTGCCGGCTGTGCAATACCAGAGCGGGATATGTCTGGATTTAAGAGGGTATGTACACTGAGGGAATTCATTTAGTATTTAAAAACGTGGGGGCTTTTCTTTAATAACTATCAGTGAGGTGAAAATAAAGTGAATGTCAAAGCTGTAAAACAAAGGTGAATAACAGACAGGAAGGTGTGTCCTGGCTGCTGCTGCTGCTGCTGCTGCTGCTGCTGCTGCTGCGGAGTCTGAAATGGAGCAATGGCGCCCTCTGCAGAGCGGCAGCAGCAATGCAGCATGATGTGATGATTTCACCATGTGAAACACAAGCATCAATTTAATACTGATGCCTCTGTATGAGCAACGTAAGTCAACAGGACTGTGAGTGAGAAAAATGAGGCCGTTTCTTCACAGTTATTATATGTTATGTAATTCTTAACAGCCGTCACCAGGTCGGATACAATTAATACATTAACAACACAAAGTTAACTTTTTTTCAACCTCATCATGTCATGGTTATCAATCCTGCGTACCCCCAAAATGGACACATTATCTCATCACCATGCACCTTAACTAGAACGGCACCCTGCAGAGCGCATGGATCTGCCAACACCCAGTTGTGTAATTCAATAACAAGCTCGATAGCACTGCATCGCTCTAAATTTTAAACTACTACTGCACACTAGACCAAGGCTTAGCATCAAACTGTACTCTCTCATAGATATCAGCCACCTCAATACTCCTGATTATTTTCACCAAGATCCATGTAATATGCCCATAGAGATTACCAAAAGTTAAAAGAACATCATATCTCACGATGATATTGAAAGCAAGAAAAACATTCTGGATCTGTCCGTTTACCTGGATATGCACCGAGAGTTATTGGGAACTATTCTGGGCCGAGACCCATCCTCCATTCAAGTTTTCACGGAAATCAGTTCAGCAGTTTTTGTATAATCCTACTGACAAACCAACCAACCAACAAATGGACACAAGTGAAAATGTGATTTCCTTGCAGGAGGTACAGGTTGTGTCTATCATCCACTCACTGTCAAAAACAAATGCAAGCACCGGCCAGACCAAGATGTTTGCAAGCCTGTTGTAGTCTTACCACTTCTGTCCACAGGGGTCACCGGAGTCAACACAAACATGAAAGCCCCCTGTAGCAGCTTTAAGTAAAACCAGACATGACAACGATGAGCTCCGCAGACACGAGGGTTGAGCAGTGAGGGGAAAGACGGAGACAGAGACAGAGACGGGCACATCAAATCTCATTGTTCCAATAAATAAAAACTCAGCCCCGCATTTTTATTTGCCGTGATGTCACTTCTGCCAGACCATAATAAATAATTTTAGCAGCGCTCACACCAAGAAGGCTGCTGTTTGTAGTAAAAGTCTGTCTGGGGAAAATCGAAAACAGAAGCCACAAATGTACACATCTGCAGAAAGAATATAAGAATCCGAACATCTGCAGAGAAGGCGTGAGGGAGACCACATCTCAAACTGATTTATTTAAAGGTTACTGATTTCTGGTCGGCTGGAGTGAGGGGAGAGAAGACTGAATAATGTCTGTATGTGTGAACCAATCTGGTCATTTCATCTCTTTTTGCCATGGATTTGGCATTGCAGTGATATTCAGTAACATTTTCATGGGTGTTATCTTAGCTGTCTTGCTTTCGAAGACACTTTTTTTTGTTTTGTTTACTACTTAGGTGAAAATGACATCACACAAATCTTCAGCCACAAGCATCCCTTAGTCAGCTGGTTTTCTCATCCGGCCCGCTAGTCACAACTCTGGGGAATCTCCCCCACTGAGAGCTGAGTCGTCTATATAGCCATACAGTACTCATACTTCACTCACAGTATCTGAAAGCAAAAGATAGGTTGCATACGGTGTGCATAATACAACCCACGAACTGTATAGTGATGAGGCTGATTACGTGGTCAAGTCAATGAATGAGTCATTTAGTCAATTAAATGTCAGCGAACAGGAAGAGGGATTTCCCACAGCTCCAGGGGCCGTCTTCAAATTTCTCATTTTGTCCCACCAACAGTAGAAAAGCAGCTTTTAAGAAGTTAAAAGAGCAAATATTTGGCTTAATAAATTACTTAAACAAGCCATTATAATAATAGTTGCCAACAGTAGTGCATTTCAGGTTTATATGATTAATTTAATAATCTTTCAAACTGTAATATATTGTATGTCAAGGTGAAATACATATACACAACAAGAACTGCAGACTCCACTACAAAAAGGTGCTTCAGATCAGAAGATTCAGAAGTTCTACTGCATGAAACACATATTCAATGCTACTCGTTTTCTCATGTCAGTGCAGTAAATAGTCTGATTTTTGGGACTGCAACCAATGAAGCACCTTAAATGTATTTTATATCTTTTTAAACTGATGCATTAACTAATTTGGACCCTGGTGATTTGTTTAATGCTGCTATCACATCGGACTGCCAGACCTCTCTTGATGCAGAAGAATGGTGCTAACTAGCATTCAACCTGACCCACCTATGAGGAATGTTTCTGACACATCACCATTGAACTCCTTTATAAACGTCTATAAAAGTCTATTTTGTGTTGTAAGGATGCCCAGATTCTGAAATTTTGATGTTGCTGTCAGAAGCCATTAGCTGAAAATGATGATTTTTGTTGTTATTTTATTTTA
This sequence comes from Acanthopagrus latus, assembly GCF_904848185.1. NCBI lineage: Eukaryota > Metazoa > Chordata > Actinopteri > Spariformes > Sparidae > Acanthopagrus > Acanthopagrus latus. Next base: position 8,467,598 of record NC_051043.1, on the reverse strand, counting down.
CGTATTCATTGCCCCCTTTGTGCCGGGGCGACAAATGAATGTTCCTTATGAGGAATTAACTGGGCTGTTTTAAAGCCATTCATTTAATTTCCTTTGAAAGGGAACAAATTCCATTATGCACATTAATGAAATAACCTTTAATATAACCTTCTTTTGCATTGTTTTATTTTTGAAAAGCAACTAATTCTAAAGCCCTTTATACACCTCTATATCTACTGAACGATACAAAGTCATTACAAGTCATTACATAGCTTTAGAAATTGATGGCAAGGATGACACGAGTTTTCCAGCACAAAACTGATCTGACACAACAGATCATCTGATTTTTGTCAAAAGGCTGATAGCGGTCAATAATGTACTGCCGGACAAGCATATAGTAAAACAGTCTGCATCTTTTTCAACTGATGCATTATCTAATTTGGACACACGATTTATCTATTTTGCTGTGATCACACTGGACTTAATGCTGATAAATGGTGCTAACTGGCACCCTTATCCACCTATTATGACCGTTTTTGGTAACAGGATTGCCGATCCTCATCATTTAGGCCCTTCTTCATCGCGCTTCATTCCGTCAAGCCTCAATCTTTCACAGTCAACCGTATTATTCACACCTTAGAGGTGATTAGATGTCCAAATCCACCCGACTAAACATCTAGACGAGCTAATTTCTACTCTTTTTTTCTTGAGGTAGGCAATAAGGGGAAACTAGCAACAGAGAAGATAAAAAATAATTGCTGAGAGAGCAGGAACAACACAACTATACAACAAGATCTGACACCGCACCGTCTGCCACTGGGCCCAGTAAACAAACACATTAAAACACGGGCATGCTGGCAGGGACTAGTACACTACTGCAGCACGCGGGGAAGGCAGACATGCATAATAGACCCATCTGCTCTCATAAAGTCAAACACCTGCTCGCCATCATCAAAACACAGAGCAACATCATTGGTGGTTGTGCCCTTTTGCCCCGTCTTCTCTCCGCACACACACACACATGCAGACACACATACTAATCGCCAGGCCTGGCTGCGCTGCAAAAATCTCCTTTTATCTAGGATATAGTTTTGAATTTAGACTGCATTTGGCACAAATATTCTTTTTATACAGTATAAGGACATGACTGCAGTACAGTGCCTACATCCATCAATTAAACACCCCCAACCGCTGGTTATCACACACAGTTCACAGCACGCATGTAGGTAACTTGAACTCATCACACTGGAGGTCGGCGAGATTGCACAAAATGAAAACAATAGTCCAAATCAGTGCAGGAGCAGACATGCACAGTGCACCTGCCCACGCACACACACACACCTCTGAACATTCCTGGGTATCGATTCCTTTCACAGTGCGTTCCTCTGTATGAAAGAGGGGCCCTGACTCCATCTATTTCACAATAACATCAGGTAGTTATGTGATGTATAGCAGCACGGGATAAAAAGCCTCTTTGTCCAGGGAAAAAAAAAATGAGCGAACAGCCTGGAATAGAGAGAGCGGCGAACAGGGAGCATGCAGCAAAGTGGGTTGACATAGACATGCCCCATATTCTTCAGCCGTAATGACCGTGTGGAATTGAAGGTTAATGACTTGTCCCTGGTGAAGTCACAGGCTAAAAGCGGAGGATACTGTGTGTGTTGTAACGGATTCACACAGAGTGCAAAGTGACTTTCACTGCCTATCTGGGTCCACGCGACCTTACTGTAAAGTGTTACTAATGTTTTCAACAGGGGAATTGGCCGACATGTTTTTTTTCCCCGACACATTCTCATTCTCAACGCGTCATATTCAGCAGTTTGGTCGGTGGCCTTAAGCTTCAAACTGTGATGGTCTGTCCACGCCTTCTGGAATCAGTTTTGCAGGTGAAGGGCTCCAGTGTCAAGTCATGTCTAATACATTATCTGCCACGTCCAGATATGCTTTCAAGTTAGGGGCTCTGCGATCAAGCTAACAACAATAAGTAATACACGACGTCTGGTCACACTTTCAAAATAATGCGTGCTGAGAACAGTTCATGACATATTGTGACATAAATGTTATTAATGTTGTTGAACGGTCGCTTAGTTAGGTTTAGGCAAAATAAACTGCTTGGTTGGAGTTGTGCAAAGAATAACTATATGGTTATGATTAGGAAAAAAATGATTTGGTTATGATAATGAGCCTAACAAACGTACGTGACATCAGTTACGTCATTTGCGTAACATTAATCAAAAACAAATCGCTCTTAATTCATGGTCAGAAAAAATAGATAGGAACCCTGGACTCCAGACAGAAAGTCACAACAATAAGTGATGCTAGCTGAACTTTGAAGTGTAGGGCCACTGCAGTATTCGACGCATGGGGAGTGAGAACAGGGCCAACGTGGATAGTAATAGTAAGTAACCAGGGAGACATATACTTATATTTGGAACCGATATCCATTTGCAGTAAAAATATAAATCTTAATCATCAAAATGTAAAATAACCACAAAAAACCCTGAAAGGCTTATCAGAGCAAAGCAGACTGTCCTGATAATCAGACAAGCCATTTTCAACTGCAGGTCACTGTTGTTATCCATTTTGTGTTTTTTTAATCAATGTTAGAATGGGGGGGTGAAACAGAAACAAAAGTGCCTCCTTTATTTTGATGTTTCCAGAGAAAATCACGCACAAAGTTAAACAAATGTCACCACAACAACTTCCCGAAGCAACGCACGTTTGTTAGAGAATGGCATTTTTCCACATCGGGACAAAGCCTCTCGTGTTTCTAAGCCCTCTGTGATAAGTCAAAGGGGCTGACAACAAGTGTCCTGGACTGTAAGTGAAACCACACATCGGAATCTGTGTGTGTGTGTGTTTGTGTGTCCTAGTGTCTTTTTGTCAATGTTTAACAGAGCAGAGCCCAGTGGGGGTCTTGTGTTCACAGGAAGAAGATACCTTTGGCATGAGACAGTCAGGTTCTGTTTTACAGTCTGTTAGCGCCGGGCTCAATAGGTTATGGTTAACGTCTCTGGTGGGGTGTTTACACAAAAGGCGAAAAAATAGATTGAAAGATAAAGGGATGTAAAACCCACAGTAATCTTCTATAGCTGCCTAGAGGAAACAAAAAAAGACTTCCTCTGTGTAATCTGGATCAGGAAAGTGGGTTAGCCCTACAGTACATGACAAAAAGTACCAATTTGCCTGCTATATCAGGGGACCTGAGCCTCAAAGAAGTGGTGTGGCCCACATAATGTGGCTCTCCTGGGGAAGGGAGATGTTCAGTTTGATGGATTGGGGAGAATGAAACAGTGGAAAGACATAAAAGAAAACAGAGGCAGAGAGCAGGGAGAGCTGAGGATTTACCTGCACTATGTTTCTTTAATGTTAACCACTTTTATTATCTTCGCTCAGGAAGACACAACACATCGTTTCAGATCATTTGAGCCCTAATCTTGTTTGTTTTATAACCCTTTCAAGGCCCATTCAAAATGCTAGGATAGTTTTGGACCGATTCCAAATCCTTCCATTGCAACATTCTCCAGTAATACACAGTAAAAAAAACAATAGGGGGACAAGAGGAGACTTGACTGGAAACCATTTCTGGGTTACTCAGTTTCAGAAGCGTTATCCGCCTGACTAGCAGAGGTAGCAAGTGAATGAGACAGGTTTGATGATGCATGGAGGAAGTTTCCCCATCTGGGGGATTGGGATAGTATCCAGTGATTACGCCACCTCCATCTATCTCCCTATGTGTCTGTTAACCGAGTCACTGCCAGTGACAGCCTCCCTCAGGACAAACGTACGCTGTGTGAACAAAGCCTGTCTGTGTTTGAGAATATGCAGCGGACCTTGCTCAAGGAGAGACAGCTGCTTAGTCACTGTCTGAAGGTGTGTGTGTGTCTGTGGGTGTGTGTGTGCGCACGTGTGGGTGAAACAGAGGCTGACAAACTGCAGTCATCGTGTATGACTAATGAAGAGCTCAGAACAGCAGCATTCATTCACAACAGAAAACAAGGAAGATGCAGATCTATCTGTGAACTGGATCCTCGCAGCATGTGTGACTCACTTCCTGTGTGTGTATGTGCACGTCTGTTATGTCTTTGCTCTCCCTATTAACGCCTTCGCGAGTGTCCTCGGTCCCCATATTGTACAAGAATATGTGCTGTGACTGGGTGGGGTTCACATGCAACATCAGCAACAGACCCTCAGCTGTTAAACTGCACCCTGACACCAGTTGCCACATAGAGACACAGGCCGCTAACCACATTCCAAGGCTGAAACACTTACATCTAAAAACACTTATGGCCCTCACACTGAGGCAATCCACTCTGTATCCTTTTACAGCAATGACGGGCTGGAAATAGATGGCTGAATGGCCGGAGAACATTGTAACAAGCAAATAAGGGATACGACTGAGTAAAAACATAATATCCATTGCAAAATAGTCTCTTAAAGATGTGAATTTCATAGATCACGAGACCTTTTCGAGCATTAAAGAGCCTCACTAGCAGTTTACACTGCAGACTTCCTAAGAAAGTTCATAAAAGCCTGAATTTCTTCTTATAATGTACAAAGCTTTTCTTGTTCCTTTATTGAGATTTATACATATTTATTGATACATACTACTTTTATGGCCACCGGATATAAGTTGATAAAAACATATTAATACTATTGAATGTGTAATAATGTATGTATTAATCTTAATAATTCTGATTCTGATGACCCATTTAATGAATTGTTTTTTCTCCTGTGTTTATATGTTAGTTTGGTTTATGAAGCTTTGCCAAGATAATTGTTCAAAGTTACTCAATTTCTTTTCACTTGCATCTCAGGGCTTCATTGAACACCCTCACAAAAAAAAGTAAAATCATAAACAGTGATTCCTATTATAACTCTCTTTTTATTAACTTAATGAGAATAAAAATATCTAGCGGGCCACATCAAGCCTTATGGTGGGCCAACTCTGGCTGCCGGGCCCCACTTTAATGGCCCATATATTTCATATGCAATTAAGAGATTTTACCATCATGATGCCAGTCTTAGCATATTGTCACTGAGACAAAATGAGGCTCTAAAGGAGAGTGCCATCCTTGTGTGTTGAGGGGACCAGTGGAGGGTCAGCGCAGTAAGACATCCGCTAACTGTGAGACCACTGTGTGTCCGTGAGTGTTGGTCATATGAAACAGGAAAGAACAGAGACCCTCTGGGCTTTTGAGGCCCGACAAAGAGTGTACAAGTCTGCAGTATCTGAGGATTGTCAGCTGTTGTTCAGATGGCTCACAGTGAAAAAGAACACATTAGAGACAGAAAGCGATTACCACTGTGTAACAGCAAGAGCATTGCGTGAATAACATTTGATGCCTGAAATTTCCCTATCAACAATAGGACTATTGTGCTAAATACTAAACTACAAGGTGAGATTGCCTGGTTGCATGGAAAGATAAAAACTGTGCACGCGTGAGAAGTAAGAAACTTTATTAATTTTATTTAAACAATAAATCTTTGTTCCCTCTTTCAGCGGCCTTATTAAGCAAACAGTCCAGTCATTACTATGGGAACAATAGCGGACATTGGCAGAATGATACTCGCAGCTTGAAGAATCCGAGATTAAACAATTTTTCATTTGCGGTAGCACTCAGAGGCTGAGTGGGAAAAGTGCTCCACAGTGATGTATACACAAAGCCGGGGTAATAAAAAGGAAGTTAAACATTTGCTAGTTAAAATATCCCTCAACATACCAAGAAAGCCCCCGAGCAGAAAGCTCCAGTGGGCGAGCTTTGTTTGAGAGGAAAAGGTCTTAAGAGGGGTAAACTTTTCCCTGGCACCTCCGCTGCACCCCTACAGTGTTCAACGTGCCTGAAAGTCCTGAGGGTGCACGCACAGTTTAGAGTTTACAGAGATTTAAGCACTGCTGGGTAGTCCCACACTCATTTGGCTGATTTGTCTAAAAGTCTCGTATCATAACTCTTTCACAGAACTCCATGTGGACCGGTCTTACCAACTCCAACACAAAATATCTGGTAGAATGCATCCACAGCGTAGACCCTCCTGGTCCCCGATCCCCCTTTTTTTCCCAGCATTTCATGCCCCAGAACATTGCTTGGTTTGGGGCTGCGGAGCAGTGATGGCCCATTGTTCTCTGGGTACACAGAGCTGCCTTGAGAGGAGGACTCAAGGGGGGGAAGATTTGGCATTCCTTGAAAACTTTTCTCAATGGGTTCATGGTCTGAGGTGCTTCCTCTTTGCTGGCAAAAGTGTCGTCCCGGCAACATCCATACGACCTCTCTCCCTCAGTGTATGTGCGGAGGCAACCATATGCTAACATAAACAGGCTTAGTTTACCACAGTTTTCTGCCAGGCCACATTAAAACACAAGCAGAAGCCACAGCGAGAGGCCGCTGAGCGTGAGGCTCCTTACAGTGCGAGGTCTGCCTCTGTGAGCTATAAACCATACATCCGAGCATCTGGAGAAAACATATCAGTTACACAATATCTCAGACTCGGGAGAAAGAACACCACAATGCATCTTTTTTACACTGATAAAAGCAGAGTATTCCTCAAGCCTGAAAGATCAGACACTGAAGAAAATACATGTGAACATTTGTCTGGCTGAAACAAGTTCTGATAAGCTCCTCTCCCTCTATAGAAACAAAAACACTGCATTACATAACCAATATTTCAATTTTCAGATATAGGCGTTACTGCAGCGCTGGTAACACATTCTTCTCAGGGTGGGTGACATGTGCTGAGAGAAAGGGAACACCCATGGTATCCAAATTTTCACTCAAGCCACCAGCACGTTCAGTTTGGATACGTGCTGGTGAGAGTGTGTGGATCTACAGGGTGGAGAAGGGCAGAGCACCAAAACCAACCAAACCGCAGCCCGAAGCTGTTAAAGCTTTTTACTCAACACAAATGGAAGTCTCCCAGACCTTGCCATCCACTCCCGCAGGCTGGGAGAGAGAGCGCGTGTGTGGGTGGATGTGTGTGCGATGACACACCCATCTAACCACTTCCTGGCCATGCATAGCTGGTGGTAGCCACAGCAGGCTAGAGGGGACCATCCACGAGTTAAACATAATGCAGAGTCGGAGCAGTGAAATGCAGGACATTCCATCCCCACCTCCATAATAATAACCGCACCAGGCCGGGCTCCCACTGCATGCCTGGGTGGCTTCAGCTGAAACAGCAGAGCCCGACAGAGGACGGAGACGGAGCAGAGAGCAGAGAGCAGAGAGCAGAGACACACTGTTGGCCTCGTGGATCAGAGAGCAGGGATGTAGAAAGCAGATGTCTTCTCTGCTCCCACCGAGAGCATCAGGCAGGGGATCGACAGGACGGCTGCAGAATGGATTTCTGGACAAATGCTGCATGAGTGTGAAATCGCTCGCTCGGTTTCTTATTCTCCCTCCACCCTCTGACTATATTAGCCTGTCAATTTGTGATACCCACACAGCAGAATGATTCACCACCACCGGACCTGAGAGGACGCAAAGTCGGCACAGAGCAAGACAGACTGTCAGGATTTCTCTTGATAATTCTGAGTCGGTTGAATTATATTTGAAGGAAAACAATATCCTGTGAAGGATATGATATGTCAAAACGTCTACACCGGATGCCTGGCACGTTTTAATCTGTTATTTACATGACTGATTGCCATAATTAAACACACAGTCCACAGACGTCCCCAAAGTCTTAATCTGCAGTTTCTAAAGTAATAATAGCAGTCGTTTAGCCACACAAAATCATGCTCTTGGCATTTGCCTCCAGGCACATAAACCCTTCACACTGGACAAAAAAACCTCCTAACACCCACTATCAGGCTTTTAGGCCGCTGGCTTGGAAATACTTTGCCATCCATCTCTGCTTAAGGAGCCAGTGCTGTCGGTGCTGAATTTGAAAGAGAGACTGGAGTAAAAGATATTAAAGAAGCAACCACCGTTGCCCTGTTATTGCCCAGCCACCTGATCAGAACTGCACATGTGCAACTCTCAACAAAGATGAGTCAGAAGCGAGATGTCTCCCTTCTTACCAACTACCATCATCCAATCTGAAAAAAAAACCCAGTCTCAAATTGAGACTATTATTGACAGACTACTGAAGATGTATTTGTTTTGATGAGGCATGATGTTTTCTGCCGCATTTGTGATGATGAATGTGACACGCAAGGAAAAAAAAAAAACAGAAGAGCAAACTCACCCCGTGGAAATGGAAAAAGAGTATTATTTATTTGGTAATGGTGATTTTTTCACTCCAATCAAAGGATTCTGAAAGTGACCCTTGAACACCAAACACACCTGCCAAATTCATCCTCCAAACAAATAGTTGGCAGCACATCACCAGAGTAACTGTTGACTGCTGCTAACTGTACTGAACGGGCTAGCTGGTTAGCATGCTAACTTCAATAGATATCTCTACAACACAATACATAGACATCTTGGACACAACATTATAGTATTGGAATCTTAATTCTAATTTTTGAATTTTTTGGACTAAAACTGCACCTTTAACAGGGTGAAATATACACAGTTCATTGCTGTGAATGTGGCCTAATGCAAGCGTTTAGCCCTGGAGCATGTAAGGAGAGTGCTAACCTGTATCTTTTCTCCACAGGATACACGTTTTCATGACCCATGGGAGTGTGCAAAACAAAATCATACTCCCTTTGGGTTCAGTCCAACCAAGGAGTCATTTTTCTACCTGCTCATTCTCTGATAACATGTCATTGACCGACAGAAATTCCAGGCAAGCCACCTTTACAAGCACGCATTTACGTAAGAGACTCAAATGTTGGCAAGAATGAACACACACACACACACACACACACACACACACACACACACACACACACACACACACACACACACACACACACACACACACACACACACACACACACACAAACAACCAACCATGATATCCCTTGGCACAGTGAAAATGGGGTGCTTTCACACTGAGGTAGCCTGCTTCATTGAAATGCCACAGACTGGCTCCACGGTGGCATTGAGAGAGTCCTAACACACAGAGCCGGAGGAGAGACCCAGTCTCTGAAAAAGGATCATTAGCATTGGCAACAAAGGCAGAGACACAAATTAATCTTGTATGAGAACCAGCTGAGGACAGATTACAGAGTTAAGGAAGCAGTGATTGTTGCTGTTGTGAAAGGAAAGGAAGTCTTTACCCTGATAAATAAATAACACAGAGAACAAACAGGGGAAAGTAATAGGAGTTCAGGGTGGGATAAGGATAAAGGTGATGGTTCAGCAAATGCCTGCTCAGACCCTTTTTATCCTCTTTGTGTTTGTCTTTCTCCATAAAGCGTATGTAAAGAATAGTCTTTCCCCTTCCACTCCTTATCTAGCCCTCACCTGAACCCGAAGAACAAATAAATACATACATGAATAAGAATGTGTGCCACTTTTCATCTCGCTTATCAGAATGCCTCCAGGAAAAACTGCAACTAATTTTCAATTAATCTGACAATTATTCTCTTGATTAGTAAATCTGTAACATGTCAGAAAATAGTGTAAAGTATCCTTCTCAGTTTCCCAAAGTTCAAGGCCGTGTCTTTAAATGCCTTGTTTTTTTCCATTCAAAGCCCAAAGTTGTTCGGTTCAATATGATATAAAATTGAGAAGAGCAGGATATCTCCATATTTGAGAGGCTGAAAACAGATTTTTCTGCCAATTTCACATGAAAAATTACTGAAAAGGAGGCCTACTGTGCTTTAACAGGTTTTTGTGCATAAAATTTCTCAAAAGTTAAGAAGCCAAATAAATCTGCACCAAGGGACGCTCCTCTCTCCCACAGAAAACACTGCTCCTGAAGAGACTGCTATTCCTTAATTCTGCACTTTCTTGACATTACACTTCACCACGATTGAAGCCTATTCCCAGCAGAGGTGCCGAATGGAGACATGGTGAGCGGCGCTGTCTCAGGCGTGTGTGAGCTGACCTATCAACTACCAGGTAGTCCGGGGGCGGGCCTTAGAGAAACAGAAGCTAAAACAGCACATACGCCTAAAATGATGAACTTAAAATAAGCATAACGCGGCTCTTTTCACGGTTAATCGATAATAAAAACAGTTGCTGATTACTCTCCTGTCGATTCACTGATTAAGTGGATTTGCAGCTCTGCTTACACTCTTCATACGCTCTGTAGACAAACACCAACTCACATCATCTCAAAATAAACCCAGAGAGGCATGAGATCATTTAATTCCCCCGGAGTAAAAAGCCGAACAGATTTGTAGAAGTGTTGCGTGTCAGATATGAACCTGCGCCGCTCCGACACAGGATCAGGCTTATTCTGACTGCAGATCAATACGACGGAGTGGGACTGGCTCCACCGGGGGGTTAGTGGTCTTTTCCTGTGACATGAATTATAAACAACAGGTACACGTAAGCTGACAATGTGTATGCCTGCACACACAAGAGTGCAGAACGGAGAGGCAAGAAAGATTCAGAGAGGGAAGGAGAGAGACGGGATCAATACCCTATCTTTTCCATTTGCTGTATTGCACCATTAACATTCCTTAAGTATCCTCTTACCACTGAGGACCCCCCCCCCCCCCCCCCACCCTCTTCCACACACACACACATCCCTCGATTCTATGTCTGTCTGGAATTACCAAAACATTTCTCTGATCTTCCAAAACTGCGTACATCTAAAAGTGTGGGTTTAGTTTTAATTTAACAGATGCAAACACGCCTAATGCGGGAGAATGTTTCAGACTGAATAACAAATACCATCGACGCTCTGCACGCAACTGTGTGCGTGTGTGTGAGACAGAGAGAGAGAGAGGGGGAGAGTAAGGAAGAGGAGGGAGATCAAAACAGTATTAAAGCGGTCCGTGAGTAGTAATAATGAGAGTTTAGATTGGAAGCCGCTCCTGTGCCTGTCTGCGCCGCCGACAAACGGTGGCTAATATGAAGCAGATGTCTACACAGGAGCTTTGTAGAGAGGAAGAGGAAAACATGCATGAAGAGTACCAGTTCTAATCCACTGACAAACAGCTGAGAGGGATATACAGACTACATCTCTGACCCAGTTCCCAACTTTTGGTTGAAGCCTCTCTCTTTTTTTTCCCCTGACTGTTTCTTTGAAGTTGTCCGTCCAACACATGCTGCCTTCACAACTAAAGCATGAAGGCAAACAAGTTATGGAGCTGCAATTTACGATTAATCTGCTGACTGTTTTTCGGGATTACTCGATGAATCATTTGAAAATTGTGACACACGTTCACATCAGAGTTTCCCACAGTGACGTCTTCCGCTTGCTTCGGTCCAAAACCCCAAAGACTCTTCACTTACAGTCGTACGTGACAAAGGAGAGCAGCAAATCGCTTCATTTAAGAAGCAGCCAACAGCAAATGTTTGACAATTTTGCTTGAAAAATGACTGAAACGATTAACTGATTATCAAAACAGGGCAATTAATTTTCTTCCAGTCAACTAATCAGTTAATCCATACTGTTGCAACTCTTCTCTCAAAGCAGTGGCTCCTCCAAACTTAACCAGCCTGTAAATCTAGATACATTTTGAGGCCGATACGACATTCTTGGGGGCCAACGCTGGTATCAGGGACTTAAAAATGTCCATATAATGGCTGATATACACACATTTTTTGCAGTGATCCCTCAGATGTAGTTAATGATCACTTGTAGCGGACGCAGGTTAGTTTACAGTTTAGAAATAAACTTGACATAAAATGACATCAGTGCACTGAAAAAAAGGAAACTTCCTCTGGGATTCAATGATTATAAAGTACCCAAAGCATCTTTTTCTACATTTTCATTCTGGTGCATATCTGATACTACACTCGTATACTCCTACCACTGTGCTATAATGGCAAACTGCTGTGATGGTCTGGCTCTATTCACAAATTACTGTTTTGTCCACCATGTATGTCACATCGTATGTCAGATGAGTTGACAACCAAGACGGTATTCAACATGAAACAGTAAAACTTCACCAGGAATTAAATTATTAGTAACTACTCTGAGCAACTTTTACTTGCATTATAATCTCAAAAACACACTGACACGCATCATCACTGCAACAATATCAACATCTCGAAATGACTGATCGATCACTGATGGCCCATCGGAGATATTTCTGTATCGTCGTACATGTTGTCTGATGTCACCTGATACGGAGACATTTTTGTGAGCGATTTTCACACTGTTAAAGACGCTTGGGATCATTTTTTATTCTTCAGTTGCCAGTGAACATTATTGCTTCAGAGCTTTGACATCATTTGACAATAAAGTTTATTATGAAACTGTAGGATGTCCCACCTCCTTTGCACATATTTCTTTTTGATAGCAACATTTGAAGGATCATTGCAAAAAACCCATGTGTTTATGTGGCGGATTTATGGAAATCTCATTTGTTTCTTATAGTTTTCTGGCTCCCAAATATCTTTATTGGTATCAGCTCCAAAACTCCTGTGTCTGTTGGGCTGTTGTGGGGTTACAGAGGAGCAGTTTTTGGTGTGGTGCAATGCGATTCAAAGGAAGTGTGTGAGAAAAGTTGAATACCAAGGGAAGAAGACACCTTTGGAGCAAACTTACCAAAAGTAAAATGATTATCACGATGAACCATTAAAGCAAATGTCGTGCAAAAAACACCTGAAACATCACAACAGGAATATTAAAACAGTGTCACGGGAGGTGGAACACAACTTTACCCACAACTGAGCACCACAGACTCACTTCCATGTCTCGATAGGAATATTACGGGTTTTTGTTGTTGTTGTTGTTGGTGGTGGTGGTGGTGAGGGTGGGGTAAAATGCAAAGTAGCTTGAAAATGCGGCAATTAAGAGCTTTAATTTGAGGACCTGAACGCAACAAGCTCAGCTCCCCAGTGCAATGTAATTAAAGCGCCGCACAAAGCGATGCGCGCTCTCAGATGCCTCCAGAACGAGATTAAACGTGTGCCAAATAAGTTAGTCTGCAGAGGGAGACAGATCAGTCAAAGTTAGACACAGAGAATCCCCATAGCGTGTGTGTGTGTGTGTGTGTGTGTGTGTGTGTGTGTGTGTGTGTGTGTGTGTGTGTGGCGAGACGGTGGTGATAACTGGCGGACAATCTGACTCTACCTGTGATGTGTCCAGGAAAACGCTCTTTCTGAACTTCCCTCGCCGTATCTCCATTTCAAGGGCAGAGCCGCGGGCGACCGTGGCTCTCGCTGTTTGATTCCGGCAAAACATCGTCTCCGCTTTGCTGGCAACTTCACAGACGGTCCTGTGCAGACCGTATAAGCTGAACTTAAAAAAAAATAAAATAAAAAAAAAAAAGTGCCAAAGGAGCCGTGCGCGGCGCACAACGCGGCCCCGCCGGGGGGAGAGAGAGGAGCTCCCGAGAGGGTTCAGGCAGAAAAGTCAAACACAGCCGCGTCTTCTGATGTGGGAGCAGAGACCGAAGCCAGTCCAGAGGCAGACTGAAGGCGAGTCTTCCCCTCACAGCTGACTTTTTCACTCTTCCTCAAACACGGTGACACGGTGACACCCCATGTGGTGCCGCGGAGACCCGTCCTGCCCTGTGCGTCCGGAGACCTCTGCCGGCGACGAGTGTCCTCAACTCCACCGAGATTTACTACTGCAGTAACCCAGCTGCTTGTTTTCTTAGGCCTGTTTGTGCAAGTCATTCAGCAAAACCACATGTGCGCACCACACCAGTCCGCGCAGGCCGAGTGATTTCATCCTGGCGTACAACTTTCAAAATAGACAAAGTCTGTCCTTAAAGGTGCACTGTGTAGTTTTTGGGGGAAGAAAGAGAAAAGATCTTCATTGGCTGATTTTCAATGAGAAACAAACTAAATAGACAAACTATTTGTTTTCATGGCTGAATAAACAAACTGACCATAAAGGACTACACAATTTCACCCTGTTCTACTATCATGTTTATTGTATATGTGGTGGACCCTGCCACCTGTCTAGCTTCCAGCAGTGTTCTTGGGACCTTCCTTACCTCTTAGAGCAGCTTGTTTATTCAGTTATGGCAAAACACATTTATGAGTATTGTTAATACTGTAGATATTCAATTTCTGAGTTTAGATTTCTTCTCCAAATACCATAGTACCCCTTAAAAGCCTACATGTAGAATTAATATAAACTGTGCTACTTTTTGGTATTTTATCTTTTAGGTTGTTAACTTTTTGGATGTGTGTGTGTTTTTTTTTCTGATGCTCATTTCGTCTCAACATATCCATGGCAACTTAAAATTGAGAGGCTGAATGAGTGGATTACTTGACTGACTACATATTTAACAGCTAATTAATAACTGTATTAGAATCCTCTCAACTGAATCTAACCTTCCAAAACAGGTCATTTCAAACCAATTTGGGCTTCCAGAGACTTGCATGGAACCAAGACCTCCCCCCCCCACTTGTTTACTTGTTTTTTGTGTTTTAAAACCAGTCCCTATCTACTTCAGTTTTTTTTTTTTACGAGAGTGCTGCAACTCCGTCCTGCTGCGAAGCTCCAGAAATGATGTGTGGATTGTAAAACTTCATTCTATTTCCATCAGCATGGGGGCGAGCAGACAATGACTTTGTAAATCACGCTTAAATTTGTTGTGGTGTATATGAGCTATAATTTATGCATGAAAGGAACTTTACAAATCAAAAGCTATTATCTAGGGTGACACACAGGCAGCCTGTATTCAAATGGATGCCAGCTGCAGGGCTGTACCACTCCATCAAACTAAAATAACTAGATCTGACTCCAGATGTTATAGAGTCCAGATTGTTCTCCTTCTCCATCTAGATCAACACTACTGAGTTGGGAAGCTTGAGGTCTTTACTAGATTACATAAACATGTTTCAGTTAATACTTTTTCAAGTCTCTGAGAATCCCAATTTCCTTAATACCTGTACTGCAGCCTACACAGGGGGCTTTAAATTTGGGCGTAGGGGCTTTTGCCTTCATGGCGGAACGTTTTATTTACGAGCATCTGCAAGTGAGCATGAAGATCCAGCAGGAATGTGGATCACAATCTGTGCTGCCTGGCTCCGGGACCTTACTGAACCTGCTGTGAGTGGAATTCTGAGAGGTCAGAAAGTCATCGAGGATCAGTCTCACCGAGGCCACGCAGAGGGTGACAGAGGTCTGCTGGGAAGTCCCGGGCCTCATGACACAAGGTGGTTCTGCTTATACAGTTGCATAAAAAGAGTCACATTGTAAATGCTGATAATACTGTTGTTTATTCAATTATTCTCATGTTTAATTTCAATCTCATTTTATCCAACAATCCTCATTGATGTAAAGAGCTGCTTTAATCTCCTTGTATTTCCTTTTCTAGTGTGTTCATTGTGATGCACTAATTAAACAGGATTCTGAGAAGAAGGCGCATTTTATCCACATACTGGGACTCACATCCAACTTGTGACCCAGTAGAACCGATCGTAGGTGTGTTTGTTTGGCTGTTTATTCCGTGTCAAGTAAGCAGTTTAGCATATCCCCACACACAGCCTTACACTCACTGATACTTTCTAACAGCCTGTTCCACTTGTTCTAATACGTGCCTTTACCTGATTAATATCTACCCACATTACTGAGGACTATTTATCAGAAATCACATTGTGTTCACCCAAGAAATACTTGTGTAGCACATTTTATTGCATCTGGATGGAGGTAAAGATGTTAATACAGTTGACATCTTCACATTGAAAGTTCCACATCATGTAAAAACTGTCCATCAACCTTAACACTGTGAGCACCAAGCACCATTGCATCCGGATGTCTCATTTGCCATTAGGGGCAACGGCTTGATCTGGCATGTTGTGGTGCAGACGGGTCTCTGTAAAGATGTGAACAAATCAGCCCCTGATTTGATTATCCATATGATGATGTTTGATTATCCATATGATGATGTTTGATTTTGTCTCCAAGTCTGACTATTTACGAAGTACTTCTGAGAAGACTTAAAAAATATTTGAGATAGAAATTATGCCTCCTGATAATATCTTCAGGCCACATTGCCTGGCCTTAGTTTGTACATCTTGCCTGAAATGCTTCAATGTCAGAAGTCTTTCTTCCCTTTCTTTCACTTTTCAGTGGGCAGTTCAGTGTTCATATTACAAGACCTAGAACTCCACTGTTCAACTAAGCTCTATTTATCCATTTTCTGCACATTCAGGCACTGTGTAACCCAGTCCATGACCCGCTGTATCACCTGAGACTATCCCAACACTGTGAGCCGTTAAAAAAAAAAAAAAAAGAAGAGAGGAATCGGAAGGCACCTAAAAGCCAGGAATATGTTGAAAATCCTTCCGTGTTGCCAGGATGAAATTCAGTCCACTGAGATAAAGTTGACATCAGAGTTTATGTAATTGGAAACCATTGTTCACTGTGATATTGCTACTGTTTTCAACACAACTGCTTTGATTTAGATCGGGTAGGCAATTAACTCCGGAGACCCGCTTGCTAGAGTCATGGTATCATGCTGTGATGGTGAGCATGTTTTTATTTTTGTCTGAAGCATAAACAGGGATTGTGGCTTTATACAGGAATCTGTATCTGTCTGCCAATCATAAAAAAAAACCTAAATTTAGTTTCTTTGGAGGCACATGTTTGTCTTTTTTGGAAGAGAACAAATATAAATAGTGTTGCATTTCCCACGCTGTGTTTCAGCCGGATTACTTGACAGCTTGGTGCTTACTGTGAAACAAAGTCTCACATACGCTTTAATCCAGCGATTTAGCACAGACTAAACTCTTACCCATTATGCTCAACAATCCAAATGTATCTTTTCCCATCTAAAAAAGAATAAAAACATATACACACACTCACCTCCGTTGGGGTTAACACACAATCTTTAACATACAGTGATGACTGGAACTCTTCAATGAGGTGCTCGGTCTCTGTGGAGAAAGGGGTAAGGTTCTCGCGCAGCCCCCATTTCTCTAATCTCCCCCCCAAGTGTCTTATTTAAAAAGCAGGATGTTTGTTGATGTCGGGAGCTTGAGTAAATAGCTGAAGGCGCTCTAACTCATGCAGCAATGTGATCTCACTTGGATGCCCGTCTGTTCCCTAGAAGGGACTATGTGAAATGCAGATTATGTTTACATGCCTCATGCCGCTCTGGTCAGTAGGGGGTAGACAGTCACAGAGGGGAACAGTGCTTTCCCAAGCTAGGTCTGACCCCCTTTTAACTCCTCACTGGGCTCCACCGAGCCCTTTGGGCAGCTCAGTTTGCTGCAGAGTCAGACAAGCAATGGGCTTATGCGCAGGCTTTGCCGTGGCAGATTTTAAACCCATCTGTGGGGGAAAGATAGGTTTAGTTTATCACCCCTCGTTTATATTGCATATTCTATTTGTAAATCCCACAAACTACATTTTCCCCTGATGCCGTCACTCTCTTCTCTCCTGCTTTCTCTCCTTTGCCCACACAGACAGGCTGAAAAACAAAAGTGACTGCTACAGTGAGAATCAAATACGGCAGTCAACACTGGCACACAGTCACAGTGGGCTATAAAATGCCGACCACAGTCAGTACACAAACAAAGGGGCCGCTCTTCACACAGAAAGCAACGGCCGTGCAGCAGCTGGAGGAAGATCACATGGTGAACAAAACAGGAGACAATCATGTTGTTACATCGTACCACAAAATCGCATTCTGTTTCTGTTTCTCTCTCCCTCTCCCACTCCCTCTCCCACTCCCTCTCACTCTCTCACACACACACACACACACACACACACACACACACAGTCGATGATCAATTGGCCATCAGTTAAGAACCAGAGGAGTGGGTGTAAGCAGGCAGTGAACCACCAGAACTATGGGAAATAAGTTTGGCTTCCTTTTCATGGAACGAAAGCACTACAGGCTGAGCAGCATGATTGTGGCTTTTTGCACTGTAATTACATGTGTTTTGCTATATTCTAAATATACACTTGCATACAGTACTTGAAACTGGTGCCCTGCTTCTCTCTACTGTTCTACGGTTATTAAACCTCAGACATTGAAGAATCAGTTTAAAAACAACAAAATGAATTAAACGACCAGTGCGCAGATCCAAAGCTATCGCGAGGGCAACGGACCTCAGGGTCTAACTCCACACAAACATACCATGTATAACTTCAATTATCTGCATTTACTGCTTTCAAGTTTGAGACTGTAAAGTGAAGAAGATGTTAAGAGAAAATACCGTAGACGAATCTTAATGTCTTCACAACTTTGTTTGAGAATCTATCTGTATCTGCACAACTGGCCCAATGTGTCATCCTGTCTGTTCTTGAAACCTTGCTTGCTATCATCCTGAAATATGCACCGGTCTGATGCAAGTTGAAAAACATTATGATGGATGCGGTCCTATATTGGGTTGGTGTACGAGGGAACACCTCTGGGAAAACAGCGAGCTCGAATGCAAGGCATACACTGGAACGATTCTCTGAATTAACTGTGTGGAAAGCACCAGAGGGGCTTAAGCAGGACTCAAGTCTGGCTTGCAATCAAATTGTGAGCATGCCAAGAGACACAAGTGTATAGCAGACACACAATTAGAAGTGGAGAGTGTTTCTCTCTCTGTATGGCTGTGATTTTGTACAGGTTTATGCCCCACGCTATTTTGTATTCATGTCACATTTTCCTATAATGGGAATACATTAGACTAGTCTGACTTCTGCTGGACAATACTCGCCATTACAACCACACGTGATTGAGTCTGTCACATATACATTATCTAAAGAATAAGTCACATAAATAAGCAAAGATATGATGCTAATGACTAATGAATGTATGGTGTCTATAGTAAAATCAGTACAATAAATTTCCATTTCACACAAAAAACAATGAGCGAGTTATCAACTGTGCTCTGATACCATTTATTTCACCTATTTACAAAGAATACAAAACTGTCCTCCTTGAACTCACGTGGCATGTACGCTTCATTTATACCATTTCTGTTTGAGACAGGGAGGACACGCATCAGGCACAACAGGGAGGATGGCTGCTGCTCCAGGTGATGCCCCGAGTCACAGAAACTATGAAATCTTGATTTGATCGTTTCATTTGTGGTGCAGTTTCGTCCAATTAGCAGCTTCTTTGCGTCCTTGTTTCAACCCCTGTAAAAAGAATATGGCATTTAAAAATCAAGGACTCCCACCTATTATGAAGCTGGAGGCATTTGATGAAAAGGCTCTCTCGCTGAGAAGCATGGCAGCGAAAATTAAGCAACTTAACCAAAAAGGCAAAACAGGGTCCACATTACCATATAGTACGCCCACTGCTCTTCGTTAATGCAACAGACTGTGAATAAAAGCTGGAAATCCACAAAGCTTCAGTTAGCTTCTTTGCACATACCAAGTAGTATCCTGTGTGGTATCCACTCATGTACCAGGAGATGAGCACGCTGCCCAAGGCCTCATCATCCACCATGTCAGGGCTCATTGGTGGAGGTGGAGGGATCATCTGAGGCAGACACAACAGAAAGACAGAGTGTGATCACAATGCAAATGGTGAAAGCATTGTTGGGCCAAAATCGAAACGTCTAATGGCGGGCCAAAAGTAAACACCTAATATATTGTATTGCAATGATGCAGGATGATCCCAATGTCCCTTAACTGACTGAGTTCCTGCAGAAAGTGTCACTCTGCCTGCTATGCTCTGACTATGAAACATAATCAATAATTATTGATCTGAGATACCTAAAGATAATTTCAGTTAATTAGTTGCTTATAGGGCTGCACAGTGGCCCAGTGGCTAGCACTGCTGCCTCACAGCTAGAAGATCGCCGGTTCGCGTCCCGGTTGGGACGCCTGGGATCTTTCTGTGTGGAGTTTGTATGTTCTCCCTGTGCAAGCGTGGGTTTTCACCGGGTACTCCGGCTTCCTCCCACAGTCCAAAAACATACTGAGGTTGATTGATCATTCTAAAATTGTCCGTAGATGTGAATGAGAGTGTGTGAGAGTGTTTGTCTCTATGTGTGGCCCTGCGATGGACTGGCGACCTGTCCAGGGTGTCCCCTGCCTTCGCCCTAAGTCAGCTGGGATAGGCTCCAGCCCCCCCGCGACCCTGCAGAGGATTAAGCGGCGTACATAGAATATGTACAGATGATGGATGGATGGATGGATGGATAGTTGCTTATATTGTCTCCCTTAGGAGAAATTTGTTTTTTGTTTTTTTTAAATTTTGACCTCACAAAAAGAAATCATGCAGCATTAACAGAGGTATATATATTATGATTGATTAAAATGGTTATTTTTATCTCTAGAAACCTTGGGCCAAACTGAATGTTGTGGTGGGCCTACTTTGGCCAGCCCAGCAATGAAGGAAAGCATCTCTGCTTGGGATGTCTCAATTTTGATTACTAGTTGACAAAATTGAAATATCAGTCAAAAGCATGACTGTCTGATGATTCCCCCCTACTACTTTTCATTCTGGGTGGCTCGATGCTGTTGGAAATGTCAGATTAATTTTAGGGCTGGGTGATATCACCTAAAAATGTAATCTCCGATTTTTTCTCACCAAACTAAATTTACAGTTTTAACTGAGTTTTTTCCTTCTCCTGAACAAACTTCAAATGGCAAATAAATTATTAAAAACATTGCATTTATTTTAATGCTTTCATTTTAATTGCCATTGTAAGCAGTGCACCTTCAAACTCAATTGAAAAAATAAATAAAAGTGCATCCTTTTGAAAAGAATGAGCCCCTTTTTGATAAAATGCTTTTGTAAACATGTCAGATTGCTTGCTATTATTAAAAACAGATCAGTTTCCATATTGGTATTGATAAAATGTGAAAATAACTTTCATTAAATACTATATTTTGCAAAAGGTGCCTTTTGATTACAAAAAGTATTTTATATCCCTGAAGATATGTAAACTAAATTAAACATCTGCATACATTGCATAGTAAACATGACATGTTGGTAGATGTGCAGAACATGAGGTGTGCTTGATGTCTTTTTTTTTTTTTTTTTTTTACACATTTTTGGCCATGAAGACGAGCCTGTCTGCTTCCTCTGACGTGAGACCCCATTGCGGCACAAACCTGGGGTCGAACATTTTCAGCATGTGGATGAACCTCCAGCTTTTCCACTCTATGTACGGGCACAATGTATTTAGCGTTATTATACGCAATGCGATGCATCTGTAACAGCTGTCAACTGGGACCCTTTCTTGTCACACGGGACAAAATGATTAAATAATTCCGCTAATGTTGGCTGCTTTTTAGTGGGTTTTTGTGGGCTGCCGCGGTCTTGTGCATCTCGTACTGAACAACAAGTGTCCCACTGTGATGCATGTGTCTGTTTGAGATCTTGAAATAAATGTGTCAGTCCTCTGTCTTTAGTTGCAACAGCCTTTGAACAAACTTTGCAGTGGACTATGGTTTGTTCGAGGTCCGACGCTACAAAACCAAGCTGTTAACGAGACAGAGCCCATTATGAACAACAGGAACGTTGCGGTGGTGGAGCAAGTTAAAGAGAAAATCGATTAAATTTGTAAAAAACTGTCCTTCACCAAGTTATCTCCCAGCCCTTATTTCTATCCTTTTTTAGAGATCGCTTATTGATTTGTATGAGAAGAGGGTTTATGCACTGGGGGGAATCTCGTCATATTTTCAGAGATTCTGTATGGATATGTTTGTGGAACAAAAATTGAGAAACTGAAGTTTACAACACACTAAATTTTTATGTTTCACTGTTTGTTGTTGAGTCCCTGAAGGATGGTGCTTTTTTGTTGAACTTGGAATTTGCTATCTCTGGTGAATATTATTTGATCCTACTTAACATGAACCTGCAAAAAGCCAAAAGGATAAATCCAGCCGTCGTGGCTTTGTAAAGAATATCTGTCTAAAAATCCAGATAAAATAGTCTACCCACAGCAGAGCCGTCATAACTGAAAATAACTGTTTAATTGTGACACCCCTGGACCTCAGTGTAAATCAATACAGTTGTATTGATCAATCACCTTTATCCTGAGAGCTGGGTTAGTGAATGGTTTGATGAGTGTGAAAATGATGTTAATCATACTGTGGCCTTCAGAGTCACCAGAATCTTCCACTCCATTAGACACAAATGGGGATTCTGGACCTACATGTCTGACAGCGCTCAATCACCATCATCAAAGCACCAAACAAGGAAATGTCTTTCGGAAGAATGGGATTCCATTTCTCCAGTAAAGTTCCAGAAACGTAAACAATCAATGCCAAAGAGCTTTGAAGCTGCTCTGGCAGCACATGGTGGTCCATCATCTCATCAAGTTTATTTGCTGTAAATTGCAAAGCTTTCTGCAGTAAACAGTACCTTCTGTGGTGTCTACATTTGCAATTAGTGTAAAGATTATATGCAACTCACTGGTGGACCAAAAGGCATCATGGGAGGCCAGGAAGGAGGCACCGGCCCATGACCAGCTGATCGTCTGCCTCCCCCCTGGGAGAGGACACAAAAGAAAAACAGGGTTAAAAACAAAACACTATGATCTCAGTATCATCAAACAGTACCCCACATCATTTTGCTTCTATTCCTCGCTTTTATGACTTCATACAGAGTTTAAATCTATTCACATTAACGGCAATGCAATTTATTTTAATCCAGTGCAATTGCCCAAAGATAAATGTCTTTAGTCTAATTTTATTGTTCATTGTACAAATTTCATTATTTTATTAAATCTGCTGCAGTAACGAGCTAACCCTCAGTGAATTTAAATAAAACTAAATAGATTAAATTGTTTTAACCTCAATTTTTAACATTTTAATCTCAAAAACTAATATCCATGAAGACAGTCTATTACCACTTCATTATGTTTGCTGACAAATGAGGAAAGGCACTGAGTAATTCCTCTTACCTGTCTGGACGAGTGCATGGGTGGCGGGCCTGGAGGAAACCCGGGGAAACCAGGACCCCACATTGGAGGAGGATCTCTGTGGCCTCTGGACTTCGGGGGTTTACTGTGGGGATGCTGTTTGTGTTGGTTTGGTGTAGTTGATCTGTCACTCTCCTCTGTTGATGACTCAACCTCATTTACCTTGATTGCAAAGACAAATGGGTTTAGTCGTGACATATCATTTTCTTACCTTGGTGATTTGGGAATTTCTGTTTTCTTGTTTTGGAACCAATGAAAAAGGTACAAAAGAAAAAAATGGAAAAATTGTCAAATTAATATAAATTTATCCACTTCAGATTCAAGTGCTTTAATAATTGCAACTTAATCCCTGGATTGATAACACTGTGGGATGGCAGTTTCTTTTCCTTTCCCTGCAATCTAGCAGTTATTATCTGAGAAAGATCAAGTCCTGTAATTGACATTTTTCTTACTTTGCCTCAAGTAACCTCAGCTGTGAGTAATTTTCTGCTATTATATTCAGTCTTTACTGCACCAGACAAAAGGTAACTTGGCTATTATTTAGTCTCATTTCTCATTTGTGGTGTTCGGCTGTGCGTACTTGTGGAGCAGAGACAAACTAGTGTGACCTTTATAAGAGGATCATGCTGCCTTGCTTGACTAGAGGTTATAAAAATATTACCGGGTTTGAATTGGCTCATAGCCAGAGGGATAATTTGAAAATAAGGTATAAAAAAAACAAAAAAAAAGGCTTGGCAGATGGTAAATGACAAAATGTAAAGATGGTGAGTGTTGTGAAATTAATTTGTTACAATTGAAAATGTAAATGTTCAGTCTAGAAATCAGCCATTTTCCTTCGATTCTGACTGAGTGACAACAAAAAAGTTCACATCTCTAAAAGCGGAAGATTTCAGTCATGACACAATCTCTTGCAAATTTGACATGAGTAAATAATATCAATGCACCACCAAACAAAATAGACTCAAGAGATGCGATGTGCACCACCATTAACCTGGTAAGAAGATAAAAACATGTACAATCTAATAAAACACAGATTAAACTGTATTTCATAACAACTTTACAAGCAGATTGAAAAGTTTTTTTTCCTTTACCTTTATATTTTTTTCCTCATCGCCCTCAGAAATCTCTGAAAGCAAGTCTTCAAGGTTCTGCTCCTCCTCGTTGCCATAACCGGTAAAAACGACTATACAAGTGCCCCTGTTCTCGTCTATGGAGGAGATGGTAGCTGCGTACAGCTGGCCGTCCTCTGACCAGTACGCACTGCAGGAGTCCCCAACCTGCCACTGTGTCACAACATAAATTGTAATTAAAATGAAAGTGTAACCATACTGTATTGGTTGTATCCTGATCTAAAGTAAATAAAATACAGAATAATAAAAAGGTGGGTGAAACACTAATTTGGATCGTGGTGACTAGAGCCTGACTGACATAACAGCTGGGCAAAATTGTTGATACATACAGTATAGATATATTGGTATTTGGCTAAACAATATCTGATGAAAATATGATGCAGAAATAGAAGCTGGGGGTAAATATCATTAAATGTGTTTGGAGAAAAGTTAACCCTTTAAATGCACTGGTGAAATTTTAGACGATCTAGTTTGTATTATACTTCCACTACACTGGTTCGATCACAAGTGTTTTAGAACCATGTTTCAGAGATCACTGCAAAAAAAGTATATGTTTTGGCAGATATTGAATTCGTCCTTCCTAATATCAGTGTTGGCACTGCCCCTACCAAAACAGTATCAGTTATGTCAGATATGTTTTTTTTTTTTTTCTCAGCCAAAACCAGTAATTACCCGCTTCTCATGGCTGAAACTGATAATAATTTCACATTTTTGAATTTTAAAAACAAGTTCATTACCTGTGATTTATGCACCCCTAAGGGAAGAAAACGCTAAGATGTAGCAGACGGATGACTTTTTATTCATAGCTCTAATAAGACTTACACACCTCTTTATCTGGTGGTGCATTGGTTCTTTTCCTGCTCTGGTTCTTTTTGTTGTTCTTCCGTTTTTTTCCTGGTTGGGTTTTCTTAGAGGGCTGCGGCTCATCTTCACCCTTCAGGGCAGTCTGGAACACAAAGCAAAAACACAAACATAAGCGGCAAATTCTAAGAGCTGTAACATCTGGACGTGGTTCAGTTTCTTGGAGATGTTTCACCTCTCATCCAAGAGGTTTCTTCAGTTCTAACCGGAAAAGGAGTTGCAGGCTTTTAAGCGTGTGAGCTTTGATTTTCAGAGTCATTAGGGCTACTTGTGGGTGACTGACCCAACCAGCCTTCATGTGGGTTGCTAGGGCTAGGTGAGCCCAGGTGTGAATGTTTTTTAGCTGTCTGAGGAGGGAACTCAGTAGTGCATAATAGGTGGGTGATAAATAATGTCATATGCCACCTCCTCTGTTCAAAGACGGTCGTTCCAGTTTGACATGGAAGGTTTCTTTCAGAGTCATGACTTGAGGAGTTATAAGTTATAGTCAAGAATCTGCTGTCCACTCACATCTGAATGAGAAACATCACTCCTTTGAGGACAAAAATGCAAACATCTTGGCCAGAGGAGACAGATGGTTTGAAAGAGGAGAAAATGATGAGAGGTGCAACGTCTTCAAGGAACAGAAAGTCCAGTTGCTATTGACACAGCACTTACACCTACCAAGACCTGGATGACTTAGAACCTTCATCAATTTAAGTGGCAAAGACAAACATGAACGTTTCACATGCACATACACTGCAGGGCACCTATTTTACCTTGAATGATGCAACTGCCTTGTCATAAGCCTTTATCAATGCCGTGTCATCCCATATATCCGAATCATCACTCTGAAAAATAAAGTAACAGATTTAGAGCATCTTCAGGCGAAGGGTCATCTCTGGAGCAAGCTTTTTTCCTGAATAATGCAAAGCAACGCCGATAAGATGCAAAAGGACAGACGACTCTTTGTCATCTAGTTTATTTATTTTGTTGTGCAGCTATGTTTTGCAGTTCACCGGACTTGTTTATCTTTGCGTCCTGCACCGAGGAGAGGATGCCACAGGAAGTTAGAAGTGCAACATCTGTGTGCAGCTAAAGCTAACAGGCCTGATTTATGTCCGAGACGCCATGTTAGTTTACAATATCTCGACTGATGAATCACAAGAGGTACACTCTGGACCTCAGATTTGATTTTTCCACTTCAGTTCCCCTTTGTTACCCCGAACTTCCCCGAACTCGACGTTGCTTTGTAGCTTAGCATCCTAGCACGGCATCTCAGCCAAACCTACACCGGCTGACAAAAAGTCCACACGCTTTGTCGTCTTAAGCTCATCAGAGCGTCTCCACTAACCTGGCCAGTTCCTCGTACAAACAAGACGTCGTCGCACCCATTCGCCATGTGAAGACTGGTGGATTTCCCTGCTAACTGCTAATTGCTAAACAGCTAACGAACAACGTGCGTCGGAAGTGGTGACGCGCTGTTGTCATGTTGACGTATATATCTTGCGACGCGGTGGTTGGCTTGGCAACGGCGGTGCCCTCTATCCGTCGACTTCTCCAGGAGCCGAACACAGAGCAGATAACTGTGTGGGCCTGTTATTATCATCGACATTTCCATTATTTTCTTCAACTGTAAAGCTCTGGAGGCTACAGGCTTTGCTGTGAGAGTCAGCGACGATGATTGATTCCTCTCTAAGCTCCTCGGGTGCCAAAGTTGTCGTCGCTACATGCAGCGATGAGAATCACCCACCAGAAAACATTACTGACGGGTGAGTGTCGGCTTTAATGTTTTATGAAATAACGCCAGATTGAAAGGTAATGACAGGTGTTCACTTTATTCGGTGCTAATGAACCCCATACTACAAACCGATTGTTTGTCCCCTTCGTACAGAAACAGCAAAACCTTTTGGATGTCCACCGGAATGTTTCCTCAAGAGTTCATCATTCGCTTCGCTGAACCCACCAAGATCTCTGCTGTGACAATGGACAGCTACAATGGTATGGAGGCAGTAATCTTGTCATATACTGCACTTGACTATCAAGGAAAAATGTTTGAGAAATCAAGCAAAGTCTTGGAATTATTGGCTTTGTCGCTGCTTCTGTCCGTGTTAAATTTTTACATTATTATTATTATTATTGTTATTTTACAGCTGGATCATAATTAGATGAATTCCAAAGCGTGAACACTACGTTAAGTGTAAGTTCAGTCTGGTTATAGCATTATTTTTCCCTAATCTCTTTAATGGACAGAATCAATGGACAGAATACATGCAAATCACAGCCAAGCATATTTTAAAACTGATGAAGGAAGAAGTGCATGTTTGATCAGCTCTCAGCTCACTGGCATTTTTTTTTTCTGCCGTGCCTTTTGCTTTAGAGTGAAATCACGTGCAAACAAGGACTACTATAACATATTGTATTAGGATTTAGTTTTCTGACTCTAACCCATATTTTGTAGAGGTGCAGACGCCTATATATGGCCATGCTATCAGCACTGATTCTGTGCTCTGATCTGAAACCCAAACATCAGCATGCGGATATGCTAACAGTGACATTGCCACCATGCTGAAGTGTAATGTTTACCGTGTTCACTATCTTAGTTTAGCATGTTGGCATAGAATTACATGTTGATTAGCAATGAGCACGAAGCACATCTGATTCTGATGTGAATATTCTGCCCACAATCCAGAGTATAGGGACAAATTTGAATTTTGACCTGATGGTGGTGCTAGATGGAAAGTGAGGAGATAATTAAAGGTTATCCTGAGAGGGGCTTGACTATGTGTAGCAAATTGCTACTAGCAATCCATCCAACAGCTGTTGAGACATTTCACTCAAAACAACAAATGTTATCCACATGGTGGGTCTACAGGTTAAGAATCATCATCAGGGGTCAATGAATGTCATGGCAATTCATCCAATAGTTGTTTAGATACTTCAGTTTGGACCAACACAGTAGGTGACAGCATGCGCCTCTAAAGTTGGTTTGCAATCTGTCAGTCAACACCTAGAAGGAGTAGAGCTCCACCTGGGTAGAGCTGTGCAGTGTAGCCCCAAGGTTTTCTACAGTTTCAGGGGGAAATTGTAATTTGCAATGCATGTTCTACAAGAGAACCGAGATGAGTTTTAACAAAACAAATAATAAATCATCCGTCTTTGCTTACTACATATAAGCTGTCTTGCCCTCAGGTGTGCAGGTTAGGAACTTCTTTTTAAAATATGAAAATTTCAAATGATCGGTTATCTTAACGGTATCAGTCATGAGAAGCAGGTAATTACTGTTTTCTTGGCTAAAACAAAAAAATCCACCCCTGATACGTCCCTTAATTATATGTACATTTATAGATATCTAGTTGTGTTTTTTTCTTTTGCAGTCAAGCATCTAAAGATAGAAAAGAACACCTCACAAAATGCTTCTCAGTTTGAGCCTGTTACAGAGAAAGGTAAGGGGCCATCCATCTGCAGTGTATGTTTGCACACTTGTTTAAATGCCACAGATTTTAAATAGGAATAAACAAGCTGATTGTTTTTGCAGAATTTGAACACACAGAGGGACACCTTCAGTCAAATGCTATTTCAGTAAGTCCAAATGAAAATATGATGATGTAAAACATATGAAGAAACATAATTAACAGATAAAACAAAACGTGTCTCATTTTTTTCTTTCAGCTAAACGGAAGCAGTGCGACCCACCTTCGTTTTATCATCACCTCAGGATATGACCACTTTGTCTCAGTGCACAGAATCAGTGTGCAAAACTGACATGCTTTTTAGTTGTGAATTAAAGGCTTGTGGAATATTTTTGTATAAAAATGGCTTTGTGGCATTATTATTGGTACGTATTGGTCCATTTGAGTAGATCTCATTATATGCTCAGCCTGTCCTGATAACACATGCACACTGACATCTTCTCCCTCGTGGCAGACAGCTGTAACAGTAACCGGAGGTCTAATACGCATAATGAATGAATATGAGTCACATCGATTCTGAGAAATGAATTCATTTATGTCAAAACACAATTAATTGTATCATCTTAATCTTATCAGTGCAGACAAAGCGTAAGACTGAAAGGTGCTTTTTAAAAAAAAAAAAAAAAATCTGGCCACAACCCTGAAATGATCTGGAACCCATTTGTTCTTATGTAATGTTATGGATTTATCCCACATTCAACTGTTCCTGCTAATTTCAAAAGCTGATAGCTGGCAGAGCTTAAGAATAAAACAGTTGGATTGTGATGAATGGTAGAATTACTTACAAAGGAAATTTCTCAGTGTGAGAGATAGAGTTAATTAACTAATTTTGAGCAGTGGGGTCTTGAATTGGCCTCCGTACAGGAACCCCCCCCACCACCACCACCGCCACACACACACACACACACACACACACACACACACACACACACACAATAAGCAGAGATGTCCATCCCCATAGAAATGAGGAACCATGGGCGATGCAGCTGGGGGGTTGGGGAGGCAGATGGTTTCCCAGCCAACCAGCGAGTCTCTGAAGACTGCGGGCCTGTTCACACAAAGTTTTCAAGCAACCCCCTGTACCGCACTAACACTGACTCCCATCTACCTCCGTTGCCATTTCAACTTGTCGGTGGCAAAGTGTTCAGCAGTGTGCGAGGACCCTTTGGGACTCCCTCCTCAATTACTTTGCTGACTGTGGAGGAGCGTGGGGATTTGCTGAGGCTGTGCTTGCCGTAGCCTGGCCTGCGTGCAGGGCTCCGAATGAACCAATAAAAATATGAAATACATGCCTGAATAACTAGCCCCCTGATATTTTGGAGCAACTAATTGCTTAGGGGTATGGCCGGGATATAGCACATTTGAGTATGTGAGTGTAATGAGTAATGAGGGCGAGGTAGAGACTGATACAGTGTTATTGACTCATCTATTATTTACCGGTATGGAATATTTATTATAATGTCCAAGGTGAGGGTCGGGCTGTGAAATGAAACCCACATCCATAGGAGTACTTTTTTTTTTGTCCACAACAGTTCAAAAAGTGAATTTATTACATTTGTATGCTGCAAATATTTATGCTGAGATCCCCTTTTTGTATGTCGAACAGGTCTGCAAACGCGCCTCACCATTACTAATGAATTCAGGCTCTTTTGTGCTTGACTGTCAGCCGATCAGAAGAATCACAGCAGGATATGAGCGCGTTATTATCATGTCACTGCAGGGCAGGGTTAAATTATCACCCAGTGTCTTCTGACGGCTACCTAACTGCTGTCCAGTCAACCCCGAGACATCTGCTGGACCAAAACTCTGTGTGTTCAGCTGAGTCCATTCAAAAAGATGCGTATCATAATCTTCTTAAAAAATCTGCTATAATTGAAAATGGCTGATTTTATGAAAAAAAAATAATGTGACTTTAAAATCGATTTTTAAAACTATTCTGCCTGAAATTGCTGTTTACTTCTTTCATAAAGAAGATTAGAACATCTTTATTTATCGCATACAATCAAATGTGTGTAGGTGATGATTCTTAGATTGTTATTTTGAGGAAGAAATCCCATCAGCCACCCGGCTCTTATTTTCTTTCATGTCAAACCAGCGACTTTGAATTTTGCGTTATCTCCTTGGTGTGGTCCTCCTTTCATGTTGGTGACGGAGCCACACACATTGACAATGGGCCTTAATTTGATTTCAGTTTTGATTTGGTCCAATCAGCTTAGTTATGACAGACTCTGAGCTGGAAAGAGTGCGAGAAAGGAAACGCTATAATGGCCGAAATTTGACGATTAGACGGCAGAGGAAAACAATCTTCTCATTATTTAAGCCCAAGAGGAATGGGGAATGATAATGAGGGATTGACAAAGAGTGCAGTTGACAGCTTTGAATATATAGCAACGGCATTCATATTTATTTCCAAATCGCAAAAATGCTGCCTTTGAAGTTGTGTAATGAATAGTAAGTGTTGTTTGACAAGCTTTTCAAGATCGCACACGTCTTCAGCCGCAGTGTTGTCCACGGTGGTGTGGTGTACTTCATCAAAAGCATTCGCCTAATATACCTTACAACGTGAACACGGTTGAATCTGCCTCTGACGAAAAAAAGCACCAGTAAACAAGTCTGTTTGTTGAGATTCACTTTCTAAGATAAACAGACTTTCAGTCAACAGCGAATGTAAATTAGCAAAGGTGTTGCGAATGAGCACTGATGCACAAATGACAAACATTTCCTGCTTTTTAAATCACCTGTGTTTGCACCTGAGCTTGTTTGTTGAAACTTATTTCCAATTCTAATAGCGGCTGTTTTCGCAGAGGCTTTGTGCAAGTTGCTCTACGTTTGATTTTGTAGATGTAATCCCTAGAAATTTGCAACAGCCCTCGTAGCTGCATTATCAACTGTCCCAGCGCTGCATCCTTGTTTTCTGTGCTAAACCCCAGAATAAGGGCTGCAACACACTTATCTCTCACTTCAGTTTAAGTGCCACTGTGTCCAGCACCTCACCTTAGATTTCCTCTTAGTCTGTCTGCATCCAAATCTGTCCTGACACTCCGTGGTAATGTAATGTAAAGTAATGGTGGCTTGCTGAGTAATCTCGAGAAGCCTCATTACGGACATTGCCACACACTCCTGACCAGCACATTCTGTGCATATATATCTGCCTGGTAGTCTATGTGAGTCTCTTAGTATTGAGTGGGTGAAGTAGTTAAACTTTTGCTTCACAAATTACTTTGCCCTTGTGGGAAGTGGAATAGCTCCAAAATAGTAGAGCCAAATGGCCGGAGCTGCTGCTAGGAAGGATTGTTTGTCTCCAAGTGGAGCAGTGCCAGCTAACTCTCACAAAGTTAGATGAACAATGCAGGGAGAGAGATAGACATTACAGGGAGATCACCGTTTTTTTCCTTTTGTTTTTCTCTTGAAATACTTGCCTTTATTGTATTCCGTCCGGTCCTTTAATCTATCTTTCTCTCTCTAAACACACACAGAGCACAAAGTGAATCCCAACATTAGCATTTGCCCTTGGTATCTGTCAGCTGTGCTCTGCAGTGTATACTATGCAGCGCTACGCGCATTTCTATACTGGGAACTAACACAACACATTGAAATAGTGTTTCTGCGTGGCTCAGGCAGAAGGTTTGCCTTAACAAAGTCCTGGTTGCTGCACCCTTAGACAGTGCAGTTGCACTCTCCACTGATTCAGACTGCTCATTATCTCTTCTTTAAGTTTGTAGATGGAGCCATGGAGAATTAAGTTAGACAATTAGATTACAACCATTAGAGCTCATCAACACAGTCACCCTGAACTACAACTAACCCTTTGCGGAAGTTTGTGTTCATACAGAAAAAAACCCCCAAAACAATATCTGTTGAGTGGGTTGGTTGCAATTGTATGAGTGCATTTAGGACTTAAAGGGTAACCCCACCGATGTTATACATTTATTGTGTCAACAGGTTTTGGGAGACCTACTGCATATGTGAAAAAAGTTGTATGAAGCCTCCAAAGGAAGCTGCAAGTAATCTGATCTGATCTGAATTGCCTCCAGCGAGCACTGTGGTTAACGGCGGCAACAGGCTTTGAAAATCATTCCACTGGTCTCACATTGCACTCCTTTAACACTGTTGGACTCATTATGGACGGTTTAAAAACAAATGAGCAAAACTGATACGGCAGAACCAGAGATATCACCTTTAATTCAACACGTTCTCTTGCCAAAACCTGGAGCCTACAGTGCCCACAATGCAACCTAGCCAATGAGTGAAATCACTTTTATCAGATCACATGCAGCTTTCTCTGGAACCACAAAAGGCTTTTTGCTAAATTTCTCCCATGGCATGTAAACACACTTTAAATGTGTAAAATTAGCTTAGTTTCCTTTCAACATGACACCTGAATTGAGACATGCAAGTGCTCTGCATTGCAAGATGAATTCACTGATCACTGAAATATTCTTAATTATACAAAGTTTGAATTTCACAACAAGATCCAATAAACACACGCAGAGGTTATACAATAAAATATATTAGGTTTAGTCTTGTTTAGTTGTATATTGACTTGGATTCTCATTGGTGAAATGAATTAAAAGGTCTTATTTGAAAGGACAAATGATTTTTGAATGTCATTCCCAACTTGTCAAACACTGGTGCTTCGTGACTGTAGGACGGGTCAGACGCCCCTCCAAAGTGTCAGTACTTTACGAGTTAGGGATGAAAGTCAAAAATTAACTTTTTTTTTTTACAAATAGGACCTCAAAGGATGCAGATGCATCATTGCTAAAAATATTTTCACCTTGTTTGCCAATATTCATGTCCTGAGACCCGTGTATTGTTTTGCAATTACTTAAAACTCTTTCCCATGCACGAACAGCACAAGAATGGATTGTGTGGGACCGTATATGTGGAATCACGAGGCAAACTAAATTAAGGTTCAGGAACCCAGACTCACAATAGGTGATACATCACTGCCATTGTTCATGCTGGAAAAGACAGATGTGAGGCCGCGATCGTGCTTATCAAGTGTCACCATCGCACATTAATCATGAGACAGATAAATCAGCCACTGTCTCATCTGTGTCACTTACAAACTCATAAATGGTGTTTAAACTGCAAAATTGTACAGGATTTCAACAGTTTGTGTTCTTTGCTTTGACAGCGTGGTAGAAAAATAAAAAAAAAAATACTCTCATTTGAACATTTAATAATTTAGCATTTACTTTTGAACAAGAACTATCAGCGTCATCACAAAAAGCTAGACCTTTTATTGTTTGTTGTGCCCTAAACAGAAAATACACAATGTAACGGTGTGCACATTCTATTAAATAACCCTTGTAAAATACTAGTTAGCAGTGACTGATCTCCAGGTGCAATAAATATCTGTGGTGAACAAACAGTCAAGTGTGCGGTTCGCTTTCACTTCACTGAATGTGTGTGACCGCTCCGGTCAAATCTCTGTGGCAATAACATCTTCATATGTTTGTAACCCTGAGCCATAGTTGATGTCCATGCCGAGCTCCGTCCGGCTCTCCATTTCGGCGGTGAGCTCCTTTAGGATCCTCTCCAGGTCCTGGTTCTTCTTGTGCATCTGCAGGTAGTTGATCTGGAGCTGCTTCTGGTACTTGATGACCCTGCCTTTCTCCTTGTTCCATGTTTGCCTCTCCTGCTCAAAGCTGTTGGCCAGCCTCTCCTGTGCCTCCTTCTCCTCCCTGAGCTGCTGCTTCAGTCCCTCCACGTCTCTCTGGAGTGATTCTGTGGAGACATGTCCGCTGCTCTCCTCCGCCTGGCCCAGAGCAGGGGAGTCTGAGCCTTGGATTAATCTCTCCAAGGCCTGTGTCTGGGCATGGACCTCACGTTGCAAACTGTGCTGCAGCCTCTGCTCTTTGGCCATGGCCAGATCATGTTTCATTCCCTGAATGTCCGTCTCAAGTTTGCCCACTTTCTCTCTGAGTAAATCAGCTTCGTTCTTCTTGCGCTGGAGCTCGTTTTGGCAGACCTGTATTAAAAAAGTGTCAAATATTCAGACACAGGCGGCAATTAGGACTATTCTGACTGGTGTAACAGTTCTACTCATGTTAAGTGTCACACAAGTTCTCTTGTTAAGCCTGCTGCTAAAACATGGACGCTTAAAACAGTCTGAGGGTCACAGTTCAGTGTAGCACATAATGGCAGATATCCTTCCTAACGAGAAGTGCTTTAATTAAGTGCTGTGTGGGCAATATGGCCGTATGTCCTTATTTATGTGCCGCTGAATCATCGACAGACTAACCTCAACCTCGATGGTGCGAGAGTGAAGTTTGTCCTCATGGTCTTTATTCTGCTTCTCGAGAGTCTCCATCTTCGCCGCGTTTTCCCTCAGCGAAGCCCTGAGGCTGACGATTTCATTTAGCTTGTGGCTGACGTCCGCCTGGCAGTCTCTCAGCTGCTGCTTCAACAGCGAGATCTCCCCTGTCTTCTGGCACACCTACATTTGGACCGAGACAAATATGAAGATGAAACCGTCAGAGTAAACATTGAGTGTGTTCTGCACCCCTCACTGACAGAGAAAGACTTTCCAGAGGGATTATGCTAAATTTCTCTCTCAGCGTCTTTACAATTACGGATTTGGTACATTTCCTATAATGAGAGCACATAGAAGGCGGCTGGGAAACTATTCAATTTGTTTTGTGACCACAGATCATATAGGAATAGTAGGCATGGAGAACACTACTTTACTACATTTTCACGCTAAAAGTAAACCTGTTTAGTAGAGAATATGTCTAAATGTGCGCTCAATTTGTTTTGTTTTTTTGGTTACTCGCAAGCAACACCACTGTAACGTGACCAGTGACAGAAAACTGAAAGAATAATTCAACACTATAACTAGCTCCCCACAGGAGACAAATCAGAGTCTACTAGGTGAAAGTCCTGTTCTGAACCCAGCCATCAGTCACAACCTGCTTCATCTGTTGACACTGTTTCCTTTGCTCAGTTGCAATGATAATCCTGCAACATGAATCATAATGTTGTAGCAGCGAGACCAACACGTCCTTATCAGATAAACCCACAACCGTCTGATAACAAAACATTAATATACTATCAGCATTTACAGTTATGTTTTTGGCAATCCTCGCAAACAGTTGCCTGTTTTCATCTGACAAACACAGAGCAACATTGCATTTATTTGAAGTCCTGTTTCCAGCAACCCCGCAAGTCCAGTAGTCACTCTCCTTTCCGCCCTGTTTTGTTCTCCACCAACACGGGGACACTTCTGACCCTTCAAGAGCGAAATGTTCCACTACGTTTACCAGCTAGTCGCAGCAGCCTAGTCGCCTGGATAAAATGTTTTCAGTAAGCCATTGATGTGGTTTGTTTTGAATGTGTCATAGGCCTACATATACATATTGTCATTTATACAAAACTAACTGGGTTGTTGTACTTGGTGTCATGTTGGCCAAGTACCCTGCAGTCAGAGCTAGTTTGCTGAGGCCCTCTTGAAAAGAACCACATAGCTAGAAATATTTCTCTGTGGGTTCATCACTGAGAGTCACACCTTTCTCATTAGACAAAATCATTTAACTCAAAAAAAAAAAAGCAATTAATTCATCTCATAATTCTTTGGAAATCAAGTGTGCGACTAGGGACACTACACCTGCACAGGTTCAAGAGGTCATAATAAACCAAAGGAGTCGTTTGATTAAAGATATAGTACGTAATGTCCCTGATGTTTCAAAGGCAACACTATCAGTTATTGAGAAAAATATAAAAGGTGTCTGTATCCCTGACTCTTTTGACTGACCTCTGTTTCTCAAATATGGTGCAAAATGGCAGATTTTTCCTGTAGGGATGGAATAACTTGATGTTCCCACACTTCAGCAGCAGTAATCAAGGTTGTACCAGTTTGTGCTGTGTGTTACAAGGTCTCCAACCTTACTGATATCTCACATAAATGACTCACGACTCACCTCCCACTGAGTTTCCTCAAGAGTTGGAGCCAGCTGCGTGTTTTCTGTCTCATACGACCTCAGTCTGAGCTCGACGAGACCCTTCTCCCGGGTCAGCTTTGAGACATCCTCCAGGAGTCTCTCTTTCTCTGCCTGCACAAAAGTTGATTTCTCATTTCACTCAGCTTGTGTGCAAGGTAAGATTTTAAATGCATCTGCTAATGCATTTTTTTTTTATCTCAATGGATTCATTGGAAAAGGGAGAAAAGGTTGGAGGGAGGATTATGGGGACTGACCTGGAGCTGCTTGACCTGCAGCTGAAGGGCTTGCTGGGTTCTTGCTGCCATTTGCGACACTTGCCGGAGCTTTGTGGAGCATCGCTGCTTGAGCCCCTCCATCTCCTCTGCACAGTGTCTTTGTCTTTCATCAAACAGCTGGCAGGTGTCTTCTTCCTTCTCCTCAAAACTCACCTGTGGTAAGGGTGAAGACATCTCAGTTAGAATTTGTCTCGTACAGTTTACGACCCAAGAGAGGTGCCTGTTGATTGTGAAGCAGCAACTCGGTACCTGTAGCTCGTGCAGCTCGGTCTCTCTCTCGAGCAGCCTTTGTTCCAGACGTTCAATCAGTGACTCGTCTGTGGTAATCGGGGAGCGAATCCCACCTGAAGTTTCAGAGAGTGCGCTTGGCTCGTCTGCAGAGAGTGGGGAGCTCGCATCCCCATTTCCCTTAGATGTCGACCCCACGCTGTTTAAACCGGCCCTGTAGCTACAGTCAAGGTTAGCGCTGTTCCCGCTGACCCATGGAGGGAAACTGGGTTGTACTCCCTTGCTGAGGCCGTTTGCGGGAGCTGAGCTGCCATCGCCGTGACTGACAGGGCCGGTGGAAGCACTTAGGCTGCCGCTGGTGCTGTGGGTGGGCAGGCTAGACATGGAGTTACGTCCAGAGTCTGAGAAAGTCCCTGTAAGGCAAAAAAAAAAGACATTTTATTTATTAGAATTTGTCTTTCAACCAGAAAAATCCCAATTTATGATAGGAGTGTATCAATATTTAAAAAAAAAAAAAAAACCTGAGAAGGTGTCTTGCTTGTGTTGATTTTCAGGACTCCTTGCTTTTTTCTGAGGACAGAGAATGTGGTCCAGGCTGTTGTGGCCTGTCTCTGTGGACGATGTACTCCTGGGAATCACAGGCTTGAAGGCAGTGGAACGGACCAATGACTTCTCAGCAGAGGTCTAGAAGAGTGAAATGACACACAGTCAGGGGTGCTCTTTTTTAAAAAAAATTTTTTTTAATATTCACTGGCACATCGCAGCTGACAGCATGGCAAAAAGCGAGCCCTCCTGTACCGTTGCGGGGAGCACTGAGAGCCGAGGATGGGTCGCATTCAGAAACTTGCAAAATCACGATGACTGACTCTCGCAGAGATAAATATTGTCACGTCTGTAAAAATGAAAGGGACAAATTTTTTCCAATCATGTCTTCTCATATTAGAAACAGAAGCACTGAAGCGCGCAGAAGAGCGTCTCTAGCTGGCAGCATTAAACACCACACAGCAGTAGTTGCGAGCAAAATTCGCTTGACTGTCATAAAAGAGAAAACTCATTTCATAGATGAACTTATACTCCACATGCCCCATCCATGCTGTCCAGGAGCGACACGAGCTGTACCTCCCCTCGGTACTGTCCTCCTCTCCTCCCCTCTGCATCCCACATCTCTCCCCCCATGTGCTGTCTGAGGGAAGATGAATAGCCCTCCTCCGTGATATTAATAATATGAGCTACTGCTGAAGTGTAAGAGGTAAAGCTTGTGAGCTCAGCATTCCTTCTCACTGACTTCATGACTGGGTTTGCCGTTCCTCGTTTTTTTTTTTTTTTTCCTCTCTCTCTCTATCTATCCCTCAAACTCTCTACGGTCCTCCCTCTCTTTTCTCTCTTATTCTCCGTTCTGTCTCTTTTAAAGTTGCTTCCTCTTCCTCTCCTTCCTCCCCCCCTCTTGCCCCTGAGGAATAAAGACCTATTGAAGGAGTCTCACTTTGCCTGCGTATTCTTGGCGATGAAATGACTTCTCTGAGAAGATCAAGGCATTCTTAGGTCATTAATCTGGGAGGGGGAGATTAATAAGATGGAGAAGGTTCAACACAGGTTATGAGGAATAGCTGCTACCAATTAGACTACCTGCTGTGCATGTTTTATCCTCAACTTTGCTTTGAGCTTCTCAAAGTCTGTTGCAGTTACACAGTATAATTCTATCCTCTTCATGGTTGTATGAATATCCATAGTAATGGCTCCAGACAAGGAAGGCCATAGGCTGTGATCATCGACATCAAATCTCAAGTTAATATTTGAATCTATAGTCTTAAATGAAATCCTTAAGTTAATTCACTTTCTTGCCAAGTGGAAGATTTATACTGTTCACATGTCTGCACATATTGTTATTTACAAGTCGCCATAGCTTTTTTCCGTTTTGTCGCCGGTGCCTTTTAAAATGAGAATTTGTAAAAGGAACATCATCACTTTTTTACGCACAGTGTTACATACTTGTATATAACTTGCACTAAGAAATGTCAACTAACAATTGAGAACAAATGCCTTGCTGTCCATCAGCACCCGCGGTCCGTTTAAAGGTCCTATAAGAAAAGTAGATTTTGAGTCCCATTCTGAATTTGTCAGAAACTGCTGCTTTGGTTCGATCACCACCCTGAAACATCAGTTTCAAAAATCTACTTTTTAGTTTTACAAATATGTGCTTTAATTGAGGTCCTGATAAATAAAGTATTAACGTTAAGCACAACCTACAACCTGGACAGGCCAAAGGTAACAAAATGTAACTACACTGGATCTTACTTAAAAAAGTCAGGGAACTGATTACCTGAAAATAACCAAGTAAGGTAGACTAGATTTTAAGTTGTTGTTGTTTCAGTTTATACAACTTAAATAAAAAAAAAAGCTGTTTTTTACATTTTGGCTAGCGAAGTATAACAACAAAAAACAAAACAAAATTATCCAGTAGATTAATAATGATAAGTTGTGAAAGCTTTTTAGCCCAAACAACTTCAATTTAATAGTCTACTCGGTAATTTTAAGGTAATCGGTTTCCTGACTTGTCAAAGTAAAGTCAACGTTTAATTTGACACTGTAGTTAGTGAGCTTCTGTGTTGCTGGAAGGCAAATTTGTTCGGTTGTCTCTGTGTTTCCAGTCTTTACGCTACTTACCCCACAGAGTTTGCCATTCATCTTCCTGAAAGAAGATGCAGATATTTCCCAAAAATATGAAACTGCTCCTTTAAAATCTAATCACCTTATTTTGGTAAAAGCATAAGAGAGGAAGTAGTAGGCATGTTGCTCACCCTCTCAGTCATTTTCCCCGACATAAGCAGCAGTTTTGGTTGCAGTCGTCCATCTGATTCTCCATCTCTCTTCTTTCCACCTGCATGCTCTTCCATCGGTCCTCCTCTGTGGTGCGCTGACCTCGGTTTATGGCTCACCTAATATCGAACAGGTTAAAAGTTTTATACTTTTTTGTTTTTGTAAGTACAGTTTAATGTATGCGTGGTATGCCATCTGACGTCACATGAGCTTACTTTGATGTAAAAAAAATCTTCGCTCCGTCCGGACCGGGAGTGGGTCAGGCCTTTAGAGGGATGGGTGGTGGTGGAGGAGCACTGGGTGAAGCTGCACTTAAGTAGCCCGTCAAGGCTGCAACCTCCACTCTTCCTATGATGGTTAGTTCCCTTGCTCGACCTGTAGTCAGACGCTTTGCAGTGGTTGCTGTTGAGGCTGTTGCCGCCGTTGATGAGGCTGCTCACACTGCCCATGGTCCTGCAGGCATAGGTGAGCAGAGGGTGGGGCTGAAGTCCAGACGGTCAAGTTACGCAGAAGTGAAGGGAGGACACAACTCATGACCCCACAGAAGGACTGTCAGTGGCTTTATCTGCAAGACAAGAAAGGGTTTCATTCACATTAGACAAAGCTGATCCTTGAACGGAAGATTTTTTTTTTTTAATGAAAAAATAATGGCCATAGTTTCCTTTGATGCTTATCGTTTTTTTTTAGTGTTGTTTATTTTATTGTTTCCTGGTCAGTCTGGGCTTGTACTGCTGAAGCAGGTGTGTTAGCATTTGCAAGACAAACAAAGTGAAAAAATGTCCGTCTTGGCTCCCTGCCTGGCTTTGTGTGTCTGGATTTATAGCTCGACCGTTGAATTTGACAAACAACCCTTTGGGTGCCCTTCCTCTCAGCAAACTGGCAATTAGGCTTCTACTACCTGCACAGCACTTGACTGATGTTGCCTTCTGAAGAGCACTATACAACCATTGTGCATTTGTTGTTGTACTTGAGCAGGGTAAAGACAGACCACACAGAAATATCAAGTTGTAATAATGTGATTGGCTGGAATTATGAAGTACAGATTGGATTAAGTATGCTGAGCTCAAATTTTAACTGACAAACTTACAATGTAAGAACATTTATACACAGAGGTACTGGTAATGCTCTCCGTATTCTCTCTGTCTTCCTCCCTTTTTTTTAAAAAAAAAAAACAGACCCCAGATGCTGCTAGTCATGATCCCTGAGCCACAGGGGAAAAGTCCCCTCAGCGGTGACTTAGCAGCAATGGGCTCCATACCGGCTGATCAGGCCTGCGAGCTCCCCTAACCACCTGGTCCTCATCCTTTAAGCGTTCTGTAATGGCCCCACCAACAAAGCATGTGACTAATGGCCTGGCGTAAATCACTTATTAGTAATACAATCGGCTCTCGGCAAATCCATAATTATTTGTTCAAATGGTTGTGTTTGTGAGGATACACATAACTGTCACTGTCACTTTCCCAAGGTGTTTAATGGGCACGCTCGGAGAGCAAAATGCTGAATGAAGACGGGAGCGCTGATCGAGGCTGTCACTTTTCATTGTCCAGCAAACAATGATAAGCTAGATGAGACATGTACAAAATAGATATCTCACAATTACAATAATAATAGGAGCATCACAGACAGACAGCAAGTGAGACAGAGTAGCGTGCACACAGAAGGACGAAGGAAAGTGTAAGTGTTTGCCCTCATAGAATGAAAAGCTGACAGTCGTAGTCTACTTGCGGTGAATGGAAGGGAAAGATATTACTTAACTGCAAGGAGCTTTGTAATTGTTAAATAATCATAGGAAACAGTCTCAGTTTTGATTTTCTGTCTCGCTCAGGATGGAATTCAGCATGTATTCTGCAAAGTAAACAGCCAGTGAAAACATTGAATAATGGTTTAGTGTGCACCTGCAGCATTACACAGCAAAGCAGCCCACTGTGCCACTGATGTAAACAGTCTCTGACATGACTGTGACTGCCTCTATTCTACTGTGCTGGCGCTAAATCTCAACTCCAGCCTTCACTATCACTCTCAGATATTAGCATCCTCTCCCTGACATGGGACTGA
Organism: Acanthopagrus latus; assembly: GCF_904848185.1. Taxonomy (NCBI): domain Eukaryota; kingdom Metazoa; phylum Chordata; class Actinopteri; order Spariformes; family Sparidae; genus Acanthopagrus; species Acanthopagrus latus. The sequence goes on along the minus strand of NC_051043.1, from coordinate 8,426,059 downwards.
AGTAATGAAACAATAGATTTTACTTACTGCCAGGTCAAACTAAGCATCCATCTCTAGCAAGGCCTCTGCAGAGTCATCTATCCAGTCCTGGTGAAACCCGAACACACAGACATGTGAGTGTACGTGTCTGCGTGTGTGTGTGTCAGTGAACCGGCAGCAAATGCAAACTCTCACTATCAGCGCGGCCAGAAGGGTCTGCTAACTGTTCTGTGAAGGGGGTGGGTCTTCTGCTTTTCTAGTCGGCCTGTACCCAGCTTTGCATTATAACTGACATGTAAATTCAGCCGTGTGTGTGTGTGTGTGTGTGTGTGTGTGTGTCTTTGTGTGTGTGTTTCAGGACCTCCCGCCCCCCCCAAGGGAGCCAGTGTACAACATGTGCTCCCATAGAACTGGCGTGTGCCGCTCAAGTGATTAACTCCCAGCCTTCACAAAAGATCTTTTACACCCCCCTGTGTACCCCCCTCCTCTCCCCACTATCACCCACTGACACCCTGCGCTTGTGCATCGATTCACTGTGTAATAACCATTCAACCCCCCCCCACCCCCACCCTCGCCTTCTCCCATCATTCCCTCCCTCCCTCCCTCCATCCACCCGTCCCACTCGGTGCCCTGCACCCACCCTGAACAAACAACACTTCATCTGAAGGAGAAAAAAAGGCGCTTGGCCTCTCTCTTTTCGCTCTTTGTCTGTTGAAGTGTGCCGCTCTTTGTGTGGACTCCCGTGTGCCGGTTGATGTATTCTCCCCAAACAGCCCAGGACCATATTTGAGTGTTAAATAAATGACTAGTCCTCACAATGAGAGGGCTGGAGAGCCTCAGTTTTATAGTGATTTACCACCATCCCGCCTTTATGCTGTTTGTTCAGACACACACACACACACACACACACACACACACACACACACACACACACACACACACACACACACACACACACACACCCTCCCTCTCTCTCACACACACCTTTGCACATCCACACAAACAACGCACACTTTCACATTGCTGGAGTGCAAGCCTGTCTGAAGCAGTGGAGCGTTCAGCATCCCACAGAGTACACACTGTTGACAAAACACCTTGTGGATGAAATACAATCACAAATCGCGACAGGAAAATATACAAGCCGCTGTGTTCCAAATGAACAAACAACAACAACAGAAAAGATATGGCCCCTCAGCTCTGCCGCTGACAAAACAAGTGTAAATCTTACGCTCCATTTTTGTCACAAGCAAAGGGATACGTTCTCTTGATGTAAACAAAACTGACAGCGTTACCTCTTTGTGACAGAACACGACTGATTCACTGTTATCATCTCACAAAAATCAATGGAGACATTAGTTTGTTAGAGCCGAACCAATAACAAGAAGAAGTGACACAACCCTATAAACTATCTTTCAGCGTGTTCAGACAGGATTGCGCCACAGTTTACATCATATTACATCATCCCGTGTGAAATCTTTTTTTTTTTTTTTTCTTTTACCATGAAAAGAGTTAAGGTTTTCCCCCGGTAATAAAATAATATAGAGTATCTCTGTAGATCTGCTGTGATCTTTTTCAGCAGCACTGCTCAGTCATCCTTTCAGCCTGACTACCATTGTTCCTCGATTAGTCCCCTTCAGCCCCCCAAGCAAGCCTGTTTGTCTGGACAGTGATCCATGCCTTCTCACTTTTATGTTCCCACTCAGTTGCTGGAGAGAATTGGTCAATTTCACTTCCATTTCATGCAAATATCAAAGTGATTTGGAAATCTTTTTATTACACCCATCATTGGAACATTTTAAAAAGCGGTACAAATGGTCTGACCTCGCGGCTTCTGAGCGGACAGTGTGATTTAAGACCTTTGGTGAGATGGGACGGGGGGGGTGTGAATGTGTGTGTGTGTGGATGCATGCATTCGTCTAATCTTTTATCTGATTGGCTGCATGTCTTTCTGTGTCTGCACAAAAGGTTTCTGTGCACTTGTGTGTCTGTCTGTGTGTAGGAAGGGGGCTCTGTGTGTATGTGTGTGTGTGTGTGGGCAGGGTGTCGTCCTAGCTTTCAAGCCCCAGCTGACCTGTCTAACCCCCCCTTCTTCCCCCCGAAACACACACGCAGATACACACTCCGAAAGCATAGCCAATCCATTACCACAGCCAGTGGAAGGCAGCAGTGTGCTACAAAGGTCCGGGATTTATACCTGTGTCACAATGACCATGAAACTCTGCCCTGCTCTCACTGTACCTCCACGCTGCCACGGTGCCAGATGGCATCACTTTTAAATCTCACTGTCTATATGGTAATTTCTAACAGATGCACGTGTAATCCATCTAGTTCAGTGTGTCTGTTTTTTTAGGTCACTCTCAGAAAGCTTATTGTTCCTCTGTTTATGTGTGCCGTCTTAAGCGCCGCAGAATTTTACACACAGCCACCCTTTATTTGGAGGCTGAGACACTTTCCATCTGTAACATACTTTAAAAAAAAACTTTTGAAAAAAGGATCATTCTTCGGGGACTTATTATTTTTGCATATTTTACCCAATTTACAGTAAATTCTTTCTGATATTAAACTGAATTACTGCCACTTAAATGCACAGTATGTAATTTCCGCCGCTAGAGGTCTCTCAGTCACATCTCTGCCAAGCACTGATATCCCCTTTAAATAAATCACGCCTAATCCAGTATCATATGAAACATATTTAAATCCACTAGATCCGGATTTGTATTTGTATTGGCATCAAATATTACTCATCCATAGATACCAGCCACCTAAATATGCCTGATTTGTGTCTTCAAGATCCATGCATTATTCCCTGCGAAATTAACAAAAATGTAAAAAAAAACAAACAAAGAAACCCAAAACCTTGCATTGTCTTGGATTTACTGAATCCATCCCTTTATCCGGATCGGCACCAAAATTTAATGAGGTCTATTCTGGGCCGAGACCCATCTTTCATTCAACTTTCATAAAAATCTGTTCAGCAGTTTTTATGTAACCCTACGTACAAACCAACCAACTACCCACCACGGGGAATCAACAGAACATCCTCAGCAGAGCTGATAAAAGACTAGTTTGATGATTTCAAGTAGTGTGTAATCCTGGGTGTTGTTGTCTTCAGTGTTAAACAACCACCATTGCTGATGAAAATCTAACAGAAGTTACTATGGCAGGTATGTTCACAGATGAGGTAATAAATATTTTGTATTAGTACCTCATTAATTTTCTAAATATTAAAATTCAGAGTTTGCATGTCCTCTCAAAACAACAGTGCTCCTTATTCGTGTTGTTTCCCTGGAATTCATAATGACAGGAGACCAAATGAAATGTGCTGTTTTAGAGTTCTCTGGGTTTGAACATTGAGGGAAACACTGGGATACAGCACTCAACAAAATATTTACATAGGTCAAGTAGATTTTAGACATTTGAATGCAGAAATGTTGCATATCGTATCTTTAATATTAGGCTGGATGAGTTGTGTGGGGAATCCTGCCAATGGTCAAAACTGAAGCAGCAGATACAGAGGCATCCTGATGTTCAGTCTCTTATATGGCTGAAGCTCAAATCTAAGTCCATAATGCAACTCTACTGCATCCTTTCTTTAAGCCCTCCAAGCTTGTGTCTTTTCAAACTCAATGCTCGCAGGATTTCCATAAAAAATTCAAAGTCTCTGAGCCAAAGATAAACCTCACCGGGACCGCGGTGCCACAGAGTGTCCCACAGAGTCAGATGAGTAAACAGATGTGTAAAAAAGAAGGTGAAATTCCCCTCGAGCAGTTCTCACATACCTTTTCCAAAAAAAAAAAAGCCTTATTTTTTGTTTATGTCTTGAAATTTCTAATTTGATTGTCATACATATTTTGGAGGCAGCCACTTCTAACATATGTCAGCAGAGCGTCTTGTAGACTTGAAAAGCAGTTTGTTTAGGCCTCTGGTGTGGTGTGTTCGAGTGCTGGAGGGGAAGTCTGACATCAAAGGCCTGTGCTGGGAGTCGACTACTGAAGAGAGACCTTTCAAATGCATCAAGCTACCAAACTGATGTTATCAATTACACAGCAACCATGTTGGCTCATCAACATGTGGGTCAACATTAGCTATATCAGACTGTGACTTCACAGGAAATACTGGTTTTAACTTCTCCAGAGGAATTGTTAATATTTAACAGATAAAGACAGAACTTTGAAAGGCAGAAGTCTGTCCAAAGATTTGCATGCATTAATGCTGTTTCAAAGCCAATCCGAGAAGTAACTCAAATTAAGACGATCAAAAAGTCTGTTCTTTTAATCCCGCAGGAAATGTCAGTCTAAATCAGTCCTTCTTATGCTGTTCGATCCTCCAAAAACACGCCGAACACATTGCTCCCAGTGTGATGTAACACGTTAGATAACCTGAATCGATTTGTGGTTCGCACAAAGTAACCGATGATTCACGTGTAATGAAGCAGGCATTTCCCATCGTCCCAGGCATGACAGGTTTAAAATGAACACCGCAAATTAAAGCGAGTAGAGGGAGAAATGTCTTGCGTGTGACGGCAGCCAGTGTGTTTCCGGAGAAAGATGGGCTGATACGTTGAATTATTGAGAAGTAATGCTATGTCTTTTTCTCTGTCATCCTCTGTGGCCCATCAAGGCCCCAGTCACACACACGCACGCGCGCACACACACACACACACACACACACACACACACACACACACACACACACACACACACACGCTTCCCTATCGTGTGTCTTACTCACTGTGGCTGAGTTGTGGGGATGAGTAATGTGGCCTCCAGCACAACATCAACTGGGAATGAAGTGTGGGGTACAGACAGCCATCTATCTTTCACTTTCACCACTAACACATCCATCTACTGACCAAACACACGCACACACACACACACACACACACACACACACACACACACACACACACACACACACACACACACACACACACACACACGTGCACACGCATGCACTGCACACACACACACACACACACACACACACACACACACACACACACACACACACACACACACACACACTCAAGCATGCACACACAATGGCATCCAATAGTAGCTAATTGGGTAATCCTTTTAGTGCATTGTAAAGGAGATTGAGCATGAATAGGGCTTCAATGCTGAAGAGCAGAATACCAGACACTCATTACTGCCCCAGAGTGAGGAGATGGAATACCAGGCACGGAGAGAGAGACAGAGAGAGAGAGAGAGAGAGAGGCGATGGCAGGCAGAGAAGGAGACAGACATGGAGAGACACTGTGTGTGAGAGAGATATTTATATTCTGTGGAGCTGACATTGAATCATACATTGATGACTTGCATTGTCCAGCGAGCAGTGAGTGCCTCCTCTGTGCAAAGTGCGAGGGGGTTTGGATGCAGAGAAAGGCTTGAATCATGGGAGTAAAACATTTATGACTCGTTAATTCAATCTCAGCGTCTTCTATTGGCAGCCACGTGGCAACGTCTTTGACACCAGGCTTTTAGCGGAGGACCCCCCGTTGAAATTAGATTGTGCTCAGATGCCCCTATGTGCATCCAAATGAGACATTAGGTCGACCAAACAATCAACCTCCTCGGGTTTTAATAGATAAGGAGGCTGCCCGAGCTGCTCACTGGCTTTGTATAGCTGGCCAACTACTGCTCTGTAGTACATGCATTTGCATAACCTTGGCAGCTGGAGTATAGAGGAAAATGTATTTTTAATGGAGTCTAAATGGGAGCCTTTAGTGCTGCGATGAGGATGGGAATTGATGCTCATGAATTTAAGGAGCCCTAAAATTAAATATCTGAAATCTCCCTTTTATATTTCATTATTGAGCCGCATCCATCCATACAAGATTGATTATTGCCATACAATATGTCTCTGCACTTCTCCGTAATGCCTCAAACTTATGCAGTGCCCTGGAAATTGGCCAGAAATGGTTTTAAAGAGTTGTGCGTGTCTTCAGTCAGATACGGCAGATCATCGTCCAGCTCCGCAGTCATGAAATATTTACGTGTAAGGCTTTTATCCCACTCTATAAACAGCGCGTGGAAATGTATTGTTACAAGTGGAAGTATTTTTAGACATTTCGAATCGTGGCCCATCCATTAAGCACGAAATATTTACCTTTTCCATTACTCTCTGCACTTGTTTTGAACAGGCTGTCACTTGCGGCTGATATGACAGCCCCACGCGGACGAAATTTGATGGATCGTCATGAAAGCTTTGTTGTGCTGTCAGATTTTCATTTGTGCACTAACTGAGCTTCCAGCAAGCTTTCAGCATGCTCGTTGTCGAAACGTGTAAGTCATATTGGAAGCACATTACACTGGCGTCGGATGACGTTTTTTTAGTGGTATTATAATGTAAGATCATAAAATTGTGGTACAAAGACAGATTAGAGACAAGTGTTTTCGAGTTAGTGCTACAGCATTTCTCACATAGTCATTTTTTGAAAAAAAAATAAAAAGTCTGTTATTTGCTACGGTATCACAGAAGAAATGACACGCATAGGTGGGCGGGAAAGAATGAGGCCTTTCCTGGCACTGTTACCCACTGACCCTGTAAGCTGAAGACTCGGTGATAAGGTTGTCATTCTGGAGCATAACCATCCTCCCATCCTCCTAATCTGCTGTGGCTGTGTGTATGTGTGTGGATGGTGCAATGTGGGAGTAAGAGAAGACACAATGAACTCACTTTCAGGGGCCTATATCATCCTGAAAGCAGCTGGAAATATGTGCTGCAGGCGATACCTGTGCTCAGCTCCAAAATAAAAAGCCCCCTGACCTTGTAATGCTAAATTGTTCATGATATGGAAACTCTGTGTGGTTTCCATCAACAGTTTCAAGGTGTCATAACTAACAAAGTCACATCTGATACTCACCCGCTGTGCACAGTCGCTCATCCGCATATACCTGCGTGATATAATGATGTTTAAGGACGTTTACGAATCCTTGGTGGAAAGTTGAGAACTCAGTCGTAACATCATCACGAGCTAAGCCTCACAGAGAGGTTGAGATGCTGCGCTCCTCTGACACAGAGCCTTCACTCATGCAAGGATACTGCATTTGGGTATCTGGGACAGTTATTTTAAGAAGCGTCTTCTTTAGCAGGTCATGACAGCTCCAATGGTTTGTCACACGCTACAGATATGGAACGGAGCCGCGTTAATTCCCTCAAAAAAAAAAAAAAAAAAAAAATTCTCTCGTGAAGTCGAGATATTTCCATCAACAAATGGAATTCTTCGCGTCACACAGGAACAAACAAATAACTCAAGACAGGAGCCCTGTCTTTATCCTGCCAGCCTCCGCCCTCCTCTCCGCTTTGATTCGGCCTCTCCCGTGTGTTTTACCTTTGCACAGAAACCTACAACACGGAGCAGAGGTGAGCATGTCTGAACAGGTGCTGCCCTATACTTACCCATTCACCTTAACACCAGCATAATGCACAGGTCTCAACACATGCATTATTCTATACAGGTGTGACAGCGCCAAAACTGGGCGGTTTGTGACAGTAAATTATTCCCCTCAGAGAGCTCTTCTTTGTGTTGCCTCCAATTACACAGCAAATTATACTGATTTTTAATAACAGTTGGCTGTTTTTTCCTATAAAAAGTCACAGGGTGGGACATATATAGATGAACACTTAATTCATGCTTAAAACACCCATAACAACCAGCTCCGTGTCCACTGCCATTTATTCCCCCCAGAATTGCTGTGTATAGTGTAACATTTAAACAAAGCCCAAAGCACTGCTCCCTATTATTTCACTTGTTTGAAAGCAATGGTTTGTTTCAGTAATGGCTGTGTTAAAACTGAAGAACACCATTGGCAGTTTTCTGCAAAGAGAAACAAAGAAGTTGAAAGCAGACATTTCATTCAGAGCTGGCACGGCCTCAAACACGGAGATGCTTTTACTTTGAAATTCAGCTCGCATATTTAAAAAGTAGCAAAAACACTTGGACCGCCTCCGTGAGAGAAACTTTGGATCAGTCAGAATGTTCAACTGTGTAAACAACAGACATAAACCAGTGTGGTGCTAAAATTATCCTAGCTTACATTTTGGTTCTTGCTTAGTGCAAAAAAAACAACAACAAAAAACTAAGCTGCAGTCACACACACTTAAGTCTGTGGGATGTGCTAGTGCCACCCGGACTCACTACTGCTCAAAGTTGCAAGCCCGTGAGCCCTGACTGACTCCGTGCCATCATTTGTCCCCTGTCACATCCAGTCGAACAGCCACAACCTTCCTTCAAGTCTGGCCGGAGGTGACTTACCTCCATTATAGTCTGCATGCCCCAACAGTCACAGTCACCGCCGCCGGCTGCTCTCTTTCCCCAAAGCTGTGTGGATCACTGTGGACAAACCACTTCCAGTGGGATGCTAGCTGGCACCGCTGGGGTGGAGAGAAAGAGATGTCTGCCTTTGCTGCGGGGCTCTCCGGGTCCCCCTCTCACCCCTCTTCCACACCTGCTATGGTGGAATCAGTCCGTCCCATCTCCCATACACTGAGCACTGTCACATTCCTCCATAAACACACGCTCTCTCTCCCCTCCCTCTCTTTACAGTGTATCCTTGTTGCCTCCCTTCTGAACTCCCTCCCACTCTCTCCTTCACTCTGAACATCCAACGCTCCCTCCCACCTCTCCCTCCCTCCCTTACTCCGCCGCTTGCCTCGTCCACCTCTTACATTCCCCTTTAGTTGTGCACTTTTTCTTTAGTATTGTCGCCCCTTTCATCTCACTGTTCCCTGCATCCATATCTCTCCCTACCTGTCTCCTCACTCTCTTCTCCTCTTTTCCTGGCAGTGTGCCCGGCGGCTTTGCTACTCATTTTAAGTCACTTCACTGCCTCGATATGCCTGCGTACAGCACATCATCCCTGCCCACACTTCTAAGCCACGCACAATATCCGTGGGTGCTCTGAATATTTCTGAGTTCGACTCGTGCGTCCAGTTGTGGGACTGTATTCACACGGACCCTTGCGCCCTATTTGTGAGCACCTGCAAATATAGTCAGTAAGTGGCTACTGGGCTGATGATTCATGCATGCTGTTACCCACCATGCTCTGCTGCTGTAGATTTTAACCTGCCTCAGCGCTCCAACTGGCTCCATTGGCACTCACACATACAGGAAGCCGGGGGCAAGTCTGTTGTGTGTTGGTTTATTTATGTAACAGATGAGTTGAATAAATGATCAGGGTGGTAGTGTGCAGGTTATAACCTCACACTGCAGTCTTGGCAGGATAGCCATTTGACATGCGCGTACCCCCCCCCCCCCATCTCTCTCCCTCTGTTTTGCCTTCTGTGTCCATCATTTCCCTGCGCGCCTGTCTGTAGGTCTTTCTTGTTATCTTACTCTTTCTTCTTCCCCCTCCTCCTCTTTTGCAGTCCACCCTCCCTTCTCATCCTTAATCTTTCACCCCCAAAACTCACGACAACTGCTGCATCACAATTATCAAAACTTCCAGTCTCTCTCGGCGTTAATATAAAAATAATATGAAGTTTGAAGTCACTTTGGCGGCTGCGAACAGAAAGTACAATATTCCGCTTTGCTGTCTGGGCATGTTTGGTGGAGATATAATGACTGCTGGAGACTTCCTTCAGCGGTCCCGGTGTGCCAATTTGTCTCGAAATGATACCCTCCCCTTTGGTACTCAGCAGCCAGGAACAAAGGCAGGGACATCGCCTTTACACTCAGCGGGTGCCAAAGATGTGCATATCTGTGTGTAACTGCGTGTTTGGCCGCTCGATACAGGCCTTTAATCCTAGTTGTGACACAGGTGTGTTTGACTCAACACATTTCGATAAAAATAAAAATACTTTTTTTAATCGTTGCTACAGCTGACCACTGCCAGGCTATTCGTGTGTGTCAGCGTGCGTCATGATGACAAAACGACTGTCTCTTATTATAACAAAGTGCACTAGTCGCTGTTTCAGTGCTCAGTCTTTAAAAGCCCTAAATCTGACTCGTAACCTGTTTGTGTTCACTTAACAGTCTGCCTGTGTGCGCTTGAACAGATGTCTGGGTGGGACTGCGCATTTGGGATTGTGTGTGTGTGTGTGTTTGTGTGTGTGTGTGCATGTCAACATATAATTTCATGGTTATCTCAAAAGCATGCATGCTTTGAAAGGGTTGCTTTTATTCCTCAGTCCAAAGGTATCAAAAATGCAACCCAGTCGTCTGGATAAATGTTAGCTTGGTATTTTTCTGCAAAACCACAGATAACTTAAAACATAATGTTTCTCTATGTTGCTATACTTTGTTCAACTTTATGTATGTTTAAGTAAGTTTAAGTCTCTCTTGTCACAATGCTGTGGTTATGATCTGCTTGGGTATAGGCACAAAAACCACTTGGTTAGGATTAGGAAAACATCATTTGATTAGATTGGATTAAAATAGGTCTCCCAAAAGAAACAGCCAAGTTATGTAGACACAAAAATGTCTGGAAATGTCCCAAGGTCTCCTTAATAAAGCTTGCTTTTTCACCACTAAAACAGCTGGATATGACCCCAGGTCTCCTTAAAAAACACCTGATTTTGTCACCACAAAAAAACAGCTAGAAATTTCCCAACAGACTCAAACTACAGTCAGCTGCCCAGCAGGGGCAACGCAATGCCGCCACAATGTAAAAGAAAGTCAGCTAAAAAGCATATAATGTGAAGGTGATGTGCCACGTTTTGTAGAAATGTCAAACTGAATGTGTGTGATTTGGATAAACATTTACTGATTACAGCACGGTGTTCAGGGCTGTTAATAAATACCTCATCAGAGTGTGTGCTGTATGGATATTTGTGTATTTACACCCACTGCCATATACAAATTGTCAAGCAGGTCTCTACAGAATGCATCACAGAAAAACAATTAAGAGATGTTTACGCTTTTTGCCAAAGAAACTGAACCCGTGTCATTACTCATGTGAGTTCGGTGTTTTTCCGTACTTGAGGAGCAGCTCACACTGTCAGATGGGGAATCGGCTGCAGCAACTGATTGGATTTCATGTCAAATTTGCTCTTCCAGAACGTGCCTCCTTGTATTGGGCCCGGCCCCATCTCCCTGCTTATCTTTACTCACCCCCCCACACACACACCCACAGACACAGACACTCACACACAAATAGGCACATGGAGGAGGATCAATACCTCGTTGAATAAAAAGACCCAGCATAATGCTGTTGACCCAGCTGGCCCAAGAAACTGACCCTGGTCAATGCCGGATGGCCAGAGGCTTGACACAGCTGGGTTGCACAACCACACACACACACGCACACACACACACACACACACACACACACACACACACACACACACACACACGCACACACACGCACACACACATACACACAAATTACTAAATGCACACATATACTGTGCAAAACACTTAAACTAAAATAAAATATCCTTGTATTTTCATGTACTTAGACCCTCTGGATTTTGGTGAACCAGTGCTTTTAAATGCACTCTGAAAACCACACACACACACACACACACAGACACACAGACACACACACACACACACACACACACACACACACACACACTCACACACACACACACACACACACACACACACACACACACACACACACACTGCCGATCTCAAAATCCAATTTCTTATGTAAGCCTCCTCTATGTTTGAACATATGCCTTTTTTGGCAGACCAGTGGATGTAGGCAGCCGAACGTGAATCCAAAATGAAACCATAATACACCAGAGATTAAACAGACTGTCAAATCACAATAGCATCCCACACCGAGCGAACATGTACAGTAGCTGTAAATAGCTACTGTATGCATATTCAAACGTGGGGAATGTTTTACTCCAGAGTATCTAAAGGCCATCTTGGCAGAAACACTCAGATTAAAGTTCCAGTTTTGCAGGGAGCGGCGTACCATCATGTTTTAGTAAATCATTTTGAGCTTCTTCATCTCATTCCGAATGAGATTTAAGAAGAGTAAAACATGCAAAACAAGAAGCCTACTCTCACTAAATGATGACTGGCACTACAGCAAAGCATCTTGCTATCAGAGCTGTTTTACCTCCGTCCTTACACACATATCTTCTCAGGTATAATTCCAGGGACAGGGAAAGCGGTGGTTTTATTCATTCCAGAATATATTTATTGCATTTTAGTTTTCAGACCCTTTACAACTTTAACACAACTATTATCTCGGAGGAATCATTATTGTTGGGAAATATTTCCAAGAGAGACTGAAGAACCGTTTCCAAAGATGAAATCCAATTCTTTGTGGGAGGAGTTCATAATGGTAATCGACAGTAATAAATGAAAGCCAAACCTCTGCACCGCAGGAAACTGCTACACTTTTGGGTCATAAACAGGTAGCAGTGACATTGACGCTCCAGTTTAATTACCATGAACTACTCCCCAGTGCTCCTTCTATCTCTCTAATAGCATTTCCACTGCTGTCTGAAATGGTTTGTGGGTACTACACAAGGCCCTCAATCATTTAAACTGTCTATTTGGGGATCATTCACACCTCCAGAGCTTGAATCACTCAGACCCTCTGAAAAAAAAAATTAAGTATGCATTTGTCTGATGTAGGTGCAGCTGCACTAACAAGCTGAATGGCCTTCAGTAATCCTTAGGCCTTGGTCTTTTCTTTCTTTCTGATGTGCTCTATTTTTTCCTCCATTTCCTGTCAAGGCTGACAGTTCCACTGTGTATCAGCATGTTCACCTGGGGCCGAGCAGAAGGGCAGATAGAGATAATATTGACAGAAGTTGTAGTCAGACACAGATAAATGATGTCACCCTGGAAAAGACGGGAGTGGAGAGACAGATGTACAATAAATGGGAGGGAGGGAAGAAATAGAGATGGAATTTGAGTGAGAAAAGTAGCTGAAGAGGCCGAGGCGAGGTCTGAGTGCACAGAAGTGGGGCTTGAGCTAAGACTGTATTGATTCTGTTGGCTTTGTCTGTCACCGCCTCAGAGGACACAGCTGGCCTATGATGTATGGCTGCTTCATCCTCTGCCGCTGTAGCAAGGGACACGAGTCAGGGAGTCAGGCACTACAGGGACCTTACTTTACGCTGCTGGTACAGCAGGGCCAGGGCGGCCCCGTGAGCCCCGTACATCACAATTCCACTGAGAGTGGCGGTGAACCAGCGAGAGCGAGAGAGACACTCACCTGCTTGTTGACCTGCGAGGAACACCACTTCGTGCTGAGCTAGATAAATCTCCGGTGCTCATTGCCAGACAACTGACAACGTAAACTTGTCATCAATAAATAAAACCAGCGAAACACGTTTGATTTCTCACCCGGCAGAAGAAAAAAAAAAGAAAAAAGAACGACAACTTGTCCTGTGGCAAGCGATGCAGCGAGGCTGTGCACGCACACGGTTGCTCACACTTCAAAGCAGTGATGGCTGTCTCTCTGTGTGCAAAGCAATTTGCCCTACCCAAGATCTCTCTCACCGGCAGCATATAAATAAGCCTGGCACCGAGCGGTCAGAGCGCACGGTAACAGCCTGTCAGGTTAGATGAGGACAATGAAGTTGTCTGTCTGTCCCGGGCGCCTGATGAGTGGCACAAGTTGAGGGTAAAGCACGCATTCGAGCGCACCCAGATACTGATGGTTGTCACTGAGACCCGCGCACAAACACATACGGGGGTTATTAGTATTGATTTAATGTACCTTGCTCAACTCCGCTTAGCCACAGTTTGATGAGGCTTTAATTCATCAACATACTCGCCCTGCTGAAGGTTTTGGGCGCAGAGCCAGGGCAAGCATTGTCTTTACAGACGAAGAAGGATTAACTGACTTCGGACACGAGTAGAGGTCCTGACACTTACAGATCTGCTCATCAATACATCTCGACCCCATAGAAATGTGAAGTGAGAGGTGAGTGAAAGGACAGGGACGCCTCTGACAATCACTACATTTCTGTTCGGAGCTCCCAGCTGCTGTTTCCCCCTCGTTTTACCTTTCCGACTACATTTTCACATAATCCTATTAAGTTGTGGGGGTTAATAAAAGAACTGTTGGCGATGATTTAAATTTTTGATTCAGGGGCAGAGTGTGTGTGTGTGTGTGTGTGTGTGTGTGTGCGAGCACCAGTATACACCGCAGATGGATCACTGCCAAAGTCACCCTGATCCAGCCGTTCTGCCCCCCAGGTATTACGTGCATAATATGAATTTCCCAAATGAAGCCATCCATCTCTCCCTGTGGTTAACACTTCACAGGCTAACAACAGTTAACTGCTTTGAGAAGTCTTAAGCATCTGGTAATAGGGATTATATGGAGTGTAACTAAGCTGTAAATTGTAGCAAGGTGCACGACCATGTAGCGTGAACAGAATAGCGGAATACACCAAAACGCCTCCTCCCTCCGATATCCGCCTGCCTCATAGAGCTCGGTCAGATTATGTTAGCTCGAGATGGTGATCTTATTAGTTTGTGTGCTTTCGTCTAAAGACTGATGGGGTAATATATGTAAATTGCAGTAATGGCTAAACTACAGCTGACTTTTGGGACTTGCGCCAGCTCACAACAAGTGTCTCAATTGAATCATGAAAATAGCAGTCTGTAAGCCAGTAGTTATTACTTTACAAAGAGGCCAAGCTGGTGAAAAATGGCCTTCACTGTCATATAATTAAGCCTCTGTGAACACTTGCATGGCACTAAACAAATGTGTTAATACTTGCTAGACTAATTAAAACTGAGCCCCTGCTGCCTTAATACACTTATAAAAATCCTGCTGTAGACATAATACCAGCTTGTGATTCAACTATATTCACGCTGTTCCTTTATCCCTCTTTTCTTCTGCGCCACAAACTGCTCATGAGCCGGTACCCTAAAATAACCCAACTTCACATAACCCATTTTCCTCAGCCATTTTGTCAGTCCTGATCTTTCCTGATCACTTAATCCTTTCTGGCATGGCTAAAGTAACTAAGGTGCGTTGACAGTATGAGGCTGAACGGCACAAATCAGCTTCTTAATGTATGAAAGAAAAGAAAAAAGTGGGGCCATTGCAGATCTTCAGCTGTAGTGAATGCAGAGAAGTTGCCTATCTGCTTCACAAGGGGGCACTGTTGCCATTCACTTCATGAACCAAGGTCTCCTCGGACGTTATTTCCCGTTTTCTCTTCCTTCTAGATGATATCATACATGAAATGAAATTATGTTATTCCTTATAAGCAGGAGGGGAGTATTAACAACAGCTTCTCTCCCTGGTTAAAATTAGCAGAGTGATCCAGGGGGCAGTCCCTCCATTGTGCTTGCAGCACACTGGGTCCCTGCTAATTTCCTATCTCAGTGGCGAGGCAGTCATTATCTGAGGATGGGCATCTACAATGGATAATTATCCTGGGAAAAGGATTTCAAACTGTGGAGAAAATACTGCTTTCAGCAAGGGGGCCTGAATGCGCAAAAACACTGGCTAGCAGTTAGTCACTGCCATTACGTCTTTCTATCTTCCTTTATCCAAACTCCCAGTCGTGATTTGGACCAACCCCCAGCAAAACAATTTTAAAATCACTCCTTTTTCTCTCTCTCTTTTTTTTCTCTCCACACATAATTCTATATTTATTACTGTTTTAAATCTCATTTTCAAATGAGCTTGCTGGCTGGAGAGACCAAGATAATAGAGTGTGTAATTTGAGTGGACCAGTGGGGCCGAGCGGGAGACTGGACACGAACACTGATCCGTGCACACTGGTGAACGCAGGTGCACGCAAATAAACCAAAAGAAAATAAAAGTTGAAAGCGTGCAGGAGCGTGACATGTTTCTATCACTGTGGAGCAATCAGTAATTACTTTCTTTTGTCTCAAAGGCAGCTTTTTGGAGGTGGCTGGGTTGTTTAAAATCTTCTCTGTCTTGGTGAGCGAGCACAGTTAAGTCCAACATCAAACGCTCTCTGAGAGAGTCCATTTATCAGCACAGACACTCTCATTTTCATGCACTGACTTATAATTTTGATGAATAGGAAGGCCACTCGACCCTGATAAGAATCCCCTTCTACTGTCAATCATTTTATCACAAGTCGAAAGATAAATGACTGGACATAATGTCGTGTCAGTGTTATCTCTACCTCTTACATGCAGATCAATACCGTGGTCAATTTCTCTGTGCCTGAAGGGGGATGGAGAGGGTGTTTGAAAGGCCATTGCGATGGTTAAAAAGTAGGGCTGGCTGGCAAAAGTTTAAACAGATCCCAGATCAGAAGATGTTTAACCCTACAGCTTTTGAACCGAGAGTTCAGCTCCCTCATATGCCTTATTAACTTAAGGAAAAAGTGCTGTTTTATTCCACGATGGCCCTCGTATCTTGTTGGGAGAAATCCTGCAGAGATTGATCTGATGCCAGGCTGTTCTGTGCCGTAAACTCAAATAAATTTGATCATATCGGAGCAAAAGAACATTATTAATGATTTGGAGAAGCTTCACACACATACACACAGGCATACATACTGCACGCTGCTCCCTCTTCCCCATTGCAGTGGTGATTGACCCTTGTGGGCAAGTAAGGAAAAAGCCAGATTCTGAAAAATACATTAGAACCTAATCATGTTATCTGCTTTAAACATATAAAGGTTAAATAAAATAACAGGAATCTCTCTCTCTAGATCTGGAGTAAGTGGATGACAACACTGCGCTCTGATTTGTTTCTGGTGTACTGGTTTAGCTCAATATAATTGGGCAAACGGTCTGCAGAACACAGGTGATTTACAGATAAGTGGGTCTGCATGGGGCCTGGTTCAAGCTAATGCTCAGCCACTAACGTCAGCAGTAGGTCTCCTTTTCGTTTCAACTCATTAAACCTGAGTGCTGCGGGAGGGACGGAGCACAGAGCTGCAGGCTCGTGAGTCTAGATCCTTAAGTTCGGTAGACTTCAGCTTCATCCACTTGTCCTGCACTGTAACGCGCAGATGTGGGCGCAAGGGGAGTGAAAAATGAGAAGAGACAGTGAGTGGAATTAAATATCATAATACATTTAAGGCTGTCACGCTAAACCTGTCACTGCCACTTGAATACCTTAGTTTGTGGATGTCAGGATCCCCCCACCACCCCTTCGTCACAGTTTCAATCCCTTTTCCAAAGATGCATCGTTATTCCTGTATCAGCGGGTTGAATCTTAAGTTGGCTGAAGATTAAAGTAAAGTGAAGACACCCACAACAAAGACAATTCAGCCAACCCTTTTTCTTTGCAATCTAATTATGCATCATATAGTTTGTACCAAGACCCGCAGTCAAAATTCTTCAGCTCTTGTCCTCAAAATACCAAGTTTACTTTTGCCGTGCTTTTACTTTTTTGTAATATATTCAAATGTACCCACATTTTCTAAACAGTATTTAGTCACTTAAATGAATCATTTAGATCAGAAGGCCAACAAGGAGTATGAAAGGTTTCTGAATGCCATGGCCTTGGATGATGTAGCCTGCAGTGTATTAGCTGTGAAAATACTTGGATGTTAAACAGAAGGAGTCTTAAGGCTGCCGACTGGCGAAGAAGAAAAAAAAAAAAAAGAATCTCGCTTTAAAATCAGAGCGCAACAGCACTTCTGTTGACAGGAAGCATTTGGAGGAACCATTTCCACGAGAACAGATCATCAGCTTTCTGCGTGTCCATTATTGTCTTATTGTCTTCCCCCATTAGCTGTAAGCATCAACAAGCAGCCGTCTTCTCTTTCAGCGTACTTGACCTACTCAAATTAATCGCCTCCCCCTCCCAACTTTTTCCATGAAATTATTACCATCTTCCTCTCGTCGAAGCTCTCCATCTCTATCATTTCTTTCCATCTCATGTAGTCTCCACTGACGTCTTGTTAAAGACGGAGCACTCATCGATGATGTAGGCATGTACGATTTCTCGGATACACACCACACTGGCGCACCTCATTATTACGTTTTAAGTTAAAGGAATAGTGGGATACTTTGGGAAATACGCTTAATTGCTTTCTTGTGAAGAGTTAGATGGGAAAATCGATACCACTCTCAACTGTCCTTAATTATACGTTTTTGGCAAGCAGGAATTAGCTTAGCTTAACACAACGACTGAAAACAAGGGGAAGATAAGATGATTTAAATCTAACAGTTACATAATTTGTCCACACGCTCTTCCAATGAACATATTATATCAAGTTTGTTTAATTCATGCAAAAAAAATGAAGTGTAAAAATGATTTCTTGGTTGGCAGCAGTAACATCCTGGGTGGGTGGATAATGTTACCTTCGGGCAGAGCTAGGCTGATTGTTTCCTCCTGTTTCCAGTCTTTGTGCCAAGCTAATACTTAACTGCAATCAGCGGGAAATCTTTGTTACAAAATATTTTGACTTATTAAATGGGCTCTATGTAACAATTTGTAGCAGCTTCCATGTATTCATCACTTTTTTATTGGCCACATTGTGAGCGGATTGAAACGTGACATGAACAATTAAGGCCTTCCCCTTCACTCAGTTGCCTTTACAAGTCTGAAAATGGTTAGTTGAAGTTTTTTTTTGCTGGGCTGTTGGGTCGGATTTTCCATGAAAGATCTTTATGCACGTTTTGAGTGCATCGTCTCAGTGCCTTTCTCTTTTTTTTTTTTGGTACACTGGTAAGTAAGCTTAAGAGGGGATAGTAGAGTGATTTTGTAACCACTCTATCAGGTTTACAACACAGGGACACTGTGCAGGCAGGTGGAAAACTAAAAGCAAGCTTTCATTTTTAAGTCCAAAAATCCAAATCCAAAATCCTGCAGAAAACAAAACAGAGGCTGGCCTCTTTCAAAGTCGAAAACCAAAACCAATTACAAACCAGAGTAACACAAGGAATCAGAGAGCAAATGCAGGAAAAAACAAGTGAGGAGAAATCACAGGGTGAGATACACAGGGAGTTATTGTTGGAACACAGGTGAGGAGCAAACAAGGTTTGAAGATGTGAGGAAGTGGAAAGTTTAACATGACACATAAAGTTTCAACTACAAAATCAAAAAAGAAATCGACAAAACAAAAAAACCCAAAACCATAACCCAGTGAACGGAGCCATGCCTATCTGTTTTCAGCCTTTGTGCTAAGCTTAGCCCAGTGGCTGCTGACTTATTCTACGTGAACAGACTTGAGAGTTGCACTGATCGTTTCATCTTGTTTTCTGTCAGAAATCAAATACTCCAAAAATGTTGAACTATTTCTTTAACCAGCCCATCCTCACCTGAAAAATGGCTATACGGGTTGTTTGTTCAAGCAGCTTGTTACAATCCATATTTATGTTATTTTTAGGTGGCGTCCTCTAGTGGCCATAGTAATTATGATGAATAGGAAGAAGTCAGAGCATTGTAGAAAGAGCTACACGAGCAGATCGAGGTGGATGGATGGACACACCCACCCGCAATTTGACCCAGGGGATCACCGTTCTCCATCTTATTTGGACTCACGTAATGTGTGTTCTGATTGTGATCGTGATTTATATTTCGCACAGTCTTGTATTGAATGTGTTGTCGGTTGTGGTTACAAAATGCAACACTTGGCATATGTCCGTGCTGTATCAGTATTCACCGAGAAACTGCTGTAAAGGGAGAAAGAGAGCACAGAAAACTGACTTGGTAAAAAAAAAAAAAAAAATCTTCAGCCAGGTTTTTTGATTTTCTTTTTTTCTCTGCTCCCCTCTCCATATCTGTCTCCCTTTACTTCCTCTCTCCAACACTGTACAATATACACACATACATTCGCCACACACATCCATACAGTGTATATAAGGCCTCCCCCTTCTCAACATTAGCTGTAAGACATCACCCCCCAAACCCCATTCATTTCCCTCCGTTTCCTCAACTCTCTCATTATTTCTCACCATCCACATCTCTTCCTCCACCTTTACTCCCTGTATTCCTTCCTCCTTTTCTTTTGTTTTCTCACTCTCTCTCTCTCTCTCTCTCTCTCTCTCTCTCTCTCTCTCTCTCTCTCTCTCTCTCTCCCTCTTGCTCTCACTATAGCTCAGCCCTGCCTGATGTGTGGGTTGTAAGAGGAGGTGTTTTGACCTGACATTGGGTTTGTTCAGCACGTCCGTCCACAGCTGCTGGAGGCCCAGTGGGGTCCTCTGGGTCGGGTTTTGTTGGTTGTGGAGTACGGTTCTCCAACAGGTACGCTCATTCAGAATACAAACCTGGAGCATACCTCTGAAGGGCGGAGTGAGAGGAAATTGCAATGTGATATTTTCTTCCACGGGGCAGTGCCAGAAACTGCCCCATTATGATAGACGGGTACGTGGAGGCAGAATCAGAAGGCTAGGGATACGATTTTGATATCGTAAGTGTTCTGATTTCCGCTTGGCATCCGCGTAGCACTGATCAGTCACCACGAGGAGAGCCAACCCTTTATACTGCAACTTAACATTTCTTTAGGTTCAATTTGCAATGTTATGTTGTGACAACGCAGTGCTAATGGTCTGGTTAGGTTACTGCAGTGAACAATAACCATTTAGTAAGTGTGAAATACCTGTTGTGGTCACCACAAGTGGAGATGTCCCGAGGTACAAATGTTGAAACGTAGCCGAAAACGATCACTGATCTGGCAGCCGTCTCATCCAGCAGTTTGCCTCCCGATATGAAAGCCATAAACATGTAAAGTAAACATAATACAACACATATTGTAGGAATTGTCCAGATATACCAATATTTTATTCAGCCGACAGGGCTGATAATCTGGCAATGCTAGAACTTGGACCAGCTATCATCCGGTGATGATTTTGTTTTGTATTAGCCCTTTGAAAATGGATCTGCATTCATATGCATTTTAAGTCGTCTCTAAACTCCATTCAGGCATCTTTAGTTTGAAGCACAGAAGAGAAATCTCAACAGGATATCCATTTTGTGTTTTTTTCCAGATATCCCCTGGCTATGCTGGAAGCCCCGAAACATTTGCTCTTGCCCCTGGAGGCTAAATCCTCCACAGGAGAGAGCTGATAGGCTGAGGGGTTAGGGCAATGTCAGAACCTAACAGTCCGGGGTTGGATGTCAACAACATTTGTCATGTTGATTGGATGAATAATGTGACCTTCTGTCGCCATCCTAGGAAAAAAAAAAAGTGTGAACACAACAGTCATGAGTGGGGTTTAACAACCCCCCCTTCATCCACTCACTCCCCCCCACCTTCAGGTCCACTGCTCCCTCTCTTATTCCCCCTCCTTCTTCTGTGTTCCCCTCCCTCCCTCTCTATGCCTCAACGCATACATAAAGTACACAGACTCAGGGTAGTACAACGGCCCTGGGCAAAGACCTAAAAATACAAGCTTCAACACACCCTAACGCGAGGCTACACACACACACACACACACACACACACACACACACACACACACACACACACACACACACACACACACGCACACACACACACACACACGCTATCACTCTGAGATTCCCAGAGCTGCTCTCTACCGTTGCACTGAGCTTTTTATGATGTTCACCTTTACTCAGACTTTCTCTCCACTAAATAAATCTCTGTCCACACTTCTCACTGTAGTTTTTGATCTGAACATAGCTCAATTGTGCTTTTAGCTGGAATACAAATCAGACATGAAGGTGTTCTAGGTGTCAAAATCCATCTCTTATCTCTTTATTCCCCTTTCCGTCTTTTCAACAGTTAATGCAGTTTTGAAACACTGCATCTAGTTTCTAGTTTAGTGGCTGCTGATGCTGACAAATCTAATATTCATTACAATAATGCATTTTTGTCAATACTGTCAGTCAGGATGACTGATCATCAATATTGCCCCGTCCGCTCCACATCTATAAGCTTCCTCCCCGCGTTTGGTTGGGCAGCACACTTAAATATTTATTAATATTATTTGCAGTTGGTTATGATATGACTGTTAACACCAGGAAATAAATAAGACCACCGGCACAATTGAGGCAGATTTGCTGAGCAGCAAAATACTCTGTTTTACTGTAATTGATGAAGCACTATAGTGTACAGTATTTCATATGCTGAGTAATTTTCTAATTGGTTGAGGGGTTTGCGCGTGGTTGTACAGCCCTGCAGCGCCCTCAGCGAGGAGAAGCACTTGCTCATCAGAGGGGAAAGAAAAAGGAGGGAAGAAATGTGATGAACTGAGAGGCTCCTTGTGATATGCAGCGTGAATCTCTGTGGGTTCAATGAAAATCTTTTTTTTCCCGTATGCTCGCTGAGAGATACACCCTGCTGGACAGCCTGCTGCGCCTCTTTTTGCTTTATGATATAAGTGATGTTTTCCTGAGGTTGGCCTTCGAATTCCTTCCGCAGTGATTGGGTCTAATACAGCACTCCTGCTGGAATACGTACAGCTCATGTAAATATGATTATAAGTCTGGAAGACAAAGACATCACGCTACACACAGTGTGTGCATGTCCACAGAGAGAATGCACAGAGAAGCTCCTATATTGGCCCTTTCAACACAGAGGTATGGATTGAATATATCTGCATAATTGATTTCCACACCTGACAGTGTCTTATATGAATGAAGCTTTAGATGCCTGAGATAAAGAAAGATGTAAAAATCAAGGGAAACGTTTGGCCAAAATAAATTTCTGTGGGAAATTTAATGAATAGAATTTCAAAGGTGTTGCTGTGAAACATTTCATTCCTCCCACCTCATTTAGGAAATACTGTAATCATGTAATTATGATACAAATAAAGCAGATTGCAAAGCCAAGTTAATTTGACAGAAATTGCTGGTGCACTGTTGTTGTTTTGTTTTATTTGCAGGAGGCATTGTGATGGGGTCATCTCCTCTAAATTCAAATACGCCAGTTGTGAGGAAAAAAAAAAAAAAAATCAAGGTTTATTTTTTTTTTTGAGAACTCCTGTAATGCAAAAATCCACCCATACCATTTTAAATCACCACAGGCAGCAGGAATAATGAATCTTCCGCAGTGTGGACGTCATAAACATGTAAACGCGCTGGGCCAGGAGGTGCAAGAGTAATGAGAGGCAGTCCAAACAGTCTGTCATCATCTATGCCTTTAGAGTGGGTCCTTTACCCAGGCCTCTGCAAAGTATATTGGTAGCATTATAGCATAGCGGTCCTCAATTTATCAATAAAAGAACCAATGTGTCACTCCGGCAAACACACAGCCGGCATTTGCATTCAAGATAACGAGACCTGTCATGTGAATTTTATACTCTGTCTCCTCGCTCTGTTTGTGCTGTCCCTCTTTCTTGCACTCTTGCCTTTGGTTTTTCCTCCCTTTGGAAATTTGGATGGAAGCTCCTCCGGCGGCCAGGATGGCTCTTCATGGAGTCCACCGCAATATCCAGATTCCATTCTCGTGCCTCACTGATAAATTATTCATACATTTGCTTTGCATTATCCCATTTCTTTTATTCTATTCTGTTCAAATCTTTCCTGTATTATTCTATTACAGCTACATTCCTGCTCGCACACCACAGTGCCACTTGCAGAGCTCTTCCCGCCCAACCAACCTTTTGTTGAATGCCGCCGGCAGCAACTGCTGATACTAACTCTGCTTCTAGTTTCCACTCCTGCTTTTTTTCTTTGGGAGCCTGGTGTCCATTAAGTTCAGCTCCTGATTCAGTTCCAAAAATTCTTCTGAGCGTGAAAAACAGTGTTAAGATTTGGCTAAGACGCCCTGTTGGCGGGCAAATCCAGAGAAGGTAAAAGACACCTAAAGTGGTGAGCAGCAATACATTACCTTATGTGCAGGACGCCATACTGTGCTGTGTATTGTGTGTATATGTGTGCCCTCCACGGGATGGCTATGGCTGCACAATAGAGGCCAGACTACAGCTGTGAGAGAGACAGAGATCCCATCGGCAAATCCAATAAGAGGAGTAGAATTTCATTACAGATGTTCAGCCTGGATATGACGGCTCCATCAATAACCACCCCACATGTGAGAGGCAGAGGGATGAGCATGACGCAGTCAAAGTCGCACAGCCATGGCAGAATCTATATCGGATTGTTTCACAGTTCCACTAGCTTGAGTCCTCTTCTCCGACGCCTCTTTGCTCTGGTTGATGCCTCCCTTTCATTCTCCCCCCGTCCCCCTCTCTTTCTTTCACCTTCACTTTTTTTTTTTTTTTTCTTTCTCGGTCTTGACAATAGAAATGTCCAGTCTTTCTTCAATGGAGCAAGGAATTAGATCTCAAGTGGTCTGGTTCAATACTGCTGTCCACTCCGCTCGCCAGACAACGAAGATGTTTGCTTAAAAAGATATATGGCCCTTGTTTTGATTTCCAATTACAGTCTCTCTCCCTGTCTCTCGGTTTCTCTCCTCTTCACTGAAACAATTTTCACTTGTCAAACGAGGTGTCATAAGTAACACTATTTCTTATATAAACAACTACACAGACAGTCTTACAATTAAGTAAAACAACATCATTTAATGGGTAAAAAAAGACGTTTGTGTTCTTTTTTAGAAAATCCATATGCACATGCTCTTCTCATTTACTGTGTGTCAACATAAAACGAGACACCGGCTCTTTCCCATTAACACACGCAAGATTTTTCCCATCCCTCACGTCTAAATATCTCCATGTTCATTCAAATGAGTCATTCTGCAAAGCTCTGCGTACATAACACTGCGGTCCATCTAAGAGACTTGAACTCACGTATAGAGGTCTCATGAGGGTTGAAACAATTTCACTGGGCATCGAATAGACAGAAAGGACACCAGTGTCTGGCAGAGCTGTCATCCCATTTGAAGGTTTTGTTTCAACAGTCAGATGAAAAGAAGAAAAGAGTCTGAAGAACTCTCACAATTTTTCAACCCATTTAACTTTTTCAAAATGCAGCAGACATTTGCGCTTTCAGACTCAACAATCTGAAGGATTCCAGCATTACTTTTCAAAACAGAAGAGTAGACCGTAGACCTTTCAAACCCCCAGGATGTGTGTATAATAGGTGCTTTTCATTATTTCATTGTGCTGACATCAAATCATGAATGACCTTAGGTTAGAACACAGATTGCTGAAAATTTCCTTGGAAAGTGACATGAGCACACATGCCAGAAATATTTCACATGCAACAGGATTGTCAGGCTTGTTATTATATGACGTTAAAAAGGTCACACAGCAGACAGGTTATTCATTTTGATCAAATTGGTCGTGTCACACAGGACATTTACTGGAGAGGCTGAAATATTTGTGCACAGCAGCCACTTAGGCTGCATGAATGCAGGTTGTTGAAGTTCACATTTTTCAATTACCTCTCGCCACCTTCTGGAAACACCACCACCCAGGGACCGCTTTGGCCCGGCTGTCTTTCACTTAACGCGTGTTTAAGAAATGCATTTAATTCAAGCACATGCTGAGATTCCAAAATGCATGACAAATATTCTAATAAGGAAGACTTTGGCACTCTCTTACCATTCCTGGAAATGCATGTAAAATGATCTCAAGTCCTCGTCCAGCCCAAAGTAATTGCAAGGCTGTTGAACCATTTGGAGCACAGGCATGACTTTGAGAAAGATTACAGTCTGAATTTCTTTTCAGAGGAGTTAGAATACACTGAATTATGTATTCATTTTTCTCACCTGAATGTATTCATGCAATAATAAGCCTGCAGATGACTTGTAACTGCCCCCCATTAGCTGGAAAACACAATGGGTCCACATCATCTATTCTTAAAATGGTCCAATTTCAAATTTGAAAAACAATATCACTAAAAATGTATACCTAACACATGTTTTCTAATTAAATAACTCTGCACCTGGCAAAAAATGCCATTTTGTGACCTCAAAATACCCCTGCTCAAGGGGCTAAAACTTACTATAGTTCTTTATTCCCTTATTTACAGTAACCTCATGCTCATAGAATAGTCAAAAACAAGTGCTTAGTTGGGAAAACAGCCTTGTCAAAAGAACAAAGGACATAAAATGACATCTACTTACATCATTTCCAAGTTTAATGCTTTAAACAATGAATTATACATTGTATTGTATTGAACTGTATACACTATATATAGTGTTACACTGAGGGGGAAAATTAGTGGAGAACCCAAGTGCAGACACACTGGAGGAAGGATAGGGGAGACAAACAGCGACCTTTAAGTTAAAAAAAAGCTAAAATTTACAAAAAAACAGGAGAACTAGAAAACCAAAAACGAGTCAAGGACAAAAAACAAAGTGGCAATACATCACCTTAAACAAGGTGCAACAGAAAAGCAAAGCTCAACTCAAATGAAAAGATAAGAAATCAGAATCCAAACATACCAACGAGGGAAGACACAGGAGGAGACGCTACAGAGCAATCACAGCGAGACGGACCGAAGCTGGTGGAATCACAGGGTGCATCACGGAGCGAACTGGCAAACACATGGGGGAGACCAAAGGCTATATACACAGAGACACTAACGAGGGGATCAGAAAACAGGTGATGGGAGTGAGGAGGGAAGAGGACAGGTGAGGTAATGAACAGAAAAACACTGAGGGGGGGAAAACATGCAGGGGAACTAAAAAGCACAGACAACACAAGAAGACACTGAACCATGACAGCCAGATTTGTGAAATCTCATCATCAGCTATATGAGGCACTGGTCATCCAGAGGCCTGTAAGGGTCTCAGGAGAGAAGAGAAAGAAGAGAGATTGGGTCACTGGTCTACGTGATCACTCATTGGCTGTTGCAGGCTCTAAGGTGGGCATAGATGCTCACATTTGCTGAAATGAGCTGTCAATCAAATGTCTGCTATCTCAGGATGTAACCCACAAACACCCAGACACTTAATTAATGATATTTTGTTGATTGATGTGGTCTTACCTTGAATGGTTTCAGTGGTTCAGCGCAGTTTAGCAGGCATAGAACCAGCTGGAATAGCAAAGTAAATCAACCACACATTTCTTGATTAAGACTCGGCGGATTTGATCTTTTTGATTTTTCGTGTCACATATTATTGTTCCATCTCCCACAGACAATAATAGAAAAGAAAACTGCTGGCAAAACCACATTACCGTGAATTTCCTTTCATGTTCCTCTTTCTGATGTTTCACATCTCTGTCTTCTCTGATTTATCCAAGAAAGGCACAAAGTGTTTTTGACAACAACAAGTGAGCGCTGCAGTCCAGCCGTAGAAAGCCAACATACTGGCGTTGCATCCGTCTCCCTCTAATCACTTTAATTCCCTTCCCAACTGCCATTAACGGTGTATTGCAAATCGATCACGCAGACAGGATTTCTCACATTATAGTAAGATATTAACACCTTCAGAGGAACAAATGAAAGGACAGGGGAAATCATTTACTGCTAAGGACAAAACATCTTAACGTCTTCTGAAGTAATATTTAATCTCACAAGGATATATACTACACACGAAACAAGAGGAGCAGGTCGTTACTTTGAATTTGTTTGTCTGCCGCTCTCTCTTTTCTCTCTCTCTTTTTTTTTTAACCATGTGATTTATTCTCACAGTGTGCTGCAGTGCGAAGGATACATGCTGTGACTGAGATTTTTCTTCCCAGGCATTCAAAGAACTATCATTCTCAGCTCATATCACAGTGGTTTTGAGAGCCATTAGTGCATGCCATACATATTTATCGAGAATCAACACATCCAGGCTGCGTATCAAACTTGATAAACAGGAGTTTATATCAAACATCTAGTTCTGTCAAGCGTGAAAGTGATATATTTCCAAGCACATCTGTAACTATTACCAAACACTTTGCTGGCGGGTCTTTTTTTCGGGCTGTCTGCTGGCAGCCGACTAGGCTCTCCTCTTGCACGATGACATCAGCCACATTAACAACTTATTACCAAGGTTTACATCAGTTTCTGCGGTAATCTCCGAACAAAGACCGTGATACAGATGTATCACAAACTGTATTTCACGGGCAAAACTCTCTGGCACCTTACCTAACGCAGAGTAAGGGGTCCTATTGCATCAGCCACAAACTGCTGTGGAGCAGAGAAGAAGAGAGCCCCTCAAAAACAGGTGGGTGAGCACAGAAAGGAATGACGGGACGGCAATGGGAGCCGTCTGTGATTGGAGCATTCCTAGCCCCGGTAAACCTTTCTTCTCCCACCGCCATGTGCAGAGTGTTGATAAGAGACATCATCCCACTGACTCATTAATCAACTGTGAAATGTACAGCTACCTGCCGCTTTCTTATTCCCGTGCCCCCAAAACCCCTCCGCTTCTCCTCTTCTACCCGTCTGTAAAAGGAAGAAACAAACTGGACTCCACAAGGATTTTCCTTTTGAGAAAAAAAAAAAAAAAAAAAAAAAAATGCTCTCCTTGCAGATTTCCCGTTTCGAGATTATAATTTTTTTTCACTCCCACCCAACATACACACTGCCTTGTGAACACGCGTGTCCGCCACACACAGAGACACACTCGGTGTTTAAACACAGGAATGCAAGGACACAAGGGCAAAGGGAGCGATCACGACTCTGCAACTGGTTTAAAGTTGTGCAGCTGAGGCACTTTGTTGTGCGCACACAGACACATGTCCAATGCATTTCTCTGCCAGGATCAGGCAGCCAGATAACCACATTATTTTGGCTTTAAATCTAACGTCCAAACCTTCCTCCCACTGCTCACTTTTTTCTCTGATAAAAGCACTTTATTCTCCTTTCAAACCGTCCCATCACTGCGCTCCTGGAACGGTAATATCTGCCATGAAACCCCTGATACATTTCTAAATTGTGCTGTGTGTTGTGTAGGTCTCCTGCACATATACTCTGTTACGCCGTGTAAGAACTGCTGATCTGCTGTCTTTTTTCACCCCAAACTCACTCCGGGGAGGCTTGAATTTTGATCAGTTTATTTGCATTTCCGACATGTCAGAACCCTTAATTTATCTACCCGTTTCTGATGGACTTTATGGGAAGCTGACTACATAATCGCTCGCACTGCGTCATCAATTTTTCTGAAAAGTAAGCAACAAACTGACCAAATCAAAGTTTGATTAATAGGCAGGGAGGTCTATGCAACATTGTTCTGGTGACAGCTGCGTACACAGAAAGCCCAGAGAGCTTTTAGCTATATATTCTCTGATTGTAAAATACACGCAGCGGGGCAGAGGTTCACTTTCTGCGATGCGTTTACGGAGGAGAAAATCCTGCTAACAGGTAAACTTTGTGACTCATGTCTGTAGCATGCTGCGTGGGCCTGAAGAACTCTGGTTTGATGTAAATTGAAAGCCCCAAAAAACGTTGTCAAAAGGGTTGAACATGAGGTGTTGAGCAGTGACTTCTCACAGTACATAACCCAGAAACATCACCGGAGTCTTGTTATCATGCATGCACAAATGCCGCAGTCTGTTTGCATTTTACCTTCTCCCAGTAATAATCCTGCTGTAGACTCCACTCAGCTCTGAATTATTCAGGCACAATGTAAAATATATAGAGGTTTAAGTGAATGCAGGTGAAGGGGGCCCAAGTGTCAAACTTGTGGGAACACAGCCGTCCGTAGTGAGCTCCTTGTACACTGTATTTTGTAATTTAATGTGAAAATGTAAATATAGAAAGAATAATAAGGTTTTCATGCTATAAAAAGATCCACGTCTGTATTGGATAATCAGTCTTGAGCACTGGGTTGTGTCTCTGATGGGGTCTGCGCTATATTATAGCTGGATTGCATTATGGACCACTGGGGCCGCCGGAGAATTTGGCAGCTCTGCTTCATCTTTGATGGATTTCTTCCCCTGAAATTGTTTAATGTTGATGTCAGATGCTTTCTGGATTCTTAAACACCACACCTGGCTGATACTGTTGATGTGGTTGATGCGTTTTTAGATAGATAGTTAGATAGAAATGTTAAAATCCAACTGGAGTGGAAGTAACTACTTAAAGCGAGTAAATTGACTGTAATTAAGTCATTATTTGGGTACTTGTACTATTACGAAAATGATTTATAATTATGTATTTTTTCAGGTCTGTAATTTGACTTACTTAACTTCACTTTACTTACTTAAAGCAACATCATGTAACTTCCCACCTTAATAACAGCTTCAGACTCATCGTGATGGCACAGTGTCGTGTAACAGGGTGAATGGCTTCTCTGCCCCCATCACTTGTTTCTGCACTATGTAGCTTCAGTGAGAGGGTAGGATCACAGCTTAAATACATGTTTACTTCAAGATGCAAGTTTTCAACACATAACATGTTAAGAGATGATGTAAAGAGTTTTTCTCTGTAGTGTGTGTCTTACAAATTGTAAGACACCTGTATTTGTATTTATGACAGCGGTGATGCACTCAGAGTGTCAGTTTTTACGTAATGTTTGAGTACCAAACATAATTTGAAGTGATATCTAAACCTTTTATCTGCATTTTCATAGCCAGTAATTCTACCTGATAAGAAATTGTCCTGACATATGGTAAAAAAACCCCCCCAAAAAACCAAACAAATAAAAAGTGTGCAGCAGGCCCAGGTTTGGAGAGGTGACCATGCACTGAGTATGACAGTTGGAGTACTTGATACATGACTGATTTGGTGAAACAGGGCCCCCTGCCATTGATTATACAAAATAATGCAACATTAGCAGTCAAAACAAAATAAATACTTATTTATGTCTGAGAAAAATACTTTGTACTTTTTGAATCTTATTCCCAACCCAACAGATCCTGACATTTTGGGACTGTGGGCTATTTGTTGCCACCCCATTAGACAAGTTGGGAAAGAGACTCAAAAATCAACTTTCTTACAAAGTGGACCTTAAATACCAACAGGGCTGTCACAATATCAGAAACAATTTGAAAAAAGGGCCCTCTGTCAAATTCATCTTGACTTTGTTTATTGTTTTGTCGAATTAATAGAATGCGAGTCTACATAACCATAAATCTGTCTTCTGTCATTTCAACAGGCAGAAACATTTGATATTTTTGTATTTTTAACACAATAAGAATATTTCAATCTTTGAATATAACTGTTATGTTGATACTGGTTATCAGCACCGCTCCTGCACAACAGCAGTTTTACTAATCAAGTAATATTTCAGTAACATAACTTTACATTTTTAGTACTTTTTCCACGACTGCATTTAACTGTTTTGCACACAGGACCTATTTCCTATTTTCTTTTAAGTTAGGCAGCCTTATCTCAAAATCATGCCTTGAGGGTATTTTAGAGCAGCTTGTAAACTTTTAAAGAGGTACATTATAATTCAAAAGGGCCGCTGCGCTGCCAGGAACAATATTTGATTTAAAAAAAAAAAAAAAAAAGAGAGAGGTGAGATCTGTGCTGGTTGTAGACAGCAAGCACAGATTGCTAATGTATTCTGCATTATTTTAGCTTTCAAAAATACTTTTGGAGGTTGAAATGATGAGTGATGTGCAATTATTAGTTATAAGACTGTTGAAGAATCCCTGAGATGGAACTGTCTGTGCCTTTCACCTCGCAGTCATCTTATATTTTAGCATCCGCACTGATAGTGAGATGACTGAGCCAAAACATCAAACGCAGCGTCACCGTTCAGATGTGCTGAATGTGGGGCTCGCGGTGAGAAGCTATACAAATCATATTCAAATGTTTGACATGTTATATTCTCAGAGGCCCGGAGCAGTAAACCCACCAGTTTAGAAAATCGCTGTAATTTCTGCCAGACCTGGCCACACTGTATACAGTGCAGCCACAGTTAACAATAACATATTGAGCAGCGTTTATGTTTACATCTGTTCCTGTGACGGATTGTAAACCTTTTTTCTTTTTTTTTTCTAAATCAGCGGGTAACGTTAAGACGTTTGGTTCAGTAGCATGTACTTATGTGGCACAACACTGTACTTGTATGTGCTGCCTGAAGACATAAACATTTTGGTGGAGACACTGATTGTGTAGCAGCGATGGTCAACCCTCATTCTCTGCAGGGGAAAAAAAAACTGCACATGCAAAGACCAACAGAAATACATTTATCATGTGCAAACATCCCTGAGAACGTTTGGATATTTTACAGAACATGTGCGAGGGTGTATGTTTTGAAATGGAGACATAATAAATCATGGGTAGAATAACATTCTAGACCATAAACACACTTACACTGTTTAAAAGATAGGTCCAATATTATCCAGTCTGCCTGTCCTTGTTTGCAAGCATATTAATGTACAGAACAAATATCATGCATAAGTCCTCTCAGCGATGGCCGCAGCTGATTGGATGAAGAAAATAGTGAAATTTGTCCACTGGAGACTAGGTTAAGATATTTACTATTTAATAGGAAAGTAACATACACCAAGGACTGCAAGTACACTCAGAAGTTGAAAAAAAAGAAGGAGTTCAACATGCTGGCTCCATGTGCATTTTTCTTTTTAATCCGATGAAGTTTTGGCCCTCAGGCCCTCTTCAAGATCATGATCATCCTCAACCACTAGGGTGGGAACAAACAAGTCACTTAAGGCCTCCTGATTGTTCCATTGTGCTGGAGGATGGTTGTCTAATCACCATCACATGTGCCATTAGGGTGTAGCCTATATAAAACACCACTGCCTGTGACTAAGTATGGCTGTTGAACTTGAAGAGGGCCTGAGGCTGAAATGTGATGAGATTAAAAAGAAGAATGCAGCACGACTTTCAATATGATGCTCTCATGTCCATACAACAGAGCTGCTACCCATATCGGCCATGATGCGATCTTTTCCTAACAAAATCACTAGTCAAATCAAGGGGGTACCATCCAAAATTGCTTTTCTGTGCATTCTGATTTATATATATTTATTTATATCTAGCGCCGCAGAGGAGGTAAGTAAGTATAAAACCCATGCTTTTTGAAAGGATGTAGATTGATGATAGATACCAATCTCATGTCAGTAAGCTCAAGGTAAATAATCCCCCCAATTAAATCCAAACATATAATTTTTACAGAAGAAAGAGAAGATGACTGGTTGCTCAATTCAACATAATGTAGGCAACAAATTGTGTTGTGTGCTCTTGGGAAATGGGAGAAAAGGTCAATTCCAAAGGTAATCCAGGCAAATATAATATATAATAATAAAAAGCATTTATTATTGTGGCTGAATCATTAAAAAAAAGGCCAACACGTCTCGACCATCAACAGCAGCACGTGGCCAATTCAAGTTAATGAAGCATAAAAACACAGGAGATGGTTACATGCTTACAGCACACAGAATAGAATAATATCCCAAAAGGCTGTAAAGAAAGTGGAAACCTTTATAGGAAAAATAGTTTACAAAAAAACATCTAGGCCCTCTTGGCTGTGGCCATGGTGTTGTTTGTTTGATGGTGGAAACATGTTGTCTTTTTTATTGAACGCCCTTTTAATAACATAGCCATGACATGAAAGAGTTTTTTTTTTCTAAATTCCCTTCCTCGTTTCTTGATATTTTCCTTTTTGGAGTGCCTTTGGTATCACTTTTACGCCTCACTTTGAGTAAGGACTCAACAAGCAGGACACGACATACTAATAGCTTGTTTTTCTATTATGTCACATCTTTCCGTAGCCAATGAAAACCGCAGACAGAGGACAGGAAGTGATTTATGATACGTGTGCTGATACACGCAGTGAATTGTGAATTACCACGGGACCTTATTTCAGAAAAACTATGTACGGTAGTGAATGGAGGGTGACAAATCATTTCTTTATCCCCTATGAATTGTGCCATGAAAGACGCTTGTCTATTTAAAAGATAATCTTTGTGAGAAGGTAAACCAGAATTGGTCCTGAATATGAGCATCTCACATAGCTGACTAACTCTCCATGCACCTAACTACAGTTGTCAATAATTTCACCTTTTTCAATCCTCTTTCTGTGCCTTGGTGTTGTTCATGTGAATGTCAGTGGTGCTTAAAGGGTGAGAGGATGTAGTTCACTGAGTGGGTTTACACAAATCTTATTGGTGTTTAACTTCATTTATGACAGACTGCGCCTTTCAGATTGTGTTACCTTGAGACAGCGCCACGCTAGCTGTTGCCCCTTGTTTCCAGTCTTTATGCTAAGCTAACCAAATGCTGTCAGTCGATTTATATCCAGCCAACAAATCTGAATCTGAACTACTGAACAACTACCTTGTTTCAAAGTCCACTTTATACAAACTCTGGACAAAAAAAAAACCTTTTTGAAGGACACGTTCAGATTTTATAGAACAAAATATTTTCAGGTAAATAGATATGGTCATATACTATGGATGTAAATGAAGGATGTTTTTGGATTCCTACAATATGAGACTTTTTGAAATATTCTACGAAAAGAAGAGAAACAGTGTTAAAAGGGCCAGGACATGCACTCTCCAAAACTGGTGGCCGCCCTTACTCTCAAAAAAAAAAAAAAAAACACTGGTCGTTAATTACACCATGCATCATAACCTCTGCTCTCTGAGGGGGCAGAGTGAACTCCCACACTGCCAATTTAAACTGCGCCTTATAAGCTACTTTTCTCCTGCATGTAAACACAGAGGCGCACACCCGCACGTACACACCCACACACACACACACACACACACACACACACACACAGACACACACACTCAGGGAACACAGTATGATACTCACACACAGGTTATGGCTTTCCAAGCAGTTTGAGCTCGTTTAATCTCATCCCTGTATACATTCTTTGTGATCAAACCTTTATAGACAAATATAAACGCAGATAATGAAGGCCTTCCATTAGTACCAATAATCAATACAGAGTCGTCATAGCGTACAGTAATGTCCATTCAAGGTACTGGGGATATCGTTCAGCTGAATGAGAGAAAAGTGTTGTTTATATACATAGAGACAGAAATATACACATGTGCAGGTGGACGTATGGCGTACACCCACGAGTCACCAACAACAACATCTCAAATGACCAAAGAACCATAAACTGGTAACGGCGCCGCCTGTAGTAGTTTTTCTCCGACCACTGAAAAAAGTTTAAGGTAGCACCCAAATGAAAGAGCAGTACGGTAGATTGATTATGGTCACGGATACTATACCAACACTTAGAACACTGAGTAGGCTTTACAGTTTAGAGTTTACACTTGTGTTGAAGAGACAGAATGTAATCACCCCCCCCCCCCCCCATCCCCACCCCGAAATTTGCGGTCTGCTCATCCACGAGAAGATTAAGTCGAGAACCAATTCAAGACAAAAAAAAGTGTGACTGATAGCAGAAATATGTCTCTTTCTCTCTCTCTCTCTCTCTCTCTCTCTCTCTCTCTCTCTGTCCACTCTCACTCTACCCAATTTACCTCGTGCTCATTCCTTTTTCTCTCTGCAACAATTTCTTTACTGTCAATCCTGTCTTCTTTTAATTATGTTGCTCATTCCCTCTCTCCCTTTGAGAAATGTGCAGTAGTCTTTGACGTGATCGGCCTCAGTCCTCCAGGTTTTTTTTGTGTCTTGGTCAGAGGGAGAGAATCGCTCCCAGAGAACAGCCTTCGCGGCCTCTCCTGTCAAGGGTCCCTTTGAACGCCATGTGCTTCATCACAGTTTTGGTCCGTCCCTAACAATACATCAAATGAACAACAAATTCACAATTGTAAAATTTCAATATTTTCCACCCTCTTTCTTCTTCTTCTTTTTTTTTTTTTTTTTTTTTTCTTCTGTCACAAATGCCATTCAGGTCGACTGCCCAGAGATTCAGCCTTCTTAATATCAGTCTCAGAAATAACACCTTCTGCTTTTGGGATCAGCTTGTGGGTGGATGACCTCTTTTTTCTCCTCCTGGCGCTCCTATAAGGCATGCTGGGCCAGGACCAGAGCCAAAGCCAGGCCGGGAACCAGAGCCCAGACGCTGGCACACAGACAGGCAGAGTGATCCTCTGGCAGGCCCCGGGTTTCGCCCAGGCCACCGTCTCTTGGTTCAGGATACTAGGCAGATAGAGAGACACATGGGGGGGGGAGAGAGACGTGTAAAGGTTAGTCATGACTCGGTCGCTCGTGCTGCTTTCTTGTTCTGGCATTTGATGAGGGGAAGGAGAAACAGGCGACGGGAGGAAGGTGAGGGGAGGACGAGGAGAAGAAAACAAGAGTCACAGAGTCGGAGTAAGAGTCAGAAATGACATGTAACCATGGAAGACCCACTTTGGCTCCGACACTGAGTGTTTGATCCACCAAATGTTTTGATATGTGAAGTATATTTCAAGCCCCTGCTGCTTAGTATGCTCCCTGCTTCTTAAACAAGTTGGCAACAAAGGAAAGCTGCTTGTGAGGAGTTTTTTTTTTCTCTCCTTTTTTTTCCCACTCTTTTAGGTTGTGCCAGCAAGTCTCTAAACAGTTTTTAAAGCTATCATTACAGACTTTATTTACAAGAAAAACATGCTACGCAGCCAAACACGCACCACAGAAGCCAACAGCAGCTGTGGATTTCTTTCAATATTTTATAAGGCATAAATTACAGCAAGTAGATGCCGAACAAAACACTTGCTAGACCCCTTGTATGCAGCTTGACTGTGCACAATCAAACCGGCACAATGTTTATTCTTGTGCACAATAGGAAATAAAAGATATGTACAGTGTGCAAACTGAGAGAAAGCGGTGCATGTTTACCACTCCACTCACATAATGACAGAGAGCAGCGGGAACATATCAGCGCAGATATTAAACTCTGTGGCCTCTAGAGCTCCACTGTTATATCCACACTACAATGGCCTTATTATGTGCTTTTCCATAAAATTGTTAGCATTTCGAATACTTTTTCAATTTTCTGGGATTCTTGTAACACAAAGCAGAACCATTTGCCTGCAAGTTAAAGTAGTCTCGCTCAATTTGCGGAGGCACCATTTTCAGCCCAGCACAGCAATACAGAGCCACATCATAAGGAACATGAAACATTTTCCTCCGCCTCCTCCTCCACCACCCCCTCCTCCTCCTCCTCCTCCTCCTCCTCCCACCACCACCACCACCATCCCCTCAACTCATCTTCACCAATGTAACCTTTGCAGAGATTGCACTTTGGTCCATTTCCCTGTACACAGAAAAAAAAAAAAACATCTACTCAGATGTTATCTCCCAGCACCTCATCTTCCAACTGAACAGGGCAACGTATGAACGAGAAAATAAATAATGAAACAGAAAGTGTTGAATTATATTAGCAGGACAGGCATTTTTTCCTTTTTTTTCTCTGAAGGGAAAAAGGAAGGAGGGGTAGCAAAAATAGCTGCATTTATCACACTACCTGGGCATGTGCATTCACTGCGCTCTACACAGAGATGGTTAAATGACAGTTGCCAAAAAAAAGAGGGGGGGTGGTGGGGAACTATGGGTAGCTTGACAATGCACCAAACACATCCGCGACTAAAAGCCAATTAATTAGCAGGGGCAGTGATGTGTGGCAGCAGCCTGTTGACATGAGTCCAGATCTCTGGCTGCAGCCAGTATCCACACATACACTCAAGCTCATGAGAAGGCACACACGCGCATAGACACGTGGCGAAAGGCGCAAACACATGCGCACGCGCGCGCACGCACCGTGACGGAGCACAGACAATGTCACAACACGCGCTCGTTTACTCACAAGCACAAAGGATGGAAAATATCACAAGCTTGTATTTAAACTGTTGATGCGACATACAGAAGTTGGTTTATATTACGCTGAAAATTAAACATTAACAGTTAAACCCAAACAATTCCTTGTTGGGGGATCTGTTAAGTGAGGACATTAGGATTCAAATCAGGAGAGTAATTACAAGACACACAAAATCCATCTTATCTGCGAGACCCACACCAACCGTGGAAATATAGCAAAGACAACGCTGGGAGTTTCCAATCTGAGTGTTAATATATGTGAATAACTATTGTTTTTCTCCATGTAAACACAGCAGGACTTGTGATGGCTACCCGGCTGACTTACAAGGCTCCAAGGACCAAGCTTCAGCCCACATGTTTACTCACTGAGCATGGGATAAAGCCCACAACCACTGGCGGTGACATTTTGAATAATTATGCATCTAAATTAGCTGGGAATATTCTATACGCCATGAGAGGTATGACTGACATGAACGAGCTTAGTCACAGACGGCAGATTCTTCCATACTCACTCATCTCCAGCTGCGCTTCACGTTATGGGTCGTCTGACGTCCAACCATCCGTCAGACATCTAATGTATTCCTTTACCCAGACTGTTTGCACACGTGCGCGTATGCATGCGTGCGCGGTACTAAGGGGGCCCGCGCTGGCCGACGCAAGATTTACGGCCTTGGACAGTCAGTCTTCTGCCAAGAGGACTCATACCATAACAACACTCCCCCAATTTATCTGCCAGGGAAGTTTGACAAGTTTTAATTGCCAGGCATAGTTGTCTGAGAACGCAGGGCCGCCCAAAATGTCCCTACCAGCTCCCTCTCTAATTATAAACTTCCTGCTTGAGTAATCACACGTCTTATTGTTTCCTAATTACCATTTTTACAATAAATTAAACACCATGCTGCAGTGAGACAGGCACAGAGCGGTGCATCAATACTGACATACACACACAGAACCTTTGGAGAGAGCAATTCCACAATCCATTCCCTCCTCGCCGTCCCCCTCTCTCCAGCACCTCTCCCATATACACACTGTTATTGTTATCGGAGGTGCTCGTTCATTAATTCTCCTCTTCGCTACATTTTTAAAGTTTTAATTTGCTGTCTTCACAACAATGAGGGGCTCTGCGTAAAGGACAATGCTGCATGACTCGGGTGCAGTGTGACCATTTAATGGCAGTGAAAGCCCCTGAAATTACTCAAAATAGATGTCTTAATGGGAGTCATTCATTCAGCGTGCAAATTTGCATTCATAAACACCGCGCGCGCCCCGCTTGGATTTTGTGCATATCTGTAATAGTCGCTGAAAATTGACATCAACAATAACATAAACAGGAGCAACAGCTGCAGACGGTTAAAGTACAGTTTTGCGCGTCAGTGTCTGAAACAGCCGGGCTCGGTAACTAGGTCTCCTGCAAAGGTGAAACACATCATTAGTCTTACACCAGAAGGCTGCACTGCACATCTAAAGCACATCTGTAAAAGAGGACAATATTTCACGGTGAAAACTAATCAAACTCGAGAGCGAGATAAAAAAAGAAAAGAAAAACCCTCCATTTGGCCCAAAGTGCAGTGAAATATTTCTGCCCGTTCCGGAGAGACAGACACAGGGAGGGGGCCTTTGGCGGACAGCGTGCTTCTGTCATATTCGCATTTTATTTGAAGAAGAAAATGAAGTACAGTTCTATTAAAAGACAACACACACGTGCACTCTTGCAGCACAGCAAAGAGTGATGCTTTTCTGCTCCTGACTGTGAACTCAGTTATTGCCGAGTTGACTGCAGTCTTCAGAGCAGACGGCATTCAGCAGAGAACAGGCCCTGGGCCAGTATTTTAGAACCTCTAATCCAGATTAAACCCCCCACCTCCCATTTCTTTCACTATTCCATTGTGTGAGAGAGAAATATAATATTTCAACCAAATGTCATCATCTTGGGTGTAGCATAAACTGTCTTATCATAAAGCGTCGGTTCTGATGTGCCAATTGCTTTAACAAGCATAGAGATTGAATGTGATGTGAATGTGAATGGCGCAGTGTGTTGAGCTCCACGATTTTGCCCCTGCACACAAAATCCTCCTTTCATGGATGCAGAGAGGAGGAGTGTTTTTGTGGTTCGTCTTGTAACAGGTCCATTTTGACAAATCTATGCAAAGAAGTTGCCGGGAACTATTGAAAACATATGGATTTGTGTATGCATTGGTGTGTTTGTGCTGCAACGACAACAACTCATTTCTGTTTCATTCCATCTCACACAATGAGGCGGCCTACATATGAATCAAAAAGCCTTCCTGACTGACAAGCAGGCAGTAAATAATGACTTACATTTCGCGTTTGTACAACCCAAATCAATGCAATCTTATTACCTTTGGGATGGTGACAAAGGGCGGTTCCGAGGTGGCTGTTGACCAATCTGAGCCCATCTTCGTCGTCACCGAGGCAGCCGGGACAGACACACTTTTGTTCTGCACGTTGTCTATCCCGTAACCGAAGGCCTGTATGGCATTTCCTGTGGGGACAGAGATATAAAGTCATTTGTTTTTGACTGCCGTCACAGCAGGGGAGCCAGCACACAGACAGACAGCTCTAAGTCAACTTCTTGGACCCCTGCCCAATCTTTGGCTACTGAGGGAGTGGGACTGGGGAGGGATGGAGTAAAAAGAGTACGGAGAGCCAGTGTAGTTGCTCCGTCAGTTGTACACCAAACTGATCAAGAACAGATCGGAGGTTTTGTTTGTAAAATCTGACCCAGTGGACGACTCTACTGTCTTACAAAAATGACCGCCTCATGTTTTATGTTTTAAGCTGATTCAAATTCCCAACATGTTTTGCTATCAATTTAGCTTGTAATTATCCTTCTATAAGGAATCCTGCAGAGACACAATGGACGCATTTATCAAATACAAACAACTTGGGTTCACGTCCTCAGCTCATTACAAAAACCCTTTCATGTCGCCACAGCCGCTCTCAGCAAGCTGACCAAATAGTAGCACTTGAGATGATGAACCCCAATTTGTTTGCACACTTACAAATGGAATCTTTTAAAAGAAGCAAATCAATCAGCTCAAATGGGGGGGGAGCAGCCACCCGTGAATGCACAGGAGTGCCTGTGTACCCGTGTGCAGATGTACCAAATGCATGTGCGTAATTTTGTGTCTAAGCGCATGTGTGAGCCTCTGCAAAAATGTGATAAATCCCTGTTCAGTCAGCTTTTCAGCTAGATATGGTAAAATAGGGGCTGAGTACCTTTTCACTGCTCATCCGTTTAAAACACGGGGCTTGTTTCTCTTTGTTCAGCCAGAGAGAAGGCAAGGCATGTAATTGCTTGGCAACCACCTCCATTATAAGGTCAGCATGCAGAGATGACTTTGAATAGATTTATGTGACTGATCAAATTCAAAACATTCCCAAACAAAGAGGAACTGGCATTTCCCCACACCACCACACAGACGGAGGACAAACAGGATAGTTGCGGAACACACACGGTCCTTAGCACTCCCGATGCATGGGCCCTTTAGATTTGTCTGTCACGTCTTCTGTCCACCTACACGTTGTTGAACACAAGCATACATACTGTTCACAGAGAGACACACAAACACCTGCACACGTCACACACATACAGAGGCAGCAGTCACGTCTCTCGTTCTGTTCTGGCGCCGGGCTGCCGCAGGAAAATAACGGCGCAGAGAGGGAACAGAGCTCACCAGCGAAGCCGAACAACTTGAGCACTAGCAGCGAGGAGCTGGCGAAGCACTGCTGAGACATGTGATGTCACGCATCTGTTTGTCGGGGTCGGCTACAGCTAGCGATCCCCCCGCAGATGCTGTGAGATGTCGGAATAAAGTCATAACTCAAACTCGTTGGCCGGAGGGCTTCCACACAGGATGCTTTACTGTGCCCAAATGTTCCACTGAGTGATTAAGCTCGGTGCCAATAGCGATTCAATGTTTTAATGACTCCGGATAAGTTTTCCTTCAACCCCTGGGCATGCCTGGTATTGGCCTACCTGCAAGGGACGGATGGAGTAAGAGATAAGAGGGCGAGCACAAGCGGAACCTCCACACACACTTAAATATTGTAACTATTCTTCTGTTCATTTGCTCTTGTGAGGAGGAGTGTGTGGATAATAAATGATTTGCCTTTTCACTCGCAGTGTGCTTTGTCAATCATCGCGAAAAAGGCCTTACCCTGCAGAAACAGAGAGAGAGACAGAGAGAGAGGGGGAAAGGAAAGATGGGGATGAGATTCTGGGGTTGATGTGGGTCATGGAGCTTAAAGATCATCTGTCTGTGTATACGTAGAGTACTGTATAGTGAGTGTATTTTAGTGTATATTCCCCTCTCTGGTGTGTCGAAGTTTATCGCCTGTTCCCCTTGACTGCAGAGAGGAGATGCTGCATTTTGTGTTATTTTTCAAGACGCCTCCTCAGCTCCCAGCCTCATCCCTCATCCTGCACACTCAGCTAAAACGGTACCCCAGCAATCTATTGAAATGGTCTCAAAGCATTATCCACACAATGGAACATGTTAAAGGCAATGGTGTCTTGTAGCACTGATGACACTGCTCGCTCCGCCATGGCCACGAAGGAGCTCTCTGTACTTTACTCCTCAGTGAGAAAAGCATAATGTTTGAGGTAGCACTCTGTCACGCTGCGCCCTGTGCGTTATGCATTAGATGTACAGATGATATGTATTTTAGCCTCTGCTATTATTTCATTTGTGCTAGATCTGTTCCTTTTCATGACATTTTTCTCCCATCAGGGATAAGCCCTTTAACTCCCTCAGATTGAATGTGAAAATGACATGCAAATGGTTTCTTTTGTATTAAAGTCTGGGCAGATCTTGCCCAAAGGAGGGATGAGAAATGATAAGAAATGACTAGTTTCTGCGAAACTGAGAATATTTAATTCCAACTTAATCAGTGGGAAAGGGGATGTCCGTGGATAAATGGTACCAAACTATGAGGCAGAAAAAATGTCATTACGGAGTTCCATCCATCCATAAATACATTCACAAAATCCTTCCAACTCTTTGGTGGCAAAATATTATATTGTAAATAATGTATTGTTTTTGCTAATAATAATAATA
This sequence comes from Acanthopagrus latus, assembly GCF_904848185.1. NCBI lineage: Eukaryota > Metazoa > Chordata > Actinopteri > Spariformes > Sparidae > Acanthopagrus > Acanthopagrus latus. The sequence goes on along the minus strand of NC_051043.1, from coordinate 8,383,692 downwards.
ACAATAATAATAGTATTATTAATAAAAACAATAACAATAATAATAACATAATTAATAATATTAATTAATATTGCAGTTTAAATTACATACATTTCATTTTGGCATTTTAAAGCTGCTCTAAGCGGTGTCGTCATTTTAGCTACCACACTTGCACGACTCCCTTCTTTTTTCAAGGCAGCTTACTTTGCCTCGTTCTCTTTCTTCTCTATCCTTTCTTCGTGTTTTTTTTTTGTTTTTTTGTTTTTGCTTGCCATGTTTGGGAGTATAAGCTGTTCCCTGGAGCGCGAGAACTCGTAGCTCACATTGTTCCACCATTGCCGGTAAACACGAGGATCCAGCTGTCTGCCTCTTCACTGAGTCCAGATCAGTGTTTGGGGTAGCACAAAACACAAAAGTGATACATTAAAGTGATATATTACTTTACTTAATAATACAGCATGATTCTAATAGAGCTGCGGTAACATTATTACAGTTTCAAGTCCGGTAGTGCGTTACCACCTGAAACTAAGACCCAGCGGGTGGCTGGCAGCCTCTTTAATCTCATTCAAAGCGGCTCATAACAATATGAATGTTCTACATTTTGTCAATAGAGACGTGCTATACATGGTTAGAGCAGTTAGTTAGAGAACCAAAGAACAATTCATTCTCATTTGCTGTCATGGTAAGCAAGAGAGATGGGGAAAAAAAGTGGTGACTCCTTTTCTTTGAAGAGATCATAAAGTTCAATTTGTGTCCACTCTTTTATAATTCATATTCCTTTAGTCCATAAGGTCTACTGATCAGAAGGAATCAAAAAGGCTTTTTCATCAAATTAATCCAAGTTTCTTTCTCCGACAGGAGACATATTTTCTATTCTTCCTCCCCTGTGTTGTTGGTCGTGTTTGTTTTCTTAAGTTGCTGCCTACGGCTCTGGTCAATTTTTGCAGTGAGTGGCATCTTTTTCAGTTGTTTTATAAATGCAGCTGAACACAGAGTGTGTAAGCTTTTGCAAGTTTTGAATGACAGTAAAAGGTTTTGTAGTCAGTAGAGATCATGTTAATCCCTGGCTTAAAGGGATATTCCGGTGTAAATTTAATCCATGGCCTAACACACCGTGACACCGAGTAAGACCCCCCCTCAAGAGATCAAGTTTGCAGACCGCTAGCTTATGTAGTTTTGGCAACCTCAGAAATGACCACACGATAACAATACACTGTAGTATACACCTCCACCAACAATCCACCATCAAAATGCCACAAATAATGCTCAGAACAGCAGCAAACTTCAGCAAGAGTACAAATAGGGTCACAGCACATAGTTCGAGGCATCATATGTCTGCTGGCTTCGCTGGATTGCAATTGTAAAGTGAACAAAACTCACCACTCTCCTGCCGCAGCTTCCTGGACCATGGATTAAATTTACACTGGAATATCCCTTTAAGTAAACAATGATATTTTAATAATATAATTTTAGTAATATTTGAAAGAATATTACTCTGTTCCAGTGTATAATGCCCTTATTAATTGCAAATGATAGCAACTTGTAATAGCCCAAGTAACTTGGTCACTGGTCACAACACTGGTCTTGATTGGATAATGTGGGCAGGGATACCGGAAAATGCCTTTTGTCTTTAACTGCATGAGCAGAGGGAGGAGAGATATGTGCTACTGACCAAACACTCGATAAGAAAATAAAGCTTACGGCAGCATTGATATCATGATACCTGAGGAGGTATCTAGCCCCACTGGCCATTACTCGTGCACGCCGTGCCCCCACCACAATCCACTCCTCAACAACATCACATCCACAGTCATCTCTACTCGAGAGCTCTCCAACATCGAAAAAACAGAATCTGACATGAAACCATTAAAGTTGCATTAGATCAAAGTTCGCAGCTCACCCTTCTCTTACATGGCAGCAAGAGTAACTACTGCATGGTCTTGCTTGTGCGCTTATCAATATTACATGACTGCTGGATCCCTATCAGTTGCAAAACACATTTTAGATTTAGAGTATGCGTGCGTCAGGGTGGCTCACTTAGGCATGTGTTGTCGGTGAAGTACCGCAGGAAGTTCAAACATTCCTCCTCTTGGTTTCCGCTGCCCTTGCAGGTGCACCACGGGGAGATGGTCCAGTTGGAGAAGCTGCTGTCGACGTAGTTGGGAGTCATTTCTGTCCCTGTGAGGACATCCACGCACAGACACAGACACATACACACATTAGGACAAACAGCTACAGGTCACTAATGGGCAATAATGGACTACATTTATCGCAGATAGTATATAAAATGGAGGACAAGATGTTAGTCATACGAATGGGTTTGCACTGTTTCAGTTTATTGGAAGGTGAGGCTTTCTGTAATGCTTTATTTTAGATGTAAAGAGGCCATTATGTTATGAATATTTTGCAAAGTAGGTGCTTTCGGAAGTGTGTGTGTGTGTGTGTGTGCTGTCTGAATATAGCACTGCTGTAGCAACACATTTTACTTTTCAAATGTCTCTCGGTGTCGGTGCTTTCAACTGGAGTCAGGGGCGTTAGATGCACTTTGTGCAGCATTTTCCAGAGAAACCCAGGAAGCACCGTGGCATATTATCACTTCATCCCGCACAATTTATGACACATGGTAGGGAAGCAGTGACTGATACTGAAATATGGACTCTCCGACAGCCACTGAGCAGAAAAAAAAGTTATTTCATGTAAATGTGCATTGGAACCCATTGTGAGCTCTGGGATTCCAGCTCTACATCATCAGTGTGGTGTTATCAAACGTTGGCAGGGGATTGAAAAATATGCATGTACCAGTCAATGCACATTGTTTGAGCAACATTTACTTTGAGCAACAGATTGTCATCAAGCGTTTTTAATTAAGTAAACGCTCCCTCTGTGGCTCCACTCCCAAATTACTTCCAGTAGCGAGCTGATGTCCAGCGTGCTAGGGGAGATATGAGGCAAGAAGGGAGCTAAATGAGAGTCTCAGCCCTGTCGCTGCTCCTCGCGATAAAAGTGTGCTGTCACACCGTCTGTAATCATAACTCTTTATCTCACTATGTATCTGAAATTAGAGAAAAACACTGTGGCAATTTGGAGGTAAAAATTGTGCATTTCTGTTTGTCTCCCGCCGTTGTTTTTCTCTCCCACAAACACACTCAACCTGCCGCACTGGCTGTACTGACCGATGAGCCTCGCGTAGGAGGCCAAGCAGGCTTGGTGATTGTCTTGGTTGGGGCAGGTGCTCACTGCGTGGGGAGTTACCCAGCAGTTCACCAGGTAATCAGCCAGCCTAGACCTGCAGCACAGACAGGGAAAAGAAAGAGAGACAGGGGCTCAGTTATAAAGGCATCACAGATGAACATACAAATACACAAATTCAAAGCAATGTGGGCCTAATTTTTTGGCACCTTTCTTACTCTACAGCAGCTGCCTGTTGTGACCTAAATCAAACTGGGAAAGCATGAAACAGCTGTTTCCAGGTCACTACAACAGGTGTCCTGAATAGCGACCAGGTCTCACTCAAGTCTCAGTGCCAACAAGCCATTCCCTCTCTTTTTTGCCACGCAGCGCAAAACACAGCAATCCTGCATCTGTGCAGGGCTGAGAGAGATACTGCTGCTTCCACGCACACGCCGGACATCTCGACCGAATCCCATAACTGCCGCTCTCCACACACTGAGAGAACTGATAAAAATAGTATGTTTTGTTTTGGTGTGTGTTTGTGATAAGGGCTTTAAGTCTGTAGAGTCCCCCAGGGTGGCATTGCTAATCCACTTAAGTAGGTTTATTGGGAGTAGCGTGTGCAAAGTTGCTCTGTCTGTACTGTTCACATCACAGCTGCCCACTAAGTGAATCACAATCCAATGCACACAGTCTCCCTCTGTCTCTCTCTCTCTCTCTCTCTCTTGCTCTCTGTTTCTTTTGCCATGATTCATTCCCTCTGACCTGGTCTGACCACTTCTTGCAGCCTTAAGTTCAAAGGTACTGTACCATTCCTCAGGCTGTTTTGTCCTTAATGAACACAAACCAGCATCCTACACACAAACTTGCTCTCTCTCTCTCTCTCTCTCTCTCTCTCTCCCTCTCTCACACACACACACACACACACACACACAGAAAGTTTAGTCAGGGCTTTTGGATTGAAAGTGTTTTCTGGCTGGTATACAGTTTGTTGCATATTTTTTTTTGGCCAACTCAGTACATTGTCAGATTAATTGTCACACACTTTAATTGCCATAAAGAATCGAATCACCGTCCAGATGCCAGCCAGAGTGCATGCGACGATCTCAAGCCAGTGGTGTCGGTGCCACTCACACTTTCTCACACTTTGAAGAGAACGATAGCCTGTACATCGTGTGGCCAGAGCCAGGATATGGTTAGCTTAGAAGAAATGCATTTTTTCTTTAAATTAATTTGGAATTTTTGTGAAGCACTTTGCAAGTAAATTTACCATTAAAAAATACCATTACCATTGCCATTATTATTATTAACATAAAATTTGAAATTTGATGTAAAGGGAACATACAGATGCAGCACGAAGAAATGTATTTCTTGGATTTCCATTCGTTATGCTGAACTAAATGAACAATCTCCAGGGTGTATTTTTTACATTTCTAACACACAGACACAAGAGTCATTCTGATCTTCTGTTCTAATTCTTTGCAGTAGAGGGCTTTCCAAAAAGACTATTCCTTTAATGCATCCCTTTTTTTTTTTTAGCTGCTTTTATTCTTCTCCTTGACTCCGCAGAGAAAGGTGATGTGTTTCTTTTTTTTTTAGTGAATTTTTCTATGTTTTTCTTACAAAGTCTAACAACCTACCTACACTCGAGTGAGCATGTTTGAATTGGGTTTTTCGTTCATCGTTCTTGTTCTCCCTGCTCATTTTTTTTGCTCACTCCTCTGCTGTGTGGAAGAGGTGTTAAAAAGTGTACCTTAATTTGTGCCGCAGGAACGATTTCCCCTTGGCTGATTTCATTTCAAGTATTTTCCTGGTAAGTCATTATCGAAGCGTCTGAACATGAAGTTCATAATAATCCCCTCATGTTAAAATGCTACACACTTAACACCTCATCAGAATGGGAACAGTACTAAATATGTCATTTAAGCCTGTATTTTCATACTCACATATCACTGATCAGAGGTGGCAAAAGTGCACACATGATTTACTCAAGTAAAAGAAATAAAGTACAGGTTCTGAAATGTAATTGAAGTATAAAAGTAAGACGTTTTGCTCTGAAGGGCATTTTTACTGCTAACTGAGCCTCATGTCACGTAAGGTAGACACACCAGAAAGATAGTTGATTGTTGGGTCGCATTCCTCAGATGTTTAATACGGACATTTTGGGTTGGTGAAATGTCCCAAGCATAGCAACAAACTGAGAAAATATGAAAATCCAGGCAGAGGGTTGCAGGGTCAACACGTCTTTCCTCAACGTTTTTTGTTTTGCAACATCTGCCATGTGTGATTTGCGCTGAAATCAGTCTTGAAATAAAAATCAAAATAATCAAATGGCCGTCAAATCAAATCAAAGTAGAATGTACAGAAATTTGTGTTCAAATGTAGAGAGTAAAAACGTATCAGTGCAGTGACAGTATTTTTACTTCTTCATTTCCCATCTCTGTCGATGATTTGCAAAACTGTTGTCAGTGAGAAGCTTTCACAGATGCATCTACACTATTGTCCTCATGCACTGAGCAAGAGACTCATCTTGTTTTATATATATATATATATATATATAAATAAAACAAAAAAAAGGTGCTGACGGGGCACACCACTCATGCCCCTGTAGCCTAAACAGGTGGAATGTTAATGTCAGACACATTTACATACTGCCTTGTCTTTAAATATGCATTGTGGCTGTATCACTTATTCTACAGTGGCGCTACTTGATCACTTATTCATCATTTTGTACCTCTTTCATGAGGCTCTGGAGTAATTGGATTAGATGAGATGCATTGTAATGATACCGCGCCTCCTGCTTGTTTACCTGCAAGCACCGGATCCATCGCTTCTGGCAGGAGGGACATTGTCATTCAGGAAACTCAGAGAGGAGGCTACATGTGGCCTTAATACAGAGAGTCCCTCCGTTGCTGCGGTGAGTTAAAGACAAATGTGCTTATTGCTATGCTGCATCTCAACCCCGCGAATAAGGCGAGCGGAGATGAGCAGATTTGGCTGAGGGGAAACACGGGGCGGGGAGGTTACAGTCTCTCCGTCTCCCCCGCCTGTCTGTCTGTGTCTCTCTCGCTGGATCTTTTCGCCACAGCAGAGATAAAGCCAGTGTGGTGTGATGGGCTCAGGCCTCCAGCAGCAAAACCCCACTCAGACTCACTTCATTACTCCAACTGCATCTCCATCCGCCCTCCTATCAACTCACCCGGAGAGCCTCTCGATGTGACATGCTGCTAACATCACATCTAAAGCCACGCTTCAGAAAACGGGACGTACGGTCGCTCTACCGTGGCTGCAAAGTCCGATACGGATGCCGCCACACACGCACACACGTGCGCACACACACAGGCACACCCCGAATAGCAATACATGGTACATTATGTTAATTCACGCAAACAAAGAACATCCAAATTCAAACCTTTGCCTCTCCACTCCTGTCCTCGTCGCTCAGAGCCCTCTCTAAAGCATTCCTGTTCTGAGTGAAAGAAGGCACTTGTACCCACAGTCACACCGCGGACGATAAAAAAAGATACAACAGACAGAGGGGACAGAGAACAAGTCTATTGTGCCCATACAAAGCAACCTTTAAACCACATTTTCCATTTTTCTATTTCTCATGGGCGAAGCACTTTACTCACACTTTTGTGCTAGTAAAGAATATGAAAGTCAGATTTCTGTGGGAACGGCAAAGACCGCCGAAGATTAAAGAAACTGAACAACCACTGTGTTTCGTTTTAGATGCAGAGCTCTTCCAGACAATGACGGCTTGAAAACAGTAATTTAAAGTTTAGAGAGGTGTCCTGAGTGTTCAGACAATGGTGTTCCAACACCGGGATGCAGCAAATTTCATGGCTTCCACGGGCTTTCCATTATACCTCGGCAAAGCGCCACTCGCTGCTGAAATTACAGGCTGTCTAGCTCAACAGAGTTTTATGGTCATTTCAGCCACTCAGCCCCCAGGGAAGTGGCAGGGGAGCCCCCACAGAGGTAGACTTCTTTCAACCAACCTGACACTTTAAACACAGTGATTCGGCTGAGCGCTGAGTGCCTGTCCATCCTGCTTGGCAGTAATAGAAAACTAATGGCTTTTTATATGGATTCTTATTCCTATCACTTGATGCCCGTGACAAACAATGTGACTCAAATCAGATGAGTGTCAGTCTTGGAAGCCATTTCCTCATGAAGGAGGAGGGGCAGGTGGAAAAACAGCTTTCAGACTCCAAAGTCCTCTAATAGCTTCCTCTCTACATTAAAAACAAATCTATCGGGAGCTCTGTCTGGTTTAGAGACTTCCCCTCTACAAACATGACTTCTTCCACTGATGATAATTTCTGTTAAATGTGAAATTACGGCTTATCACTTCCCTCAGTCTTCAGCCCAGAGAGGCTTTAGAAACCGTATCTCTCACTCGTCTACAGAAAGCATAACAATAACCATGACACAATAGCTGCCAACATAATAGCAGTTACACGAAGCAAATGAGGAAAAACAAAAGATGTTTCACTCGGCTCTGCTTTTCCTCTTTTCTTCTTTCTGTTGTGCTCCTCCTCCCTTATCTTTCCTCTCTTTATCTCTCCTCTCCTCTCCTCTCCTCTCCTCTCCTCTCCTCTCCTCCTTGCTCATCTATATCCTATTGTCACTGTCACAGAAGTTGACTGTCATTGGAGCCTCAAGTGCTAACAACAAGGAAACTTGACCCTGGGTCAATCAATAGGACTCCACAGTCCCGCGTGTCCTTTGGCACTTGATGCTAAATGCCAAAGCAAACAATAAGGCTCAGTGTAGCTGAGATTTTACCACTGCACTTTTCTGACACCCAGAATTCTCTGCATTATGCAGCATGGCTCATTATGTCATATCAATTATCATGAAAAGCCTAACAATACAGAAATGACCTTGTGGGTGGAGTGCTATGAATATATTTTGATTAAAAGGCCATAACATCTGTCAGAGTTGTGTTTTTTTCCTCCTTCCTCTAAAAAACTCACTTTTCGTCGCTGCACTGACATTTTTCTCCTGCTTTGCCACCTCACTTTCTGTCAATGACCATGATATCTGCTCTGGTCAGAGGTGATAGTCCATTTTACCGACAGCAATTTTCTCTTAAATGTGACCGGACAGGGCCCTGCCTTTATTTATTTTTTATTTTTTGGCAGCACTGTACTCATTGGGATTCCCAGTCAATACTCTAAAAGGGCAATGTGGACAGATGGCATTCAGTCAAAACACAAGGCAGTTAAGCTTAGCTGTCATATGACACAACCTTTCGCCCCCTTACTCAGCAGAGAATTGAAACCAACAAAAACTGTCTGGTGACACAACCTCCCCTGCATTAATGAGCCGAATATCCAAAGTCCAAAAACCAGCAATGCATTGCATAGTCATTAAATTAGCCCACTTTGTGTTTTATTTTGAAACACTGACTTATGCATGGCTGCAGTGTTCTTTGTGTGGTGACCAGAAAATTGGCTCACAAGTCAGTGTCTCTTTGACTTCATGGCTCTCTGTGTTTGCTTCTGTGTACACCACCCGCTGCAGATGTCTTACCACCCCCCACTGAGTGTTATGTCATTGGGATGAATGCTAAATCAAGCGCGCCACACACTACACCCAGTGCTGACTGTTTGGTAAGGGGTGAATAGATTATTCAAGGTTATCTGAACTCCCTAAATACTCCCCGAACAAGGCAAACAGCATCTCCCAGACAGTGTACACATCAAACAAATGGATGAACTGTCCCCGGAAAAAAATGACAGACTTTGCAGTGGGCTGCAGAACAGTTATTACCAGTAATTAAAGAGCTATTAGTCACATATCAAACTATTCTGTGGGAAAAGTTTAGAGAAAGGTAGAGCTATCAGGGGGACTTCTTAAGTGCAAAGAGAGGTTCAGAGTCGGAGTGATTAAGAGTGAAAGAGCAGCTCTAATTGACACGTTGAAAACCATGCATCGACCGCTCTGTACTGTAGGTAAGTATGAAGTCCTATTGATGATGTCTGCATTAATAATAGATATGGGACCATTGGAGGAAGCGATTGTAAAGGAATGGATGAGGTCTTGTCGGTAATGACTGCAGTTGCCTGCCATACCATGTTCCCTTAGAGATTACGGTTAGCAAAGTAAATGGGTATATACTAATCCATGTATTGGAATTAAATGCACAACTCTTTCTTTCCAGCTCCTGCCCCATCCCTTTTAATACTTCCTCTCTTCCTCTCTCCCTGTCTTTTGATTTCCTCTCGCCCCGATGTCTGCTCCTCATGTGTGGCCAGCAAACTGAGCACGTCTCCACAGAAGCTGAGGCCTGATTAAAGTCGCACACTGCAGCAAACTGTACTACGTATGAAGAAAAGGTCACCAACTGACACATGCTTCGCTTGCAAAATCAAAGCTTTGCACTATCATGAAAGACACCTCCTTTTGATTTATTCTATTGTACCCGGGGAGACAGAAACAGTCCAGGTATTCCTCTGACTTTTAGAAGCACAGAAGCGAAGTCTGTAATATGTTGTGTGCTTTTGTATTTCTGTCATTGTCAGGACCATGTTAGTTTGATTTCTTGAGAGCGAGGATGGTTTGAGCAATCATTTCTTCCTCACACGCTAAAGATGGGGTCTTCTGTCTGCCTGTAGCTTCTGTATGTGGTATTTTCATTTTAATGTCAAAATCCCCCTGAACTGATTTAAATCACACGTGTGCAGAGTGCGGACACTGGCTCCTAATTAATGAGTGCAAGCAACGTGGAGCATTCCCTTATAGCCAATCAGGGTGTGATGACGCCCTTTGGTGAAGGCTTAAGAGAGGTGGGGAAAGACACCCACGTCAGTCTAATTCTGTCCATGACACACTGCCGTCCTCATCCAAATAGTTTGCCGGCCAGAAGCTCTGGTCTGTTTAGGTTGATGTTCCTTTGCTGTCCTTATCGTTCTAGTTGAGGGAAATTGTGAACATTATACAACCCTGTTGAGCATCGGTCAAAAGTCAACCTTCAACAACAGTACCTGCATCAGGGTCGAGCTTCTCTGTGCAACAGTTTTGTTTGCCTTTCAGTTGCCTGGCAGCTGCAGGTTTCTTGCTGTTTGTCTTAGCCGAACCCCTTTATATCAAGCCCCTGTAAACCTCTTTTTTTCCTATTCAATTTGATTGGGGAATTTTGGGTTTAAAGCATGTAGCAGACGCTTTTGTCAAAAGCTACTTACAATAACTACATTTGTCACATGAAAGAAACCACAACATATCACTTTTTATAAGTAGGAATAAAAAAGCCCTCGACTGAGTGTAGTAACTGCTATTTATCAACACCAACAGAATGTGAAAGAAACAACGGTTTTGACATTATGTCAAAAACATCTATGTATTATGTTGTAGAGTAATCTACCAAAGTTAGCATGCTAACCCGCTAGCCCCGTACCTGACAACCTTTTTCTTCCAGCTCTCCAAAGCTCTTGTGCTAGTGCTGAAAACACCAACATTTCCCTGGTTGTCCACATGGCTAAGTGAGCTAACAAGCTAATAGCAGCTGCAGTCATGGGTGTAAAAGCAGAAGAAGTCTCTAGTGCGTACCCTCCATGAGCCCCACAGCGTGGTCATTTTGAGGCGAGTGCTTCATGAGCCACTGAGCAGCTTTCATAGGAATGAGTGGGGCTCTGCCTCCAACACCATATCCAGGCTTTAATGTAACATCCTTGCTGAAAAGGCATTATTTGTTTTCTCCCAAAGAGGCAGTTGGTTTTAGTTTTTTTTAGTTGTGTTTTTTTTACTGCCAGTGCTGCAGAAGCATTGGAGTATGCTGGCAGTGACATTTATATTGTTTGAAATGGACACATCTATTTTCCTATGTAAAGGGAGCACACATGAGCCTGAAGATTGGATTCAGGTTAAATCTGTGATAAATCAGTCAACAACAGCTTAAGCACGGAGCTGTGATTGTTAACACCTTGTTCACACATTCAGATGTATAGTGGCAAGCTGTCTGTTGTTGTCAGCTCATGAGTTTCAGCCTGTGGCATATTTGGGTTGCATACAATTTACATACTCGACTCTAATTACGCACTTATATCGTAGTTGCCGCTACACCCGCACATGAAGAAGTTGTTAATTTGCGAATGTGTTTCCACGCAGTCAAGTCTTGGTTGCTCATTAGAGTCACTGTATATCATTGAGACCTGACCGCATGTGGGAGGTTAGAGAGGGGTTTGTGGCCGGGGCATACTCTGAGGGTCCTGACAGGCATACCTGTGTGCGAGTGAACGTGAGATAGAGAGTGATGATAAAAGTGCAGCAACATCCCGATTTCTTTCAGCTCTTGCCATCTGGGCCGGTCATTCTCCCCACGTTGTTCCCCCTCAGTGAAGGTTTGAGTTGTCAGGTACAGCAGAGCAGACTGTTGATCTAGGGCAGTGTGTGTGTGTGTGTGTGTGTGTGTGTGTGTGTGTGTGTGTGTGTAAGAGTATCCCAAGAGTTTTCTGTATAAAGGCAGCCTGGTACAGTACACCTCCCAAACTGGGTCAGGTTACCTGTACAGTGATCGATTGTCTCCCAGCTTCCCACTTTGATAACCAGTGGCCAAAGAGCTCAATCAAAGAGCACCCAGTGAGCCTGGAGACCAGGGGATATAAATCAAAGATAGAAGTGTTGCATTGATCGTTCAGACAATCAATACAGTACATGCATACAACTCAATGCTCTTTGGGTCAAGCTTCATTGGGCTAGCGTTGTGTGAACTGACATGGAAATGGATGGGGAGTTCCTCTGCTTGCATACATCCACATATGCTCACACCGCTCTACCCAAAACAGCACATCTAAATATAGCCTATTGTCACTCCCTGGACTCAGCAGTCCCCAATGAATAGATGTTGGATCCATTGGAAGGATGGTGAGGACACTGAGACGAGAGGAGGTGAGGAAAACTGGAGAACAGCAACAAACATGTGAAGGACTGTTTTTGTCTGTTTGCACGGGATTAGGGGGGGAAGTAATGTAATAACTGCAGCAGAAGTAGAACCAGGTGCAAGAAATAAAATCAGCTCGGTTTAATGCTTGTTCTCTGTCCATCTAAAGTCCCTAGATCTACACAGTGTGTCAACAATTGCTTCCACAGAGACCGGGATGAGAATGAAATCTTTCACTGCAATATGCCACCTAAGCCCCTAGCCAAAATTATATATTTGAAATCCTTTCAAATATTTACTTTTTGTTTGATTGAGCTCTGGGCTCCACCTGGAACAATCTGAACAGTCTCCAAAGGTGAAATCACAGCCAATCTGGCATCCGATGTGCTCAAGGTAAAACTTGAAAAAGAGTTAAAAAAAAAAAAAAAGAAAGGTATTTTTCATAGCATAAGGCAAAGAAACTGCTGGACCCTAAGTGTCTGACATAAAAAGTAAAATCAGCGAGTATACATTTTTAAGTCCATCTTGGCTCGGAAGTGTTTTGAGCCGTGACCCTTTCTTCATCAGAGTGTTGCAAGGAGTTAAGCTCGTCTTTGAGACGGCCTGCAGAGTCTGCTGCGGAGATCCATAGCTGTGTGACCAAACCACTGACCTCCAACCCGCTGCAGTAGCTTTACAGCCCGGATCGATTCCAGGACCCTCCCTGCCTCTCCTCCCTCTCTGTCTCATTATCTCTCCCTCCTTCTCATTCCTCCTCCGATTCCCCCCTCCTCCCTCAAAACGTCCCATGTGTTAAAATGAAATAGGTTTGGGCTAGCTGTGTTTCCCCTCTTTGGAGTCAGACAGGCGTCCCCAGGGGAGGCAGGCCTGTCGTTGAATGATCTTCCCCTGCTTTTATCAACACATCTCTGAGAGGGGAGAATGGAGCCAGGAAAGTTTCCTCTGGTGTTATACCTCAGTGTGCTGGGACTTACGTTTCTGAAAAGTTTTATCGAGAGCTCTTTTTAGTGTTGTACAATTGTTTTTTTTTTTGTTTTTTTATCTCCAAGGTTGCACCAAACAAACCCTAATTTGTGGACATTGCCTCCATTAGCATGACAAATAACTTTTAAATTCAATTTGTTTGTACAACATACCGAAGGTGCCGGACAAATTAAGAACATGACGCGTTGGTTAATGCCACGCCTGGATAAATTATCAGATCAAGTACCACCAAGGTCTTCCAGGACGCAGGGCCGTCCTGTGAGGATGCCTGACATCATATAACGGATAGAGGACACGGAGACGGACAGAGGACACGTTGAGAATATCTCACAGGATGGTGGTGATTGCGGACGCCTCGAGGCAGGATAAAATCGCCAATCAGAGAGCATTGTCAGCCCAGCACTGACCAATGACATCTCAGCTTAATTGAATCGCTGTGACATTCTCTTATTCACTGCAGGAGAATGCACCACCCAAACAGCAGATTATTAGAGTCACGTTCGAGCTCCAAGTGGAGGCGCGTGTTTGTGCGAGCGTGCACGTGACCGCCGAATGGGTGTGTATGCGGGCCGCCGTGTGTCCGCACTGTACGAGTGTGTGCGGGCTCATCGAGCTGTTGACCTCGGTGGGGCAGTACGCAGCCACCGATAATGAGCTTTAACGTTCTATTTCATCTTTCTCAATGAGGAGGAGCACAGCAGACACCACAGGGCCTAAAGGTCAAAGAAAGCAACTCAGCCTGAAAACAGATTACACAATGCAGGCAAGCAGGTAATTATGAAGACAATCATAAATCGGAGAGCAGGTGATAGAGTTTCCCTCCTCTCGCGGCGCGGTGGTCGGATTTAGTGTTGTTGGAGAGGGATTGGGTTTCGGCCATTAGCACTCAGCCTCGACAGCTGCTAACCTCAATGGAAACCTCAATGGATGGATGCGATGCACCGTAGATATACTTCTCACAAGGAGGTGTCGTGTGTGGCTAGCAACGCTAATTTCAAATTCACGTGACTGCAAGTCTTTCCTGTCACAGGAGTCTGGCCGGTGAACCCAAAATAGAGCCAAACAACGAGTGATGCAAAAGTGGCACAAAATGTTTTCAGGGATGCCTTTTATGACTATGACTCACATCAATTTAGTGACCTAAACAGATTCATTACAGATCTGTCACATCCAAGCAAACAACGACATCAAAAACACATGCACACTGGTCCTGTCCAAACCTGCAACAATTCGGTGCCCTACCTGGTGAGCCATCAGAGCCCTCGGGATGCGCAGTTCAAAATGGAGACATAATTGCCTTTATGACACTTCCTTAGCCAGCAGAAGGCCATCACTGACCTGGGAATCTCCCAAACCGTCCTTTCAGTGTGGTTGAGTGATGTGAAATTTTCCTCCGAGCTTAGAAAAAATAAAATTCTCTTTTAAGGGAGCCACTGATGTTTTTTTCATGTCGTAGAGACCATTTATCGAGTGTTTCAAACACCCTGTCAACCATTCGTCCAGACCAAAAATAAAATCTCTGGCCTCTGCACTTCATGTATAAGATGTCCTTCATAACTAGATCTTTGTTTGTTTGTTTGTTTGTTTGTTTCTTTCTTTCTTCCTCTGCAAATATGGTGATTTGCAGAGGTGGTTGAAGTGTAAATGCATTAAAACTAAAGTGAGGAGCCTGTTTTGAGAATGTGTAGAGAGTAGAAAGTAAAAAGTTGTCAGAAAAATTTATACTCAAGTAAAGTACAGATACCCAAAAAATTGACCTATTTACATTAACGAATATGTGTACTTCATTACTTCTCACCTCTGCCTGTTGTACCTGTCCAGCTACACTAAAATGAGACTGTGGCTGTAAAGCAGTAGAACATGCTCTTTCCATATGAATTAATAAGTCAACCATCAGAAAATAGATGCAAGATAAACTTTCCTATCGATATGTTATATAATACAAAATGTATCGCCTCTTGTGCGAGAGCTTGTCAACGGCAAAGAGGATGAAAACCTTACAGCTGATGCGACTCTGCGGTAAGGACAGGCCTTTGAAAGTAAGTTCGAGACATCCAGGACACTTTGTAAGAGTTGCCTAATGTCACACACACACAAACAGCACACTCTTCTTTGCATGTGTGCTGAATTATTTCTGTTGATTCACCCATCAGTCCACCGTTGCTACATTTAGCAAAGGACTGCCATTTCAACTGTTCATGAAACGGTGATTGCTCCTGGGGCTTGGCGCTCTGCTGCTCCATCTCCTCAGACACAGTGCCCAGAGCGCGCTCTGTCCCTCTGAGAATGTGGCGCTCTGACGGCACATTCCAACAGGGCTCTGAATTTAGAGAAAAAGCTTTGGTTATTTTGGCAGGGTGCGCTCCGGTGCTCAGAGTTACTATTTACAGACCCACCCAAAAATGGTTGTCAAAAAAGCCTTTTTGACAATAATGTGAAGTACTTTTCTGGAGATGTGTCTGGTGTCTAATTATCAGGCAGTTACTGTGATTAACGAACCAGGCATGGTGCTACCGTCTTCCATGACTACTGAGGTGGGAGTGTCACTTTTTGGAGAATTAAACCCTGAAACTCTTGTCAGGACCCGATCAACTGCCTTGTCATCTGTCACACCGAGACATGAAAAAGTAGCAAAAAACTTTCCCCCTTCTGATAATTCTCTCATCTTCAGTATTATTTTTAGTAGTGAGCTTTCAAGGGTTTAACACTCGGTCGAACTCCATTAGGCACATAAATTAGCTTTTAAATGCTTAGAATTATTCAAATGTCTCTTTTTTTTTGCCTTGAGACTAATGAACGCACATCCTCTTCATCCAGCTGGGTGTGCAGCCTATTGATGGCCAGACACAGCACATGTTCTTGGGGTTAAAAAGATCTTGACAGCTGATTTGGCTGATAGTGCAATCGCTGTGTTTCACCTGCTCTCAGCAGCACTAACACAAGGCAACATGTCACGGCTGGGTAGGTGTGAATTGAATCCGGCCGCTTGAATCCAATAGAGGCCCCCGTGCAGCCACCGTGATCCACTAATGTTTTGTTCAGCTTAATTGAGCGTTGTCCCTTTAACTTAGCCTCACATCTTCATCCTGCGTCTAATAGCCCGAGCTTCCCCTGAAAGTCTAATTACTTCACTGGCAAAGTTACCGCGGAGGAATATACAACTTTAGGATGCCACGGGAAGGATGAAATTACCATCAAACATGAATTCTCTCTAACGCACGGATTCAATTTTCTTCTTTCTCGTTTTTCATGAATACAAGAAGATGATTATGAGTCTTCGGATGTCTGTGGCGGCACGGCACAAAAATCTGTCCATCGAGCCAAGAAAACAAAATGCATGCACGCAGACATGCATGCACATAAATTGAATGTATGCCCTGCCACCCCTCACACACATGCAGAGGACACTCCCCCCCGCCACCCACGACCTTCCATCCCCCCACCATTTCCCGTTCCCGCACCTGCAGAGAGAATCCTGGCGGCAGACCTTCCGTAGCTCCAGACAGTTGGGCTTCTCCTTATCTTTATAGGAGCAATCAGGCACAATCGTCTGCCTGCGTCGCTCTGCACAACCTTCACTCTGGCAGGGGCAGAAGAGCAGCCGGTGGCTGAACTCAGGGGGCACGCGGTCCAGGAACAACCTAAGCGCTTTGTGGCAGCGCTTCTTGCTGCAGGTTTCACCCTTGTTGGGGTCCTCCTTGCTGCAGGTAGCGATGTAGGCGGAGCGCTGCCTCTTGCAGCTTCCGTTGAGGTTGCAGGCTTTGGCCGCATCAAGACAGGGATTGCAGTTCCTCTCAGGGTCGAGGCAGTGGAAACCTTTTGGGGCAACTGTGTGCATCCCTGACAAAGAAAAGAGAAACAAATGAGGTTCACAGTGCTTAAAATCACTTTCAGCCGCACGATAAATTGACACACTGAAAATATTCCTTTGGATTTCACTCCTATTACGTGTATTTCCATAGGGAATAAGTAGTTTGAATTTATGATCCTAGTTTCTGCCTGCGTGTTAATATTTAAACAAACACAACCTGGATCAAATACAATCACAACAGAGGGATCAAAAATCTTCCCATTCATCCTCTGACTCCACATCATAACTCTGACACGGTTTACCGTCGGCTCAGGTGAAAAGCACGATCAACAAAAAAAACAATAACCCTTGCATCTCCACCCGTCGGGGAGTTCACTGCAAATGTTATACTTGAGCGCAGCAGGAGAATCTTCAATATCATCTGTGCTGCTTCTGTTTTTCACACACCAACAGTAAACCACTGGAGGAACGCCTGCAGCTAGCCCACATCCACTCCACCTGAATAATTGATTCACGCTGTTTCAGACCTTGAGTGAAATATGAATGAATTAAGCTATGATTCCAAATTGGATGTTAATAAACTATTAATTTCCAGGTAATTCTATGAAGCAATATCAGTCCATTATTTTACCATAGATTTAATAGAAATCCAATTTAATTAGATGCTTTTGTTATTTGACTCATAATGGAATAAACACGGTACTTTGCTAGCTTCATGGAAATAATGTAAAAGCGAACGGGAGTTCTTGGGAAAATATTGACGAGAAAGTGTATCGATGTGAACGCTGGTCGGTGGGAAACAATACTCAATACTGTAGCATCTGCAGAAAACATGCTAAGCTCAAGGACTTGGCAAAGACTCCGTGCTGTTGTAAGACACCGAGCTCTGTGATTCATTTATTGGACAGTTCAAGTAGAAGATTAAGTTCCCTTATTTATTTATTTTTCCCGGTGTAATCAAAAACTGAAACATTGCAATTACCCCTCAGGCTGCACATCATATTTGTGGAAAACAGATTATGTCATTAGGTGTGTGTTCTGAGATACATACACCACAGCGACGGGACAAAAACACACCTTTTCCTGAGATATACCAGTAATAAAGCAGGATCATGTTCACTTGTGGCATCCCTCTCTTGCATTCAGGCTATATTAGAGAAGTTAACCTCCCTCCCCTGTAGATAATGATATTTCAGAGGTCGTAGCGGCATGGTGACACCCAGAGAGATTCATCTCTTATTCAACAGAACCAATCTCACTCTGTGTCTATCAGACAGCCTGGAGCTGGAAGAAGACCATTTGTTTTAGAGGGGTGTGCTAGAGATGCTGTTTTGTTTCCAAGGGCTGCATTGCACGTTATCAATCCTAGAAATGGGGATACATAGAACACATCACATACCAAAAGGAGTGGAAAAAATAAGCAAAGCCCCAAAATGAGTGATTTGGGGGCTTCAGATGACGCCAGATAAAATAAAATTCACTGCCACTGAAGAAGAAGAGGAGCCGAATATCAGGAGTTCATCACAGAAAGCAGAAAGCACACTTAATCTGGCTCTCTTTTAACCGGGCCTTTCACATAGATGTGTCAAGGTTAAATGTTGCAGGCGCTTCTGACAAACAGGCAGGTCGTCATAAGACATGTGTCGAGTTCGGGAAATGTTGAAAATACTGCCGTCTCTTACAGTGCTCGTCATGGGCCACCGGGGAGAACCTTCCCTTCTTTGTTCGAATAATAAGTGCATTCCCTTTTATGACTCATTAAAATAAGACATCATCGCGTCATCAAACGAAACTTGTTTATCCCTGCACTCTCCGAGGGGAGAGGATAAACACTTCACAACAGATGTCTGGCAGCAGAACAGACTCAGCCTTGTTAGTGTAAGTGTCTGAAAAGGCAGGCAGTATTGTGCCTCCGTCATTTACTTATGCGACAGTAACAAGCATCAAACCTTCTCAGTGGGATGAGACAATTAGTTAACCTTGTCACGGAGGAGCAGCTCAGTTGATCTGTGATTACAAAGGAGGGCTGACCTTGGCACTGGGCACGATGAAGGCCCAAGCAGGGCCAAAAGTTTTACTTAAGTGGGCCAAGCTTGGCTGAAGCGGGCCTGAGCGGGTGCAGTGCGGCCCAGCTGGAGGAGAGGTTAGCGGGACGGCTGTCCAGTGGTTCAGGCTACATTACATTGATGGATTGCAGCTCCTAAATCTCCCCTGGCCATCTGCAGGCTCTAATGTGGGCCACCGGGGGGTCCGGGATGAAAAGAGTATAGGAGAAGGATGAGCTACTAAGATTTATCTGACCAAGCAGGGCTGAAGCAGCTTTTGAAGCCACGGCCATGGACGAGTTTTTACTACCCCTGATTGGGGAGCTGAGATTGAATTTGGTGCTCAACCCAAAAAGATGTCCTGGGGCGAAGCATAAGACACAAAGCCCACTTGATGGGCTTGACTCTGACGCGCTTACACACAAACAGGATGATAGCAAGAGCGGGATGGGTGGAGGACGGAAGGAAGCGAAGAAAGTGGAGATGGGAGGGGAAATGAGGTGGTATTGTGTTACAGAGTTATAATTGATTTTCCAAGTGCATTACAACGCCGGTTTTCGGCAAACATATTCCGCCATAACGCGAGGAGAAAAGGGGTTGATAAGCTAATGATACGAGACATGTAAAAATGGAAAAAGCTTTAAGAGGGGAGAGGAGACTTGAGCAGTTGATTACAGTGGCTGATCATGACAGATAGAGCGATGAAATGAGAGGACACAGACTAACAGATTGGACAGCCACTTACAGAGACATGCTGGAGAGCTTTCAATTAATCCAGCCTAATTCAGGGAAGATGTGCGACTTGTGTGCTCAGAATAATTAACCCGAGCCATCAACAGCTCTCGGCATCACAATAGCTTACACGTATATCTATTAAGGCACCTCCACGACTGCACGATACACTAATGAGCACGCGAGGCTTTGGCTGGACGAACGAACATATAGACTGGCGGCTGGGAGCATTGATTGATTAATGGATGTAATACACACAGGACGATCAGTGTCATTGAGCGCAGGAAAGGCCATGAATAATGTTTATCCCATTACTACTTGTTGGCGGCAGAATAAGCTAACGTTTTAACCCACGCGTGTATCATGACGTCAGCTGATTCTGGGAATGGAAAAGCAGGAATTCACAATAAAAGTTTTCAAATTGTCGGATTCTGTTGACTAACGACTGCCTCGTGTGCATTGGAAATTGTGGCCTCATAACATTTAGCTTGTTGCTTTTGGTGATCCTGCCGTTCGACTGTAAATAGGCTTTTAATAGGGCTCTTTGCTCTATGGGCGTCATAAATTAGACCCCACTGATGGCAATGTAGTGGGAATAACCATCTATTCTTTCAGCACACACACTCGCACGCAGGGAGGGAAAGAGAACGAGGGAAGTGAGAGGGAAGCGGGGAAGATGAGACAGATGGAGAGAAACAGAGAATTACCTAAGACCTGTGTTCCAGGGAGAAATAAGAAAGAGGGATAATAAAGAGAAAGAGGGAGGTGACGCAGGTGGAGGGAGCACATATGAATGACAAGAAGGGGATAAAATGTTCACGTACACTGTATCTGGATTTTTTTCTTTTTCCCAAAGAAAGGAAGAAGGGATCTTGCTTCCCCAGTAATTGCTCTCTGTCAGCCTAATTTGAATTCTGCATTTCATATATCATCCCGTACTCAAGGGACGCTGCGCTGCAGAGGGGAGTTCAGCCCAGGTTAGGAAGAGGCTCTTGGCTCCGGGTATGTTCTCAGTAATTAGGAAAGGTGCCAAAGTTTGGATTTAATATGGCCCTGGGTGAGTGTGCGAGAGCTTGTTAGGGAAGTCTTTAGTCCGGACCCCAAGGAGCATGTCAAGCATTTCCGTGTCAAAGGGCTCATCAGTCATTAGCTCTGTACTCTGTGTTGCGGCGGGGTTTCCTGAGGAGTGGAAGAGGGCATGCTGGATCTACAACATCAGTTCCTGGAGCCTTACTTTGCAAGTCAGACCAACAGACGTCATCAGACGAAGACCAGTGGAGTTCATGGAATTGTCTGCTCTGAAGGGCTTGAGAGAATTTACCCCTAAGCAGGAAATTATGGCTGCGAAATGAGTGTGCAGATAAGAGGGAGTGAGCAGGAGTGGAAAAACTAAGACTAAATATTTGCATGTAAGAATAAGTGTGTGTGTGTGCGTGTGCGTGTGCATGTGTGGAGTTGAGAACGGGGCATCCAAAGGAATTTTAAATCATTGCAAACACACTTCCTAAATACTTGAGCTGTTTAGGAGTGAGCTTCCTCTGGTGAAATTCAAAGCTGGAGCATCCGCAGTGGCCCCCCTCAGTCTTAATATGCATGCTGTTGAGCTCCTTCAGCCATCAGTGCCGGTATAGCATAATGTATTGAAATAATTATATTGTATGTGTGTGTGCCAGGCAAACCTGCACAATGTTAATCAATAATCTACTTTATTGTTCATTACCAGCAGGCAAGTAGTAGAGAACTGTACTGTATTCAGGTACAAATTTGAGGTACTTTCTTTTAGTCTTTTCTTTTCCTGCCACTTTAGTTGATAGCTAAGGAACTTAGAAAATATGATGATTTCCTATAAATCTCAACATAAATAGCGATAAATAATTATACAAAAATTCTGGTCGTGCTGGACGCCAGTCGTTGTGTGTGTCACTGTATACAGTATGCTGTATATGTTCACAGTCCAGCAGCATTAAACAGCTTGAATAAATCGTGCACAGGCCTGTAAAGTCAGCAGAGAGACAAGGGGAAGGTCTCATTTTTCACATCCTCCCACAATCTCCTCACATATGGCCAGTAAAAAAAAGTGATTAATACATGTAAATTGATACAAATTATTACACAGAGCCCATTTAAACTATCTGGCAGGTGAGTCAATACATCATTTGATGCTAGTTTTGTTACCAATTTCTTTCACAAATATTGGGATCTGTGTAATTGTGATGGCATTGCTCACAATTTTCCTAATTATCATGAAACAAAGAATTTATCAGTGAATGGAGAAAATAAAATGAGATTAATTTATAAGAACAGCCCCATAACACATAATCAGGTCTACTTTACCCAATTACAAGAGTAAAATATTTCTTAACATCAATCCATCAGTCATAATAATCTATTGATATAATGTGCAAAAACACTGTGTTTCCTGTACATTCAGACCACTGCAGTAGGAACATCACCACCACAGCTAGGTAAAATGGTAAATTGAATCATCATCTCATCTCAAAACAAAACAAACAAAAAAAAACCTCACACAAATAAGCACAAGACCTCCTGCATAGATGTAGGCCGTTAATCATGGTCAAGTGACTAATTATGAGCGATATTAGTGCTGCAGCCAGTTATAGCACTTGAACCAACACAGACCAGCAGGGATGGATGTGGAACAAATACAAAAATATACCCACTGCCACCACTGTTACAAAACAATTAGAGCAAACACTGAGCAGCATAATATATTATCATGTGGGACATTTGTCTGCATTAAGTACTTTACAATTTAAACAAGGGTGTTACTTTATGTGGAAAAGCGGTGGGGACATGAGGGCTCAGATGAGAAAAAAAATGTTTTCAACAGTCGTCTGCATAGGCAAGTTTATCCAATGTAATGGAGGGATGATTGTTATGAGGTCAGAGATAAACAGAGAATACATGCATAATGGTCATAAGAGCATAGCATAGGCTACTACAGAGTCATCAATAAAAAACAGCAAAAAACAACACTAATGACACATGTGAAGTCATCAATATGCGTCACATCCACAACAGCTACACCACCGATAACAACATTCAGGATGACCAATGATTTTGCAGCTGTTATTTTAAAGTAAAAAAGTTTCATAATGTTGCTTTAAGATAATAAATCAACCTAATCTTTTAGATGCTAAGTTAAACCGCCTTGTTAATTCAATGATGAAGACTATTTTAACATTAGAGAAACAGAGTTTACAAAGTTAGATCTCAAATCTAACTAGCAGCACTGCCATGCCTCTCTTACTGGGCTATGTGCTGTAGCATTTATCAGATGAGACACAATGATCTTAATATGTTTGCAAACCCAGGCTATTTTTGCTAGATAGCTAATCAGTCCAATCATTTCACAAATTACCCCTTTAAAAAGGGACAATATTCCCAATTTTCCAAAAACCGTCCGCAGCGTCCACAGAAAGAAATGACACCTATGATCTAAAGCACATTGTCCTGGTTGTACTTTCAATGTTCAGTTTCTGCAGTATGGTATTAATGCTTTTTATAAACAGATCCGAATACGTCCTGCACCACTGCAAGAAGGGAATAACTAAATGCACTCACAAACTAAAAAAACAAACATCTTCTGTGGATTATCCACTGTTGTTTAATTCAAACTTGTTAGAAAAACGCTGACTATTACAAAGGCTCTCTGTGAAGTGAGCTTTGAACAGCAACCCTCATTAATGACCCGCTGAGAGACACAAGCTAAGGCTGGACTGAGGGTAAACTGATTAAAAAATTCACACAGAATAAGAAAGCACATAAACAAAGTAATGTAAATACACATGGGCACACTCCCAAGAATACACAAGACAAATCTTGCACAGACAAAAAGTGTGCACAGATACACTTAGACCACACACACACACACACACAAAAAAACAAAGGTCTTAGTGTTTGCCAAAGTAATAGTAATTGTTATGAGGACATTGTGAAAACGTCGAACATTTCAACAGCATGCTGAGCACGGCTGTTGCACTGGTCCTTTTCCCCCAGCTGTAGAAACAGCTTTCTGGATTTAATTGGATGGTGGGCACACTGCGCTGAGAGGTGAGAGGCTTAGTGCTGAGAGTTAGAAGGTCTAACTAAGGGATGTTAAACTTAATTCCTAGAGGGACCCCTGAATGCAGGATTCTATGCTGCCCTCTGCTCCTAATAAGTTAATTAGCTCAGCGCTGGGTCAAGAGAACAGAATATATTTCACATGGAGCATATTAACAATTACAGTCAATGATATCTTGCTGCTGTATGCCGTATGTAATGCAGCATTCATTTGGGCTTTGATAAGGGTACTGGTTCATTGTGGGGGGAGGGATTCTCTCCCACATCCTTTTTATTGATTTGAGTAGAGGGTTATTGACTTGTACAGCAACTAAAACCAAGAAAACCGTGGTTGTGCATCGTAACTCTAGTACCATGAATTTTGCTCTCCAGGAATGCATGAATTTTACCAGCTTATGAAATGTGAAAAACTATAATTGTAAACTGAATATCTTTGAGTTTCAAACTGTGATTTATAGAGCAAACAATTCATTGATGCATTAAAAATTTAAGCATATGTGCCAACCTTGAGGCTTCAAAAAGAGGATGGATTTCATAGCTAAAGTGGGGCTCTGGGGGTCCGAACCCCCGAAAACAAAGAGATTCAAGGACTGTGTTTCCTGCATTTTGGTGATATTTAAAGGTGCAATATGTAATACCGGCCATCTGTCAAATTCATAATAAAAACAAACAGGGGGCAACATATCACCACAGCAACCACTAACCGCTGCCAACTGTAACTGCTGTTAGATAGTTAGCTCAGTTAGCCAGCAGCTAGCATCGGCAGAGTGTTGGCGTTTGGAGCTGGGACAGGCTGGGGCTAGCTGGCTGGCATGCTAACTTCAGTAGATGTATTAAAACACAATACTTATAGGTACATTTTTGTGTTTTCAATAAAAATCATTACATATTGCATCTGTAAAGAATACAAATAACCAAACAACAACATTTCTATGTCAAATAATTTCAATTTTGCTTTGTAAGTCTCAGAAAAACACAGGTTGATTCACCATCTAGTGTTAACTTGCATAAATCTGCGGTGTAAAGTGATTTTTCTCATTCATTCATTCACTTTCTGCTCCGCCCTTTGGAGAGTCTGTGTCTGTGTTTGACAGCCTCTCTGTGGGGATCGACGCAGAGCAACTCCCACGACTGAGAGAAAAAACTAACGTGGCCGATTTGACATCCCCTTTCGTTGCATAAGAAATGTGCATTTGTCTCTCCAGGGCGTCTGA
Organism: Acanthopagrus latus; assembly: GCF_904848185.1. Taxonomy (NCBI): domain Eukaryota; kingdom Metazoa; phylum Chordata; class Actinopteri; order Spariformes; family Sparidae; genus Acanthopagrus; species Acanthopagrus latus. The sequence continues at coordinate 8,358,783 of NC_051043.1, read as the reverse complement.
AGCTGGTTTAACTAATCTTTCTCCTCTCCATTTCGAAGTGATAAAAACTGTCATAAATCAGAAGAAATATAAGAATTCTGCTCAGGAGAGGGCAACAAAAAATGGGGGAGGGTTGGCAAGTATGCAAACAGGTTCTGTTACTTACACATCATGTCTGTGCTTACTGTATGTTTGCTCGTTGTTTGACTTTGCTGTGCTGTCCCACAATTAGCTCTGCTTTACTGCCCATGTCTTCTTTCACTATTCACTGTAACTGACATGCCTTGCATCATGATTGTTGTTTTAAACCTGTTTCTAGCTTTTAGGCTGCCAACTGTGCATCCGGCCAGGGAGAAGGGGGAAGGGAAGATTAAAAACTAGCCTCTTGGCTAATTCTGGCAATACTTACAGCAATGCTAATGAATATTCAGTGTCTCTGAGAAACAAAGGGTTCCCGCACGCATCAAACAAACTAGCAGGACAACATCAGCTCTCAAAGGTGATTCATTTTCTGAACTAACTAAACCTGGTGCGGCAATGTGATGTCTTTCATTCAGAGTATAAAGGAGACAAATTTGCCTTCCTGCAGCATCTCCATGCTTCATCTTTTTGTTTGATTTTGTTATATTCCCACCGGTGTTTAGTCCAATTTGATTAGAACTGGGGAAATATGCATTAATATCACTTATTACACTCAATTCTTGGAGCGGGTTTTTTGGGGGAGAGAAGTGATTATCAATAGATTTCCTGTGGGAAAGACTCAGTCAGCACTCCCTATCATTTGATGATGAAGATGTTTCCACTGACAAAAAGTTAAACGCATGTCTTCATAGTCTTCCTGCCTCCACTGAGGAGGAGTGTCAGTTTAGGATGGACCACTAACTTGATTCATTCTTGATGATATTTTTGTATTTTCAGGCTACAATTTATGGCGTCATTCCTTTGACAGGTAATGTATGTAATATGATTGACTGATTCAGTCATGGTGCACCAGATTGGATCTGTCACAAGCTTAAATAGAAAGAAAAAAGTACTACCTCCACAAGTTAATAAAATGGTGGTGGAAGTCATAAAAAAAATGGAACTACCGGTAGATTGTGCCAAAGTGCTGATGTTAGAGACAATCCTCTTATTGCCCATCGAGGGTCTTTGCCCTGCACTGTGGTTGTTTTGCTGCTTAACCTGTGCAAAGCACTTTACATGCGCCCTGTAAATTTGCCGCATTATCCTTTGCGTCTCCCATTAGACGGTTTTCACTGTGATAGTAGTTTTTCAGCTCAGGCACTGATAATAAGGGCAGAGGTTGTCTAATCTTCTTCTCCCTCGCTCAATCACTTTTTCACTCGCTCCCTACGGCAACAAACATATTTTGCGGTATTGCTGGATCTTTCCATTTCTGCTTTATTTAAGATTCCACACAGTGTTGTCTATAGTGCTCAATGTATCACTTACTTTCACATTGGGTATCTTCAAAGTGAGATTAAACTCTTTTTTTGAGATCAGAATCTGACTATTACAGCTTTAAAGGGGCAGTGTGTAGTTTTAGAGAGGAAATTCTGACTCTGACTGAATTTTTATATTTACAACTACTACCTTACTATCGAGGTAGTAATACAAACACAGAAATACTTATATTTTTCCATAACTGAAAAAAAAAAACAAGCTGTTCTCGGAGGTAAATAAGGTCCCCTGAACACTGTTTGAAGCTAGAAAGGTTGCAGGGTCTGCCAACTATAAAGCAGACTAAAACCGTATCAAAGAGTGTTGTCAGTTTATTTATTTAGTTTATTTGGGCCTAAAAAAACAAGTCAATGAAGATCTTTCTCTGTTTTTGAATTTCTTCCCCCAAACTACATACCGCAGTTTTCACTGGGCTGAACTGCTACAGAGCCTTTAAAAGAACTGCAGGTTTACAGCATGTTAACCATCACCATATTTCAGGCTCAGCTGTTCGCAGTGAGTGCTGTATATACTGTGCGCGCTGGTGCTGTCAAGAGCACTCCCAAAGGAGAACACCAGTGTTTCTAACAGCATTCCTGCTTGCTGGTAACCACAGGTCATTTCTACTTTCAGTCAGGTGTCAGTTTTGTCCTGTTTATATGTTTGCTCCCCGGTCTAACATCATCTCCTTCATCAGATAGACATGCCCTCTGCCCAGACACCAGCAGCATGATATAGTGACACGCACCTTCTTAAGCAGCATGTAGAAATAGTGGACCACAATGTGACAGGATCCAACTCATGCTGCACGTCTTGGATGGGCTGAGGAACTCATTTCTACCATGTGATAGCGAGCCTAACTGTGTCAGCTTGGGCTTCATGTCCATTTAAAGCAGTTGTATGGAAAGGTCTACGGAAAAACCGAGTAGAATCTCCTCTCTGGAAAAAACAATATTTACTGTGCGTGGGAGTCAGTAAGCATTTTATTTCTGTTACCCGGTAACCTCGCTGGCTCCTTCACCCAGCTACTTCCAGTAGCTTCTCCGAGTTGGCACATTGTCAGCACAGTGGCAGCAGAAATATGCCGCTTTTGTGACACTAAAGGCAGTCCACCTTGTCACAACACAAAGTAACCCTTTAGTGGTGAGAGGCATGGCACACAGGGGTGGAGGAACAGGGTTTTAGAGACCACACTGTGCCCCACAGCACCGGGATCAGTGGAAAAATGCCACTGACGTGGCGTGACGAGGACACTGGCTCTGGATGCAACTGTGCTGCGAAGCGAGGTGATGAAATGCTGCTGATGCAGGTGTATACCGCCAGCCAAGCCGGGGCAGGAGGAGCAGGGGAGGAGCAGGATTCATTGCTGTCTTTCTAACGAGGCCATCCTTGGCTATATTGCGATCACTGCAGGGACAGATCCCAGGGGGTTAAATGTGGCCATTGTCTTTTCGTCTGTGTGTGTGTACAGTGAATGCAAATTTTCAGTTTGAAGATCTGTAACAATTTGCGGCTCCGACTACATTAGAAGGAGAGGCTGTGTGAAATTGTTTTACAGGTATCACTTGGGGCAATGCAGAATCACAGTCTCCATATGGTCTGTTTAATTTAACTCCAGAGTGTGAGTGCGTGCAGTAGTATAGAATTATTTTTCATTTCTATCTCAACTTCTGCCCCTTATCTTCCCCCCCAGACAAAAAACTTTTAAAATAGCGGAGATTATTTTTCAATTTCCCACCTTGCCTCTTGGAGAGTATACATTCCCCTGTCCTCATCAGCCGACCAGATATCATATATTCCCTGGGTCTCCATACAGTTTAACATTTATAGACATGATTATGAATACTATTATGTGGTTTAGTGATCGAAATGAGAAGTATTTCCATGAAACAAGTGTGTAATTACTTATCTGTTTTGCCTGTGGTTTCCTCTCAGCGCCACAATCAATTACTCTCTCCTCAAAAATGATAAATAATGAGGAAAGCTTGCGGCTAAACAGATTTCAGAGAGCAAATCCAATACTTCACCTTGGAGAGAGTGGAGGAAACAGCTGAAGCAAAATGGATACAGTAATGAGTCCCCTGTTGTATCTTAATATGTGGAGGTGCACTGTACTGCGCTATTTGATTTGCCAGAGCACTTGTACTTATACTCTGGTGGGCTAAAGATAAGCATCTGTACGCTTTATTATGATCTGGCTTGAGTGTTAGTTAGCAGGGCATCTCAAAACTATCAGTAACAGTCAATAAAATGTTGCTCAGTTTGGCCATTCGCCAACTGTTTCCTTGGTGCAGTGCTGCCAACATGCAGGGCTCCCGGACACGGCAGGAAAATCCATTGTACAACTTAACATTTTCATCGGTGGCACAGCGCGCTTAAAATTTGGCAGATCTGATTTTGCAAATCGGAGAAACTGAGACATCGCAACTGTAGAATTCAGTTCCCTTCATTTTGAACTGGCCTACTGATCAGCAGAGTTAGAGGTGCCTAATTCACATCAGGACACTGTAATTAGGATACAGTGATTTCCTACAGGAGACACAGACTGACCTGCGTTGGACACATTCAGTTAGTAGGGAATTAATTTTGCAGTTTAGTTCAAACACTTAACTAACAAAAACAAGAGAATTTTAGAGTAACACTGGAAGTTTTTGTATTACGCCCACACTTCTGTCCGTATTCTGCACGCTCCCTCTCTCTCGTCCACTCTCTTGTAATTTACATAAAATTTAAATGTATTTATTTGTTCTAACTATGGAGATTATTGCAATTTCATTCTTTTTTTTATTGTTTTTTGGTTTAGTTGTTTTCCTGTGTTATTTTTTTCTATCCTTGTGTGTTGCGTTTTACTTCCCACTTCCTGTCCTTGTGTTTCATCCCGCCCTTTTTGATTTACCTACTGGTTTCACTTGTCTCCAATTAGTCTTTCCTCCCTTGTGTATTTTAAGTCTGTGTCTTTTCTTCTCTCGTCATCTGCGTTTGCTCCCTCCGTCTTTCTCAGCATTCCATGTTTTGTCCTCCGTCTCTTTCTGCTTTGTTCTTTGATTTTACTGGTTGCCTTTTTGTCGCCTGTCATTTATTGCCTGCATTTTGATATTTTGGGAATGGGCTTTGTAAATAAAGCCCATATCTCTTTTTCCAGTTATACAGTTATCGCTTGTGTTGTGATTTAAATTAAGAAAAACATTTATCTGCACATTTAGTCCTGTTCACATTTTTTCCATAATGTATTGCAAATTTAAATTAAAGTGTATGGTTGAGTTTATTTAAATTATGTACAGGTGAACCTAAATGAAAAAGCTGGGCACGTGAGAGTAACCACATTAAAAAGATAGTCTGGTTCTCTGGAATGTGCTCCTTTAGAATGATTTTTCATATAGGTGGCACTTCAACCACAAGTCTAAATAATAAAACTTGAAAATCATAAACCAGGATTATTGTTTATGACTATAAATATTTCAGGGTGGAACTCAAATCCAGAGGCAACTTCTTTTCATTTTCTTTCAATAAAAATATAAATTTCTGAGGATTCTGCAGCCTTGGCGGAAGTATTCACTCTCTGAATGTTCTTTTTGGATGGCTATGCACTTAAATCAGGGAAGGCAGTTGGCCATCAAATCTCAAATTTCCAAAGTAATCAAAGCTTGCGCTTCTTCCACATCAATTGGTACTCTCTTCATCTTTTAATATATCAGAAAAAGCGCATTTTCAAAAATAAGTGATACACTGATGATTTCAAGCTAAGGGGATTATGCAGAAAGCGTGTCTTTTTTGTACCTCGCAGTTATAAAACAAAACTACATCAAAGATACATCAACCAAAAGAAAGGGAAAATGTGCTGCCTTTAGTGTTTGTAGATTGCTTTTGGCAAAAAAAAAGACACTCAAGAAAGAAAAGAAAAGAAAAAAAGAGAGAACATCCTCCGGAAATTTATGTCAGAAGTGGATGATTGAATTTGGAAGCCACTGTAGCCTTCAGCTCTCGCAATGGACAGGCGTCTGTGTCCAATCACTCCTATTGTATAAGTCGTATCTCTGCGCTGCATTAACAGTTGTAACTGTGTTTTATAATAAGATCTCCATTGATTAGTGTTACCATGACGGTAATAAACAGTAAATTAAACAGCAGACCAAAGACTCCCCTGCTGAGTGCTGGGCTGTTTAATTAGTAAACCAATGAGGAAATCAAACTAAAATCAAATCGATAGCTGGGAGAAATGTGGGATAGCGCGGCGAGATTATAATTTACCTCACAAGCCGACAGCAACCGCCATATGTCACAAGGCAGATCAAACGATAAGCAAGGCCAAGGACAGGTGGAATTCCAGCGTGGAAAGATCGACACTCAGCTGCTGTTTATTCTCCCGAAGGAACCTCCGTTTCACCCTCTCTTAAACAAATATTCCCACTCATATGATAAAGATCAAACCTGTGATACCTGAGGAGATGGAGGCCAAGCGAAACACGTCAGGCTGTCGGTTTGGTGCCACGGGTTCATACGGTGATGAGTCATCCATGTCTCCGCCTGAAACAACAGTGAGGATGACAAAGATTCATTAACACCCATGCGGATGACCTTCAATGCACTTTGTCTTCCTGGCAAAGCAGATCATTTGAGCATTTCAGGCTATCAAAAACCGTTACAAAAAAAACATGTGCAGGAATGCATTTTAGATCCAGTGTCCTTATAAAGACACAACAACAGAGAGGACATTCAGTTCACGTTTCCTTTTCAGAAACACTTTTTATTTTTGCTTTGATAGATCAAGTGAGTGCATGTTTTGGATTTAAATGTAATTTGCTGTGGTGATGTAATTTCCTATAATTTTTTTCATAGGGAAGACAGGACGTTCTTCATGGTCACATCATTTCCTCTGGGAAAGAAGATGTGCTCCTGCTGTGGCTACATTGAAGGACCAGAGCAGGAGTAGTGACTCTTCCCTGTTAACAAAGTGTTGCCAGAGACATTTGTAAAAAAAACAAAAAGCAAAAAACAAAAAAGTCCAAATTTAAAAATCAAATTAGCACTCCACTGACTGAGTCTCCCCCATGTGCCTGCGTCTCTGTAGGCCCTAATCCCGCATTTAAAATTCATAGCCATTCGGTGTGATTGAGACAAACCCTCCAGTGTGTAATAGCTTTGCATTCTGATCCCAACAGAAACACAGTGAGGGTGTTGTGAGGAGGAAGGTTTGGAGGCCGCTGATACAAACGAGAAAATCCTAAACCTGTTGGTACAAGACCGTGCTTCCCAGACAACCAATCAGTAGATACAACCAACTGATAGCGCTTTGTTTTTGTTTTGTTTTTTTCAGAATGCTTTTTGGGAAAAAGATGCTTCACGGTGATAAAACGTTGTCTTATACGGCTGCCTAGATAGGAATAGATTGGCCTAGAATAGGCCAAGCTGCTGTGAAACGTGTATTTGTGTGTGTTAACACAAAGTAGTGCCCTGAACATAATTTATCATCAAATAAGAGTCAGCAATCAGGAATAAAAGAAAACATAACATCAGCTTTGTGTTGATATTTCACTGAAAGGGGAATGCACATTGCAAACATTGTACGTGTCTTTTAAAGCAGACATATTATTCTCATTTTCAGGTTGATGATTTTATTTTGCTGAAAGCACTATACATTTCAGTTTTCTCATGCTATCCGGTGTTACAGCCCTGTGTTCCCCCTCTGTCTGAAATGCTCTCATTTAGCTAATGCCTCTTTTAGGGCCCCTCCCACATAGCCACGTTCATCTGATTGGTCAGCTCGCACACGCCTGACCCAGCACCAACAGCAACATAACAGCTGTGCTACATCAGTTCTTATATGCCAAACTAGCTTCTAGGCCTAAATTATGTAAATGTGTGAGAAACCTCAAAGGAACCTCTGACACTGCAAACTTTGACTTCCTTAATTTTCAAGATCTTTTACATGCACAACAACGCATATAACACACTGAAAGGAAAGGGGAAAAAGACATTATAAGTAATATTATAATAATAATAAGTTTCCTTAAGAACTAATCAAAAGCACAGGAAGATTTGTAAATGTGCGCTGGCACACAGTTAAAAGGAATGACTAGGCTTAGAAAATGAAGCGAACAGGCAGTTACTAAAGGGAATTCTCTCTCATAATTCATCCGAAGGGTAAAGAAAAACCGGCCGCAGACTTGTGTACATCTGCAGAGTCATTGTTTCGGGCCAAGCTCCACACTTCACCCTGTCTATCAATATTTACAATCATAACAAGATAGAGCGGCTCAGCTGGCCATTCTCTGAGCACATATAGCTATCGACATCTGGCACAGTTGAGGATCGTCTGTGTGCTTGAGAAATAGAGGGGAAAAAAAACACAGAGCAGAGGAGAGTCGGACCAGAGACACAAAGGCGAGGGAAGAAAAGACGAGGGAAGAGAAGAGAGAGAGGGAGGACTTGCAAATGAAGAGAAAAATTACATGAAGATTTAAAGTTTGCATGTTTCTTTCTATATTTTTTCTGTTTGCCTTTGCGTCACCCACGTCTCTGTTCATGTTTTTTTTTTTTTTACATTTCTGTCAAGAGCAAGGGACCCGTGGCCGCTGGACTCCAGATCTCTCACAATGTCTAATTACAACAATTACCTTCTAAAGCTATAGTGCTTTAGAAGCCTCTCAAGCGCTCAACACTAGCACTTACCGGGCAAACAACCACCTTAACCCTCCTGCTATGTCTTCTTTTTTCATGGCAGACACGCAGCTATTGTGTATTTTCAAAAGAGAGGCAAATATTCCACAGGAAAGTCTGATGCTGCTCCCAGTAAACCAAGAACATGTTGTACTGTCGAGCAACATGGAACACAGGATGCTCCATCTCTTGCCAAAAGCAAAACATCTCGTAATGAGGTTGCTTACCATTTTGTCTGGGCAGCATCGCACATTAGAGAGGCTTCACTGCACAATCAGCCGGGAATCAAGCCGTATTAAATATAAAGCAGAACTGTACAGTGTGCGCTGTGTTCCTCCCATGAAACAATCATGTCCAACCACAAAGGCAGCAGTTGATAATGAATATTAAAAGCTTATTTACATGGATGTTACAAGCCGTGCTGAATCGTTAAATTGCAAAACACACTATAATCACACACAGCCCTAGGATGTTAAAAACCTCTCAGCAGGAGGCCTTGTTGCACTGTGTTAGAAAAAAAAAACTGCTCTTTGACAGTCACCCTGGACCCAATTATGCATTCATAATAGAAAATTCTTCCCAGCTGTTTAGCGATAAGATGTTTTTAGCCACAGGGCAACAACTTATCGCTGTAATTAAGCCTCCGTTTGACTTCATTTGCTCTGACAGTGTGGAGCATGACCGGCACGGCTCAGACAGACAATCAGCTCTTTTTTTCGTAGTTACAGCATGAGAGGAATGCTGCTTTTAAGTGAATTCACGGCCCTCTCTTCTGCCATAAGGGGTTTTATGAAGCCGTTGGGCGCCATCACTCATCCTTTTCATATGCATTATCAATGAAGCTAAACTCCTGAGGTGATGGAAACTGTCATATGGATTTTTTTTAGTGACATTCTTGGCAAAACGTTTAGTGCTTGAAGCAAAGTCAATTTTAATAAATGTCATTCACCTTGTTTTGTTTTTTAAAGGTGCCCTATACTGATGGAGCTCCTGTTTAATATTGATTTATACTGTATATTCATTTTTGCTGCAGGCGGTGCTGGAAAACACATTCCTGTTACATAGCACATTCTTTGTGTTTAGATGATAGTACTATATTGCAATGCTATCTTTGGTAATTATATACAAAAGAAAGATTAGCACAGCCTGAGCAGCCTGGAGCACAGCCGGAGGTCCTCAGCAGAGCCCCGCTGGTTATATACAGACTCGGCTGGTAACAAAAGGTGACCAAGCTTCCACTGTCGGAGCTCCTAAAGTTTGCAAATGAGCTGTCAGCAGAGATAAGGCTAGCCAGAACACTTTCCTCTTTTAATCACTTCTCAAAGCACATTTGTATTCTATAGAAATGTACCAGAGGTAGCACCAGTGGAATATGGGAATTCATATTTTTATTACATTGGGGTAGATGCATTCATCTTTCCACACCCATAAAGTTCTCGTTTTCACCAAAGAAAAGATAAAAAATGAATGGAGGGACGCGGCAAATGCATCCTCATTCGAGTTGCGCTTAACAGAACACAAGTTGGAGCACAAATTCAGTTAACGGCTCAGCTTTTGAAGTGATATTGACATTTTAAACTCAATTTCAAACCATACAAATAGAATATTGGATTAGCTCAGAATAATATTTCAAGTCACAATTCCAATCCAGCATGGCGTGGTGGGCAAACACAGCTGAGAAAATGAGTGCTGAAATCTCCAGCCTTCCCCTTGGCTATGCGACTGTAATGTTAATACGAATAGTTACACACTCGCTTAACTAAATCAGCTTTTTAATACCTGGTGTCAGGTGCTAAATGTTGAATAGGGTGTAAATCCTGCAAAACTTAAGTAAAAACGGCTATCATCTTTATGGCGGAGCAGCATATTGGGGAGAACATTAAAAACAGGCAGCAGCAGTTGCAGCCCAATTTATCAGCCTCTGCTCACCATTTTGTACTTGATATCAACATGAACAAATAGAAGCACCGTCATTTTGGATGTTAGAAATGTGCGGCAGCTTGAATAGCCAATATTCAGGAACTCACTGTAAACAAGATTAGTGCTGCTGCACTGGTAACAGATGGATGACAACCCAAAATGATTTGGAGAAACATTTTCTTCATGCAAAAGTCAACTTTTAAAAAAGAAGTAGGTTATTTTGCTTCTATAAAATGTCTTTCCATCAGACTAGAGGAAGAAAAAGTTCCTAAAACACTAGCTGTTTTTATTTAAATCTAGTTTGCCTATTTACACATTAAATCTAAGAAAAAAAACTTGTAATACAAATCATGATGTCTTAATGCAACTAATCAATTGGGAACGTTTAAAGGGGCCTTGGAGAGACACCAAGACGAGGAGCTCCAGACACTGCCAGCATTAAACAACAATGAAACAACAATTCTAAACCTGGCTTAATCCAATTCAAATTAGCATATATTTAAATACATAATGCTTCATATGCATCTATGCTGTATACTTGTTATAACAGCCATCTTAACCTAAGACACCTGGGGAAGTTTGGTGGTGATATATACCAGTTAAAATTGTTACCTTATTCAGAATTGTTTTGTCTAAACATGTATGGAATTGTGCCACATATGTGTTTAAAGCCTGTTTTCTAATAACACGTGCACACAACAAACTCTCCAGGTTTATTCTGATCTACATTCTGAAAGTTTTTTTTAAAGGATCCGTTCACATTCTTGATCGATCAATTTAATTATCATTTCTATTCTTACAAACATGGTAAAACATTTTATTGTAAGTTATGTGTTCTGTATGTATCATATGTTATTATTGTATGAGCATGTTTTGGAGACACTGATGTAGTGTCCTCTAGCGTTGCTTGTGTGTTTTTATATAAATACACTTTTGACTGTTCATCTGTTCTCTCATGTGAACCTGATGCGTTGTTGTGCAGTGTAACTTCAGACTTGTGGAGAGCAGGTTCGCCTGAAACATCCCTCCATTGCTGCATTAAAATAATTTGGACATTAGAGCCTGGCGGTGTGTGGGCAGTCAATTTGTTTCATTTTTTCATGGTTATTGATAGTATTTTCTCATTAGTGGAGTAATCATAACAGATGCACAAATTCCCCTCTGTAAAAAAAAAAAAAAATAAAATAAAAAATCTAATCTAATATGTCAACAAAATGAAACCATAACTTTTTACCTGGTTTTATCTGATGTTCAGATTTCTGTTCTGGAAATATATGCGAATCAGCATGAATTTAACTATATGATGTTTACTATATGTACAATATGCTTTAAATATTCACATATTTAATCACAATATTTCAGAAAACGTACGACTTAAATAAATAACCTTCTTAATCTTATTAACTGAGGACCTTCCATGGTTATATCTATACGTTCAAAGTTTCAGCCCCACTCACCTGTAGTCTCTCCTGTATAAATAACTTGTGTTTGACTTCTGTCCTTTGAATTCTGACAGAAAGAAAACTTGGCTGACTTACTTCATTTAATTACACAGAGAAAAGTGTGACACATACAGAGAGAGAGAGAGAAAATGAGAGAGGGGAAGAGATGTTGACAGCTGCTGGGTCTGGTAGTCTACTTTCTGCGCTGCACATTCATTCGGCACCGTGAGAAACCTTTCTGCCAGGAGTGAGTCTTAATGCCCACATCATGACAGTATTCACTGAGCAGAATGGGCCGTCACTCAATCACTCTGCCGCCTGATAGAGAGCCTGAGAACTCACTCGGCCCTTCATTTCAGCCGCGCTGTCACCCTCCATACTGTTCTCACGGTGAATGGGAGTCATCTCTCACAGTTCACCTTACAGTATAGAAAATCATTAGACAGATTTATGGGGACAAACAGTGCCTGTTTTGTCGCCGTATTTCACTGATCCTTTTCGCATTTTGGGATGAGAGATTAAAAGGGGAGAATGAAAAGGACGGGGAAGGGAAAGCTCTGAAAGGCCTTATTGATCACGTCCAGAGGCTATCGACAGGTCCCTTCCTCTGATGATAAAGTAGCCACCTAGCGAGTGCCGACTGTGTCTCCAGCGCAGGCAGGGAGAAGCAGCGAGGACATATTCAGCATGCAGGAGCCTGCTTCCCCTCTCCCCTGACATGCAGGGCAGGCTGGAAAAATGTTCTGCTTATGACAGTGGATGGCTAAGGTAATGGCCGGTGACTGCTACCATTGCTCATAGTAATGATGGTTTCACCCAGGAATACTGTGTACCTTTGTAACCCCCCCTCCTCCGTGGTTTCCCCTCATGACTCTCTCTTTCTTCCTCTCGCTCTTTCATTCTATGGTTTTCTCCGTCTCTTCCCCCCTCATCATCTATCCATCGTGCCTGTCGTCACCTCCTGTCCCCTCTCTGGCTCTCTCCATTTCTCTGCTAGTCTATCATGATGTGCGCAGCATTCCTACGCACTGCCCATTTCATCCACCTTCCCACGGCATTAGGGGCCAACCTGTGGTGTTAGCATGACACAGTGACATATTCAGAAGGTGACCTTTGCAGCGGCGACACTCCGGAATATGGAGAAAATAAATCAGTCCACTACAACTGTCTGATATTCTCGTCCGGTCTCCTCTCACAATGAAGGGACTGGTGTGGAGCACTGGTGGAGCCCCCTCCCCCCCACTTTCTCTCTCTGCAATAGAAGTTGGCTCAACTAATTAAAGTGCTCTGAAAGGTCCGCACAAAAGATCTTCGATTTCCTACTTTGAGACCCAGGCTATGTTTTCATAGCTGAGGCTGTGAAATAATGCATGTTGGAGGTGTGAAAAGTATCGTTTAAATGACCAATTCTGCTGCAAACCTACAAGGCGATACTCACATGAGGCCCAGGGCACAATTGAAAGAGAACCACAGCTGCCTATACATTATCCCCGTGTGAAGCAGCCAATGTTTCTTTCTTAGTAATTACTACTTTTATAGATTCAAACTGCAAGACCTCATTGCTTACGCCGACACAGGCTCATTCAGAGCAGAAACCCCCCATTATCCATCAGGAATGGCTGCATTGACACATTGAATTCAGCTGCCATTTTCCGTTAGAAAACACAATTAACATTTCATCAGTAGCACCATTACTGATAACGCAAAGAGCGGCATTATAATACCCTTTAGCCTTTCGGGGCAGTACAGTAGCCTTAAGGCTGGCAACAACTGCATGGTAATTCAGAAGGAAATCTGACCCCCACATAGCCTCAGGCTTTTTTTTTAATTCAGATTCCAACTAGTAAATGATACATTTAAAACATTTAAAATGCTGCAGAAACACAGTGTTTCCAACAGCTGCCGGAACGTGTCAAAAAGAAACGCCTCTGCTATTATTCAAAAAAGACACACCAATTAACACAACGACTTGAGATTCGACTTGGACTTGGAAGACAAAGACTCATAACTTGACTTGACACACGGCGACTCGAATGACTTGTCCCTGTTCATTTTATGTTAGAGTGTTTCAATTATTTCCATGGCGGCGGGCAGGAACAATAAATCCCCACACACATGCAGCTTAAGACCCTGAAGTCTGCTCATAACTGAGATATTGTGTTTCACGTGGTGGTCCGGCTGTCAGTTCAATGTGCAAAATTTAAATAGACAAAATATGTTGCAACACCTGTCACGTTCACCCGTTCACACTGACGGCGGAGGCTGCCACGCGAGGTGCCAGCCTGCTCAGCGGGAGCGATACAGCGCTTCCTATCTAAAGTGCCCCGTGATATTTTTATGCTCAGCCATTCACACAAACACGCACACACCTATGAAACATCTATCGGGAGCAATTTGGGTGTTCGGTATCTTGCCTGAGGATACTGTAGCTGGGGGATCCAGGGATTGAATCATCCACCTTCTGATCCAAAGAACCTTGAGTGGTTCCAGCCCTGGTTCAGGATTCCCTCCCACTTTTGGTACATTTTTTTTATTGAAAAGAAATAAGAGATAAATAAGCTCTGATAGAGTTATTTGTTTGATTGAATGTGTTTTGCTGAATATATCATAATTACAACACAAACTAAATTCATTGTCTTGATGAGGTTTAAATAACTCAGCCAATAATGAAGCTCGGTTCAATCAGGTAGCCAGGTGGACTATTTTAATATTCAATCCTGGACAACTCTCCCTCTCGTTCCCCACTTCTGAATCAGCTTAACTCCTTTAATTAAACCAGTCACATCTTGGATTGATTAAATCAACCAATCATTTAATTTCTGTTTTCCTCTCTGCTGCTCTCAGCTGTCGTATCAGTGCAAAATTGCTGCGACCCTCCTCCACCTCTTTCACCTCCAGTTCATCGCATCCAGTGCCCAGGTCAGGCTCATCAGAGTCCACCTTATCAAATCCAGATCTTAGGCCATTCATCTTCATCCCATCACCACCACAAGCACCAAGGGGCGTCCTCTACTTCCCACAACTCATAGCCCACCCCTAATCTATAATAGTTCAGGATGGGGCCTAATCACAAGGAGTATTTCCTTTCTGATGTGCACATTGCAAGAAATATTAATTCATTCAGAACAAAGTCTCTCCTGATTGATCAAAGAAAAAACGACTCTGGACTTGTTTAAGAATTGGAACGAATTACTTGCGTCATATAACTGTTATCGAGTTATGCTGTCATTGTTTTTCTTAGCAGCAATTCACTTTGAAACAGCTTTCCCGGGCCGTCTGGGACAGGTTGACTCAGTGTTCTCAGGATCAAAGCCGAGCACGGGTAAAGCAGCTTTTTTGTTTCCGTTTTCCTCCTGAAGACCTGAGGTCTGCCTCAATTGTCACTTCATTTGAATCAGGGTTTAAAACATATGGTACTGTGGCTTTACATTAAATCAGATAGATATGTCTTGTAGCTAGTGAGTAACTATTTATTTGCCTGATGTTGTTTTATTTTGAATATATTTCTTTGCCCTTGTAAAGTGCTTTGAATTTGCCTTGTGTCAGAATGGTGCTATGTAAGATTCCGGCCCCTCACTGGGCTCAGTAGAAGGCTCTTAAGTGTCTGGACCTTGTTTGCAATAACCAACATCATTTACAGTTACGTCCCACGACACACAGCAGCCTTAGGGCCTTCCACCCAGGTTCATTTTATGGTAATTCTGGTTTGACAAAAGACTGAATGATTCATTTTACAGTCTCAAGGTGGACTCTATCTTCAGTTAAGTATGACTTGACTATGATTTGCAGTTATCAGACTGAAGGAGACGTGAATTCCTACAAGAGAGAGATGTACGAGGGATGCATGTCGATCTGTCTCACACAATGGTTTAAAGCCCGCGAATGAACAATGTCCACTTTAATCGGAAATTAATTTTGATAGCACACAACCGTCTGCAGAAACCAGCAATTACATGTACTGACGTCACACGACCTGAGTGGGTAATTAACACGCACCTCACACACAAGGTGACACCACATAGTCCCCTCTGTCCGTTATAAACCATTGTTTTCTTCCATGGCAACCAAGACACGCCATGAATAACCTCAACTGGACACAAGACTTTAAGATCTGCAACTAAAATGGCACATAACCAGGTACAAATATGTAGGTTTTTAAAGTAGTATAGTATGTACTCAATTTGAGCATTTATTTTTCTGACAACTTTTACTCCCTATATTGAAACACAAATGTCTGTGCATTCTACCCCTTACATTTAAAAAAGGCTCAGTACTTCAGCTTTAATGCATTTGAGGGGCACAATCAGTTATCTTTATTTTGTATTTTTGCACGCCGCCTTCCCAGCACCACAAGACTTTGTGAAAAGACATAGCAAGACAGAGAGGGAGACTCAAATGGGGAGAAAAGGTGTGTTAGTATCTCATATTTGCCTGTATTTTTGTACTTTCTCAATTTTTTTGCAGTGCTCGGGGCGCTTTACCAACCCAATTTGTCGGTATTTGACGTCCGGGGAATGAGACTCAACAGTCTTTCTGGTGCCTTTGCAAACAGCTCTGACAAATCCTACTGATTCTACCTTTAAGTTTAATAGTCTTTGAATTGTATTAATATGACGTGAGGTTTTCTCATGTCGACACTTTCTCATCACAAATACTAAACAAAATTAATTAAATTAAAAAAAACTCAGAAATATGAGTCAACATTTCTTTAAAGGACTGAGCTTGCACTGTTGCTAATGCAACCATTTTGTAGCTGAAGAACATAAATCAGCAGCTGGAGAAAGAGATGGAGCGGCAAAGTAACTAATTCGAAGGAGCAGATCTGTCCAAGGTTGCTGCACCTCTTTAACAGAGAGTCTTTATCTCTACAAGTGCAGCCCCTAAAGCAATTCAGATGATGAGTATTTAATGCCTTGTGGTCCTAATGTTGACATAGGCCTTTTGATCTGCAAAATAAAGATCTTATAGAACAAGTACGTAGTAATGTGCATATTTCAAATGCAGTCATCTCTTACAAGTGCAAACCACCTTGGATTGTACTTATCTTATCCTTCTTACATTCACCCATCAGTATCTGATGAGATAACATTTAATCCTAACCAGGTTAAAGAAGCACACGTGGCACTGTATGAATGCAGATTTATCTTTTTTCTCGATTATGCACATTCTGTGAAACAATTACCATATAGCTCTTTAATGAACATGTACAAAAGAGATATGTTTCTTTCTTACTTGCTTGCTTTCCTTCAGTCTGTTGAATAGGTTCTTGTGCACATTAACTGTCTCCTCTCCCACAGAAGACACTGCTCCTGGAACGCCTCGTCAGTAGCACCGCATTTAAATCTGGGACATCTTGACATCACACTACGTCACCAGGTCACACGTGAAGAAAAGTGACGTATTTTTTGAGCATTAAAGCATGTAAACCTATTCTGGCAGTAACCTGAAAATGAGCATAATATGTCTACTTTTAACATGACGCCTAATAGTGAACATGGTGTTCTTAATCTCGCTAAAGGTATCAAAATTTAAGGCATTCAATTTGTTTTCCTGTTCGTCCACCATTCACACATTTCACTGAACTGTTTACTACAAGATTTATTTGATTGTGTATTTAATTGAAGAATAACAGAATACACAGGAAATAAGTCGGTGTGCTAAAGTTGCCTGAGGCAGTGGAGTATTTGTGTGCTCTTTGTGTAGGGCCGGTCTGGGCATTGTTTCAATCCCAGTCCATCTCTGGTCGACATCAGCTTTCCCTTCACAGACACAATGGTTTAGCCCTCAAGCTCGCAGGCCCCCGGTCAACGCAGGTCATAAGAAACATGCCAATGCTGGAGCCTGATTTCTACAGTCTATTGCTTTCTATGCTTTTCAATGGCCCAAGGCTGCAGAAAAGTGGCCGTATGTGCAACGGGGCTAAATATGTTTGTCCTTAAGCCATCATGCATTGCTTCTCACGTAGAGCTTATCACATTAGAAGAAATTACACAGGTCTTCAACAATCTCTGCCCTCGTCTTTCATCCTCTTCCTTTCACCTTCCTGAGCTCCACTCTTCTTTTAATCCCTAATTCCTCACTTTCCTTATCTTTTCCTCTCATGTGCTCCTGCACTCTTCATCTTTCCACATTACCCACAAGAAAAATAAAACTTTCACAGCTACATTACACATTATCTAACCCAATTACTCCATCGAAACCTTCATGTTATGACCAGAAATCATTTTGGAGGTGGTTTAGCGCCATTTCGATTGGGTCTGCTGGGATTCAGCCCTTCGTGTTTGTTTCCAGAGATGGATGTTGTACATAGATTGTTTCCAGTTAACAAAAGCCTGCTTGACTGCACAATGGATCGTGATTAGATTAAAGCTGCACTGTAAGAGCTTTTCGTTTGTGTTAAAGCAGGTTTTATCTCTGAGGGCGACAGGGCCAAAACGGGACACCGCTGAGAGGCATTTATTCAGAAAGAAACACAGGCTCTGCGAAGGGCATACCGCAGGCACAGGAGGTCTCTATCCATGACAGCCAGACAACTTGCATGATTCATTCAAACACAAACACTTTGACTGATGCAGCTATTTAGTCGAGAAAAGAAGCAGAAGAAGAGGGAGAAAGAGGCATGGAGGGAGAGCAGAAAGATCCCTACAAAAGAGAAAAAGGAGCGAAAGACAGGAAGGGAGACAGAAGGCCTGGGGAGCATCCATGTCATTACATTTCCCTTGAACTCATGTCAGGGACCCTCTGCTACCATCAGTCTGATGAAGTGTAGCTGGTGCTATGAGCAGTCAGCCTGGCGAATCACTTCACGGATCACAACACAAAAACTCAGAATGCTCCGAGCCCAGCGACTTCGCAACATTCCCGCCATTAGCCCACGTGTCAAAACAGCTGAGTACATGTTCGTGTTTACGTGCCATGAAACTTGACATCGGTGTCAGAGACTTTGGCCACATGTGCAAGCGTGAAGAAATGTCACTGATGGGTTAACGTCCCCCTTTAGCCTTATCCCCGGGGCACGGCGTCGCTAGCAGCTCTGACTCAGTCCCATTTGTCTTCATATGAAACACTGTGTGCCTTTGACCCTTAAGGATGGACCGAGACTTATGTCAGACCAGGAGGCTGCTGCGTGCTCTACTGAAGGTTCTGATATAACAACTAGAGTGCTATTTTATGCCTCGTGTAAGTGGACACATAAGGGCCACTGGCCTACACAAATGCAACCTAATTACATGGTAATATGGAACACTATAGGTGAAAACCAATAAGTCTACCATAACAGGTCTACATGATGTAATCCTATTATAGATCCATTACCTTCGAGAGGGTGAGGAAAGTAGGAAAGCATATATTTTTCATCAGGGGCTTCTGGGTATCACTGTAAGAGGGCATCAGGGAATAAGGCATCAACACTGGGTGTGGCGAACAACCCACTTTCCTTTGCTCGGAAAGTACACTGGTGCTTGAGATCGGAAGATTCATTTAAAATAAATGTTATAATGCTGCAGAAGGCTCTAAGTCATACACATTAGTATCAGTAATGGTGTGTTACACAACTACAGACACACACACTACTTACTGCAGCAGTACACAGCCTCTTTTTGTACGCGTGGCCATGAGACACACGCAGAGCCCTGCTGTACATACCAGTATTCAAACAACAAAACCTTGAACATGTTGGAAGATGAATTCACAGCCACTGGGAGAATACAGAAGGAAACAAATGACACTGAAGGCCCAGATCGTTTATAATAAGGAGACTGAGAACAACATGAAATTTCACATGAATGCATCTGCAGTTTCAGAAAAAGGAGCTGCGCGACTCCAAGAGGTATTGTTATGAGTCTATTCATGGATCTGACATTGCCACACTGTTAAACATGATGTTGGATCAATTTTATGAAACAGAGAATCATAAAACCATCTGCCTCCTACCTTCAGTGAGCCCCATGTGGATGGTCCAGTAGTTCTGCAGACACTGCAGCTCCTTCTTCATGCCCCTCTTGCAGCGGCAGTCGTACAGAGGACTAACCAGCAGCACTTCCAAGGCAGCCTGGCACTCCCTGTTGTTGTCCAGCATGGCTTCCTTCTCCTTGCCCACAAGGCACTGGCGCATCACCCGGTACCGAGAGCTGCAGTAAGGGTTCTGGTTGCACATGTCACTCGCCTGGATGCAGTCCACCCATTCTGGCTGAGCTCCCGGCCCAGACCCAGCGTCTGGAGATCCTGGGGAATCGTTGGCCAAGGACATGGACAAAGCTGAGGGACCATCCAAGGAACTTGCTGCCTTATCTAGGTGGGGACCGGGAGACAGAGGGGGGAGGTGGCAAAGGAAAGTTGACATCAATGTGTCAAGGATTTTGTGTTTGTTCATGTGTGTGCAAGTGCAGGCACATGTTATTAAACCTGATTTTCATAGTGTGATGTCGATGCAACAGGTTGGACGTGGGACCCATGAAGAGGCTTGATGGCACTGACATGCCCACACAGGCAAAGGCATCCTTTTAATGAGACAGTTACATTCTTCACGTTCCACGTGAATCCTAAACATCTCTACATGGGGTCTTGTTACAGTGATTCACTCGTGCTAAGACGTAGTCACCTTAGTGCATCTTTAAAACACCTGCAGCTTTCAGTTTCCAATTAAATCCAATCAAAGGAGGACTTGATCAGTGACGGATATCAAATTATCGCACGTCAAACGAGCACTTAAAATATGTGAACTACATTTTGTTCACTTCTGGGTGACCAGAAAATGAGCTCAAAATGAGCAAACAGAGCAGCAGAGGCTCTCAGGTGTTGCAGTTTGACAGGAGTCAGGCAAAGTGCAGGAGACTCTGGTGAAATGGCAAGAGAGACCCCTTGTGGTGATGTGGAGCACTGAGCTTGAGAAAGGAAAAGGGGATACTGCATCAGAATCAGGAGAGAGTGACATGAAGTTACTGTGTTGTTAAACGTGAAAATATTTTCATGTGACGGATTATTTAAATTTTTGATTTGAAGCAGCAGCATTTACGGATATAGTGATAATTGTGTTGCTTTCCGGGAATATAGTGATAATTGTGCTGCTGCTGCTGCTGCTGAATTTTCTCATATTCAACCAAACACAAGAGTGCAACTGAAAAGACCTCCTATATTTCCCTGTTGCAATAATGAGCTTTCTATTTCTACTATGGAAGCTGTGGTTTGGTTAATGGATCCAAGAGAAGGGATTCACTCGCATGTGTCAAGTTCGATATGAAGCAGTGGGTGACAACTGAACACAATCTAATCAAAGCACCCTGCGAGAACATGAACGCCCATCAGTATTTCAGCACTCGGGGTGAATAAGAGGGAAAAGCCCCGGTGCGCTCAAACAACTCCCGCACGAGAAAAGTGGACACCAACCTGAGAAATAAAACGGATGATAACGTGATGTGTCTACATGACAGTGAACATTAATGAATTGCCAACATTTGCACGTCACATTTCAGATTTCACCTCTCACCTAAGAGCAGAAGAAAGATGTGGACGCACATCCACACAGTGTCAGACTTCATGTTGGACTCGGCGGCAGCGCAGATGAGTTAGGCTCCGGAAAGACTAATATTTCCACCTTGTGAAAGGTTAATTCCCCTCTCCGGATCCTTGACCCAGGCTGTAGTCTAACTGTGACAAAATCAATATCCTCATTAAAGACGTGGAGAAAAAGAAAAAAGAAAAAAGAAAATCCTCGAATCCCAAAAAATAATCCGCGATTTCTTTTTTGTAAGATTTTTTTTAAGGGGATTTTAGATTAACCACGGCGCAGGCAGGAAAATCCTCTGCTAATGCAACAAAAAAAATAAAAAAAAAATCAAATGTCAATCAATCAATCAGTCAATCCATGAAAGCAGTTTCTCGGGGTCCGTCTGTGCTGCGTTCATACCGACAAACTACTGAGACTTGATCTCTCCGCATTATAAGGGCTCAGGCTGCCCGCTCCAATTGCCCCTTGGAGACAATTTGTCCCTAAAACATCCCTTAAACTGGCGTAAAATGATCTGTCAGCTATGCCGATATCTCTAACGAGGTAGAAGAACTCATCTGAAAGTGCAACAGAACGCTGACTGGATTTTTCTTCTCTCCCTCTCTCCCCACCTCTGGCTCCCTGGAAGAAGAAAAAGAAAAAAGCTGTGCGCTCCTCTGGAGGGAGTGAACGCGTCTTTCGCACTGACTGCATGTGTGTCGAGGCATCACGGCACTTTATACAGAGGAGTTAGAGCCGGCCGGCAGAGGGCGCTGCCGGTGGGGACGCGGGCACATCGAGAGGCCCTGTAATAAATGTTACCTTATAGAAAAATGTAGCGGGATGTTCCTGTAATTTTCCGGCAGGGATCCGGCGGATGGCGCACCTTTGGTACCCAGCGGTGAAATGATAGTGACCTCACTTGGCCTGTGAGCTATTTCTTTGATCCCCGGGGGTTTATTGCTTTAGGGTTTTTTTTTTCTTTTTTGGTGGAAGCCTCTACATTTCTGTGATTCATGTATTAATTGCTCCTTCTATCACTGCTATCCGTTTCCACAGGGGAGTCTTTTAGATACAGCTGTAGGAGTGATGAGGCCACAACTGCAACACATCCAGGAAGGAAGTGGGAGGAAGCGGTAATAAGTACACTGGCTACTTGCAGTCTTGGAAAGAATATCCGTTCACCCAGCACATAGTGAGTCTTTTATTCTAGTATTTAAGGCCGCTGGGTCATCCTGGCTTCAGTCCCACAACTCATAGAAATGTGCAAATGATTTTAAGGGACAGGGTTCAAGGCTGGACCCAACAATGACGCTGAAAATGTCATCATTCATTTCAGCGAAACACTCCCCAAACACTGTGTTTCCTCTGATTGAGAGAAAGATTTTTTTCAAAAAAAAAAAACGAGCACAATGCCTCATATTATGTGCGCTCTCTGGAAGAAATAAGCCCACAATCCTCAGAATCTGCCATTTTTCAAAGTGGCTTCGCATTAAACAAAACGACTTTGCTGTGCATCATCGCTTAAATAGTGCCAGGAATGTCATAAATCTTTACAAATCTTGAAAACAAAGTCTCTATTTAGAGGCTGTGACAGTGACAAACTGCAAGGCCACTGGCTCATAATGATGTTTGACTGTCAGCCCAGGCTTCCATCCAGCAGGGAAAAGAGCTCGCCGTTATAATGGCAAAATCAGCCTCATTCTGCCTATATTGGCCTGGGCTTATTCTCCCCCCAGAGTTTGAAGTCGCTGTCATTATGAGGACACTGAAGCATCCGCCAACACCACGAGTGTATCTTGCATCTGTCCTGCAGTTACTCATACAACCAGTTTTGTTTGTGCTTTTTGAGCAAAACAACCTTTTTTTTAGCTAAGCAGATAAAGGCATTTAGTTAGCCAAGTAAATTTCTCACTGAAGAGCAGTTGCATATATTGTGTAAAGTTCACAGCTGCTTGAGCAGTATGCTCAGGAGGAGAGAGAAATCTCTGCTAACACAAAAAGACATGAAATCAGGAGAGAAACATTAGCAGAGCGAACACAGCGAGTGAAACAGCTAAATCTGCGTTGTTGGATTCTTATTCAGGCATTTCATTATTCCCGTCCAAGATAGCGCAATATGGATGAACACCATCTTCCCCCCCTTTTTTTTTCTTTTCTTGAGCCAAGCTGTCAGTTCCACGGTGGGAGTTTATTCTTGTTGACACTGCACGATTCACCCCCTCCGTGGGTATTTAAGTGCTCCATTCTGACTTCATAAAGCATCTGCAGTCCTTTTTTTTCCTTCACCTGTACAATTAGAGGGAGCTAACAGAGACACACATACACACGGCTTCGTACACGCTCCCGTTGACAAGCATGCGCTTATGTGCACTGGAGACACATATTCACGCAGATGCATATAATCTGTATGTCAGATAACCGTGCCCCCACATGATGGCTCGAGACCGTGACGATACGGGATGGAGAGAATCTGGATTTGAACACATTGTTCCAACTATTGAGGGAAATCCCTCCCTGCTCCGAGAAGTGTGTCTAATATGGAGAATATAGATGATGATCATTATAAATTCATGGGATATGAAATAATGATACAGATAACAGTCATAGTTAAGACTCTGCGCAATAACTCGTGCTTAGTGAGACAGCAAGCGGGAGGGGGTGTTTGAGAGTGAGCTCATGGTTACTCTCATGGGTCAAATAAGCGCTTAGACAGTCTGAATCCGTCACCTTGAATGCAGGACAGACAAACTTGCATACAGATGTTGTGCGCGCGTGTTTAAGTGTGTGCGTCTAGGTGCCTGAATAGGTGAGCTCGAGGTTTTGTTTTTTTTTGTTCATTCTCCTCCCCATCTTTCACGAGGAACCTCAAAAAGAAGGAAGGGTCATTACGTGCCAACCTGTGGTGTCAGCTGTATTGAAGTCTATAGGAGATGTCATGGAGAAACGCATACAAGTGCCTCCAGAAAATGAAAGAACACACTTTAGAGAGTAGGTTAACGACGGATATTTCCCCCCAAAAATGATAGACAGGGCTTTTTCTTCGTCATTAGTCATGTAAATGTGAGGAGTTGTACCGTGTTTTTCCATAACATCTGCCGTAGACTTCAGTACAGCTGACACCGCAGTCTGGCATCAAGACGAGATTCAGCGACGTAATGACATAAATTCTTCTTTGCGTTCCTTGGCCTTTCTCTATTCTAATCGTGCTTGGCAGCACTTGTCAAATGCCCTTTTAAGTTGAAAAAAATGAAAATTGAAATTGACTGTGCTCTCAGAATGACTGTAATTACTGCGCTCAGCCGACACTGAAACTCGACCCAGGTGAATCTGAGACATTAAGCCATCAAATTGTTAACTATCTAGAAAAACACCTTGAATGAACCATTGATCCTTTTGCTTAATGTCTCATCCAATAATACTCTGCAACAATAGGCTGTTGGGCAGCAGTGATAAGGGTTTGCAGAGCCTCGCAACTTCGCAAACACAAAATTTAGCATGAGACTTATCTGAGGGCAAAGGTCTCTGATTGCTCTCAGCTGGTCATGCATGTTTGAGAGCGTGCTAATGGACCGGGGCATACAGTATGTGCAAGCACACACACAGACACACACACACACACACACACACACACAGGTTAAGCATGACTGATTAGATTAGAAATGATGGGCTAATTAATGTGTATCTTGGGAGACCTGTGCAGCATGTTTATTAAGAGACCCAGCCCAAGTCAAGCAGAGAACATGCAAAAAATATGTCTTGTTAATTTCCGGTTTTAGATTAATTTAGCCCTCTGTAGATCTGTTTCCTCCTGTTTTATCACAGTAATAAGAGATGCTAAAGATGAAACGTCCACCCGTGCATATTATACAGCCATAAATTATTAAAGATTGGGGCTTGCTGTTCCCATATATCTTCAAAAACATCTGTTACTCTGACTCTCGACTGAAAGTCAAATTTAGAAAATAAAAAAAAAGGCACAAAAAATATATGGGTCATAATATTTGAAACACAGGAAAGAGTGGCTGTGTCAGGTGCAGAGCCCGGAGTCGGTTTAAATCATCCATTCAAATCAATGTGTGAAGGAAAATAGCCGGTGAAAGTATGCATCAGTGAAGTCGATCGTGGAGACGGTGGAGTGACAAGTGTCGCTGTGGGCTGCTTCACATTCTGGGGTCTGTTTGCTTTATCTCACGTCGTTCTCCTCAGCTCGCGGATTAACACGATGAAACAACGCAGCTGCTCTTGTTCGCAGACAAGGTCCTTCCTGTCAGTGTTTATGTGCATGTCAACTTTGTTTTGGGTTGTTTTGAGCGTATGAACAGCCCTACACTTGTGATGTGACCTCTGCCAGACTCTCTGGAGGCTATCGACCAGTTGGATCCATTTGTTTTCCAGCCATTTCAGACGTCGTCCATTTCTATCACATTACTTTGACAGAAATTGAATTTCCTCTGATGCATTTTTATGTATCCTAAGTGCTGTTCGGTTCTCACTGGGAGTATACCGTTTCCAGTGGCGTGATGATGCAAAAACACTATTGGTTTAAACAACAAAAAAAAGGGGGGGAAATGGATTTGATTTTAATGTGTGTATTGCCTTTCATATTGTTGCGTTTTTTGTTATTTCTCCTCACAAGTTAGAATCATCCACATGGTGCTCAATCCTGTGGCCATTGTCTAAAAGCTAAGCCATCATCTTCCAAGAACACATACTGTAAGAACACATAGAGGACAAACTTTATCAGTGTGCTGATGCCATGCTGGGCTTTCTGTCTTGTTAGTCTCCAAAAGATTGCCATCTTTCTGACAGTAATGGCAGCACACAGTGAGGACATGCACCTATTCCTATCAAGGGGGCACAAACGAATATCATGACTCTGCAGGTTTTTCCAAGCTATTATTTATCTTTTCCTCTTATTTTTACAGTTCAGGAATATTGCACGTAATGACATAAACAGAGATATTCTCTTCAGTGGTTTAAGTGGCCGGTTGCTGGTTCAATTTCAGCAATTTACAGCAGCGCTGCAAACTGTGGCACATCTAGCCCATCTCGTTAAACACACCATGGGTCCCGTATGGAACATTGACAGGGACCTCTGCTCTGCCCAGCTCAGTGAAGGTTTTGGCATCCAGGACAAGCAGGAAAGTACTTTTCTCCTGGAAACAGAAGCAGAGGAGATTAAATATGTTATGCAAAGCAGAAGGTCACCCTTTCCACAGTCATGGCAGTGCAAGTATTAAACCATTCATCTTCTCATGCATAGAGTGCAAAGAATATATATTAGATTAGCAAACACATTAACAGTTTTCTAGATCCTTATTAGCAAGCATATAGTAGCACATTGGCTCTTTATTATTATTATTATAAAGCCTTTTTTGGCATAACCATGTTATACAAATACTACCCCAATGTGCTCCCAACCAGCTGCTGACCTCCACTGTCAGTGTTTTATTTACTAATGTTTATCTCTCACTGAAGCTGGAGGGGAAGTGTACTTTACTTCGCTGACGTAACATTACGGAGAGGAGACGAGAAAAGGAAAAAGACAGAACAACAGTACAGTACTGGCTCACACTGAGTTCAGTGATTGACCTGAATTCAAACACACAGACACACACAGACACACAGACACACACACACACCCTAGGTGCATGCCATTGCTCATTAGCGAACGGCTAATGGACTGTAACGTAAGCTGGCTGCTTGCAGGTGAAAAGCAGATGGGTAACACAAACATACGCAAAAGAACCTGTGGTCAAACTCCCTTTGTTGGTGGTGAAGACACCATTTAACAGCCACCACTGCTGCTGAAAGTCTAACAGATGTGACTCCTGTAGACACGTTCATGTGTGAGTTAATGTTTTAGTCTCGTTCACCTACTTCCTTCCTCCCTCTGTGACTCGACAGCTGGAAACATTTGGGATAATGCACTTTAAGTACACAACTCAATAAAATCTAATCTAATGCAGAGTTATTGCATATTATATCTTTAACTAATTGTAGATTTAGTTGTGTGTATAGTCTGCCTCAACGGTTATGTATCTTTTTTTATTCATATTTCTGTGTTTAAGTACACTGTTGGAATCTCATGTCAGTATCAGTCAAAGCAGTGTTGTCACTGGTAAAATAACAATTGTCTGCCGCTGCTCCTGTGCATTGTGTTGTGCGGGTCTTTATTTTTTCTTCGCAGCTCTTAACTTACTTTTCTGGGTGTGATGATAACTGACATGACCACTCCATCATCTTCATCAGTAGCTTGGGGCGAAGCAACAAAGACAGGCTCAGACGGGTACAATCCGGGGTAACGCCACACCTAGACAGGGAGAGATTACATAAACATCCCCTTTCACTCGGAGCTGTTTCATGTTATAAAACCAACTCCCAACCCGCTGGCCTCAGTGATAGAGAGACAGCGGTAGACGTAACTTTGATGTGATAATACCCGGCCCCAGTTAACAATGAGGTCTCCCTAAGTAGTCTTTGATTAATAGAGACCTTAAGCTCCTTGGTGTGGACATCCATCTTGAGCAGGGAGTCGCTGAAGACATTTCCAAAGCCGCAGGAGTAGAAGTAGCGGTAAGGTCTGCCGTTGTGCTTCTCATAGTTGATCTGAGGGAACTCGAGGCCGCCGTATTGCAGCAGCTCGTCGTCGTGAAGCTCCTCGTGGGTCATGTAAACCTGAAGGAAAAAGTTGGTGCAGCTTTTACATTTTAGCCCCAAAAAATATCACAGTAATGCACACCAGCACACCTGAATTACTGTAAGCTGCGAGGGCTAGAATCAATACTGCATTATTCTCTAAAACAGGTATATGGATACCTAAACAAGATCCTGGAAATTCATTTCAAACTTTCACAAGAATAAATCAATTTCTTCTAATTTCACTCTAAAAAATATATGTACCTCCATTTGCAATACAAGCCTATATTGTTTTATAATTCTTCAGTGTCTGTGGAAGCCAGCAGCATTTCTATAGCCGTTTCTCACTGAGAACTAAAACTGAGGAGAGTGTCACTCAGGTAGTCATGACAACTAAAACACCACACTTTCTATTACATTTCAGACGTATTCCATCACAAGAAAATGTTGGACTGTCGGTGTGTGCGTGCGCAATTGTGAATGGCAATTGTTCAGCCCCACTGTGGACTCATTTTGACATCACTTTTCTAACTGCCTTAAGTTATAAAACGACTATTGCAGAAAGTACCCTAAGTGTCTCTACGAGCTGGATAATTGCTCAGTTGGAGCGTGTGGGAGTGAATTGGCTGCATTCATCATGATTATAGGTCTCACTCTTTGCTTGATTCCAGGAAAACCGTATCGAGCATTATGTACAGTATAACATATGACTTCGTATGCAAGATGAGTGTTCTCCACTAAGATTAAACGTACCTCGCCTGGTTTTGTCATGGTTGCTGTGGCTTTAAAGCCATTGAGAGTGACAAGGTTTTGGTCCAAAGGAGTTTTCTTGTCCACAGTCAGGGGTAGGACGTATCTTCTTGGGAGGTTTCTGCACAGCGAGTTGTAAAACTGTCAAAAGAAATCAGGCAGACATGAGAAACTGTGAGTGTGGCTCCTTTGATTGAAAGGTGAATTGCGACCTCAGGAACAATCAGATCAAAAACCAGCCAAGTTGCCAGGATATAATGTTAGCAGTCACGATTCTGCAAACCAAAGATAAAGCTGTGTACTGTCCTGTACAACATGTGCCATATCATGTTCCCATTACATATCTGTTAACTGCCTTCATATCAGGAGGTGGAGTTGCCCAGAGGGATACTAAATACCAACAAAAAGCCATGTTCTTACATGGTAGTGATATTGTTAGGAGGCGTTTCTACATATGAAAATTTAAATGATTATGTTTTGATGAAAATGCTTCCCCACATTTGAAATAGCAGAGATTTGAAAAAGCTTATTGAATCGGAAGCCGACCAATTCATGATCGACAACAGAAAGGAACAAGAAGAGAATATAAGGTATCATTCAACTGTGTCGGCCAGAGAGACAGACTTTGCTAAGAGAGAAAGATGAGATAACCTTGGTGAAAAAGATGGAAGAGAAACTAAGCAACCTCTTTAAAAGCTTGCTAATAGATGGACGTTTTGTGGACAGTTTTAAAGTAGGTCAAAACTGAATGGATGGGTCGATGGCAAGAATGTAAACTAGCAATGGGGAAGAGAGAATCATTATATACTTCTCTGACAAATGCTTCCACTGAAATAGTCCAGTAAAAGCCAGCACGTAAATCTGCCTCTGCTCATGAGAAATTATCAGTCAATATGCATGACTATTGGATTACGTCTGTGTTAGTATATGATTCTGAGTCAAACTGGGTGCGTTTACCTTGTCCATTTCCTCTCCTGAGCCTTTGCGGAGGTTCTCCAGCGTGAAGTCTCCGATGGAGTCGCCATCATCTCCGCAGCACATGTCCATAACCAAGAACCCGTTGTCTTCATAGGCATTGATCTGATGCAGCGTGAACATGGGTGCTGCACGGTAACTCACCTCGCTCACCTGTTATTGGTAAAATAAAAATGCCATGAAGGCAATCAAGAAAGAGTTCCTGTGTCGGTGCTTCTCGCTCTCCTCGCAGGCACTGCTATTACTGCGTCGCACCTTCACATTATGAAAGTTTGATATTGTATGCTTAATGGGTATGCTGTGTAATGAGATGAGAAAATTGAGAGTAACAATGTATGAGAAAAGGCTATGCCATCAAAGTGTGACTTCATCAAAATAAATAAGGAAAGAACCTCACCATGCGTGAAGAGATTAGCTTGCAGTTTCCCTTTTTTTTTTTGTTCTGAGTGTTCAGCAAATGAGCAAGTATGCTTCCTATTTCACTCTGGTGAAGTATGTCTACTCCTGTGCAGGGAGCTAACCCGAACCCACCTTGCCAGTGTGCCTGTTGACCAAGTGGAAGACGGTGTCATACTTAGGCTCCCAGGTCATGACCTTGTGGAAGCTCTTGCCCTGGATTCTGTACAGCATGAACTTGAGCAGGTCCAGCTTGATCGGCTGCTCGATGAAAACGATGTAGTTCTCCGACATGACTGAGGAGAGAGGGAGGGAGGTGATTGGCTGATTTATTTAGTTTTTTTAGCTCATATACTGTGGACCTGCTGTGTCATGGTGGGATGATGAACTTAAATGTTATTGCGTGATTCTGATTCTGTTTACTAGTTTCTAGTTTTTGCAATGCCCCACTGGTATGCCTCAGATATTTTCCTAAATATGCATGAACTGGGTCAAAGATAATTATTTCAGGGTGCGACACTAATTTGGATTTTTTTCTTTTTTTTTTTTTAAATAGGGCATTCATGTCTGTATATGTAAACTGAAAATGAGTTTGTAAGTGGCCCCATGTTGTTTAATTGGACCAGTAATGGAAAATCTGTGAAAAGGATCTTTTTCTGAAGTCATTTCCCTTTTCGCGGGAGGCCACATCCACTGTTGCTCGTTTATTAGCTGGCCAGTTTGCAAAATTATTCTTTCTTGTCTCAGCACCAGCCCTTCCTGACATGAGGGAAAAATATACCCCCCTCCTATCTACTGTAACTCTACTGGCAGAAGTAATTATGTGGTGCCTTGTATAGCCGTACAATGTTCCATCACTTGTTAGATTCCTCGGTGCCAGACAGTCTGACAAAGCAAGGGTGGTCTGCTGGAAATATAGACTGAGATATAATCAGTGAACTGGTGCAGTATGAAAACCAAATGGGGCAACATTGTGTTAGATCAAGCCTAATGAAGTCAGGACAGCATAAGCTGATTGGCATCAGCATAATGCATCATTATCAGTAGCTTTTTTTTATCAGCTGCTTGGATGACTATTAATACAGTGATGGAATTTGTATTTGTGCTTTACTGGAGTATTTCCATTTTCTGCTTCTTTATTATTCTGTTCTAATAAATTTGCCAGGCTAATATTCTCCTTTGTACACTACATTTATTGGATCGCTTTATTTTCTAGTTACCTTGCAGACTGCATGCCACATCAGACCCAAAGTAGCATAATCTAAAAAAAAATGTATTACCACTGCCAAGGACGTCATGTTTTCATCAGAGTCTGTTTGTTGGTTGGTTTGTCAGCAGGATTACACCGAAACCAATGAAAGGATTTCCACGAAACTCGGATGGAGGACTGGCCTCAGCCCAAAACAGACCTTTATTACCTTTATGTGCGGATCTAGATAAAAGGGCAGATCCAGGAATTTTATTCTTAATGTCTTTATCATTGCACATTGTGTTTTTAATACCTTCATTAATTTCATTAGCATCACTCTTACTGAAAGAAACCAGGCATATTTATGTGAGTGAGTACGATTCGAAGTGGATCTGGTAAGATTAAATTACAGTTTAGCAGTTACTGGTGGTTTAAAATGGATTTGGATTAAAGGGGATTGTTTGGCTCGGGAGGAGGGATCCACTGTATTGATTGCCACTCATCAGAAAAATGCCAAATATCAGATCTTATAATTGGCAAGGCCATCAGTAGACCCATAGTGTACAGTCCTAAACCACCCCAAACACCACATTGTAGCACACGTGCTGTGTGCTGAGCTTTTGCTACTGTCGACTTCCCCAAGATCTAATATTCATGTATTTGTTTATTAGGGGGGATTAAGTCTCCCAGCAGGAAAAATAACTCCACTGGGAGAAGTGATTCTTTAAGAGCATCCTGAAAACGAGCAGAGCACACACCAAACCTAACTGTATAAACATCTGCTACAAAGGCTGTTGACGTAAAATATGGACACACAACAGTTTGCAATCAAGCAGAAAGCTACGCAAATTATCCTGATACTGTATGTTCCCAGGGGAAAAAAAGTTGATTGTGTCTTTTTAATACAGTTAATATTTTTTTGCAAAAGTAGGAGAGAAAGTGTGTCCTGTGAGTCAGAGGCAGAGTTATAGACAGAGAGAGATAGTGTGAGCTGAAACAGAAATACAAAGGAGCTGTGATTGACAAAAAAAGAAGCAGGATGAGACTAGAATTCACATTAGCAATTAATAAGGGTTAGCTGCAAAAAAAAAAAAAAACTGTGACGCTCTCTCTCGCTGAGTAGACTCTCCCTGTCAGTGCAGGGGTAAAACAAAGTGTTTCATAGAATTCATTAATTCCACATCAGTACACGTGCAGGATGTGGACTCCTCAAAAAAGCTGAGGCCTGTTTGTTATACTGAGGTTTAAATCTCACCAAAGCTGTGATAATAGGAGGGTTTCCTGGGTTCGGCTGCAGGGATGGAGCAGATCACTTCAGCTCCAGCGAAGTCTGGAGAATCTGCCTTTGCCGCATTCTCGTCAGGTGGAGGCACACGGATGATGTTGTAGAAGAAACCTGAGGAGGCCCAGAAACTAGTGATGTGGTGCAGCAGGATGGGTCACATCAAATGCAGGTGTATATGGCTTAATAGGTGGACAGGTGGGAAGCAAGGAGGCAAGGAGTGAAGGAAGGTTACCTCCTTTGCCGTAGGAGTTGCCCATGTTGTACGTGGCCCCGTCTGTGCCATAGTGTGGGTGAGCAGTAGCTGAGTTGACAGCAATGTATTGAGTCCAGTCCACCTTAGAATGGACAGCATCATCCTCTTTATTATCCTGATCATCGTTATCGACAGGCACTCATTTTCCTCATCTCTATCCTCTGACAGTTTATCAGCATTAGCATTCAAAGGGGACGTTACTCAGACTCACCTTCTCCTTCGTCTCCAGGCTCTGCGGGTCGACTCGTCTCATGTAGTTGGTTTCTGTGCTGACATAATAGTCTCCTTTGTACTTGACAAAGTTCACACTGGCGTTATCTGTGGCCTCTATTCACACATACAAATGTCAGGAACATATTAAATACAGCAGTTAAGCGAGATCATTGTTCTCAATGATATCAGTGGAAACTACCATTCATTTGTTCCTACTTGACTTTTCAGAGTTTTTTTTTTTTTACGTCATGCACCGGATTGATCTTTCCGTAACAGACAACTACACACAAATACTGACTTGTTTTCCATTTACCTTAATAAAAACACAATCTAATGTAATACCAGTTTTCACCAGGCTGCAATATACAATACAGCTCATTCAGTTGAGGGCATGTGCCCTGAAGAAAGACATGCTGTGATTTAGTTTTCACTGACTTGTCCCTTGTAATCTGGCACAGCTGCCTTGTTACCACGGCACAAATGAACTGAATACTTTAAATGGTGCATTTTGCACTGCTGGTGTACTGAGGCGAATCACACAGGGAATACGCAATATGTAAAGAAGACACACATACTGGGAATCTGAAAGCGTGAAAAGAAGCGTGCGAAGATGTTCTTGCACGGATCAGGCATGGCTACTGTGCCAAACTCCGACACCACGATGCGGTTCTTCTCCGAGTTGCGGACGTACGAGTCGCTCCGCAGGAATCGACTGCTGTAGGTAACGTCGCCGTCACGGATGTGGAAGCGGTGCATCATGGCCATGCCGTCAAACCAGTGGGTGTATCTGAGAGAGGGGAAAAAGAACCATTGGATTTCTCAGCAGGTTATTCGTGTAAGTCAAGGTAGAGAGAGTGATTGGATTGGGAATTTCCATGGGTGAACCATATTACTACAGGGTTGTAAATCTGAGAGTCACACCTGAGTAAATTCATATTGTGTTGAAACAGTGTCTCTTCAGTTAATCCACCCAATATCTCCGAACTGTACATCCAGAGTAATGCTTTCTTTTTTGCACGCTGCCATTCCAATAAAGCTCACTTAATTCAAGTCATTTTGTGAGCTGTACACCTTTGGCCATGATGTTGGCCCCTCCACAGTGCTTCTCAAATACCTGTCTTTGCCAAATTCAAACTTCCCAGGACCATTCCTCAGGAAGCTCCCGTTGACCCAGAATGGAATTCTCCCTGTGATGGTGGTGGGGATGGGATCAGGGGTTTCCTCCACAGAACGCACCAGAGGCGCCATGCTCTCCAGGCCTTTGGCGAGCGGACATCGCTCCCTGCTTGGTACTGAGGAGGAGGAGGAGGAGGAGGAGGAGAGGTTTTGATTAAAGGAGACTGTAAATCCTGTAAGATATCTAAATACAATCATGATAGAACCCAGAGGTGCTTTAGGTAGATTTGTAAGGTGTCTGTACTATAATTGTGTGGCCTGGCAAAAAAAGACAGGAATGGGCACAGGATTGCATTTTATGTGGGTCTTTATTCCCCAACTTAACTTACAAAATGAATAAGAACGGTGCTAATGCTGTTGAGATGAGGATTGTAGATAACTACAGTGGTAAGTGTAAAGGATAGTAACCTTGCCTTTATGTGGTCAACACAGGTACTCAAACTATTCACTCCAGCACTCTGATAACACCGGTGCAGGAGAACCACTCATCAACAGATATGCACCTATAATGTGGACTGTCTAGCTCACTGTCTGAGTGGATTAGAACGACCAACTACACAACCGTGACAAAAACAGACTGAACAGACACATCCTAAACACTATAGACAATACACACCTGGAACTGTACAGCTGTTCATTCTTTTCCCTCCACGTGAGATGAAACACCGAACAGGTTTTAAAGACCTCAGTCATCAAGCGCTGCACAGCAAGTTTGTTTACTTTCACTTTAGTCTGTCTACAGTCTCAGGGGAACTCAGTGCTCTCGCGGGTCTTGCCCTGCACTGAAGTGACGGCTTCATCTCAGCATGCAGAGATTAGCTTTTACAATAATAATGCCTCAAGTTTATCATGGTATGAACTAAAAATAAACCCTATTAGCAGTTTTACTTTTATTCCCTACAGTTTAACACACTGTCTCCATGTGCTTTCTACTCCTTACATTTTCAAAGTACTTATTGATGGGAATTACTGTTTATTTTCATTTTGGGGAGAAATGGGGTGTGTTGGCTTCACCTGCAGCCCTCTCCCTGAATTTTCTTATTTTCTCGCTTTGTTGCTGTGCTCTTGCTGCTTTACCAACCCAAATGTTGGTAATTGACATCCTGGGAATGAGACTTTACAATCAACTATCTTTCTGGTGCTTTTTCATACAGCTCGGACAAATCCCACCGATTCGTTCTTTAGGTTTAATAATCTTTGAATTGAATCAGTGAGCTTGGCACAGGCATGGTCGGTAGAAGTGTCCTTTAGAGGGATACTTTTTACTTTTACACTTTCAGTACATTTCGGAGCGTGTACTTTCTAACTTCTGCTTGAGAAAGAATGTGTGTTCTTCTGCCACTTCTGATAGCACTTGAGCCCCACAATCTCAGACCTCTCTCTCTCTCTCTCTCACACACACACACACACACACACACACACACACACACACACACAAAAAACACAGAGAGACACAGCTAGATCTCTGCAGACTTGTACCGGCAAGGTGTGGTGCTGTGAACCATTTATAGCTATGGAACTTTGAGGAAGTGTGAATGAGGAAATGATGTGAGACCCTAAAGAAAACCATTTGTTAGCAGTCAGCTGATAGCAGCAATGAAGCAATTTCACTCGCGGGCTTGAAGACACTAGCACAATCAATTTTAGGGAAGTGGCGGGATTGTGATTGTGCCTCACATGTTCAAATTAACATGGTTCAAATTGAAAAATCTAAACTAAGTCATTAACCAAATTGGTCTGAGTGTGCCGTCAATAAAAAGCATGTAACACTTTCTAACTTCATCCTTCTGTTCTCGCCCCAGCAGCTGTGTTACCTACCAAACTACACAAGTGATAAAGGTTTAGTGAGAAACACGTGATCTCCTCGCAGGAGAGCTCATGTACTGTTACAGCTCCTGCGTGGATATGTTCATGGCTCTTTGGGGTCATGCCCTGTGAATGACACCTGCACTATCTACCGTCTTATCTGTTATCCAATAACCAATTTGTGGTCATTACCTCATATCTCCGCACATAACCGAGACTGTAAAATGTATGAGCGTTGCGTGATTAACAAAAGCAAATCATGGTGGTTCAATACGGAGACCCCATGCTGAGTTCTACTACTATGTGAATTGTTATTGCAGCCAATCGGCAGAGGCAGAATTTTGTTCATTCCCGTGACAGCAGCACAACGGACAATAAAAGTGAGAATGTGCAATAGAGAGATAACCGCTGTAGGCTTTAACAATCGCTTACAATGTTGACTTTGTGAGTTTTGATGTGATTACTGCAGCATTGCAAATGATGCCTGAATGCGTGCTGACATTTTGGTGGGGGGGGGTTCATGTAGTTTCCTACTGCTGCATATAAAATTGAGTCTCTTGAAAACAAAACTGCGACACTGACGAGCTCAGAGCTGGTGTGGATAATAGCTTCAGGTATTGCTTTTTTGTATCTTTCACTTTTGGTAATCACAGTTGCAACAGTAGTTTATTTGTAACAGCTATTGCTTTAACAAACTCTTTTCCTCACGACACCCACAGCATGTCAGTGTGCGGGTAAATTACCTTGTTGGAATTAGCTGTCATATTCCTGCCCATCTTTTTAATTTCTGTTCTTTTCATTTCCACCGTGCAGGGACCTGTTCGACAGATTTCTGCCTTTGGTTCACAGCTGAGAATGACTAAAAGCTGTTAATGAGACATTGTGCATATACCGTCAAAAGCTCTGATTCGACAGGAGACCATAGAGAAGGAACAATAGAAAATGCCAACGTGCTACATTCTAAACCACATTGTTCCAATGCACCCATCTGTGTGTATGTTTGTTTCTGTGTGCAATATGAGGGGTTTTCAATGACATGCTATTGTTTATTCCTGCTCCCTGCAACACACCAGCACTGCTACAATTGTGCACACTTGTTGAATGTGGATTCAGTTAGTCATGCCCATTCCTCCGAATAAATGATAAACTCCCCAGCAAGGAAAATGTTCCCCCTTCTTCTAAAAACCATGCAAACTAAACATCTTTGTTTTTTTCATCTTCATCCAATATGAATAGCACACTGAATTTATAACTCATCAACAGCCTTGATTCATTCTTCAATTGTTATGTGTGTGCAGGTCTACTCACTGCTGGTTGTCTCTCTGCTCTTGGACATGGCTGGTTGCTTTGTGGAGTCGATCAGACAAACACAGGGGATTTATACGAGCTCTGGGGGAGGCCTTTGAACCTTTTGTCACTCGTCAGGTAAAGGAAGTAATCCCTGGCACTAAACAACAGTAAGGTGGGGTATTGACTGTGTAATTAAACCAGTGCGGACTGCATCTGGAAACTCTGTTGCTCAAATTAGACTCACCTCATGTGATTAATTAACACTTGTTAGATCATCAGATAACGGATGTTAATTCACAGTTACATTAATTGATTGCAACGAAATTAAGTAGATTCCAGTTACATGAAACCTGTATGTTTGCTCAGCCTCTCCACAAGCAGAACAGTACCTGTTTCCATAGGAAAATGATCTATCTTTAAAATAAAAGTGGTTGTCGAATGCAAACATTTACCTAATAAGCATGTCAGAAATACAGTTACATAACTCTGACATGTTAATGTGGTCAATTTATAGTTAATGAGTAAATGCTAATCAGTGAGCCCTGTCTCATTCAAGTCTAAAGCTTCTGTGCAAGCAGTGTAAACATCAGTGCTTCTCCGGGGTGCTCCGATCTCCAAGACTGGACGCTAGCTGCAGGGCTTACTGAGCTAACTAGCAGGAGCTGCTATTGTTGGCAGCAGTTGTGCAGCCGTGGTTACACTAGCAATACACTGCTTCCTAGTAGTTTTTAGGATGATTTTGACAGATTGGGAATTGTTACATATTGCACCTGTGATGCATATACATTACCATCTGAAGTCACTTGATTAACATTCCTTCACTGATGATCTATTAAGTGTAAACTTATCACATTCTGTCATAGTAATCATTTGTTTATGTGAGCAACAGGAATTCATGATACATCCTGCATTGATACATGCATTAATCATCAAGAGTTGTACATTCGTTAAACAGAACTTAAGCATATGTTTTGTACACAGAGTATATCTAGTTACCATAGGGTACATACTGTGTACACATTTGCCAACCTTTAGATTATCTATAGTACTTAGTCCATGTACTTGGTGCACGTTTGCTACCATTATCTAATCTCACTATGCATTGTTTATCTTCATGCAGTTTGGGTCAAGTATATCACACAGCAGTCAGGGCTCATACACATTTTTGCTGAATCAAACTACATAAAATGTCCATAATAACTGGGATGTATGTGTCTTGCATCTTGTCAGCCATCTTTAGCCCTGTGTTGTCTGGAAACTCATGACTTAGGTTGAGTGTTCAAAGGAAAGTTGCAAAATAGTTAGCTGCTATTTAAATCTATATAGAGCAACAACCAAACAAAGTTAATGAGACTTTTTTGCCAATGACCACTCAGTGTTAATTGCTTGGGAAATACTCAGCTTATGTGTCCAATTCTGGTAAGCACTACTATTTAAGTTCAATGACATTGCAAGCTTCACTAAACCCTAAATAACCCTGCACAGCGCAAAAACAGGCCTCCAGGATCTTAAATAGTTGTGCTACTTCCAAAACCAAATTGCTATGATTAACTCCACAGACATGTGTGTGTATAAATTACATGACATGCTGTAATGAAGAAGAACTATACTCAGAGGGAGAACACTCAAATGTGGAGAAAGACAGATTAATAAAAAAGTAAATTGACAAATAACACCTAAATAACATGCAGGTCTCTTATATTCTGTTTCATAATTGTTTGGTAGAGGAATAAGGTTGCAGCAATACTTAGAAGTAAACTTTAAAACTGATATACTCACCCCCATGCCTAAAGTCGTGTGATGTTTTGTAGTCCACAAAACATTTCTGGTGCTTCACGGCAAAACAGCGTTGTAGGATTCTCCTAAATAACTGAAGTAGATGGTAGTAAACTTTTTAACTGTAAAAAGAAATAAAATGAAACACATACAACCTGTCTGGTGTCATCCAAGTCCTGAGATCTAAAACTGGTTTGAAAAAGATGTCATTCAAACCCTTGTAAAGCTCATTCATCCACTCTGGAGAGGGTTTTAAATGCTTTTGGCTAAGCAATGAAGAATATGGCTTTGGAGGGGGGGTGTTTATTTTTTTTATGTTTTAAAAGGAAAATCATTCCGAAGGAACAGTGGGAGAAGTTTGTGCCCAGGGACCATGGATCTAAACCATTCCCCCGGTCAAGGACAAGATCAGCTAGTGTGCATGTTGTGATGTTGTAGAACCTGCAAAGAACATGCAAACCCTGCACAGAAGGATCCAGCTGGAGCAGGATTCAAACACATGGACCTTCTTGCTGTGATGCAACAGCGTTTATCACTGCAGCCCCGAGCTGCCTGCTGCTGCCACCTGACTTTGTATCTGCACAGCGGTGATACTGTTGGTAATGGCTGAATTTTCATTTTTGGATGACCTTTTTCCTTCAAGGCTAAAATCACATTTGTGTGAATGCCAAATTAATTAGTATTAGCAGCGTTTGAGATTTCTTAATAAATATCTGTTTGTGGAGTTAATAATCACTGTGGTGTAGGAGTTAGAATACACCAGAAGACACTCCAAGGGTTTCATGTACATTACGAGAAGGCTGTACAGGTTCAGACTTACAAATGTGTTCCTTTTGGAAATACTGAATAACAGAATAATGGAAAAAACATTTTAATTTGCTATAATATAGCTACATAACACACAATACAAGCTGTATTTGGGACGCTTAAAGTCCTCCTTCGTGCACAGCGTATCAGTGCAACATCTGATATAGAGATATCATTTATTTCAAACAGAGAATAAAGTCAACAGCCAAACTATGAACTAAAAAAGCTCCTGTGTGTCTGTAGCATAGAATTAACTTGTGAAATTCACGTACTAGGAATACGTGTTTATACACGTCAGTTCCAAATTACGGAAGTAAATCAATGTCCTACAGGCACCGTCTAAGGCACACATCCAGTCTAGCAAGTCAAATGAAAGGGTAGCTCAGGCTATGTCATCTGAGCCACTGATGTCACTCAGTGGCTAAGCGGCATCGTGGGTAATGTAGGCACACGGTTTTTTAAAGCAGTTCACTGGTCGAGCTTTCCAGTCCGAACAATGTTAGACAGTTTGCAAATAAATGATCAAAATCGATACAGCGGAACCAGAGATACTGCTTTTATTATTCACTGCTATCTTCTTTCTTAGAAAAGAAAAAAACTCTTTCTCATGCCTCTATTACCCACAATGCAGCTTAGACATTGAGTGACATCACTGGTGGCAAATCATCAGATTACATGCATCTTCCTCTGGAGCCACAAAAAGCTTTATACTTTTCAGATATGCAGTAGTACTCTCCAAGACCTGGAAACACACATTATTGAAAAAATATTATTGGAGTCACCCCAATATATCCATCAGATCTACTGGAATGAACTATCAGACAAACAAAACAAGCCAGTACACCAGTTACCCATTCAAAGTAGCTCCTGACATGGTCTCCAGTGAAACTGGGCTGGGCTGCTGTGCCTGGAACATGGGTAACTGAGGGTTGATTTATTTGTCACAGAAAAAAGGCAGCGAGGAGAAAATATAAACATCCACTGAAAATATAAACATGGAGTGACTGTAAACTATTAGCATACACGAGAGAGTACGAGCCTCATATGCCAAATCAAATAAATAATTCATTCAAGCTGTAAGTACTTCTAAACACTACAGCACTGTACGGAGCGAGACAGACTGCACCCAGCCCCAGTACTCCCATGCTACTCTCTCCCACTCAGCATGAAAGACATGGAAATCTGGCAAGTACATACAAGATCTGTGGGAAGACCAGTTCGGTCATGTGTGCTTGTGAGATTTAATTAAATCGGTAGTTCCCGACATGGGAGTTTTTTGAGGAATGATAAGCCAAAATGCTGAGAACAACAGTAAACCAAGACATCAAAATGAAAAAAACATATGCACCAAGAATCGGAAGGCGAAGGCAGGGGAGGATTTCTGTTACCATCAGTAGAAAGGATAATGATAAAAGCACATCAGCAGCAGACAGACGATGTTTGGATTTATATCAGCCCTCCAGCTCAAAACACACTGCCTGTGGCAAATAAGGAAGCCCCTGGAAAATACAGCTGTATATTTTTAAATAGGCAAAAAGCTTGACAATACGGATGTACATGGGATCAGACTGAGCTAAACATTATACTACTGCAACAAAACTAAAAGATCCAACACGCTGTGCAACGGCACACTACATACCAGTGGTGATGTTGTTGGATACAAAGAGGTATGCAAGGAAAGAAAAAAAACAAACACATACACACACAGCTGACTGCAGCCAACACCGCCGACCTGCCACAATAATGTTTATACTTTATTGCAAAATCTTTCTCCTTTGCTCCACATGGGGAAAGGCAATGGGCAGGACAGTGTTTACTGCCCCAGTGTGATATAACCCAACCATAAACCTCACACAGTGTCATTCAGGGTTCAGCTGCTGTTCTGATAGGGAAAACACGCAGAAGTTTACCTGTTACATACAGACCCCCAGGGGGGGTTTCAGTCGATGAGGCGTTCTGCTTTGCCCAGCCGTGAAACTAGTAGGCCTCATCCAACAACAAGACAGACCGCATCAGACTGCGTGTAAACATATTCAAGCTGCCAGTGGTGCCATTTAACTCAGCTGGTACAGCAGGTGTCCCATGTACAGAGGCTTTGTCCTCGCTGTGGCAGACAGGGGCTCAAGTCCCAGCCGGGGGCTCTTTGTGTCACTCCCCCTCTCTCTCATTCTGTTTCCTGTCTATCTCCAGTTGTTGTCTCGATAAAGCTGAGAAAAGGCCAAAAAAATATAAAAAAAACAAAAAACAAAAACCATGTTCAAGAGGTCAGGAGCAGATTCTGGAGATCAGAGGTTTTGAACTCTGTGATATTTAAGTTCAGGTTAATATGTTTAGCTGCAAAAACGCCATTACTCCTATCTCCTCTTGATTTCTCTTTTCTTTTCAAAGTAGTTATACCAATTCAGCACACACCTCGGTTCATTACAAGTGCAGTGTCATCTGGCCACTATCAAATTTAATGAACACAAGGGGTTTAATCAGAAAATGGAAAAGGAGGCCTCTATCCTGGACACTGGCCTGTAATAAGTTTGACAATGTTTTAGAGATTTGAAGAGTAATTTAAATTAGCCCTCAGTTAATTGGATATCGCAGCTGTGGAGAAGCTCACACACGCAGGAATGGACACACACATACACACACACATGCACACACACACACAAGTATACGCTTGTGGACGCTTGTTTTGTTGCTCTAATGGCCTTTCATGCATATTTTTTTTTTAAAAATCCTATCAACTATTTTCTCAAGTCTGCAAACGAGAAGGGAAGCTCTGTTGAAAGTTTGAAACCAAAACTTTAAAAACAACACTGTTTTGTAGATCCAGCTGTCATGAGTTACAAAGTATTCTCAGAGGTGTATGAAGCTCTCTTACTATCAGATCAGCATCAAAGTTTTGTCTGACCTCCTTTTCAGGTGCTGCAACCCAGTTAGACTCAGGATTGATTTTCTAAATGACTCAAAGCTTGGATGTTGTATCTTGCGGCAAACAGACACAACATATAGACTTCCTTTTATCTCTTTTGTAAAAGAAAATAACTCAAGTTTGGTTTCCAAACAGATAAATTGTCCCATCTAGTGGTGAGCTGGGAGAGTAAATCACTCATGAACAACAAGTCCCGCCTGCGGCCTAATGAAAAACGTTCTCTGAAATACTTTGCATTACAGCGGTGTTTGTTTAAGGTGGTCAGTGACTGGAGATAAGGCTCCTTTTAGCAGCGCATGTCACAACCTGATCCTGTCTAATGTGGTGACAGACCATCACCATAAACACCTTCAAGATAGTTACATACAAGCAAATTGTGTTCTAATGCTATAATTCCTCCTTCACCTTGTCTCCTGACTCCTGCCTGATTACTGCACCGCAACACCTCACCTTTATTGAGACATGTAATATTAGAGCCTTTGACAGATTTACAGTGAGAGCATGATGAGTCACCTGAGCCTGTGTCCTTGTTACCTTCATTGACTTTCTTCTATAAAGTTGTCTGTGTGTGTGTGTGTGTGTGTTTCAGGTCTGCCACGCCCCTCTCTGGATCAGCCACCCCTGAACTTCATTAAATCATCACTGGAGCCGTATTGCAACAGACAGAACCAGTGTTGCCTACCTTTTCATGGACATTCTAATCCACGTGTGACAGAAGGCAATGGCATATGAACATACGTTTGAATACAATTCACATGTAAACAGTTTGATTTCTTATATGGAAGTCTGTTTGTGAAAGAAGCAATTAGGCTCATTTCACATGATTTCATGTGCAATGATTTGTTTCCTTATGTGGAAGTCAGCGTCCAAGTCAAGAACCACCCAAACTGAGACCAAATCAAGACCAAACCAGGGAGAGACCGAGTCAACATGCCAGAGAACACGCAAGCCATAAGCCGTCTGGATCTGATTCTCATAAAAAACTGAACTAAGCTTCTTTTTCATTCACCTCTTTTGTCTCCATGTGTTTCCATGCATCTATGTTTTGCCATCGACCAAACACAGTATAATCTTTTGTGGAAGCGTCAGGTTTTCATGTCTCGTCTTCCTATAGAAAACAACACTGAGTACACTATATAAAAAAACAGTCATTCCCTACAGTTGTGTTTTTGACTGGCCTGGAAATAAAATCCAGTCATCTTTGTCTGAGATCGAGATAAGGCTGAGACAAAATGCGGTCGACTCCGAGACGAGACCGAGACCTTTAAAAAGTCACCTTGAGACCAAGAACAATCTCTGTGTAGCTGTTTGTCGGTCTAGTGCAGCTGTTGAAGAGTTTGTTGTTATTAGTTCAACTCTGTTTTTGATATTTTCTACCTTGATACGGCTCAGTTTAACCCATTTTT
The DNA here is from genome assembly GCF_904848185.1 of Acanthopagrus latus. Lineage (NCBI taxonomy): Eukaryota > Metazoa > Chordata > Actinopteri > Spariformes > Sparidae > Acanthopagrus > Acanthopagrus latus. The sequence goes on along the minus strand of NC_051043.1, from coordinate 8,314,974 downwards.
TGTCTTTGCTGTCTAGCTGGTATGAATGCCCTTTTTAATTAATTTTTGGCAACTTTAAAGGAGCCTGATGGGGATTCTCTGCTGTTTATTTTGCTTACCCTTTCCCTCCTGTTTTGTGGTTTGCAAGAGAGCTCGGTATTGTCTTTCTGTTTGATTCTGTAGACCAATTAAGTTTTGATTTTCTAGTTAGTGTGGGGTGCTGTTCATTATTTTGGCCTTGAGGCTTTATTTGTATCCATTTCTGCGGTGTTAGTCGGCTTATCTTTGCTAATCATTTTTCTGTGAATCAGTCTCATTCATTGCAGACTAGAAGTGTTTGAGGAGCCTTTCTTGTGCTTTTGGTCCCACATTTGCAAAGGTTTTGAATAACACTGTTTGGTGTCTCCCTATCAGTAATAATAATAAAAAAGGATGTAACACATTTTACTTCACAACAGAAACATGGACTAGACTCCAACACCAAGACTGTTTGAATGCGGCATGTGTTGAGTGTCATGTTTGGTCATACGTTTGGTCAGTCAGCGTGTCTCACACCCCTGGCACAGCAGAATTCACTGCAGAACGGTGTACGTTTCAAATCAAAAAGATTTGAGTGAAGCTGTCGATATTTTCTGCTCCAGCGACACCATCTGTTCCTCTTTGTCCTAGTTATTTATCATAGTAGTGCCTCCAAGATGGATTTTTATTTTACATTTCGGAGAAAACAGGCATCCACCTGTAATCCAGATGTTGGCTTCCCATGCTGTTATGCAAGCATTTAATTCCAGGTTTCATGGAAATAGAATTTGTCACAGAAAGGAGTGAAGGTGAGTTAAGAAAATAGATGGTTAGATCATGTAGAGGTTGTCTAGTATGTCTCCCCAGCATGCACACACATCCATATACTGTGCATGTATACATGTGAGCCCCCCTGAATGCACACATCCACTGCAAAGTAACGGAGCATACATTGCAGCCCTACATGAAGGTCATGGGAAATGTTCCAGAAAGCACACCTGTGTGATTCGTCATTCGCCCAGTTGCACTGACCCTCATTGCCATTGGTCGACCTCCGTCCCTGGAGGCCTTAACAGACCAATGAGACTGTGTGTTGCCGCATTCAGTGCGGGTGTTGCCTGTGGTAGAAAGTTTAAAAGAGATTGTGTGTCCTGCCGTCCCCAAGCAGAAGCATCAATCAACATGATCCCCATTGTGCTGGCCTCAGTGCTCATTGCTAGCGGTAAGAACATCTGGCATTCTCTAATTCTTTGTGTAATTGGCTCTGTGTGTTTGCAAGTTTGCTCGAGTGAGTGTGTGTTTGCCTGCACAATACCACACCGGGAGCTAGCACTGCGCAATTCTTTATTGGGAAGAAAAATGATGCAGTTTGTGCCTGATGTGGGAATCAAAATTAATTTCATTGTTCTCCTGCCTCACAAACACGCCGTGCCTCGTGTCCATCACACCCGTGTTTATATCTTCCTCGCACAGCCCTTGGGTGCGGCACCCCACCCATTCAGCCCCTGACTACCCGTGTGGTCAATGGAGTAGATGCCAAGCCCCACAGCTGGCCCTGGCAGGTATGCTAATATGTACACATCTGTCAGTGTTTTTACTTTTACTGGCAAACCTTACGGATTTGGCATCTGCTTGTTAGATTCAAGACCCAGTGGCTATTGAAGATTCTGTAATTAAATGGTTGCCTTTGAACTGAATCAGCAGCAAACTGCGATCTTACGCATCCACGACCTGCTTCGCATTGTTTCTGTTATGTTGTCCTTTTTCTTGTCTCCAGATCTCTCTGCAGTATGAGAGGGACAGTGAGTGGAGGCACACTTGTGGGGGATCTCTGATTGCTGCCAACTGGGTCATGACTGCTGCTCACTGCATCAAGTACGAGCATAAACACACAAGGACAAAAACACAACCACAGATTCCAACATCTACAAGTCACATACACACAGACCTCCAGTTAAATGTACTGTACTTACTCGGCACCAGACTACTTGTCTAATTCTAGACCCTAAACCCTGCTTACCCCTCATAGAAAATGAGGACTGGCAAGACATTAGGTCCAAAGGTTTCCAACCCAAATGTCACACTGATAAGAAAAAAAATATGCTCAAGGTCACCTGGGCCGCTGCCCGGGTCAAATCCTCATCTTGCCGCCACTTTTAATCATCAGTTTGAGCTTAAGAAATCGTTGAACTGCAAACTAAATCTTCTGTTTGGGTTGGCCTCAACAGTCTGCTCTCTCCCCCAGCACCAAGTTCAACTACAGGGTGTTTGTGGGCAAACACAACCTGGTCGAGGAAGAGGCTGGCTCCAAGGCCATCGTGCCTGAGAAGATTGTCGTCCATGAGAAATGGAACCCCATCTTTGTGGCCTTTGGGTAAGAGAAGCACCATCATACAGTATAAAAAGCAGCCTGAGACATATAGTACATCAAAATATGCTCTGCCTTGAAGAAGTGTACTGAGGCTCAAGCTCAAACCTTTTGTATTCAGATCGGTCAAGAACTTGGACACAATTTTCCTCACCTTTCAGACGCATCCCACTCTGTCCACTACTGTCCACGCTGGAATATGCAGCAGGACAAATAAGTGGGATTAGATCAGCCACTGAGATGATTTATTTGCATCTGTAGACATGAGAACAAAAGGAAAGACTGCAAAAGTGCAGATTGCACTTGTTCTCATTATCTTTTCTATCTCTGGAAGAACATTTTAAATTCCTCACCAGAGCAACCACCTCCCTAAGTCTCACTCTCTTTTGTCTTTCTTGCAGTAATGACATTGCCCTGATCAAGCTGTCTGAGTCTGTGCCTTTGACTGACCATGTGCAGTTGGGATGTATCCCTCCTGCTGAAACTGTGCTGTCCAACCTCTACCCCTGCTACATCACTGGATGGGGCAGGCTGTACAGTAAGTCGACTGCAATGTGTTTCTTTCCAGCTTAGAACCTGTGAAATGTCTTCATGTGATGGTGCAAGCACAACAGTTGGATTTAAATCCAGCTGTGAGTGAGTGTGTGTGATTTGGGTTACCCAGGGAAGCCTCCGAAATTGGGCTGAAAATCAAATGCTTGAGATTTTAGTTGAAACTTTTTCGGGCAAGGATTACTCCCAAATTGAAAATTTGGGTCGGGCTGTGAATTTGGCTCTCAGGGGAAATGCTGTAAACCAGATTTGACAGACGGCTAGTGTACGTGGATGATGGTAATGGACTCTGCCTGTGTGTTTTAGCCGGAGGCCCCATAGCTGATAAGCTGCAGCAGGCTTTGATGCCTGTGGCTGACTATGCCACCTGCTCCCAGCCTGACTGGTGGGGTATCGCTGTCAGGACCACCATGGTGTGCGCCGGTGGGGACGGAATTGTGGCTGGATGCAATGTAAGTTCATAACTTCTTTGTGTGAGCGTGCAAAAAGAAAGAGGAAAATGTAGTTATTTGTGTTCGCAGCTATTTCATTCTAATTGATCATACTTAAACTGTAAAACTTTAACAACCTGCTGTGGCTTCTGTACTCGATTATGCATGTGAAGAAAAACTGGAATCTGAATGCAGTGAGTGTGTTGGAATACACACATCTACAGAATCAAAGGGAAGGATTCTTTTTCATCACGCTCATGCTGCCTAGCTACCAGGAAAAATGGAGAAAAAAAAAGTGTCTTGTGACCACATGATACGTGGTGAAACAATGATTTTGATTCTCATGGTTGAGGCTTTCTTGCCAGTAAACCAGTAACTCCACCAAGAGAATAAAACATAGGCCCTCCTCCTTACTTTCTGTGTTCCAGGGTGATTCCGGCGGCCCTCTGAACTGCAAGAACGCCGATGGTGCCTGGGAGGTTCATGGCATTGCCAGCTTCGTCTCTGGTCTTGGTTGCAACTACGAGAAGAAGCCCACCGTCTTCACCAGGGTCTCTGCTTTCAACAGCTGGATCGACCAGGTAAGAAAGGAACAAACACATCCACCCTCCACCACCAGTTGGCTAAGGGTACTGAACTGAACTGAACTGAATATTTGTGCTTCCAGGTTATGATGAACAACTAAAGAAGATGGAGTGTCAATAAAGAAAACTTGGCAAGCTGCATTTCTGCTGTGTCTGTGTCTTGTTTGGGTCTGATAAACACACATCCAGATGAATGGCGAATGAAGCCTGAACCACAATACGCTGCGATAACTGATTAATGTGCCTTCCACTGATGCTTCCTACACATGCAAACAATGTCAACAAATGTCCAGCAGGTGTCCTCATACACTCGTGATTTGAAATTGGTTGTGACAGCTTCCCATAGCAGGATCCTTTGCAGAATGACCAATGATTCTGCCTTGGGGGGGGACTAAACAGATGTAATACACTGCAAATGGGCCAAATGGTATAAAAACAGGTGACTCAGCAATATGACAAATAACACCAAGTTGCATGTTGGATGATTTAGAGTTAAAGGTGAATGGTGTGTGTGCGTCATAAATTAGATTCTTCTTACAAGATATGAATCTAGTATTCCTGCTTTGCAACTGACCCGGTTTGCCCGCTTGCCCTCACTACGGGAGGACTTTATGAAAACCATAATATTCATCTTGGGAGTCTATCTTCCCTCCAGATAACAGTGCTCTGGAAAATGAACAAAGCTGGAATGACAAAATTCAGATTAACACTTCTGTCATATTTTTTTCCTCGCTGTGATGAGATGAGGACCAGAGAGTGGTGGTGGTGGTGGTGGGGGGGAATTAAGAAAGAAGTGAAATTGCCTCTCACTTCTGTCTGTTTTATCTCACTCTCCTTTCTCTTCTGTCACATTTGCGAGAGACACACATATTGATGAGTTTTGACAGTGTAATGGAAGTGTGAGAGCGTCTTCGTTGACATGAGAGGTAGTGATCAGACATGACGTGTCCTGCAAGAACAAGTAATAATCACTGTGCCCGTGTGTGTGTGTGTGTGTGTGTGTGTGTGTGTGTGTGTGTGTGTGTGTGTGTGTGTGTGTGTGTGTGTGTGTGGCCAGTGGTGGCATGCACGTGTGCCTGTGTGTATACAAAGAGCAGACACAGATAAAGGCAGTTTTACTGTGTGTCCGTGATTCTCCCAGGCTACATCTGAGTGTATATGATGAATCATTCCTCTGAAGCAGCATTCTCCGGAGTATCAGCCTCTGATCAGTGATAACCATCTATAAGCGCTCATGTAAGCTACAGCACAAGTACTGCTCCCTGACTCATTCAGCGTGGTTTGAGTGAAATGCGTATCAACGATTATTGCTTGTCTACATTTGAAATGCGTACATTAAAATACGTAATCGCAGTTTTTAAGAGCGCTGTGAATTGTTATTGTAAGTAGTGATGCTTTCTAGAGATCCAAGATACATATCAGACCAATACATTCCAGCCCTATATTGAGAAATTTATATTAACGGCTGTTTGTCGGTACTGGTGGAGTTACAGCCAATAAATATGGATGATAATACAAAGCAAAATTACTTTCATGGACTATACACTGCATTACACTCTGACACAATAGGTGAGGAAATGCATCTTTACAATTGGTTTGCAATCCACCTATAATCACAGAGAGGAAGAAGAAGAAGAGGAAGAAGAGGCGGAGGAGGTGGAGGAGGATGAGGAGGAGGGAATAAGTCTGCACAACAATAGTTAGACTAAGCAAGATGATGCAGACAATTTTGGAACAGTTTCTGACCGCAACATCTCCGACATGAATGTAGGTGCTAACTGCAAACAAAAATCCTTACGTCACATCAACAACGTGTTGCAGTAAACATGTATGTAACAATGTGATCCCTCCCTCTTACTAAAGTTACATAGTGCAGAAACAAGTGATGGTGGGCCGAGTGGCTGAGACAGAGACACCATTCACCCTGTTACAAGACACTGTACCATCAGAGTCATTTTGAAGCTGTTACTTCAAAGTAAAGTTACATGATGTTGCTTTTATAAATAAGACATTTCAGTTATCATTAACTGCAATCATACTGACGGCTTAAAATTTGCACATTTTCTGCTGTAGTAGCAGAGGATGCAGCTCAGTGTCAAACCCAAACGGTAACTTTGTATCCGGTGACACCAACAAATACTGGACAGCTGGCTGCCTGGGTCAAGGCCAAGGCAAAATCTGCTTTGTGTACCCACTAGTAACACTTTTTAGTGTCCTTCACACTGCACCAGCCTTCATCCCTGTTTGGCATCTGTCGGATCACAGATTTATAACAATAATTGTAAAGAGAGAGATGAGGAGATTCAGACCTGGTGGCTCTGGTGGTTAGCACTGCAGCCTACATCTATGTGGAGTTTGCATGTTCTCCCATTGTGAGTCCAGAGCAGGTTAGGTTTATTAGAAGCCCTCGTCAACTTCTCCGTCTGCCTACACTTAAAGGTTCAGTAGAGGCTTGTATCCACAGGGGTGTCGTTTGTCACGAGGTCATACAAGGCTTTCAGCTTTGCACGCTTGACTGAAACCACCCCACGTAAACCATGCAAAAGCTTACTGGCTGCACTTGGACTCCAATCATGAGCCACTGCTCCGGGACAGTTCAGGGGAGAAAACAAATTTGGTTGCAGAATCGGTCTCGGTGCAGGACGTCACTGATTTGCCTAAAGTAGCCACAATGCAATTTAATGCAAATGAGGAGCCAGCAACATGACGTCGACCCGTTGACCTGTCCTTCGAAACAGGATGCTCAGCTACCAGAATGCACTGCAGGGCTTTATCTACACAGACAATCAATGGGACTCGTCATGTGGACACAGTCTCCAAAATGTTAATTCACATGGGGCAAAGTTTCTGTAAATGAACGCATATTTCCACGTCAAGAATATTTTTTTTAATCCTTAGAAAGTAACAAGGTCTATAAATGAGGCCCCTGGACGGCCTTAATAAGTGGCCCCATGTCCTCGTTCAAGTTGCTGCACTTTTATAATTTTATTGATGTGGACATGAACTCATGACTATAGCTTTTTTTATTGTCAAAAAAATAAAAGACACTTTGATAATCTAACTCTCACTCTCTAGTCTTGGTCAGGCTCATTAAAAGTTCAGTCTAACCAGTAACCTACTGCAGAGTTGGGTGAATCTTCTCCTCCGCCCACTTACAGCAACCTCCTCCCAATGAATAGCTCCAGCGTCCCTGGTGCACCGTACTGATAACGCAGCCTAACACAGTGCATATGGAATAACGTAATACTGAGGGCATAATTCATCAAAACCTAACAAGATAATTAGGTTAAAGGGGATCTATGTAACAATTTGTAGCAATTTGCAAGTTAATCACTTTTTTATTGGCCATATGTGAGCGGATCGTAATGTGACGTGAAAAACGAGGCCTTCTCCGTCTCTCCTGGCTGTCTGTGCAAGCCTGTGGACGATTTTCTGCAACTTTACAAAAGGATGTGACTTCTGCGCACGTTCTCACGTGCCTCCTCTCTGTGCCTCTCTTGGCTTACAGAAAGCAAGAGTTAGTTTCGTGACGGAGTCCACGAACACAAACTAATGACTGGCTACAAGCACAGCACAGACGATCCACAGAGCCCCTTCAACACAGTCACCTACATTTGCTTAACAGTGTAATGACATCATCCAGACTATTAGTGAGTAAAATGTGACGTATAGCAGCTGAAAATGTCATACTGACAAATACTGTAATATAAGAACAATTTTGTAACTGAGGCTATTACATTATCATCACTATTATCAATAAACATTTCACAGAGAGGTTCTAACATGTTTTCATTCAATGTTTCAGGATTTACGACATTTTTGGCAGCGTTTCATTGCATTTATCATCTGGCACTTTTTGCATTGCCAGTCCCTACATTTACATTTAATCTAAACGCTGTACCTCTTGACGTATTGCTAATGTGTGCACCAATGTGGCACTCTGATTAAACTGAGTGCTCTCTGCAACTGCTCTTCTGCAGGACATTTTTTTTCCCCCCCTGAAGCAACTGGTGAGAATGAGGCCTCAAAAGGACGCTTTGTCCGTGCCTGAACCCTGTGGGTCAGGTTCCCCCCCTCCGGCACACACACACACAAAGGCACACACAAAAAGAGAGGCGACAGAGAGCGGGAGAAGACTCCCCACAGGACAGCCTGCTGTTGTGCTGAATACCAATGAGGAGAAGGAAAAGAGGGGGCAACAAGTTTAAGGTTTGTGCAGCTGCCTTTCAGCTTTTTGCAACTTGTTTCGAGTGCAGGGATGAAGGTGGATGTAAACCACTGCAGCTCTGCCAGGATGAGGCCAAAGTAGTCTTGATGGACACAGTGCAGTTTTGAGATGGTCCCTCAGAGTTTAACTATGACATCAAATCCATTATTTGTCATATCTCAACGAGGAGACATTACTTTAACCATTCATGATCAAGTTTCTTCTTTGCTTTCAATCTAGTTTTTTCTCTCTTGTCTCGTCTGAATGATTTTTGTTCTGTGCATGATGTTACATCGCTTCTTTTACTGTGTTGTGACTTTACAGACTGTTTGCGTTGTTGCATTATGGGGATGGGAAACTGAAATATTTAATACTGATTGCAATAAAAACATAAAAATAAAAAAAATAAAAAAACGCAAAAGGATCATGGTGAACTTTGGTGCTTATCGGGATGATCGTGAATCAAGATAATCGCGAGCGTCTTCACGTGAATGACTTGAACAGCTGTTTAGCTCGCTGACGTCCAGTTCTATAATGGTTCCCAGATTTATTCTGAATTGCCTAAGCCATGGCTGGATGGACGTTTTGCACATTGTATCTTCCACTGAGTGAGATCGAATTTGTATAAATACTATGAACGACACAGGGTTTAATTGATCCTATTGATATTTTTGCAGGCAGTCCTTATGATTTCTGCTGACTGATGACTTGTTTTCAATAAAAATGTGACGTAATGTGCATTAGAGATATTTGTTTCCTCCAAAAATTACAAGGTTTCCAGTATGTTTAAGTGCAATTTGGCTTTCATCTTAAAGATTCAAGAATGATATTGTGCATCGTAATAATGCTGGACAGGATAATTGTGACATTAAATCTTCCTATTCTCCCATGCCTGTTGGTTTGACCTTATGTACTCCGTGCAAGTGAGCTGGTGAGGATCTTCACCACGGTGTGAGAGGAAAAGCCCTTGATGGGATGTTCATGAGTCTCTGGTATAAATAGCTTTGTAGTAACAGAGGGAGGGAGGGAGGGAGGGATGGGCAGCGGAGGGGGGAGGGACTGAGGGATGATGGGCACCCTCCCTGACAGCAGCATCTCCGCTCCGTCGCGCTGCGCCCGTCAGCAGTCACAGGGAACCGGCCGGGACTCCGCCAGCTCCACTTCATTAGCGGTGCGCGCTGCCCACGGCCATATTGCCAAAAGACGGTCGTGGAGAGTTTGGTGACCCACTTCGAGACAAGAGAAAGTTCCCGCCTGACAGACAATTCGGGGAAGTTTGGGGAGACAGGGCGTTCCTTCTCAACATTTTTCGCAAACGTGTTTTGCAGCTGAGGCGCGCAGGGAGGATTACGGACACCAGAGACAAGAGTTGGGTAGGTCAGTGAAACATTCATGCGGCTGCAAGTGATACTGCAAGTTTGAACAGCAGAGTGCGTGTACAGCTACATTACTGAAACATCACTCTGCTCCGTGTCAAACTGCTGGCATTGAAACAATACTTACGTGAAAGTACAAACTGTTCTTCCCAAACGCTGCTCAGAGTGTTAGTTACTTTTTAATCGTTGGTGTTTGGTGCATTATCATCAGCGCGCGTTCAGACGAATGGTTACCTCTTCCTCCACAACTTCAGTCTGTGTAAATTGGGGCGTAATGCACTCGAAGAAATACAAGTCAAATACCCACAATAATCACTTGATTACAGTCGATTTGATTTGAGTTGATGTAATTAGTTACTTCCACCCCGGATAAACAGCAAGTAAGATGATGAAATACACACAGATGCAATCCAGTTTTGTTATGTTCATCTCCCAGCATCTGTTTCAGTTTCAAAGTGCATGGATGTGTTTTATAATTGCATGCAATATAGAATGATTTTCTATTATATCCACAATTTAAAAAGTAAGGCTACTAACAGGACAATTAGTACATAAATGTCTTTTTTTTTGCCCATTTCACCAACAATCAGTTGATTCTCAATAGTGATAAAACAGTGGCAGCACTCAACCTCCCAGTGAAGGCCATGCAGCGATGGTCTCAAGTGAGCTGGAGAGGAAGGAAGGAAGGAAGGAAGGAAGGAAGGTCAGCCACATGAGATGATAGTCTGCTGCAAGGTGATGCATTATGCACGAGCATGTGCCTGTTTTGCATGTGCAGGTGTGAGTTGAGTGTGGCTGCGCGCCTCCACGCACTCCCCATTTGGATGTCCCTGTACACAAGCATTCCTTGGTGCATGTAGGCTTGCATTTGCATCACATTACATGGGATAGTTTGCATGTCAACACAAAAGGCCTTTTATACCGGTCAGTGGTACCATTCACAAACACACAAATGCACAAGAGGGCACCCGCACACACTCATTATTGTGCACACAGTAGTTTGCTGTAGCATGGCTCCCGTCTCATCGTAAGGCTCGACTATTTCCTGCCACAGCCACAGAGTCATTACATAACAGATAGACTTTAGTTATCTGTGTATTGATTGTGACCTTGGGGAGTGAGTGTGTGTATGTGTGGTGGCTCAGTCATGTGCGTTCTGATCTTTGAGCCTCTGAATCTGCTAAACAAGCACATTATTTTGTGAAAGAGTTTGGACCTTTTTGGACTCTTCAGATGGACCGCAGCGTTCAGCAAACATGGTTTACCTGTCAAGAGCAGTAGTGCATCAAATTTGGCAGAATCCCAAGTGTCTGTTTTTTTTTGTAAAATTGGGACCCACAAACATTTTGGTATCCTGTGCTTGAAAATGAAACAAGATCTAGAGCTTAGACTTTAATTTCCTATTTGTGTTGTTTATGTTGTGTTTGAATTCAGCCCAGTCACAGGATCGAATGTTGGCAGTAAATGTTTCTGCGAACCTCCCAAAAGTTCCCTTTTTCAAGGTTGATTGTCTGCTTCTCCCAAAACAGCATGATTGTTGTTGGTTTGGTTTTGCCAGGAAAGATGCTTGGTTAGAGTTACAAGACAGCATCACAGTTTGGATTAGGATCAGATTGCAAATGTACCTACGTCATTATTGGTTAGTAACTTAAAATAACTCACTGCTGACTTCTGGTTTCACACAGGCTCTTGAATTGAAGTTGCCTTCGCTACATGGAGTTGTCATTCCTTACTTCCTCCTATTCAACTGTAATTATTACTGCAGCCACTAGAGGTCACTACCTACCAACAAACATAAATATGAGTTGCAATATCCTGCTTGATTTGATCTGTTTTTCTGTGGAGGACAGCCTCCATCATCTATGTATTGATCATATCATGTTCACATTACATATTAGTTACCTGACTGTCATGTCTGGAGGTGGAGGGGGTGGAGTTACTCGTCAAAAGTCCCACAAGCCCCTGACTACAGTTCATGTTTGCGTTTCAACGTTTATGAATATGAAACCGTTGGATGTTTTCGACAAGGGACCACAGCGTTTCAGCATCGGTAAGCAAGAAACCTCTGGACATTTTTAGGGGGACCTTGGGACATTTCTAGCCCTGCCTGTGGGGGGCAAAACAGCCATTATAATCCTGAATATAATGTTTTCCTCACCCTAACCCCCCTAAGTGTTCATTGTGCCTAAACCTACCAAAGCATAAGCACAGCCTTGTCAAGATAAAGCTGAAAATTATAGCTAAAGAAACGTTAAGCTGCAACATAACCGAGGTCTGCAGAAACATACAGCTAACATAACACTCTCGTGATTTGGTCGGTCTGACTACATCCACTCTCTTCCAGCGTGGTCACTAACAGAGCAACCTCGTGTTCAGAGGAAATGTATTTATCTCGCAAATGAGACCAAATCATCCTCGTAGTTATCAAAAACGTGCACGGTAATCATCTTCTATGGGGAAGTGCGAGTCATGAAGACGCGTTGTAATTGGTGATAATGAATATCTAGTGTTGCATGTTTTCTTGTTACATGCACTGCTGGTTGTCTGAAATCAATATAAGCACGCAGCCCTCTGTTCCAATACATGGCTCACACTCATTTGATTATTCTCTCTGGCACACCCAGACGCACACACACACACACACACACACACACACACACACACACATTCAGACGCTCCCCTGTCACATCTCTCCTTCCCCTAACATCCAACACATGCCTCACTTTTGCTCTAATTGAAATAGGGAAAAAGTGGATACGCTACATTTAGTATCTCCTGACTTCCCCGAAGAAGTTCTTAGGGATGTTTGGGAAATATTCTGCAAAACAACGAAGAGGAAGAAGTTTTATTGACAGTAATCCCAGATAGCGATTAAGAGGGTAATTCTCCCCACAGCGATGCCACCTGCATCCTGAGAGGGGCCCATCTGCTACAAACAGAGAGTGACTTCATGTGTTGGAGAGCAGATCAAATGCATCACTGCCACCTACTCTGACTAGGAGCCATCCATCTTTATTTGGCTTGGTCATAAAATGCCTATAAAGGGAAGGATAACTTTGAAATGAGTTCTCAACAGCAAGCTCGGACGGCTGCAGCGTTGCCCTCAGTTGGAGAGAGGAAATGTGCGGGCTCATTAGAAATGCATTAGAGGGAAGGGAGAGAGGTGTAGAGATGAGATGAGCTCGAGTTTTTATCTGTTAAAACTCTGAGAGGGAAAATATTCGCACTCTCCATCTCATGCTTGAACCGACTTCCCTCTCTCTCTACCTCTGCCTCGCTCTCTCTCTCTTTCTCTGTCAGTCTCCCACGCTCACACACACACACACACACACACACACCAGCACACCTCAGTGACCCATTTAATATCAGCCACAGAACTGGCAACTATATCCCCACGTGATCCTCCTGAAAACAAATTACTGCTGAAACTCATTCAAAAATAATTCGGCGAGAAAAAGTGCTTACTGGCACCTTCTTTATCAGTTTAATAACTTCATCCCTCTCACTGCCTGTGTAACAGAAACAAGAGTAAAAAGAGAAAAAAAAGGATGATTTTAACACAGAACTGCAGCCAAAAGGCACCTTTTTCTTGTCCCGCAATACAACCACAGATTATTATACACGACAATGTCTCTAGACTGAATCTGTCTCTTGTACAGTTCTGTATTTGACACTGCGAGAGCTTTCACCTCTTCTTAAATAGATGTTAAAACCCCTCATGTCGAGACAGGACATACGCACGCTGTTCCATACATAGCGTCAGCCGGGATAAAGCCACCTTGACACAGTGACTAGCTTGTCAGAGAGAAAGTAATCTTTACTGAGCTGATCACACCACTGGACTCAGCAGGCCCACGTGATCTGCAGGTTAACTGTAGCCAAGTATGCCAACACGCATGTGTGCGCGCGGGGCATTCGTGCGTGCTCAGTATGTTCATGTGGTGTCTTTCTTTTCCTGCAGAATCTGTGGAGCTGAAGTGCCCGACGTGGCAGCCGATCTGAGACGTGCCCCTGAGGTGTGATGTGAGCACAGTCGGCCATGGATCATGAAATGAGGCTGGGCCTGTCCGTGTGGGCCATCGTGGCCATCGCTTGCAACTCTGTGGTCGGCGTCCTTATTCTCATTCTCTTCGTCATCCTCTACAAGGCTTGCAAGGTGCCTTCACACCCGGAGAAAGTGCCAGTTTTAATAGCAGAGCCGCAGCAGAAGAAGGCGGAACAGAAGTACCTGCTGACTGCAGCCTGATGATGAACACACTGGCTTGAGATTTAGACCAAAAATTTGAATACGGGGTGTTTAGAAGAACACTTTTGTCGTTATTTTGTTTAACATACTGTTCACATTTCCCCATCAGCCCCGCATCCATGCCATTCAGAGGAGCTCAGAGTGAGCTAACGGCGCTAAGAGTTGTAGCAAGACCAACCACAACAACAAGCGCGGCCCAATCCTCTTATCTCTGCTGTGCGTCGCTGGGACTGTCCATCTGTCAGTCTGTTTGCTTTCCTCCACACAGGCAGACCATGATCTCCTCCTCTGCTCCATTCTTTTTCATCCCTCCACACGAGACGAGTGAGAGGCGGTGGAGGAAAGGCAGGCAAAAAACAATGGATTGTAGCGGCAAAGTTCGGGGCGACGGGGTCGGCTGAGAGTCGCAATCACATTTTAGAGAGGTGAAGAGAAAGAAATTGATTTGTAGCTGCCAGCTGCAGCACTAATGATGGCAGCGACAGCGCTGTAAACAGACGACAGGTACGAACCGAAAGCCCGACAGAGTGAGGAGGGAGACAGACGCCGCTGGAGGAAGTGTTTAAGAGTCAAGGAGACGGGGCGGAGAGGGCAGATATTTGGTGGGGATAATAAAGTGCAGGGGAAGAATTGTGCTTTGATGTTCTGTTTACAGAAAGCAGCTCGAGGCCCCTGTTTGACAGTCTCCTTATTTGACACAAAAAGTCTCCGCATCCAGCAATCCGACTCCCGTGGGATTAAAAGCAACAGAAAAAATACAGCTCGTTCCCCGGTGTGCCTCTCTTTCAACTCGTGAGCTCCCCATAAAGACTGAATACGATATTTATAGGCTGCCTTCAGCAGAAATGACAGACTGAACACTCACGGTCTCAGAGTAACGAGTGAATATTGTATTTATTGTAGTGAACGCACTACAGCTAACACACAACTGTGATGTCTACGTCATCAGAAGAGAAAGTGCTGCATAACAGTATACCTGTTTGTCTCATTCTTATTATTGAAATGGCTCTCAACAGAAATGTACATTGTTTTGTTTTGGAAAAAAAAAAGAGTCAGTTAACCTCTAATCTCACGTCTGAGTTAACTCGCTTTTAGTCCAAACTGTTGATTTCCTGTGCAGAACTTTCTGTTCTGCTTATTTTTTGCAATATTTCTGTGCAACTCACATGTAATGTGAAAGTCAATTGTGCCGAAATGAAATAAATACATCTAACATTTAAGATGTTTGGTATTTGATAAATCATTTAAATCACAGTTAAAGGATAAGTTTGCCCCAAAAATGAATGGTCAGTCAGCATCTGCCATCTGCTGATGGAGTCCACAAAACATTTCAAAACAGAAGTGCAGCATTCTCCTAAACAACTGAGGTAGCTGAGGACATGTTTTACAATGGAAATTAAACATTTTTTAAAGAAAATCCCGACTGTAGTTGTTGGCTAAAAGGATTAGCATGCACCCTGTATGAAGTTGGTGTATGAGCTCGACAGGGTATCTGGGGTGTTAATATTGTCAGTTTGAGATCTTGGATTTTCTGGACCAGAAACTTGGATTATGCCGTATGAGGTTCTTTGGGGTCATTTTCTGTTTGTTTTCTGTTTTGTTTTTTGTTTTTCCTGTTGTTTTTTAATGCTCCTAAACAAGTCCCCATCCGCTTCAGTTGTTAAGAAAGAGTGCTTGACTTGATGGTAAATAGATAATGACAAAACAGTCATAAGTTTTAAGTTTTTAGTTGCTTCCTACATGTGGGTATTTCCTTTAATGTCATAAATTGTCATATCTGTGATAACAAATGGGAGTGCTCGTTTTTCATCTGCATGTTTTTTTAAAAAATGTTTGTATTGTTTTTCTGATTAAATTACCCATCAAGGATTGATCAACAGAATAACTGGTGTTGTAAATGATGATATGCTGCAGCCCCACACTCTACTGAACGGCTATCGATTGACTGAGGGTGGTAATTACCGTTGTGCTCTGCTCTATGTCTCCTGTTACTGATGACAGTTTATTGTTTCACTGACACAATCAAATTATTTACTCTTCTGTTTAACTAATGTGGGCCACAATCAATATCGCCATGCTCCTTCGGTGTGGGTTAGTGATAATGGCCCTCTAAATTCTTTAAACAGTTGCTGGAATTAAATAACAATTGGCTTCCCGCGCTGAAGTTATCAGTGTGGAACATGTTGACCCACGTCCTGCTGCTAGCCACCAGCCAGCTTTATCTGCTAAATATTGTGAGCATCTGAGCGTTAATGGCTGCTCCTCTTTTCTTTGAACGACTTCAGCTCTTGTTTCTCTCTGCAGCACACATGAAGACTCTAACTACTGTATATACTTCAGTTACTAAATACAACAAGTTCAATCTTTAGGTATTTACATTTTTATGCTATGCTGTGTACTTCAACTAAACTACATTCAAGAAGACTTTACTTTACAATAATAATTACAAGTTAGAGTTTACAGATGACTTATGCCTTATATACATGAAATAATAATAATAATAAGCACCCTGCCCTCACCCTGAGACAAGGCTAGGATTGGCTCCAGCAGCAACACCCCGTGACCCCATGGAAAGGGATAAGCAGTTCGGACAATGACATGACATAATAATAATAATAATAATGTAGAACATCAAGGCATTCTGTCTGCATACTGTATACTTTGACACTTGGAATGAGTATTTGTAATGTAATTGGTTTACACCAAAATCTTACTTAAGCCTACTTATATTTCTGAGTATAATCACAAAATAGAGTAGAGTATAGAAGTACAAGTACTCACTCTGGGGCCAAACATGGGCTCTTTAGTGGTGACATTACAGCCGCCAAGGGAGCTATGATTTCACCCGAATCTGTTTGTTGCTTAGTTGGTTTGTCAGCAGGATTACAAAAAAAAAATCTAGCAAACGCATTTGCACAGAACTTGGATGGAGGACGAGTCTCAGCCCTGAATAACCTTTGGTGAAGATACAGATAAAAGGGACACTTCCAGGATTTATTTTCTAATGGTATTCTTATTTACGTGTTTGTTGTAAAAACTGTCTGGTAGGGAGGGACTTGTCAAGGATATTGATTGGCATTTATTGTAGCCAAATGCCGTTGGCACTATGGGAGTGAGTGATAAAACAGCTGGGCAAACACGGCCAGGAAGGATCTAACACAGCAGCCGAGACTGGGGACTGTTGGGCTTTGGCAGAGGTATGCACTCTACCAGGAGTGCCATTCTAATTATACAGTAGAGCACAAGATTAATAGCATCAATGCAGTGCACTTGCAAGATGCATGTTAATGTTGTGGATGGCTATTTACTGTATAACAATCCACTGAATTTCATACAGTGATTATAGGATTTTAAAATCTTCATCTGCAAAGGATGTAACTGAGGTGATCTGATATACTTGTGAGGTAAAAAGCCCAATATTTCCCTCTGAAACTTGGAAATTTACCAGTAGAGAGTAGCAGAACATGGAAACACTCAAGTACCTCATAACTGCGATTAACACTTGAGTGAATGTAATTAGTTCATTTGCAAATACTGGTTTACACTGACTCAATCTGACTTAAGCATGGACTCATCACAGATCTTATGAGACGTTAAAGTATATTGTTATTTGTTTCCAGTAGATCTATGTCAGCATGTTCATTGAGTGTGTGCTACAGAAAAAAGACAGAATGAAAACATATATGCACAAGTGTAAAACAGCACGTAAGAGACAGATGGTCTGGGCCTTTGGTGGGCTGTTGATGTGAATCTGATCGTCAGAAAGGAGGCTCTACAGCTGTCTAGTGTTTATCTTCTTCCCTTCTCTTTATCTGCCTGCCAATTTCTCTCTTCCTCTCGCTCTTTGGCTGACTTCCTCTTATTTGTTTCTTTACTCCCATCTAAGCCGACCGGTGCCAGACCGGCGCGAAACTGGCCAGCGCACGTCCAGCGATCTCTTCTGGAGTGATGTGTTTGGGTGTGAAGGTCAGTGCACTCTGGCTCGCCGTTTTTGAACCACTGCACTGACCTCCTTTGTTTTTAATGTCGGATCCTCTGCTCGAGTCAGCTGTAGGGTTTCCTCGATTGATCCAAGAGGCACAAGAAAACATTGAATAAGCATCCATCATCCATCTGTCCCCCTTTGCCCATCACACCTCCATCGACCCCCTTCGTCTCGTGTTTGACGTTTGCTATGGGCTCATCCAGTTGAGATTAGACGTGGCCACTCAACTCTGCATCAGTGGTCCCATCCCTCCCTCATCGTGTGGCAGGGGGAGCATTTTTCCTGGGTCCTCCTGTGATGGCTGAGATGGAGGAGGGTCACTGAACTCAATATGGTCTTATATAATGATGAGAACAAATACTACAGACAGAGAGATTACTAATATACATATGAAGGGCCAGTAATCTGCAGCTCCATCTGCACTGCTGGAGGGGTTGCATAATGCACATCAGGCCAGACTGAGTCACGGCCAGTGTGTGTGCATGCGTGTGTGTGTGTGTGTGTGTGTGTGTGTGTGTGTGTGTGTGTGTGTGTGTGTGTGTGAGAGAGAGAGAGAGAGAGACAGAAACAGAGAGAGAGGGAGGAAGTGTGTGTTGTAACGCAATTACCAAGGGATCAAATGTTAATCTATGTTTTGGACGCTACATGTCCCCAAATTGTGTGGGATTTGTAAAGTACATGAATTTGATGTAATCCATAATTTAATTTCAAAATAAAGCTTTTTCAAGTGTTTGTCTGTGGGGAGCAGAGAGGCAGAGAAAGAGAGAGAGAGTCTGTGAGTGCTGCTTTGAAGCCGTTTGAGGCAAAGTAAGCATTTATGCAGTACATTGACAGCACAGGTTAAAAGTGATGGAAGACACGCGCTGGGGTGGGATATGTGTGTGTGTGTATGCTGATGTCTTACTGTGCTTGTTTGAAGAATTAATGACAAAATCCTATTCACACTTAATCAGTTCTTCATAATAAGACCCCTAAAGAGTCAGGAACACTCTTTCGCAATCACACTCACTCACACACACACACACACACACACACACACACACACACACACACACACACACAGTCAGGACAGACAGTCATTGAATCGATTTTGACAACAGCGCTGCTCTGATACCGCACATCATTATAATTCAGCATAATTTAGTCAGTATGAATGTTTATACTGTCAACAGAGGTCCAATTATAGCATGAAACAAGCTGAAATAATGATGGTAATAGGGGAGGCATCAGTATGCAACAAAAACGATAAAACACAGTGAGCGTGTGTGAGATATATGGAACATGAAAGTGAGAAAATTGAAGAAAATGAGCTTCTGTAATTAGTATTTTAAGTTTTCTTCTATTTTCTAAAAAATACCAGCCGTTTTAAAAAAAAAAAAAAAAAAAAAAAGTACAGCGTCTCACGTTTCCAAAACGATAAAAAGCTGACCCCCAGACAAGCTGCCACAGTCGTACATTATACATATGCATGAGCAGAGGTGAGGGCCTCAAACTGTGTGAATTTAGCAGGCTAAAACACCATGACCTACTTGACCCTGCACACACCTCATTATCATTCATCCTCCATCCAGTCCAACCTTCTCTCTCTCCTGCAGTCTCACACTGCCACCTGCTGGCTCAGCCGGTCAGCTGTGTGCTGGCTGCAGCAGCTGCTGACAGCCTCTCCGTCACTGTGCAGCAGAGCGTGCTGTTGCTGCTCTCTGCTGGTGTTTCCAGGTAAGGACAGTGTGCAGTCACACGTGTCAGTGACTTTCAGTGGGAAACGAGTCTCGACGTTGCAGGTATTCTTCTTTCCTCAGCAAGAGGTGATTTTCTTGAGATTGTATAATTAATGTGCTCCATGAAGGTCAAATAATTGTTTGATTCCATGTGACAAAATGTATGGCCATCCTATAATACAGCAGTTAGACCACATTGGACTGAACTATGATTTAAAATAGAAGGTTTAATGAGTTTCACATTTATTTATTTTTTTCTACAGAGCTATAAAATGCGGGGTAATTGTTACCTGGGGTGGAAACTCCACAGGGACCAACAAGAAACGAATAATGCAACCACCCCGCAGTAAATCCTGTTTTTGTGAAGTTTATAATGTTGTTTTTTACTTTCAGAGAGGCTCTGTGGTCATTTTTCAGAAACTCTTTCCTCTAGTTCAGCAGTGGAAGAAATATTCAGATACACTAGAGTGTAAAAATAAGCTCCATCACTCAAAAAGTAATTTGCAGTAATTTTTGCACGTGAAACAGTGAAGTTAAGTATTTTAATTGCATGTACATTTTCCTTTTCTTTTTACACAAGTTCAATGTAAAGCGTCACATTTTAATGTAGGTTATATGTCATTCGGAGTTGAAGGGAATAAATCAATAACTTAGTCTGACAAAATAAAATGAATGCAGACTTCTACCTAAACCTTGTGTTTTTTTTGTTTTTTTTTTTAAAATCAAATTATTGCATTAGACATGAGGGGAAATTTCTACAATAACATACTGGTTATGTATAAGGGTGCATGATTCAAGCGTTACTATAAAATTGATGCTTTTCAATCAAATCACACATCTTATTATTTAACGTAAACACATTGATTGGATATTACAGAAAAACACTGCATAAAATGTGACGCTTCATATGGAACTTGGTTAAATAATTTACAGGTAATAAAAATACTTAAAGTCACTGTTTTAAGCACATTATTTTTGTGTGTATTGAAAGTCAGAGATCTGCATCTGCATCTCCCTTTGAAATGATTGAAATCAAATTGTTCAAGTAAAATCAATACCTCAGAGTTTTGCCTGGAAACAGAACTATCCACCACTGCTACAGTTTTGCTGATTGTATTATGTTGTGAGGACTTCCTGTCATTGTGGCAATTCCCTGCCATTGTTCAAGATTTTGTAGCATGATTGATGATTAATGGCATTAATTACAAGGTTACAAATGTAAATTTAGACATAACAACAAAACTGTTTGTTGTGAACGATGTTGTTTGTCTCGCTATGTACTTATTACATAGTTAATGTTCTTAACCCGGTTTCATGTCCCAGCAAAAATCCTTTCTGCTTAACAGAGGCAACTTCTGTGCTTTATTTATTCCACCTGGCGTAAGTATTATTGACAATATAGACTTAAAAAAAAAAAACCAACAATCCTAATGCTCAATGACCAGTTTCTGAGTGATATTATATATATTCATATCATATTATTTATTCCCCGCGACCCTGCAGAGGATTAAGCGGCGTACATATAATGTACAGATAATGGATGGATGGATGGATGGATATTATTTATTGATTTACACACAGAGATAACTTATAACACATCCACCCATCATATCACTGCCATATTGATGTCTCCTTAAAGGTGCAATAATAATTTTGTGGAGGAACATCTTCATGTTCATGACAGAATAAACTGAACTTAAAGGACAACACAATTTCATGCTGTTTTACTTTGTTTGTATGTGACACTTTAAAAGCTTCAAATAGTGTTCTGGGGACTAATTTTCCTATTTTCCTATGTTGGTACCTCATCAATGAAGTAGATAATTACAAGTCTGAGTTTGAATTTCTTCTCCCAAAGTACATAGTGTCCCTCCAAATGCATACATTATACATGGATTATATTCTTTCATTATTTTTAAAAAATCTATAATTGGTTAGACTTCTTTCACGGTTAATTTTTCTAAAACAGACTCAACTATTAAAAGTCATAAAAGTCACATTAATATGTTTTTTCTATTTGCTAGATTCTCTGAAATGTCACGAGTACACAGTGCCTTTTATTTGACTATACAGTGTTTGATTGTGACTGTGACCATAAATAAACTAAGGTTTGATTGATGAACATGGAGGCAGCATTTTAAGGTTATAGCTATTTGACACATACTGGATGTTGGCTAGTTTAATCTATAACACAAACTAACATGTTATGTTGCATGTGACTCTGTGTTAAATGGGAGTCTGTTTAAGTCATTATAACAGTCAAATGAATGCAGTAGAGTACATTTACTAAAGTTCTGTACTTGTTCAGGTACTGGTACTTTACACAGGTATTTCTACTCTCTGCTACTTCACACTTCCACTCTGCTCACTTCTTAAGAACATGTTGTACTTTTTAATCACTATTTAGTCACAAGTTACTTTGTAGATCGCATATCCATCAGAGCCAAAGTAGTGCATTTTTGAATTGATTACTTCAGTCAGAATCAGAAAAATATGAATATCACACACGTAAATATATGTATCTTTTGTTTTTATTTGCTAACTGTACTCCAAAGTATGGTCTGATGAAGTATAGGCTAATGTACTAAAATGCAGAAAATCTACTTGTGTAAATGTACTCAGTTACTTTTCAGCGGTTTTCATAAACAGGGTGCTGAGTGATGGCAGGAGTCAGACAGCTGTCATGTCCTGCAGCTCCTTGGTGACGGAGGCTGATTCACGTCATATAAACTAGTTGCTCTGCAGGAACCCAAAGATATTCAACCTCAATCATGAATTGTGACAAATATGACATTTTTGTGTGTTAGTCATACATTTTTTATCCCCAATCAGCTAATTTCATGGCACTTTAATTATCTTAATTGGTTCCAAACTGTTCATTTGATTGATTAATTTATTCTGTTTTAATTGGAATTTCTGGGTGAAGACACCACTGTTAATTGGCTTTCTGAGTGATGGCTCGTTAACTGGTCTGCTTTTGGTTTTCCCAGTATTTTAATAAAGGAAATGTCTTTAGTATCGACCGGTCTGCAAGATTTCAACTGCTGTTGAAACAATAAAAACTGAATTTCATGCTAAGAGTGCCGGCAGAGAGACTCATTTTAATGAAGGAACAGGAGAGATTGTTAATCCCTGAGTCCATTTATTCACTTACATTTGATCTGAGGCTCATCGGTTACGACAGAGGAGCCGAAAGAGGAAGAGAAAATACAAATATGAGAAACAAAATAAACAAATAGCAACACA
Source organism: Acanthopagrus latus (assembly GCF_904848185.1). Taxonomy (NCBI): domain Eukaryota; kingdom Metazoa; phylum Chordata; class Actinopteri; order Spariformes; family Sparidae; genus Acanthopagrus; species Acanthopagrus latus. The sequence continues at coordinate 8,292,264 of NC_051043.1, read as the reverse complement.
TGAAAAGTCGTATTGTTTTTCTATGGGATTTTTCAACTTTGCCAATAAAATCTTGTAGGGTTCACATGTGTTTCTACTGGACATTTATATTTCTTCCATGGGTTCACTGTCATAATCCTACAGGAATTAAATGTTGGATTCTTTGAAGATTTTAAAGGTCTTATTGGGAATCAGTGTTTCTGTGGGTCCCAGTAAAATCCCTCAGGATTCCCACTGAACATTGCATAACCATCATGAGGAAGAATGTTCTGGTTCTGTTTTGGTGGAACTGTTTGTTTTTTGTTTTTTCTTCTACTTGATCATAGAAATATTTTTTAACATCTGAGGGGACTTTTATTAATCTTTTACCAGAATTACCAACAAGACTCATCTTTTCTCATTGTAATTCCAACTAAAAATTCTAAAATCCAAATAGAATTTCTCTTGGGGATCGTTTTTGGACTCCTATGGGACTCACTCACGTCATCGTGCCTTCAATCCAAATTACCCACTCTGCTGAGGACCACTCTGTTCCTCTTTAGAGGGCCCCTTCTGGGTACCCGGACCATAGCTTGGGATACCCTACCCGGAAGTGGGTGGTGGAGTCACCGTCACCCAACTGGTCACACCACCGTCGACATACTGCCTGCTGGGATGAGGCTCGCCACCGGAGAACCACGGAGATTGTTACGAGTCTGAGATCACACACACACAATCTCGGCGGTAAATCGTCGGAACGAGCGTCTGGCAGCAGTTTGTTTCCGGGAGCAGGGAGGAACGAGGCGCGTCGCCAAAATGATGGAAGAAATAGACAGATTTCAAGTGCCGAGCGCCGTGCAGGAGGCGGAGATGCAGGCTGAGATGCAGCCGCTGGTGAGTCAGATACGAGATCATCATCAGTGTTTTGGTCGTGTTTTCCGGTCCAACACGTCTTCATTAATCCGGGATTATCAGTGTACGAGGCCTGCCATTCATAACGCTCTGCTCTGGGATCCCGACACATCCATCACCTGCCATGCGTTAATATGGGCTGATCTGCCAACAGAGCAAGTTTTTTTTTTCTCACCACAGTGAAATGTTATTAAAGGCAGAGTAACGTGAGATGATGACTGATCTGCTCATAGTCTGACGTTTCTTGTCGTGTAATGCGAGCAGCGTCCGGTCTGCTGCGTAGTGAGCAGCATCCGTCATGTCTGGTGAAAAACAAGCATCCCATCCCAGCGCGTCGCCACATCCTCAGCATCCATGCAGCAAGTTGCTCCGGCGTCGACGCCGATGGTGTCGCCGTGACGTAATGAGTGAGCGGCCTTGAAAGGCTGATGTTCAGTGCTCGTGTTTTCCCGTCAGGCCACTATCTTCTTGATTTGAAGAGGAGAATCAGTGGACGTGGGGTGTCTGTGCGCTCCGTGGCCTGTAGTGGGGCCCTGGGTTACTGCAGCCTGCAGGCGGCCTCTGCTGCCCACGGCCGGGGCCGCTAGAGAGCCAGACTAGACCCAGAGCAGTCTGACCTGGTGTCCATTCATCCCCGGTCGTACTGTTCCCACTGATTGATAAGATCATTATTCTCCCCAACCTTGCCCTGTGGATATGAGGATTGAAGGCTTCCTTAAGTGGGATCCAGGGACTTCAAGAAGTCCTCCAAAGTGTCCCAGAGCAACCTAAAGAAGACAAGTGTAATTTTAAGTACAGTGTTTTGCATTGCCAGGCAATATACATGTATTGTAGATTAAACATTGTCTCAAATGTTGGATATTGTTCTGTTTTAATATGACATACCTGTAGTCTGGTTTGCAAAGAGACATTTTTTAATATATGGCCTGAGTTTGAGTTTAACAGGTTGCTGTGTAATCTCAGTGAAGAAATTTAAAGTCATAATTCTGCTATGTGCAATCTTAATGAGGTAATAACGCAAACTCATACATATGTATGTTTTCCCTAACTGAATAAACGAGCTGTTCTCAGAGGAAAGTGAAGTCCCCAGAACACTGTTTGAAGCTAGAAGGGTGGCAGGGTCCGCCACATATAAACGAGGTGAAACAGTATGAAGCTGTGTTGTCCTTCAAGTTCAGTTTGTTTATTCAGTAATGAAAACAGAGACAGTTTGTTTATTTTGTTTGTTTAGACATAAAAAATCAACAAAAGAGGATGCCCGAAACTACGTAGTGCACCTTTAAAGGTGGCTCTTTCCTGATACCTGAAATGTGTTCACTGAGAGAGAGTTGTATCTGCTCTGTTTTACAGTTTCAGTCTGTTTCTGTTATCCATAAATATACACAGGTGCTCACTAGATAGAGACGGATTCCTCCTCGCATGTTTTATCTATTCATGAATTGCTTTATTCTCATAGTCTGGGCATAGTAGGGCCGATTGTGCATTACAAAAGCGCATTAATTATTCATCAATGCCTCCGTAATGCACATTTCTGCTCATCCTTCTGCCGTCTGCCTTGTTGTTTGTCTCCAGGATCCGGCCTCGTCCACAGCCTCAGAGGCGGACTCAGACCCCAGAGAGGGGGAGCCGGTCACTATCAACTACAAGCCCTCACCCCTGCAGATGAAAATAGGTGAGTAGAGGAGCTGCAGTGTGTGTCAGGCCAAGTGTCCGCCTGTGGAGAGTAACCTGCAAAATCTCTACATAAGGCAGGGGGATCTGTGCCGAGACAGTGGCTGTGTCCTGGTGGGTTGGCATTTGAACAGTGGGGGATCAGTTTTCAGAGAATCTTTCTGTGACAAGGCAAATCAAGACGGCTGTGGTTTAAACGTCCTTGTTATGCTGCTAAACTCTCAGTAAAATGTACCATTATCGTCCATTTCAGGGCTGCAGCCAGATGAGTTATGGGTCATTTGTCTGGATTAATCTGCTAATGAGTGGGTCTTATATGCCAAGTTCCCAAAGTAGGGTGTTACCAGGACGATGCCTGTTTTCTGTGTGGTTACATATCTCAAAAAGTATTCAAGTTACACCATATAAAACTGTAAAAACAAGTAACTTAAACAAATAATCAGTTATCAGAGTTGTTGTCCGTTACTTCTCAATAGACTGATCGTTTCAGCTCTTATAAATGCTATGCATCATTTGGCTCATGGATATCCAGGGCAAAAGATATTAGCCTGTTCTGTGTTTGGGAATGTAACTCCCTTGTGTGTTTGTGAGAAGCCACAGTCCTTAAAGTCTCATTTCAGCACCTTGGACAGAATCCAGTGGTGAGCAGCAGCGCCTCTTTATTTTTCTTTTACTCCTACTGCAATACTTTCTCAGCCAAAACCTTTAAAGCACCAAGAGTATTCAAACTCAGAAAACTACTTAGCCACAGACATACATGAAAAATGATTTTAAAAAATGACAATAACTTTGTTTTCATAGCACCGTTCATACATACAATGCAGTGTAGTGCTTTACAGCGTGGTGTTAAAAACTGAAGGCAATAGAAATACAATATCATCAAATGTTCTCAAAAATCATTGAAATCAAACAAGAATGCCACTCACTAGAGTCCCTTGTAATTCAATCAGGCCTAATTCAGTATCAAATAAAACTGCATCCAGTTGTCCTCACTCATAGATACCAGCCATCATATATGTGTGTTTTTCCTATCAATTCTCATTCCCTGAGAAATGTACGGAATGTCAATCAATTCCCAGATCCATCATTTTATACGGATATGCACCCATCCTACATCAAAGTTTTGTGACAATGTCTTTGGCAGTTTTTTTTATAATCCTGCTGACAAACCAACAAACGGTTCATGGGAGATAAACATTACCTACCTGGCAGAGGTGATAAAAAGGCAGATGCGCAAAAGAAGTGAGCAGTGCTCTCATATCTGAAGTAACTGGGAAAGAAGTTTCATGGTCTCAGCTAAAAGCTGCTTTCTCTCTTATTTTGTTGGCCACTTTAGGATCAGAGCACCAAAGAGCTGCTTGATTGGGAGTTAAAAGGTCCAAAAATGTAGGGAGGTGTTATGTCATTAAGAGCTCTGTATGTGAGTTAAAAGGAAACTAAAATCAGTTCTAAAAGAGCCAAGGAGTCAGTGGAGGGGAGCTAAAACAGAAGCCATTTGCTCTCATGTCCTAGTTTCTGTTAAAAGTCTGGCAGCAGAGTTCTGGACTAGATGGAGTTGAATGAATCAACTTCTCTGCATCGTGTTTTACCACCCTTTGGCAGCATTTCTCAGGTGGAAGAGTCTTGATCCCATTTTCCAATATGGGCCTCAAAGTTGATATCAAGTCCAGAATACATCTGACTTGGTCCTTTCTGAAATCCAGCTCCAGCTGAGTCGGCCAGTGCAGATGTTCATCTCAGTCTACATCCATGGTGAAAGAGAGAGCACATCGATAGCTTCAGCGGTGCTTCATGTTATTCTGTTTAATCTCACCTCGCTGGAATCTTTTTTACAGCATGTAGACACTGTCATAACATTTCCTGTGTATAAAATACAACCTCCTCATATTGTAATAATGTGTGCTTGTAAAACTAGTCACTGTGTCTCTGTGACCTTGGGACAGAAAATACTCTACAGCGGATGGCCTCTTAAAACTCTCTCCTGCATTAAACAAGTAATGCCATTTTTCTGGTGTCACATTCTAGTTAACCTCCGGACTAATAGCATTAGTTTATCTGTGTGTTTTGGGGTCAGGTTTTGAAGACAGGCCAGGGGAATCTCACCGGAGGAGTCTTTTCTTTCTCAACATGTTGTCGAATGCTTTTACGATCTTATTATTTCTTCCTGATGAGCACGTGTTTAAATGATGCTGATATGTTCTTGTTAGATCTGCGAATCTGACGACGTTAATCTGATGCTATCTGGCATTGCTGTGCTTTACATCAGCACATTACAAAAGTTCCCCAGTTTATTCAGGAATTTCATGACAAGCAAATGACAGACTTGCAAGCAGACGACGCTGACATTAGTTCAACATTAATCCACCACTTTCTCATGCAGTTTGCATGTCATTTGGTGCTAACCTGGTGTGTGTGTGTGTGTGTGTGTGTGTGTGTGTGTGTGTGTGTGTGTGTGTGTGTGTGTGTGTGTGTGTGTGTGTGTGTGTGTGTGTGTGTGTGTGTGTGTTTCTTGTGCAGAGAAACAGAGAGAGCTGGCCAGGAAGGGCTCACTGAAGAACAGCAACACTGTAGGAAGTCCCGTCAACCAGCAGCCTAAGAAGAACAACGTCATGGCCAGAACACGGTAAGAAGTGAACGTTTTTGTTTTCATTCGCTGGTGTCGTTCTGATTGGCGACAGCAATTCAGATATTTGGGCAGTTCTTGGTTTTGGTTTTTGAAATAGGAAACAATATGGCAGCCAGCTGTTGAGATATGGTATGGTATGGTATTACAGCTGAACAGCGCACTAAGAAGTGTTAATGAAAACATTTGAGGAGAGAAACAGACAATGGACAAAGGTTGTGGTTCATATTTGATCAGCCCTGCCTTGTTCAACAGTTTGATCAAAGCTTTTTTCAGCCTCTTTATTTCACAATACAGGGACAACATGGCGGCCACTTCCAGCGCACAGTCTTTCTGTATTGCAGCTGAACAGTTTGCTAAAAAAAAAAAAAAAAAGTCTTGGTTTAAAGTTTATCAGCACTGCATAGTTTTGAAAGTTTGATCGGAGTTTGGGTTGACGTCTCCTTGATCTGAGAGATAGACTGAGGGCCGGCTGTGTCTCTGGACCTATCTACACTCTTTGGGTCGGGATATGAGTGCAAACGAAATGACTGCAGCTGATACAACAGCCTTGAAATAGTTCAGATGATGAGTTGGCGGCTCTGAATGCAGGCAAAAGGGAGAAAAGTTCAGCGCTGTTCAGTAGTGTGTACTAGCAACATTGTAATGATACAAAGATGGTTCTAAATTTTCAGAGATCACGTTTATTCTTTGACAATGTGAGGTGAAATATGACAACTTGAATTACTTTTTTAAAAAGATCAAAGGGAAGTTGTAGAAACACTTTAGAATATGTAATGATGTAAACTGACAATTCCAGCAACTGTTTCACACACAGAATCACCATTAAAAAGTCCACTTCTCCTCTCCCGTGTGGCCTCCCTCACAGTGAGCCGTCTGCTGTTGTTATGTGCTGGATCAGAAACATGTTTTCAGAGCTCGACAAAACGGATTATATTCTCTTGTCATTATCTCTGTCTGTCAGTGAGGCTGGCAGGAGAATAGTTTTATTGATTTTGGCAGTTGTTAGATGTCAGAGTTAGAAATTAGACCTCTTTCATGCTGCTTTTTTTTACTGTAGTTCAGCTGCGAGGCTGCCTCAAGGCTGCCTTCCTTTTTTCTGTCAGCGTCTCCGCCGGTCCTGTTCTTACTCATCTCTTCCTGTTTTTCCCTCCTCCGCCTCTTCCCCATCTTGCTCTGTTACACCCTTTTTTTTTTCCTTCTCCTCTGTCCTCTTTCTCTCTCTGTCTCCCCCCCCACCCCACCCCCCACCCCACCAACAGGTTGGTAGTGCCCAATAAAGGCTATTCCTCTTTAGACCAGAGCCCGGACGAGAAGCCCTTGGTGGCCCTAGACACAGACAGGTGAACACAAACACACACCTCGAGCTACATGAACATCCAGAGCGCAGAGAAATAAAAAGCTAACTCTGTGCCTCTGTTTCTTTCAGTGATGATGATTTTGACATGTCTAGATACTCGTCGTCGGGATACTCCTCTGCTGAGGTGAGACAAGTCACACCTTCTTCATCTTATCCACCCCCTCCCTCCCTCCCTCCCTCCCTCCCCTTCTTTCCTCCATTTTCTTTTATTGTCAACAGTCAGATTTTATAAGCCAGTCTCGAAGCGAACCCATTTATATCCATCCCGCTCATCCATGTTAATTCTCAAAGCGTGTGTGCTACAAGTGCATGATTACATTGCAGACGCACCCGCACACAGATGGGTGTGTGTGTGTGTGTGTGTGTGTGTGTGTGTATGTGTGCGTGTGTGTGTGTATATGTGTGTGTGTGTGTGTATATGTGAGACACAAAGCGGGGAAACAAATGAAATGTCATCTCTGCTCCTGAAAATCCTGTTTTCAATGCTGCTGCCAATATATAAGTGCGAATCACAGACACATCATTGGATTTATTCCCCAGGGGAATCCTCGCTCCCACCCGCTACATCCATTTTATGCTTGACAAGGCCCGGCTTGTGGATATACTGCGGGTGTATGCCACAGTGTTGTCACATAAACTAAATGTTTTAACCACAGTTTAGCCATCGTCTCCTCCCTCCTTTTCAGCACACGATAACAGCGGCAAGGGCAAAGCACACAGCGTAACGAGAGTAGGATTAACAAAGTCATTGATTTTTGTTGTTGTGTATGAAGCACCGTGGATACAGTTAATCCACTGTAGGTGAGGCAGCTAAATGCTGGGATTTTGAATGAAGTCTTGAAGACATTGCTTCTGTTTTACATGCAAACAAAAGGCATTGTTTTGCCAAAAACAAATCACGCCAGGACAGTAGTCGTCGTGTTTGTGACAGAGCTCCAAGCGATGATCCTCGTGGCCATCTGTGAAAGTGCCTCAACTCACTTTGCCGTGGTTACCACCGTAAAGCTTTACCCGGTCTGAGTCATGAGCTCAAGAAGACTTGGCTAAATCTGATAACGTCAGAGGGAAGCTGCGTTTGTGTGAGAAACAAAAAAGACCAGAGAATTGTCTTCTTTTTTTCTGTACAGATTAAGCAACCAAGATGCAACATGTTAATTAGTGTGATTAAGAGGTGCTGATTAGCACATTTTGTTATCTTTGGACGGAGCCAGGCTAGCTGTTTCCAGTCAATGTACTAAGCCAACCAGCTGCTCTCTGTGGATTCATATTTATGGTAGACATGAGGGAGGAATCGAGACGACCTTCTCATCCCACTCTCTGCCAAAAATTTCTAATTATTTATTAAATCACTCTCAAATTGTGTCACTTTTTTTTGGTTTTTAGCTCAATTAGCTAGGTAGTCTTAGTAATAACCCACTATAAAATTTGAAACAAGAATTTTAACCAAGGCCTGCAGTTTTATTTTTGATTTCATCCATCACTGACTGCGAGCCCATCAGGCTAGTTCCCACATTAGCTACACTCATTAGCTCTTCCCATTGGGTATTTTGTATCTAGCCTGGGCCTTACTTGCAACACATGCAGAGAGCAATGCCAAAGAAAATAATTTGAAAATAAGCAAACCTGAACGAAACTGAAACTAGCCCAAAGCTTAAAGCATAAAATCGTCTGGACCTGTCTTGTTTGGGAATTTCTTCGACAGTCCAAACTACAGCTCCTCTGCTCAGTGCCTCTCTCCACTCAACATGAACTAACGACCGGCTTTAAACACAAGTTAGAAGTTCTTCAGAGCCCCAACAAAAAGATAAAAATAGTGCTTGCCTGCAAATATACATTAAAATATAAGAACATATCATCAATATGTTGAAAAGAGCGTCCCTGTTGTGTAACGGCCTCATCGGGTAGCCAGTGCTCTGTAGCCTGGTCCTTGTTCACGGCCCTGTCGTAGGGAAACGCAGCTCCGACTCATCATTCTCCTCTCTCTGTCCTCCTCCTCCAGCAAATCAATCAGGATCTGAACATCCAGCTACTGAAAGATGGATACCGCCTAGATGAAATCCCCGACGACGAGGACCTGGATCTGATCCCGCCCAAATCCGTCAACCCTACCTGCATGTGCTGCCAGGCAACCTCCTCCACCACCTGTCAAATACAGTAACCCCACCCCCCTGACCTCCTCCCCCCTTCCCCCTTTTCCACACACTATAACCCCCGATCTCCATCTGCTGTGAGTTCACTTCGCTGTCATAGCGGCGAGAGTGAAAGCATTGGTAGAGTATTGTAATGACAGTTAAGTGCTACGATGATGATGACAATGAGGAATAATCCAATTAACATGTAAAACGTTTGGGTTTCTAATCGAGGGGGAAGGAAGACACGTGAAAATATCAAATATGTATTTAATATGAGAGTTAAAGTGGTGGTTTCCTCCTATGGTAGGACGTGCGCTTGTGTCAGAGAGCCTTTCTCCTGGTGATGTAACATAACACTGATACTAGTTGACAGAAAACAAAAGGCTAACTGATGCTGTAAAGTCATTTCCATCTCCCCCCCAGAGAATAAGAAACATCATCATAACTGCTGACTCAACTGTTCTGCTTACCTGAATTCTGGGTTGCATTTTTCTAGTTTTTTTTTTTTTTAAACATTTTTTATTTAAATGCTTGCTACCCAAGGGATATGTATGATTGTACGCGTCAACGGGAGATATTTTAAAAGCATGGACTGCAGTCTCGGAACCCCAAATAGAGGATATTTGGTACTGTATTCATCACACTGTACAGGTTTGTTATGTAGCACAGGCCAGGTATTGCACTCATCCACGCCCCCCTTCAACACTTAGTGGAGGAATGTATGAACATGTATGGCTGACGAACAAACTGCATGAAGAAAGAACACTGGACTGAAACTGGAAAATTAAGAAGTAAGCAGCTCGTTGCACATTCGACTTTGCCCCATCTCTGCTGTGCAACCACACGCTGCTGCCGTGGCACGAGCTTGACTCGTGTTGTTTTTTTGAATTTGCACATTTTTTTTGGGCCCGTGTCTTTGTGCTCTTTCCTGCATAGCGGTGACAGTGTCTTATCTGAAACGAACTGTGTCAAAAAAAGGGAAGACTATATGGCACATGATGCTCACGTGATTCACATATTAACAAGGCCAAAGGGAAGGTGGGGGGCCTGGAGATCCATTGCTCAGCACACACTGTTGCGTTACCCCCCCCACTACATCTTTTCTCAGTGTCACCCCTTCATTCCCATTTCCACTGATCATGCACACACACACGCATGCATGCATACTGTGCCAACATAAAGAGATGAGATGTATTTGTCTCTTTTGACTAATAGTTGGAAATTGGTTTGTAATTGCGACATCAAGGATCATCGACTTCATTTACGACTCTCTGTCCCCCTTAAATCAGTTGATTATTTGCAATGAGAGTATGCCTTAAGTACAGAGAAGTGTATTTATCGCCATCTTGATCATTTACTTTATTTTAGCATTTGCTGTTTATGAAGTTATGCTTTTTCTTTTCTACATTTAGACACGGGTGATGATTGTTTTTTTTTTTTTTAAATGACTTTCTTGTAAGGTAAACACTTCCATTACAGTATTTAACAATGTTATTGTTATGTGCAGTGTATGAAAAACAATGAATAAACACAAATCTAATAGAGCACTTCCTGTCCTCGCTGTGTTCCCGTTACATCTTTGTGAGATTACAGTGTCAGGTGTGGTCGTGTGATGTGGGACAGAAATATTGCGCAGGATTTTTTTTTTTTGTAGAAAGAAAAATAATTTTAATGTTAAAACATTTGAGCAGTCATTTATTACACAGCTATGTATATTGCAATAACTTGGGGGTCTGTGTTGACAGTCCCTGATTACAGTACAGTAGCATCAGAAGTAAGGGCATTAACCTGAAAGGCACCAACATCTAATCACAGTTGTCATAATGCCGGAAAAAAGAAAAAACATTTCACTTTACAAATGTATGTAGTTTGCGCCCTACTACACCTACCTGTACACTCTGTCTGGACGTTTGAATGCATTGTGTTGCAAGTATAAAAGAAAAATTAATGACATCAACAAGGTTTCTGGCTCCTGCAGTGGACGAATAAGACCTCTCATCCCATTAGTAATATTACAAAAGATTACCAGACAATTAAAAAAATACATTGTACCAAACAAATACATACAAACATGCTACATGATGTAATTCAAAAGACTTGGAAAACAAACTAATCAACAGAGAGAGCGTGCCTTGAAATGCTTGAACAGAAAATGGAAAATGCTGTCGTGAGAAATGTTGTGCTTCCACATCACCACCAGGGGGTGTGAGTACTGGTTGAAATGACCTAGCGTTGCATTATTCCCTGATAAGAAATGCAGTTCAGATAGAGAGTAAACAAAAGTTTCAATGTACAGCAACTGGCACTGTTGGCATACGAGACAGTGGCTGATATTCACCGTAGCACTGAATATCAACATAAAGAATCTGATGATGTTCATTTAGGTAGTATCTCCAAAGGCTGAAAATGTAGAAATTCATCTCTGCTACAAAACCCTTGAAAGGCACGGACCTCCTACATTAACTGAACATGAATCATTATGGTCTTGGCGCCAAAAAGTGAAAAATAAATCTCAAACTTTGCCTTTTAAAAGGCTTTTATTACCCTGTTACGTTTTCCTGCACTATCGACAAAATTCAAGCCTGAAAAATTGTATTTTCCCATGAGGTCTGCTTATATATTATGGTCAAGCAGAAGTACTCTAAAAGTATTCTGCTTCATTATGATGCATCAACATGTATGCTTCCATACAGGAAACACGTTGCCTAAGCCTACAAGCTCACAGTATACCTGATTTACTAAGCCCATAGCCAGATATAAGAAATTAAATACCCAAGCTCTGTAATTCTCTCTATTATAGCTTTGTCTCTAATAATACTTAACTATACTGAGTATGCATCCATCTGAAAAGTAGTCTGTTTAATTTATTTACATGATAATACTGCTATACTGTACATTCACCTTGTCCTGGACTGGCGATAACTGTACAAGTATGAGTGTATGTGCGCAAGAGTAGTATTTACGAAACGACCAGTCCCAAAACGTCTTAATTCATCTCAGTCATGATCTGCTCCCTTCCTGTTGTCTTGGCCTGAAACTGAAACTGTGACGGGAAGTGAACACATGTAGTGTCAGTGTACATGAACACCTCCTAGACTGCAGACTGTTCCAGGCAAACATGGAAAAACCTCACACAACACATAATTACAAATGGCGAAAGCAACTAGAAACCGTCAGACAGACCCTGAATATCCCTTAAATAAATACCGATCACCTCAGGGCACAGAGAGGGAAGCTCTAGTTTGATTACATCTGGTGCATGCGTAGAAAAACTTTAAATAGTGGTCTGGCTGGTTGAGGTGTGTGACTGGACGGGGTGTGTGTAAAAGTGCACACCCCACATGTGGCTGTGTCTGTGTTTGCCTCTGTGTCTACTGCATGAACCTTCATGTATATACAGTATATGTGCTATGAGGGCGCGTCTCACACCCCCGCAGGACTCTGGTCTCCGGAGTCAGAGGAGGACACGGACACGGAGCAGCGGCGTCTCTTGGCCGCGCCGGAGCCCTGGAGCATGCTGGGATGGAAGCCCGCGTGCCGCCGTGCGTGTTTAGTCAGGTGGTCGCTCCTCATGAAGCACTTGTCGCACATGGGACAGTTGAAGCGCTTCTCGCCCGTGTGTGTGCGGTAGTGACGCGTCAGCTCGTCCGAGCGCGAGAACTTCTTGCCGCAGTCTGGCCAGGTACACTCGAAGGGGCGCTCACCTGAAGAAACACACACACACACACACACACAAGTTTTGTATTACCATTCCTCTGAAGACTGCCCTTTGACTAGATTCAAAGCTTTACCACGTTCATACTTTTCTACATACTTGGTTTTAATGAGGTCTGGAAAAAAAGGGGAAAAAAGTATCAGAGGGAGACTTGTTATTGATTTTGTAGTTATTGCTTCATACTACAGCAGCAGGGTCCCCAAATGATGGGGAGAGACAGCACAGGTGCCAAGGTTGTAGCTTGTGTCCCACTGCAGTGTATATTGGTATTCTGCAGTCTTTACACACACTAGAGTGGGACTTCAACCCTAACCTCTGTGTTTTTGTTTTCCTCTTTGTTTGGGGACCCTGCTGCTATATGTGTAAAATAATAATAGCAAAATCAAGAATTTCCTTCCTTATGTTTTTTTTTTTTCTCCTGACCTCATTTAAACCCAGTATGTAGAAAAGCATGAACGTTTACAATATATGATGAAGGTGACACAATACAAAAATGACATTGAAGTATTGTTAATGTACTAACGATACAATAATGTTCATGTTCAACATGTCATGTGTGCTATATATGGATGATCATACTCATTTTATTTGCTGAAAATGTGTCCACAGACCAAGAAATATGTTGTTTGTCATCCTCCATTACTACAGTTTAAAATGGATTAGTCAGCCTTCAGCCCTTTTGTTGTGACCAAACTCCACTTAAGGCGTAACTCTGCATACTTTATGCAGAGAAAGCTGCATGTAATCTGATTAACTGCCTCCAGTGTTGCATGCTAGGTGAGCCTGGTTTTTAAGAATGTTACCATTAGGATAATTTGTTTTTAAGGTGGCCATAATGGGTCCAACATTGTTATAGGAATGCAATGCAAGACCAGTGGAATGCGTTTCAAAACCTGCAACTACATTACCCACAGTGCAACTTTGCTTGTGAATGACATCACTGGAGACAGTTTTATCAGATTACATGCTGCTTCCTCTGGAGCCCCTCACATATGCAGTAGGACTCCCAGAGATCTGGAAACACACGTTAATGTGTATAATTGTTGAGGATTGGGGAGGTCGGAGTGTAAAGTGTACTGTCAAAAGAAATTAGATACAGACCAAATTAAATTCTGTTGTGTTTATCCATGATTTCCAGGAGTATCATGGTCATTAAACAAGTTTGGAGCTGTTAAAAAGAGACAACGGTCTCCAGGAAACCAAACAGAACATTAAAGTTAACCTTTGTCAGTGCCAGAGCTGCTCCATGTAACCTTTACTAAACTATCATCAATTCACATTATTATTCAGAACCATTTTACTTCTCAGTCCTGCAAAGGAGGGCTGCAGATAACGAAAACAACACACAAACACAGAGGTTACAAAACATGTATGCACTCTGGGGAGGGGGAGGGACAACATTCTGTTCTGTGTTGTTCCTCTGTGTCTGTGACCAATCCGGCTGTGGACGCTGCTGTGCATAAACAGCATTTTCCTGGGACAGTGACAGAACTTAATGATTTTAAAATGGTGACTCATCATAAGAGCCCCGTGAATAAAACCAAAAGAAAGAGTGAGCATGGCCGCCCCTCCCTCTGCTGCACGTGCTCCACTGAACCACATGTCTGCCCTTGTTTACAACCCGGCGCGAGGGGAGTGGAGGAGGATGACGTATGAGGAAATAGTGGTGCAGGGAAGGGTTATCTCCGGACAAGAACATGTGGGGACAACAATGTCGCAGTGACCTGCATGTGAATCAGAAGCCACGATGTCGACTTTTACTGCTCTGTTATTACAATATCGTGTATGCGCACACAGAACCGGATATATATATACACTGATTATTACCAGCCATCAATCATTTGAGGCATCAAGACATGTTGAATGATCCATGGAGGGATTAATAAAGTCTCATTATTTGGAGAACGTGTCTTTTTCCAGATGACCGGTCTACCACCTTTTGTACAAACATGGGCGGCGTTCCCTGATCGCAGTGGGTGCGTGTCAACAGCATATGAAAAATACACTCCCTTCCCCCGCAACCACCATCTCCTCCTCCTCCACCACCTCTTTTGCTTTACCTCACACACCTCCCCTCCCCTCCCCTCCCTTCCCTCAGCCTGCCCGTGACCAGCCATGGGCCGCCCTGTCACACCCCCTACCCTACCCTACCCTACCCCCCACCCCGCAGCAGCAGCAGCAGGGGCCAATTCATGGGACCACCTTTCCTCTAATCTGTTATTCATTGGCAGGAACATGTGGTCCCTCGCTCACCCTCCTCGTGGAGTCCGTGGCGTTGAATATCACATTCTAACTTAAATCATGGCTGACGGTGACGACATCATTATCACCGAGCTAGTTTTTTCTCCTCCGTGCTTGACGTCTTCAGCCAGTAGAGTTTGAACGGTGATGTCAACACATGCGTCTGAAATAAATAAATAAGAAAAAAAAAAAAAAAAGATGGCAGAAGTGACGCAGAGCGGTCACTCAGGCTTACCAGTGTGCACCCTGAGGTGAGCTTTGAGGTGGGACGACTTGCCGTACATCTTCCCACAGCCCGTGAAAGGACAGCAGTGTCTCTTCTCGGGAGACTCCTGTCTCACCGCCACCGCCCTCTTGTTCCGGGACTGTTTGGGTGCCGCCGAGCCCCGGCTGTCCCCGGCGTTCAACCGGCAACTCCCCCGCTCCACTTTCTCCTGCGCGCCCGCAGCGTCGCCCGTGCCCCCGAGACATCTGCTGCCTCCGCCGCTGACGGCGCTGGGGTTGTTCAAGTCCAACAAAATCATTGCCACCATCAGCAAAGTCCTATTCTCCTGGTTCTCTTTCAACACGTCCTCTGTCCGACCCGGCGGTCGGCTGGGGGCACAGTCTGCAGAGACACCGACCTCCGACATCACTACAGCAGGTTCCGGGTGGAGGAAGGGGACAGTGTGTTGGTAGGGTGGCTGTTCGTTCAGAAACAATCGGACACCATAAAGTAATCAGACCGCGGTCTCCACAGGAAACATGTGGTTAACCATCCACACGTGTCGTCTTCAATGTGACTATTCCGCAAAGGCTGCGCTTCTTGTCGAGGCTGCAGGGTGGGTAAGTAAACACCCCCACAGCAAAGATAGCACTTTGAATCCCGGCTCTTCCTCTCTCCTTCTCCCTCTCCTCGTCTTCTTCTCTTTCTCCTTCTTCTCCTTCTCGGGGTTCGTTCCCTCTAACTGCCGGATCGATGAAACCTCAGCGGCTCGGAGAGGGAACTATTGTGTCTGCGTTTATTCCGCCTTTCTGTGCGCTCCCACACATGCGTCAACTTGTCCTATTTTACTGCGAGCGGCACATCTCTCAACTCCAAGAAACAATTTCGCGGAATCCCACGGCGTCATACGAAAGCGAGGCTCCCATTGGCTGCGAGGAAACACGACTCGGTTTTTGGAATCGCCTATTCACGTGAGTGAGCGACGGCACGCTGGACCAATCACAGGGCGGGGTCGGTGGAAAGACGGCGGGACCAAACTGATGCCACATTTAAGTGCTTAAAGTGACTGGGACATATGAGAGTCGTTTTCTAAAATTGATTTTTTAGGCATCAGCTAAAATGTCCTTACACTCAGAGATGGAAGATATGAAAATTATAGTATATAAATCAAATCCAAAATTCTTACAACATTTAGAATAGAATGTCTTTTTACTGAATATTATAACTTCCCAGTTGAGTTAAAGATGGAAAAAGAAAATTACAGACCTGATCCTTTCACAGTTTGGCGCAAAAAAAAAAAAAAAGGAAAATGTAAACACTTATGAAAAGTTACGATATGTTTACTGATAAGACAATGTGGAGGGCAAGATTTAGAGCAGAAAACTGTCATAAAATTGAATCCCGTTCATTTTATATTCTTATTATCCCTGTTTTTTGTCTGTTTAATTCTTTAATAGCAATTCGAAGCACTTACGTTTCTCATCTGCTGGAAATTCCTGTCACCAGGTCCATTTTTCCATTTCCCACCACACGCAATTCACAATTACGACATGCTTTGAAGAGGCACTCGAATGCAACATGACAACAGGGGTACAGGGACTCTACATGGCACGCCTCCAGGCCCAGCCCACACTGTTGCCTCATGTTAGATAAACCTGCCCATCTATTGTTTATTTTCTAGAATACTTTAATATTTGTAACATAAAGTAACTAGCTGAGAGATTAAATCAAAGATTTTACTTTTTTTTTTTTTTTTTAAGTCCAGCATAAGCAGGATCATGTTACTTGCAGGAAATGCACATCCTTTGTGTGCGAGAATAAGAGAAAACAACAATAGGCTGTGTGATTGCGTTGCATACTTGCGTGCAGTGAAAAACAGCTGCCCAAATTTACAGTCTGCAGTCTACAGATAAATTAGATGCAGCACAGGCCACACTGACCATATCATGTGTTGTTGGTTTGTATGCTGACGTTTGTGTGATCCATAAAGAGGCCAGTTGTGGCTTGTGCTGCTGAATGTCCCACCTACGGCTGCAAAAGTATTTGCTCTGCAGATATGAATCAGTGAAGGTCAAACCATACATGCAGCCCATGTGCTTTATGCTGCATAAGGCTTTCTGTGGGCCATACATGATAATTCTACCAGTACGAATCCTGTGTGCTAAATGCGGACGCCTGATACTGACATCTGCATTATTAGCATCTAGTATTGGCATCAAACTAGAGATAGTGCTTCTGAATTTATAGGCTGAGGAGAGAGGTGTGTGTTTTGTCTTCTCAGATGAAACCACAAGCCCAGCCGCTGTGGCTCATAAAGCTTCAGCTGTGGACAGGTCTGTCCCACTTTCATAACCTCGCTCTGATCCCAAATTAGCGCAGTCCTCAACGGTCCTCTGAGGCACACTTGAACTCTCTGTGCCAGTGCAACCTCCCTTGACACTGTACATCAGGTATGTCCACATTGGCATTGTGTTACAGTGTTTTTTCAACATGAGTAACGGGTGTATTATGTGTACGTGTAATGTTTATTTAGCTACGTCATCTTGCAACAGTCAACTGGTATCAACATGAAGACTTGTTTTAAAATATTAAGCCCCTGAGGTTTTCATACTGATGTGAAAATACTTTACTGACATACTTTATTAAACTAAAAGCCCTGGTGAGCACTCTGTCTGAGGTGGGAAAACAGGCTTGACCGCTCGTCGAGGGTGTTAACATCGTCTTTTCAAATTAATTTAAGCTCTCTGGGTTTCCAGACAGCTGGATTATAGCCAATGAGCTGTATGAGGCCCTTTAAGGTTTGTTGTTTTTTTGGGGGGGTCCCCATCCATTTCAGTTGTTTGGGAGAATGCTGCAACCCTGTTTTGCTGCAAAGCTCCAGAAATGATTTGAGAGCTACAAAACTTCACCCCTAGCTTTCAATCGGCAAGGGGGTGATGAGATATTGAATTTTCATTTGTGGTTGAATTTGTCCTTTAGTGTATAACATTAGCATTGCCATACCTGTGTCCAATGTCTTGTTAATGTACTGAGATGTTTGATGATTACAGTCATAAAGCATTACAAGCATGAGTACCAACAGATTACGATATAAAGGCATGTATATCAATAATATAAATATAAATCAATAACATGTTTTCTACCTAAATGCATGAAAGGTTGTGAGATTGTATGATCAGGGTGGATAGTGTGGTTATGGCGCTCTATAATGTCTTTATGACTGCTGTGTGTCTGTTTTGGGTTTGGTAACATGTTGACAGGTGTGTGTGTGTGCGTAGTGTCGCATCTCATAGGATTTAAATATTTAGACATGGGGTTTTGTTGTTTTTGAGACAGGAAGAGAAAATAACAGCTTTCCGTCTGTCCATGATGTTCACTGTCACAGTGACACACCAGAATATCATTACCATTTCTATTTTTGACACAGTTTGATTGGAGCACAAAGGTAGACAGGAACAAGGTGTTCTGCAGTGACTCATACTTGTTTTTTGTTGTTGTTGTTGTTGTTTCTTTTTATGTATGAATCATCCAAGCGTAATGTGTTTCTTAATCCTGCCATGCCAGTATTCCCACCCATTTAATTAGAGATATTCTTCCAACAAGGCTGCAGTTCGGTTTCTTCTTGCCTCAATGCTTCTGCACTTTTCTCTCGGCAAACATACATATAAGCCGGCTTAATTACTCCTAAATACATGAAAGAAAAGGGGAAAAGAACTTATGAAATAAAATAACGTAACACAAAGACAAACATAAACTCTCACACCTGGCAACCTCCCCTGGATTATGCATGGCATATATTTAGTTAATAGGGTTGACCTTTAAGTTTTGTTGAACCAGCCAGTTGTGTCATTGTTGTGATCCATTCTTCAGAGGGGTGTGGGTGTTTTTCTCTCCAAAGTCTCAGGAGTATCTATTTAGCTGTAAAAAAAAAAAAACAAGATCAGAGTCCAGAAAATCACGCTTGAGCCCAAGACAGACAGATTTGTTCTTGTCTCTTTTCTTTACATTTTAATTGTTTTTTTTTAAATAAATACATAAATAAAATGTATTATTATTATTATAATTATTATTAGATTTGCACAGACTTGTAACCTCTTTCTCAAGGTTTTAAAGAGGCATCAGGATCAACAGATACTGTGACGGTCTGTCTGGGTTTAGGGTTAGGGTTAATAACATCCTCTCAGATCAATTTGCTGTATGGAGCCATTTAACATTTTCTTTTAGTTGTTTTTTTTTTTTTTAAACTTTTTTTCTAAACAAGTCCACATCTACTTCAGTTGTTCAGGACAATGACATTTTGAGGATGAAAAAACTTCTTGACTTTCCAATTTCTATTTTTAGGTGAACTTTTCCTTTAAAGCAGACAGTTCTCATGAAGCTCCTGTCTATTCAATATAGATAAAGAGGCAAAACTGTGCTCATAATAACTAATAGCCTTACATGGAACATGGGTATAGTAACTCTCATAGCGCAGTTGAATGTGTTATAATAAGCTATGTTATCATAAATGTTGAGTGGGCCTGCTGATCCTGTGTAGAGATACTTTATATAGGCCTGAATGCAGTCTGCAGGAGAGGCTTTAATGCAGCAGGTCTGTGTAACCGGACCCTCTGCCAAAAAAAGAAAAAAGAAAAAAAGGGGTCTCTGGGTGCAGTGGGTGGTTCATTCATGGGTAAAGTTCCTAGAAAATTCTCTTTGGCCCAGGGGGAGCAGGGATTGAGCAATGCTGCTTCAGGACACGACCTGTGTGTTTGGATACATGTTGCCCCCGAGGGCCGGTCAGACGAGAATACACTGACTCAGACACAGAGTGGAAGAGTGTTTTCCTGCGTCTTTATAACAAATGACTCAGGCAAAAGTGAGGCAATCATATGTCGCCGTTTCCCCTAAAAGATACTACACTGCTGTATACATCTCAAGAGGGGAGAATGTCACAACACAGCAAGATTTCCCAACAGGCAGAGAGCAGAGCCACGCCTCTCGTCTGTTCATCTGAAGCCTGCTCTCTCCGCAGTGACTCACTCGCTGCGTTAATAAATCCCGATGCTGGCATGACGCGAGAAACAAAATGTGCAGGAGGAAATGTTCAAGGAGAGGGAAAACAAGACGCCTCTATTTGCGCACAACAGATGCGGGGAGCGCTCGCCCTCTTCCCTGGATCGTCTCGCCCTCGCCACTCCGCCTCCGCTTGTGCTCGACTCAGTGGCAGGACCCCAAAGTTTTCCAGGAAAGAGAAAAAAGAGAGAGAAAAAAAATCGAGGTTGGAAACAAAAAAGAAAAGAAAAAGAAGTTTCTTGCAGTTTCCTGCAGCCGCCCTCCGCCAGCTCCTCCTTCGGCAGCAGAGCTGTAAACATTCCCTGGAAGAGGAGGCGCCTCCCCTCCTTCTCCGCGCGCTCCCCGACTCACCCCCAAGTTCAGGAGTGCACGGCGCATCTGGGTCATGTTGTTGCGCTGACATGATCCTGTCAAAGATGAGGCGCTGTCACGGTGCGCGAGGGCGTGCGCGCGATGTAGCAGGGTGGAGGGAGGGCTGGGGAGGGGGGCACGCGCATGATCCCGGTACAGAATGTTCCCTTCCACGTGCGGAGTTAGAGCTGACGCATCACCGCCGCCACGCGCCCTTATATGACTCCACAGACGGGCCTGTAATATAACGCAGCGTGCGGAATGAACGAGATGGTTTAAATTAGGCAGAGCTTCAGAAAACTGCAGGCACGTCACTGATCCGACAGTGTTATAGCGTGGGTTAAAGCAGATATCATGGTAAAATATTACTTTAAGGTCACCCATATGAATAGTACTTGAGTAAAAGTCTCAACATATCTGAGTGAAAAGTGCAATATTTGCTTCCAACATGTAGTAAAATGTAAGCTCCACAACATTCTACTTATGTGCAGTACTTGAGTGAATAGACTTAGTTACAGTAATCACTGATACAATTATAATACTCACAGAATGAGTGCATAATAAGTACTTTTACTTTAGCAATGCAAGATTTTACGTTAAAGCCTTTTATTTCTACTTATGTTAAGAATTTGAGTATTCCTCTATTGTTAAGTATGGTATTGAGTTTGTTAAACCTGTCCAAAATTAAGACCTTACTTCAACTCCATCATATCAGTCTTCTAAGTGAATCAAGGCCTGGCGTGGCACAGGATCTGAAAATACGTCATTCACACCTTACAGATGTGATCCAGCTCATGCTACAAATTTAGAACTGGAGTGCGCTAATGCTTTTAGCTTAGCAGCTACAGTGAACATTTCAGCTTGTTGAAGGGTGTGAATAACTTTTTTCAACAACTTTGTATGTCAACCATTGCAGCAACTTGTTTCACGCTGGATGAGCTGCATGGAACAGTTTTACGTCTCTGTTTTTCAGGCCTACCCTGAAATCCGATTCGCCACCCCAGCTGCCCATTGCCCTCAGAACATTCTTGGTTTTTTGCCTCAGTTTGAGCAAACTTTTGGGACTTTCCTTTTTAAGTTTTGCACAATTTTGTCAATCCAATATTTTGTCCGCACATGCCTGTTTGTTTTGTTGTCACTTTATACTGTGAATGTATTTGTGAATGTGCATTGTTTGCATGTGAATGTGCAAGCTGTAGGGAGCTATTCCCCATCTACTTCAGTTGTTTAGGAGATGCTGATGCAATGATGTTTTGCTGTGAAGCTCCAGAACTGTTTTATGGACTATAAAACTTTCCACTGGACTTTCCATCGGTATGGATGTGACAAGAAAATGACTGAATTGTCAATTTTGGATGACCTTATTTAAAGAACCTGATTGAAGGGGCAATTTATCTTTTGAATACAATTTTATACACACGAGTGTTAGAAACCGTAAGATATTATGTTACAGTAATGTTAAAGTAATTACAGTAAAAAGGAGTAGTAGAGACAGAAGTAGTAAATGCTGTTCTGACACGTGTGTTAATGTGCAGGTACTTTATCCCACCCACAGTCAAAAATGTCTGGAGGCATCACTGATTGTAAGCTGGACACAGGAGGAATTACTCACAGTGCTACTGCCCTGACTGCATCATGATACAGGTGGTACAGGCATGTGTTGGTTTTATTGTGTCCAGAAAGCAGGATGAAAACCAAATCTTTGCAAAGCAACACATGCCAGAATGCAGAGGTGGTGTCTTTAAGTTTCTGTGCTATTTGAATGTAGTAAACAAACAGGTGCTTACTGGTGGTTTTACGCACAAGCCAGAGTCAGAGCTGAAGCCCTCAGCTATGAAGAAATGACTTCATAAACTACCATTTCTAAAGAACATGGTGTAGAAAGTGGCGCATGTATCGAAAAAGTGTTTAAATAATACAAACACACATTTTACAACACAATTAAAGGCTCTTTGGCGCTCATGGCTGTGGGACAAGTTTTAAAAAGGCCTGTCCATCCAGCAGCACCTGTCCCGCTCATCTCACCAGCAGGGTGATGGGGGGGGGGGGGGGCACAACACATCTCATGTGCCTCATTACTTGACAGTTTACAGACTGCGTGTGTTTGATGTTTAATGAGTTCTACAGTGACGAGGTTAACAGCTCTCCGCCTCAGTTTGTAGCTCACATTAAGGGGTCAAAGAAATGCAGATGCTCCTGATGTTTAGTCCAACAGGCTCTTCGTCTCTCGGCCTCTTCCTCTGTGTGAGTTTGTGTCATAGCATGTTTGAAATCTCTGTGGGTCAGAACCAACATGGCAGCAGAATGTGGCTCCAAAATGACGTTAAGTGGTCCAAGAGGAGCGCAAGTTGGTTGTCTTTTTACATTCTCAGTGATGTTTTGCTGTGCTCACACATTTGGGACCGCTTGTCTTTCCTTAACATAAGAATTACCATCATGGAGATCCCAGGGCAGTCTTTGGGTTTCATTTTGATTTAGTTCTTTTCTGGAATGATGTCTGTGTATTGATTGTTTTACTTTAATTACTGCATGTTCATTTGGAAATTCTTGTGTTTTGTTCAGTCTCTACGCAAAGCACTTTGGACAATGTTGGGGGTTTTTTTCAAATAAACTGATAAATAAACTGAGGGACTGGGAGATGTTTGTTTTTATGAGCCCTTCGATGTGTCTGCTGAAGAAACAGAGAGAGCTTAAATAAAACGTCAAAACAGACAATCCTAGTGGAGTAAAAAACAGGCGAGACACAGGCGAGAACCAATCTATGTAGTTTTTTTTATTTAACAATGCATGCCAGACATGATCCTATTCACATTGAAGAATACAGATTTGTATTTGCATCCAAATACTCACTACTTTGATTTCATATTATAATCGCTCTCTATCTTTCTCTCAGTCGTCTTTATAGGTCGTCTCTGTACACTCTGAGTGGAAGAACTGCATGCATTTGAAGGACATTAAATAAAACGTGACCAGCGGGGGGGTTAAGCCCCCTTTCTGTTGTAAAGCAACATCAGCAGTTATTGCAGAAAAAACGTGTGCATGAAACTCACGACGGAGGTCATGGGAGGAAAGCAGATCTGTTCTATGATTATCATCATATGCTCATGATTCCACAAAACTGTAAGATACAGTATAGGAAAATATTTAAAAATACTGTACATGGAGATTCTGTTGGGTTGTGTTGTGTTGCCATGCCTCCCCATTACCTACACCTCGCCTACATCTGCGGGTTCACACGCAGCTGATTTACTCTCACAAACACACATACACCCACGCTTCCTATCAAGACCTTCC
Organism: Acanthopagrus latus; assembly: GCF_904848185.1. Classification (NCBI taxonomy): domain Eukaryota; kingdom Metazoa; phylum Chordata; class Actinopteri; order Spariformes; family Sparidae; genus Acanthopagrus; species Acanthopagrus latus. The sequence continues at coordinate 8,268,747 of NC_051043.1, read as the reverse complement.
AAAACAGCCATGTCAACAAATCACAAAACCATTTCTAGAATCATGTTCTCACGAGTTTAGAAGTGTCATGGATATGTATGTTATCTCAAGATTAAAAAAAAACAAAAAAACAAAAAACAAAAACTGATTTGCTATCACAGTAGGTCAAATAGTGGGCTCTGTTTTCGTAATTATCCGTACAAACCTAAGCTGAGCTGTACGACCTTTGCTTGGTGCCACAGCTGTGTAGACAATAGGTCAGCAGAGCACAACTCAGCTCGTTTCCATTTGGTTTGGCAAAGTTTGGTTTGGCTCAGCAACTGTCAAAGAATTTTAACAAAACTCCTGCGAGAGAACAATGTCAGTCAGTCAGGTATGAAGACATTCATTCATATTCTATTGCCATTCCTGAAGACACAGAGCACAAAACACAGAGATTTCCCTACGATCCTAAAAGACTCTGGGTAAGACTCAAAAAGCACAGTGATTATGTTTGAGGCTGTCTGTGGAGAACAAATTCCAATCTATTTCTTTTTGTATTTCCATCTTTCTTTCCACAATGACATACTTACAGCCTTGCATCTGGGGTAACATTGTCCCTGAGCATTGACTTGGGGTCAACCTTTCCTTTTTAATTCATACCTGAACCCACATATTTCTTGAGGAAATTGCAAATCTGATCCTTTGTACTTATCAGTAGGCTGAAACAGTAAGTTATTTTCAGGTCATTTTGCTCAAGACTTATAGGTCCGATTTGTTAAAAAAATCAAAAAACATTGTTGAGTCCCATTCCCAACTCGTCAAATACTGATGCTTTCGGTCAGTAGGTCGGATTGGCCGGCAACCCAAAGCGTCAATATTTGACGAGCTGGAAATGAGATTCTACAATGAACTATTTTACAAATTGGAGCTTCTAAATATTTAACAGATAGCCTGCTTTATAATTTGGGGTCCAAAAGTTTGACAGAAAAAGAAGGTCCATCAAAAGAATCTACTGAGACACACTATGACAAGGCTCCAGTGTTTTTGAAACATGACCCATACTGACTAAAAGGCTGTTCACACTTGGTATCAACATGTGTCCTGAGTGATACATCCACAAGCCGACAGCTCAAGATCCATTGAGGATGCATTTGAGATCCAATTATTCAAAGGGGGTGTGATCCACAAAACAACAAGAAGAATTTACACGTGGTTCACCATTATTTAAACCTTGTCTTTTCACCTGCAGCTCGTCTGCGTCTGTCTCTAAAGTGCATCTTCCTTCATGACATTTAGCTGCTAGTTGAGGAAGCTGTTTCAACTGGTTTTACCATTTAATTTAATTATGTGGCGGATACACCATTTTATTGATGCTTAACATTTTACATTTTTACAAATAAAGTTAACAGTAAAGAATATAGGCAACTTATTAAATGCCCGTGGAGAGAGAATGCTAAATCTTGTGAGATGTAGAGTTTATAAAATCATTATAATCTTTATGAAGCGCTTTCTACAAGAGATTATTACCTCTTTGGGCCTTCTTGTTAATTTGCCTGTGTTATACATGAAAATATTTATTTTTTTTGCGCAAAAAGGACTTAGGACAGATGTTAATACCGGGTCTGAATTCCCTGGTATAGATAAGTCTAGATATCGCAGCCTCTGTTTGTTCATTCTCAACCATCCATTTTAAAATCTATAAAGTCCCCAAACTCTGTGGATGTGTACCAAATCACTGGAGTACAAAGGTCTGGGCCAGGGTTAGTGGGTATATGAAGAGACATGTGACACAGATAAGTCATTTGATAAAAACCACAGCACCAAACCTCTGGTGATGCTTTGCCCTCAGCTGCATGTCTCAGTTTAATGTGCAAATATATTTGTATCTTCAGCTATGAAACTGGCATCCTCACTGAGTTCTAGTCACGTGTTTTGGGAGATTGAAATAAATGTCCATACAAGCAATGAAACAGTTTACTCATGACAAAATTCCCCTCACTGTGTACATCAGATGTCTTTAAAGAGAACAACAAAGATCTATGTAAAAGCCACATGTTGGAAAAAAAAATAATCACAGATATTTGGGCTCTATGATTTGGGGGAAGAAAAAAAAAGAAGAGAAGTTTCACAGATTTCTGAATCACTTCAGTCCCCACATACTCCATCCATGCCCAAAAGGCACCCTAAGTTTGGTATACGGGCAACTGCGTATTGCCATGTCAGCTTTACATTAGAAAATTCTCATAAGCATCTTGATAAAACATACAATAAAAACTACTTTAAATACTTTAAATATGATTGAAATGTACAGTATATTAGACAATTCTATATTTAATAAATAATATAATACATCAGCATTTAGTGCATGTCGATGGTCATCTTTTATTAAATTTAAAAGCTTAATTAGAAAATACTTAAAATTCGACAAAAATATCACTGAGAAGATATAAATATTGATTTCGTAATTCAAACAGGCATTTACTGTAATTATCCATAATGAGCAAGAAAATGTCAATAAATAGAATCAATCTCAAAATAAATGCAACATGATTATTAAACTGAAATGTAATAGTAAGGAAATATAAAACAAACATAAAAAAAACTAAGTAAGAATTCTATTAATTTCACCTATCTTATCTTTACAAAGCTATCAGAGAGGGGCATCATCCTCCACCCACACGTCTCACGTTAGAATAAAAAATGAGAGATTTTAAAACACTGATCTGGCTTTTATCTTTTCATAATAATATCCCCATGTTTCCGCCTTCATGTCACATAAAATGCTTTCTTATATCTCAGCTAGAATGCATATACTTGACAGCTTATTTCAAGCTTTTTAAAAAATAAACTCATCCCTTTTTCTTCAGGAACTCCTCTTGACCTGTTTTATAATGGGCTTAGTCATTGGACAATGACCGTCTCCTTTTGCAGTGGCTGGCTTTGAATGCAATTCAAAAAATAAATAAATAAATAAAGGAGGGAAAAAAATGAATGACAGTTATGTAATAGATGAAGGACGGATCCATTAGGTGTAGGTGGATGTTAAACCATTGCAACGTAATGCCACTGTAGAAACCTAAAGGAGGAGGAGGGTCGGGTGCCAAGAGAGCAATGATTGGTTGAGTGTAAGGATTTTTGGTGTCAGGTGCAGGCAAAGAAGGCTCACGTCAGGTTCACTCAGCAAGCATTGCTTCTGAAGTAGGCTCACAGCGCCCTCTGGTCCTGTGTTTTTGCAATTGCACTTGTTAAAGCTCTCAGGGATCAGGTCTGAAACTTTCTCTTGTGTTCTTGTGTGTGTGCAGACATGTAAATATGATTGACTTGATTAAACCCCTCTATCTCCTTTCCTTCCCTTTCCGGTTGTAGATGCATGCCTTGACTCAGTGCTGTCACCTGCTAGTCTCTATTTATGTCACTCTGGTCACGTGGCTGATTAAAGCCAGTTTTAACTGTTCCACTTAACAGCTACATGTGACTGACTGGTGACCTTTTGACTGGAGCTCGTTCAAACACTGCTTTCTAACCCTAAACTGACAAATGAAATAAAAACAGTTTTGTAGAGAAATTATGCTACAAATACAATTAAAGGCAAAATCGTTATTCTTCTGGAAAAGGAAAGAAGATAATTGGTGAATATTTGAAAGGTGTACTGTACTTGTGTATCCAGAGGTAAGTTGTTGCCATGTTACTGCAATCATTTCCAGTGCAACCATGAGGAGGAAAAGTCCCTGATGGTTCCAAACACTTTGATTCCTTTAAAGAAGCAGCCAAAAATGTCTTTCTGGTTGCGAGTGGAGTTGTATGAAAAGAGAAAAATGTATTCAAAGCAAACATTTTGTAACAGTAATGACTCTATGCTAAGACAAAATGACAAAACGAAGTGGCTGTTTTTTCTTTCTCCGCTCTCTTTGTCAAACAGACTAAACAGTTTCTACCATATAATGCAGCTAGGAGGAGTAACAGTATACTTTCTCTGACTAACGTGATTGATATGTGATGTAACACAGTGACAGATGTCTACTTGACGGAAAGGTTGGTGGGTGGAACATACAGTACGAATACACCTTTCATTGCCATAACACCCCATTGAGAGTTACTTAGCTACAAGAGGAGGTAAAAACTACTCTAGATTCATAGCTCTTTGTTTTTGACTGGTGTACAGTAGGACCCCTGCATCTCCTATCTATTCATCCTGACTTCTGATCCAGGGTAAAGTTGCCGCCCAGCACTGACTGTCAATAAACTTTTACCATTTTTGTTATCACTGGCAACTTCACCCTGCGTCCCCTTTCACCCTCAGCCCTCTCAGTTTTCCTCCCTGGTCCTAACAATGTGTGAGTCTGCCGACTAGTGTTACTGTCACGTGTAGTTTTGTCTATCAAAGCTGCGAAAAGCCGACGGAGTGGCCAACTTCCTCATAGATAGGCTGTCAGTCTTGGCTGTATCAGGTCTTGCTCCAGACTTGCTCCTGAGGAAGGGGTTTCTGGTTCCTGCCAGACCCCGGCCCCCCGGCCCAGGCCCCCTGTCTGCCCCCAGACCCGGTCCTCTCTCCATCCTCTCACTCACCGACAGGCTCTTCCGTTGTGGAGGGGCCAGTGTGAGGGAAGGATGGGAGTCATCTGAGGAGCAGCTGTTTGCTCGCTCCAGCCTGGAGAAGGGGGAGCAGAGAGGGGCCCCACTAGGCCCACTAAGCCCCCCTAGACGAGGGGTATCAGGGGCTGGGATCAGGTCCTCAGGGTCCTCTGGATCAGACTCTGTATGACTAAGCTCTGCCTCTCTCTCTGGATGAGAGGAAACAATGTCTGACGGCTTATCAAAGGGGAATGAGGTGGATCCTCCGGGGGAGTTTGAGCGTTCTGCAGGAGTGTATGGAGCTGAGACACAGCGTGTGTCGATGCAGTCAGTGATGCTGGTGTACTCTGCAGCTTTTACCTGGACTCCTGCCCCCAGTCCGCTGTAGCAGCCTCTTGGAGTGAACATGAGGCTGTGGGACTTGACCAGAGTGGGCTCATCCAGAAAAGATGTGCCCGCTGTGGAGAGGTAGCGGCTGCTCTTCGAGCGCTCAAGCAGCCCTGCTGAGGGAGGTGGGGATGGTTCTATGTCCCAAGGAGGTAAAGTGGCGTCTGGTAAGAGGTGGGCTGAGCACAATGACAAATCAGCAGCTGCACTGTCATCAAACATAGCTCCAGCTGTTCCGCTGCTGCCTGCACCACCCTCCGAGTGCCTGTCGCCCATACCGCTGGTGGCGACACTGCCGAAGTCCCGGCCTCCTGGCAGCATCGTCTCCATGATATCTGACTGCAGCGAGGAGTCTCTCTGGAGTTGTGGGACCACACGGAGAGGATCCAGAAAGACCTCTGCAGGCCCCACCTCCTCCGAAGTTGAGACATAGATATCAATGCATGACGATGGACGGTGCTGCTGGGAGACCGACAGCGTCGCCAGGGGGAGGGGCTTAGACTCCTTGGGGGCGGCACCTGAGGACACTGATTGTGAGCTGTTGGCTCGGTGGAGACTGAGTGAGCGTTCTTTGAAGAAGCTCTCCACTCGTTCGGCTCCACTTGCGCGTTCACCACCACGACCACCTCCAACATAAAATGAGTGGCTTCTTGTCCGTGTAGCCATGCCAGTAGGAGAGGGAGGGGACATTGAGCCCTCCGCTGTTCCCTCCAGTGCCTCCTGCAGGCGGTAGGCATTTCCTTCTGTGCTGTTAAAGCTGCTTTGACGGAGGATGTATGCTGCGTCTGGGCACTCACCCTGGCGAAGTATGTATGCTGAGTCTGTGCAGTCAGATGAAGTCCGGGAACGTACTTTGTTGACCTCCCCACGTTCAACACCTGTCACACGCTCCAGTGCTACAGCAATACGTCCAATCAGCTCCTCCATTTGGGCCAGACGGATGTCAACAGTCTGCAGTGAAGCCTTCATGAAGTGTTCCCGTTCATTGACTTCCTCCAGACGCATTGCCATATTCTCCACCCTGATTGAGAAGAGAGGAAAGGAAATAAAGATTAAAAGCACTGGAGGGTGGAGAATAGCAGGGGACAATGGCAGAGAGAGACCATCACACTGACAGACAAAAGAAAACAAAAAAAACCAGCAAGACTGCATTTAGAAATGGACTACAAGCAAATACAGATACAAGTGACTGAATACACTGTGGTTTGGAGTGTAAACTTTATACTTTGTTCACTAACACCAATGATCTATGTAAATTGAGAGTTTGTGCATTACAAGATAAGTTCACCCAAAAAAGGAAATTCAGTCATTATGAGTCGCATGCTGATATAAGGTCATGTGTCCACAGCATTCTCTTAAACAATTGTCCATGTTTTGTGGACTACCAAACCCCCCCACAAATCTCCATCGGCTTGAGAAGAAGAAGAAGTTATTCAGTAGTTTGATCATTTGTGTTCCTTTAAACATGTCAGCCCTGTGTTCATGCACTGTATGTATTGTAATACAGAAAAGGAGAAAAATTATACTATCAAAATATCCAATACAACATATGTTGTTGTAGTTCCTGGTAGACAAAGCACATATGCCAATTTCCCACAGACTGAAAGCTTTAATGCAGACAGATGTGACAATATGTCCGACCTTTCAGAAGTGACTCTGATCCTCTCATCGTTAGAGGAATGGAATCGGTCATCTTTCTCCCTGAAGTACTCTTCTATGCATTGCTCCTCAAAGTCGTGGACTTTCTTAAGCTCATCCTCAGTGATGAAAAGTTCTGCAGAAGAAAGAGTTGAAAAAATTGATTGGCAATACAATAATGGCAAAAGTTCAAATCCAAAATATATATAGCACAGGTATAGCACCAAAAGCAGAGTACTGAAAATAACCATAATATTAATGTGATATGTCAACAATGAATTTATCAGACTTGTTCATGTTGGCACTCACTCAGTCCGTAGTCCCTCTCGTCGTCGTCATGCTTGCGCCAGCGGCAGCACAGATGCTTGAGGACCATGGTTATGTGACTGAAGATGATGAGGGGTGGAGGGAGGACTGGGCGCTCATGGAAGGTCATAATGAGCTGGTACCGCTGGAACTTCCAAACTTGGTTGGAGATGGACTTCACCTCGAAGAACGTATTACTATGATGATGGACAATAACACACCAACCAAGAAAAATTACATGCACTGAGAAAGATCATCACTACTTCAGAGAGTATACACATTAATGAACTAATTCCTTCACTCAGCCAAGTAGGGACTAGGAGCATGTATGCAGATAGAAATGAATGTGGCAGCCGGCAGCCGACAATGGCTTCTGTAAAGAGATTAAACCTTCAATTTAACTGCTGTTTTTATTCCATTGTGCATTTTTTGTTAATTACCCTGACAAACGTGAAGAAGAGGATGATCGTCCTTGCTACAAAGATGATTCAGAGGTACAATAACAGATCATTAGCATGATAATGTCTCTGTGGAAGAAGTACTATCACACTTTCTAACACAATTTGCTACCAGCCTCTCGTGTCTTAACAAACAGAAACTACTGTCGTATCTCTTGATCTCTCACATATAAACACACAAAGCTCTAGAATGGGAAAGTGATACAGTTGTGTCTACACCAGCATTATTATTTCATCATTTCATCATAATTCTGCCAAAACACGTGTGTTTCAGGTCCTGAGGTGTCTGTAAAGCAGTGTGATGTCGATTAGACAGTGTACGTACTTGAACACAGCTATGAGTAGGTTAACCAGCAGGATGTTGGCCACCAGCAGGTAGCAGGCCATGATGGCCGGGACAATCCAGGCACCAGTCTTACAGGCAGGCAGGGCCACTACCACCCCATCCTCTGTGGTGATGTTCTGCCCACAGGGGGCTGCACACCGCCCCGAAACAAATACACACACATACAAGTTAATACGAGGTTAACAAAGTCTGCAGATAGAGACGTGAATACATTGTGAATATTTCCGTCAAATTTGTATGGCTGTAAGGAATTACAATGACATGCAGACACAGAACGTAAATGAAAGATACAGTAAACAAAAGATAAAAAATGTAGATAAAATCAAAGCAAATAAAATAAACATAAAACATCAAAGCACATACTGTACACTGACTAACAAGACAGAAACAATGACAAACAAAGAGACAAGCAGACCTGAAAATACCAAACAAAATGCATAACTGCATATTTTGCAAACAAACAAGAAGCATAATTCATCTTTATGCTTCTTAGCGTGGGGACTGGAACGAGTGGACACTAGAATGATTGGGGCTCATGTTCAGAAATGTGCATCTGAAAACAAAAACACACCAAAAAAGATGCATTTATCATGTGTCATCACAATCTGTGTTCCCAATATATTTAAACATGTAGTCAATGTTTGAAATATATTGTCACATATGTGTGCCATAGCTTCATTCAGCAAGGGTGGATTGCTCTAAATCATTTGAGATGTATTTAGGATACATAGTATGTTTTTTCCATCTGTGATGGTTCAGTTGCTGCGGCTTATCTGGGGAACATTCAGCATTTGTTCTTGGTTTGTTTGCCTTTGAGATTCATTCTAGTCATGCTCATCATTGCTTGATGTTCAATTGATTCACACAATGCAGCCCAAAGACAGAGAACTGAAGTAATTTTTCTATTTAAAAAAATAAATAAATATTTTTACCTTTAAAAAAATTTGGATTAAAAACTCTGACAACTGAACCACGTGAAAAAACAGATTATAGTTGATGAAAGGTGGCTGATTAAAATATTTTGGTGTGGATGTGTGTATATTTACGTGTGTGGTGTGGAATTGATATGTACATTTCAATGCTTGCTTATGTTAAATGTTGGTGAAATATTGGTAGAAATATTTTGGCAATGTTGTCATTGCTCCAGTGAGAAGCTGAGCGGGCGTTAAAGGGCAGGGTGACATGGTTTATGTGACAGACGGTGTTAACATGGCAGGGTCACTTTTTCAAATGAAACTATTTAAAAGTCAAGAAACAAAACGGGTGAGAGAAACATCAAGGGAATATCAAAGTTTAAACCTTGATAGTTCCTCTTGATGTGACAGTCATGACAAAACCATAATATTAGAACACATTTGAAAGAAGTGCTACTGCCATGTAACAGTGCCATTTGCCAGCCAGTGCCAAAACTAGTAAGGTTAAAGTTGCTTACAAGTTACAGCCTTGGATCAAGCTACCAGTCAATCAAAGATTCGGAGAAGATGAGCAGCCTTATGAATGAGGCTGTCATTGTTTTTAAATGATTTAAAACAAGCTTCTGTGAATATGTAAGGAAGATGTTGTTTAGATACAGCAGCTGACCCAAGATACCAAACACAGAAACGCAACTTTAACCTTAGAGCGCGTGGAGCCGCATGCACACTTTTGTCTCAAGTGGCCTCTAGTGGTGGGAGTGGGCATGACATGGTGGTAATGTGAGGATGATGAAGGAGAGGTGGGATACGTAGATGTGGTTAAATTGAGGTCTGTATGTATTGATTTACTGGGATTTTGACTGCACTGGAAAATGTGGAATGCACCATTACTACGCCAGCTTCCGTGAGTTCGAAAGTAATTTTCGACCAGCCAGAGTTTTTCATTCAGCCTGTGCTGTAACTTCCTACTATGCATATCTGAAACAAAGAATGAAAACATTATTTCAGATCTCTTCTCTTTGGGCCACTCCTCACATTCTGTACACACCATCATATACACTACCATCCCAAAAGACAACAGACCAGCACACGGTGCACTCTCACTCTCAAGACATTTTCTCACAGACACAGCTCACAGTCTATGTTTGATTTATTGAATCAAAAGTCACTTTGTCTACAATATGAAAATAATGTGGAGACAAAAAAAGATCCAGACAGTCTGACAGTAAAAACAATAGTCCTGATGCAAGGAGCTAGAGAATTTGAAAGGAAAAATTATGCAGATATGACCAATATGATGCAACTACTCTTGTATTTGACAATAATGTATTATAAAAGGACAACTTTCAGTGTCAACCTGTGGAGGAATGACTGAAAATTCAATGTAATTCTGAAAGTGTGTATTCAGTCATATCACTTGCATCTCTCTTTATTCTCCCCTGAAATTAAAGAAAAAATATGTTTATTCCAAAGCTCTGATGCTCTGGCCCTGAACTTACGGTCAATCTGGTCAGCAAACACCTCTCCGTAGATCATCCAGTAAGGCATGAAGAAGATGTTCCTTGCAAGCATCCAGGACGGGTCTTCATTTGGGTTGAGGATGGCCTGACGCGCCACTCCGAAACTCATCAGCACCACCAACATGATGATCACAAAATACATCATGTCGATCATCTGACAAAGGGAGGGGGGTAGAGGAGGATTGTCAGAGAGAAGGGAAGGAGTAAATGGTTAAAGAAGTGAATAAAAACAGGGAACGGTTGGTGGGAATGTTCTTTTAGCAAGGAATGATTGCTGCCTTCAAATGGGGTCGTGTTTCAGTTGCTCATACGAACACCCCCACTTGTGGTATTCAAGACCTCTTATGACCCTAACACACGAGGCTGATGGTCTTGCTGTCGGGCATTGTCAGAGCTGTCAGTGAGCTCTGGTCAGTGCAGCGTGTCCAGCAATCTGATTGGCTGTTCAGGTAAGTGACAAAAAGGGAGCCGCAAAACGAAAGGGAAAATCCACTGAGTCTGTTGCTATAGTATCAATTATTTCACAAATTTAGCACAATTTCCCCTAATTCTTCTCCTCTGCCTCTTCCCCACTGCTGTTTGCAACTTTCTATCAGACATTGTACTGATTAGAAGTGGCTGTATATGGCTGTATACTGGTGTCAAAAAATGCTGCTTAGTCATAACAAAGGTTTGTATATTGGCGGTACTGCAGTCCTTGTGGTGTGTTCAAGTGCACCTTTTCGCTAAAACACAGGAGGCCTGAGCCAATGCAACAATGCCTTTAATGCAGAGAGCAATTTGACGTCAGATTGGTGTGTCAGGACCTTAAGTTGTAATTTTCTGAAAGCTCAGCGTCCATGAGTTGTTGTGTGTTCACTGACCTTTTCAGAAATGGCAGAGGCCATGTAAGTTCAGCATATGGTGGATGGTAAGTTAATTTATTGTAATGTGAGTCTCATAGAGTTTTTTGGCCACTTTCATGGCTTTATTAGAGGGCCACACACTGCTACAACAGCAAGGATGTAGCCTCTGTACATGGGCTGCACTCTACACAAACTTGAATATCAGCTGAATGCTGAGCATATCATGTGTACATTTCCCTGTCAATAGTTCCATTTGAAGGCAGAAGAAGATAAAACCAGAGGGAATGGCTTAAATGAAGAAAGCAGCAATGGGGCTAAACAAGTCTGGTCCGTTACAGCTGGAGAAACAGTTTATCAAGTTTTAATAAATGATGGTCTGCATTTGCATTTTTTGATTACTATGATTCCCAGAGTCTTGGTTGGTCAATCTTCAGTTTTAATTTGTTCTGAAATGAAACCTCAACTCTGATTGATTAGGGAAGTCAAAGAGCCTAAGAGGAACAAACACTTCCACCAAGCTGATTTATATTCCACACCCTCTGTGTGTTTTCTTTCTAACATTCTAACATCTAACATTTCTAGCATTCATTGTCTTTTTTTCTAACAAAAACTGAAACACATCTGGTTATAGTCACATTATAAGGTTCTTTCTCTCTTTAACTAATGGCTACATTTTCATATCAAAGACAGCTTGGGTCCAGCGGTCCACAGCCCATGTCAAAGACAGGAGAACATCAGATACAGATTTGGACCTTTGATCCCCTCTGTAGTTCTGTCTACATGTATTTATCAGAGGCTCTGATCTTGCGCTGTCTGAGATCAAACAATGAGGTTTAGAAGATCCATTAGGGCCAAGCCTGCACAGCACACACAAATGAACCTTTGTAATGACAAGTCCTGGTAAACTCTAGTAATTACTATGTATTGTGTGGAAGGTAGGAGAAGCCAGACATGAATGAAGAATAATGGTGGACTGAGAAAAACAATGTGTATAGCGAAGAAGTATACACACACACACACACACACACACACACACACACACACACACACACACACTGACATCACCATCCCTGCTCTCTTCTCACCATCTTGCCAATCATCATCACGTAGGGACCGAGGTACTTGTTGACTCCGAAGATGTCCAGCAGCCGGATGTACCAATAGATGATATTTACGCAATAGATGACCCGGCCATAGCTCATGAGCGGTGGCTCCTGGAGACGCAGGACCATGCCGACAGAGAATATGAGGATGGCCATGAGGTCTGTGATGTTCCAGTACTCCTGAAGCCAAACTTTCACCTTCTGTAACAACTTCCCCGGCTCTGACATCAGGATCTTGAGGTGAGTATGAAAAAAAAAATACTTAAGCACCAATGCTCCTCAGATGTGAAACAAATTCAAGTGTGTTGCGAACGGGATTGAAACAGAGAAGAAAAGAAATGCATTATATCTTGACCACCATTAGAGGGCAGTATGAGTTCATCAATCGGGGCATCTAGCGGATGTCTGAGGAGGAATTGTTGTGCAGCTGAGAATGATGTGACATAATGATTAATGCATTTCATTCACTTACAGTACAAACAGCCACCGAATGAGGCTGAACTAGATAGTCTCATATGGCACCTTATTTTCTATTTACTCGTTTTTTTTTTGCTGTGTTTTTCCCCCTTCTCTGTCTCTATCCATCTTCTCCTGTTCCTTTCTCTTCCCCTTCAGTTATCACAGTTTATTAAGGGTTTGCTGATATGGACATAATATTAAACCTCTGCCCTCAGCCACAGGACTCACTGAATTAAACTAGTGGTGAAGAATCGATTATTGAGTTTTCAATAAAGTAGCGCATGCAGGGTGCACATTTGCACGCTCGGATGGGTGGTACCTCTCTCATCTTCTCAATGCCGTTGGTGAAGATGTAAGCGATGACAATCCACTCTTGAGGAGAGGGCCACAGGTCCATCTTGACCAGGACGATGTAGTTGTACAGCATCAGGTAGCCAACGTACGCCATCTATGTAAAACACAACAGCAGCTCAATAAAGCACAAGCGTCACTAAAGTGAAATTCTCTCTCCAGAGGGCTGCGGAGAAAAGGAGTTTTGTTTGAAACAGCTATCGGGTGAATGACTGACCCTCATTACACCTTCATTTATGCAGAGTCTCTGATCTGATAATAGAGGTTTGATGTCTAGACCCTTGATTGCTGTACGTCCACACTTGGACTGAAAATGTCCATTATGCTCCACCTGCGGCTATGTCTATTTAAGTACATATCAGCTGTCTAATTCCTTTTTTCTACCACTTCTTCAAGCGCTCTGGCTCATCATGATCCACACTAGATTAAAATGTGAAAACAATGCAAGGCTCAAGGCCTGAGACTTGACACAAATGTATTCAAAATCAATTTTTTCATATTTACTTCATTCACAGGTCCTGACACAAGTCACATGTTTTGATTATTATTGATTCAATATGACTGGAAAACATTTATATGGCAGGAGTATATTTAGTTGTGATTTACACAAAAATAAAAAGCTTTAACATATTTAAATTATGGATTAAAGTAGAAACAAACACACTGGGGATGGTTTCTTTTCTAGTCCATGCTTAAATCAAGTATTCTAGTCAAGTAAGCAGACAAAATGATTTTAATCATGTGTGACCAGGACTGTCATTCCGTCCCCCATGCACAGTTGGCTTGTGTGATGTATTTGACTAATATAACTATAAATGGGCAGCGCTCTGCAGCGGGTGACAGGTTTGAATACAAATCTAGTAAAGATGTAAATACCACATTTGACCCTGAGAAAATCCAGCATCTGTTCTTATCAGAGCAATAATGAAATTCAGAGTTTATTCTCTTTAACCTCGAGGGCAGGAAGAAGAAGCGAGGGGTGAGAAGGGTACAAGGGGAGTAAATAGCCAGTGAAGAGAAAACAGGATGAAACAAAGTGCAGTCAAAATATTTTCACAGCATAAATAAACAGGGAAATCCCTGCCGGTGCTGGAAAAAGATGTTTTCACTGGGCAAGCAAATTGAAGGAGCCTAAGATGGGAAACAAAAAATCAGCTTAAATCAAACACTACACACACACACACACACACACACTCACAGGCAGATACTGTACTAAACACAAGCCCACACAGACTTCAAAGAAATCAGGGGCCAGATGCAAAAAAACTCGACTAAAACTGTGTGTACATGCAGAGACAGAAATCTGCATACACACTCTTTTCGCCAGATTTATAAAGCTGCTCATATGCCTGGTTCTGTTCTATAACCCTTAATCATTGTGGAAACTGTTGCACGTGCACAAGCTTCACTTGCACTGCCACAATTATCCAAAAACAGATGAAGAAATGCCCTTAAACATATGTTTGTATATCGATACTTATATCCACTCCACTACTCGTTAGACCTGCCAGAACAGAAAGCCAAGTTTCAACGAAGTTCTCCAACAGCATCACAACAGCTGTCATTACACACAGCTGCGGCTTTTAATGGCGCCTGTACCACTAATTCATCACATTTATCTGTAAATCATGATTATGATTATAAGTCAGAACAATGATCAGTGGCTAATCTATAGAGTTTATACTGAAAATGACTTAAGTAAGTGCTTGGCTATTTAGGATAAAATGATAAGTTCATTACCAGGGGAGAAATGGCTCCAAAGTCAATGAAAAGAAGAATCATCAAGTATCACACACAAAAAAATCAAATTATTATCAATATGCCTCTGAGAGACCTTTTACTGAATGCTGCGTAGACTGATAAATAACAACACAATCAGTGACAATGGCAAAACTGTAAACAAACAGTGTTTACATCGCTGCCCCTGTATTTTAAGTACACCTCATTGTTTTACCCGCAGCTGGCTCTAGACAAATGTGTGTATGCTGGTCTGAAGTAAGTGCAAAGTACGCACATTCTTTATTCACATTCTTCCTCTATAAATACTAGTTGTGGGAAAAATTATTTTTTAAAAAATCGTGCGCACTCATTTAATACATTTGGCCCCTGGAGTTACAGAATCCACATGGACAGTGCTGTATAGAAAGATTTTAGGACACACGTAAAACAACATGCAGACTTCCCCACATATGTAAACACTTTATTTACGTATTGTGATCTTTCATCCTGTGGCAATATGCTATAACTGAAAGGGTTCAGTGTCTGTTCATACAGTTAACACAAAACCTCCTTGTTCAATCTTTGATCGCTTTCTCTCAGCTGTACTTTTCTCCCCATGTTGCTTCCATCAGTCTCCCAATCTCTTTCACACAGAAGCTTCCCACCTAACAGAAGCTGGGTTATGACAGAGTGGAACAGCAGGTTAATGACAACAGAGGCACTGTGGCAGTGGAAGCAAACGGCAGGGAACCAGGAATAGTTGGTGTTACAGAAATACAGTTAGCACTGACAGCGGCAGCAGCAAGCTAAGTATGTAGGTGGCATTGCTGCAGCTGACACTGACCGTATGGAACCAGAACTTGACAATTGGAGCGTTGTAGAACTCGTATATCTTGCGTCCCATGGGGATGAGGCGGTGGCGGTTCTGAACCTCCTCAACATCCTTCTTTCTGGATGTCTCTGTGGTAACCTTACCCAGCATTGCCTTGGGGAATGCAAACCCCACATGGAGCGAGGGAGGGAGTGAAAGGTGTGAGGTATAAAAGCATGGAAAGAGTGGGAGGAGGGAGGTGTGACAGATTGGAAAGACAGAGGAGGAGGAGTGGGGGAGACGCACAGAGAGGATGGACACGAAGATAAGTATGTGAAAGGGGGGAGGTGGGATGGGAAGAGTCGAATAACAAAGGAAAAAGGAGAAAAAAAAAGAGAAGGGGGAGAGTGTTACATTATGGCCACTGCACAGTTTTAATATCATAATCAAAAAAGCAAGCACAGGCAATGTCATCATTCCAAAATGTGAGATGTGTGTTTGAGGTGGAGTGTTGGGTGAAGGCTGGTAACACTGTATGACGCAGACAAGGACACTCATGGATTGTGTCTCAGACAACAATTAAGAAGCAGAAGAGAGACAAGATAATGACAGAAAGAAGACAGATAAAGAAAAGATAAAGGGTAAGACATAGATATCTCGTTTCAATCTGTGACACATTTCTTTATCCATGAGAGAGGGTTCGGAGCCCACGGATTTAATGGGTCATGGTCTCAATGTCAAAGCAACACCAGACCTCTGAGGGAGTTTATTCGTTGAATTGTATTGTATGTCAAGATGTATACTGCCCAACAGACAAAATGCAGTAACTACATATCTATTATTATATCATATCAAAACTGAATTATAACTTGTATCCAACATTGTTGTATCACATCAATTTTTACAATATAAACAAATATTATAAAGGCTTTTTAAATCTGCAGTAACTACAAAGCAGACTAATTGAGTGCTGCAGGAATATGTCATATAACCCGAAAATAAGTTGGCATTTATACACTTTCGGTTGCCTTGACTCGAAGTCAGTGGGCTTTTTGAATTGATTATTTGGTTAAATGCCATTTGTTAAATAAGTCTGTTGTTAAAACAAGCTTAGGATGTTTTCACATTTTTTTCTACTACATAAGCTACATCCGACTTTAACTGGAAACTATTCTAACTATTCTAACGAAATGTTGTGCACCATGTAGTTCATTATAGCTTAATGTTAGCTATATCATTATGGTTACTGTGTTTACGCTTCAAAAATCACAAAAGTAATCATCTGTGAAGTTCATTTTACTGAACAAGACCTGCCAGTATCATAAACTTGTGTTTTCCACAAAGCTTATTTTCTGTAATAATACAGAATCCAATGTAAAAAACTCATAGGAGCTTCGTCAATGGAACCAGCGTGATGCTAACTTCCAAGTTAGCCAACAAAAATATGTCATCCCTGCAGCACTCTATAAACCAAAAGGCAGTATTTTCTATAGTTACCTCTCTGTAGCTTGGTAATCTGTGTGCTGCAGTAATGCACTTACTGCTAAAGAAATGCAGCTAACTAGACTCCAAGTTCTATGTAATTTGGTTTGGATAAGCTACCTGAAAATCATGTACTTTGTGGGCTTTTCAATTTGTAAATGTTTGTAGTAAATACTGATTATGATAAAGATATCAATAGTACTTGGGCAGACAGAAACCAAACACAGAACCAATTTCCTATAATCTGTGGACTAAATTATAATTAAATTAAGGTACATTTTCCTCAAAAACGTAGATAAAACTAATAAGAACTGCAGTTTCTCTGAGCAGTGATTGTTTTTTAATGGTTTATTTGAGTGGGACAATATTTGTAGGCAATGTTACATCTAAATAATAGCAACCTATGAAACGTATGTAGCACATCTAGCTGTAGCTAATTTGCAGTTCTTGTCTCTGCCTTTAATTAAAGGCATAGTGGAGTATATTGCATTTGCTGCCTTTTGTGTTGGTTCTGTTATTGCATAGTCAAAAATAACATAATTTGAAAACATTTACAAATGATCTTTTTTACAGTTTGCCATCCAGTCTGAAAACCCTGCTTCACTGCTTCTGTAGTTACTGCACTGTCTTTGTAGGGCAGCATAGCAGACCCGGGGAAAGATAAATATTTGATCTGTCCAAATATCTGAAATACATGAGTCGTTGGTTTAAGTTCCCAGGCCACTGAGTAGGTGATAAAACCATCGCTAAGAATTTAAAGAAGACATCACCACCAGTAAGGAACCAAGGGATTTCTATATTTTTCTATTGTTTGAAACATAAACAGTCTAAGTTTTGTCCAAGGCACACACAGACGGGGGCCTTCAGGGTGAACAGATTCAGATGCCAGTGTGTAAATCACACCATGCCTTTACTGAACTGAACATGCACATTATCTGATCAGCAAGTGGAGATCACATGAGCCATAACATTCATCACAGTGTGGTTTATCTACAGCATCTGAGGATAGGACAATACAATCTCCCTCTGTGGTGTAGCAGTCTGTGTATATCTGTATGAATCTTTGTGTGATTCATAAGTGTCTGAACGTGCATTTGTACAGTCAGAAGCCAGGACAATAGTAAAGGACCATTGCAAATGCATCCCTTGGCAGCCGGGTTCTTTGTGTACCTCAGTGCCTCAAGAACTGCATGTGTAAAATGGCCCATTTTGTGAATCTTTGTGCTTGCTTGCTGGCTGTGCTAAATGCAGATGGAGAGTATGTACAGTGGTGCTGAAAGGCATTCAACTTCAATTCAATCACATAATGGGATAACCTCACACTGTGGCAACATGTAACGTATGAGAACCATTCACAGAGCTGATGTGCCACTGAATGCATCTTTTTATTGGCTACACCTGCAGCGCAAGTATGGCATAAAGTTCGAGCGGCAGGCAAATAAAGATGTTGAGCTTTCCTTTTTTGTATTGTGTCTTCAGTTTTTGAAGACAGATAGCAGACGCACTGCACTTACGCACTGCACTCAGGCTTGGTGTGGCCAGTTTCTTTGTTGCTGCTCTATCAACAGTCTACATACGCTAATGAAGCCTGTCTGCTAGATTCAGTTTGTGTATTAAAATTGTCTTTCCTAATCCTGCTCTTTATTTCAACAAACAAACTGGATCTTGGTATCATCTCCAAAATTGATTGGATTGAAATGGAACGAGTCCTAATCCTGCTGTACATCCATGTCTATGCAGATGGATCAAGTCTTCAACTGTGAGCCGGGAGAAGATGCTCAGACTCTGCATGATTTAAGCTCTGCAGCAGCAGGCGGACATGGTTATATAATGCAAGAGCCTGGGCCTCCCATGCTCATCAGCCAACATGCTGAGTGGTATGCTGCAGCAAGCCATCATCATGATGGGAGAGTGTGAGGGGCAGCAATCGGCTAGCATACAGTACTGTACCTCAATCAGAACTGAGCTTGGAGAGACGGAGAGAGAGAGAGAAAGAGCTAGAGGAAGGGGGGAGCCGAAAGCAAAAGAAATGAAGAGAGAGAGAGAGAGAGAGAGCTGTGCAGAGAACGAGAGGGACCAAAGAAAAGTAGAAAGAAATATAGGGGGAGATAGGTGGAAGAAGAAACATACACGAGGGAACCCACAAGCGGCGACAGACTGAGACGCTACAACTCCAAGACCATGTCTTTGCTGAGACGACGAGAAACAGGAAAGGCCGATTTGCCTTTGGCCAGAATAGAGAAACAAGTGTGTGTGTGTAGAGAACTGTGTGCGTATGTGTGTGCATATCGACATCTCATTGTGAACAGGTTGTATAAAACTGGTCCACAAGAGACATGTACAAAAGACACAGAATCTGGGCTGTGTGTTCAATGATCAGCTGTTTAACATTTGAATATGTGTATAGATTCTGAGATGCGGGGCTGAGGTGGGTTCTCTCACCACGGAGTTGTACTGCGTCTCACAGTAAGATCTTACTGTGAACTCCATGTCTTCCTCCTCCTTCTCCTTGACAGGTTTCTCAGGCTCCTCCTCCTCCTTCTCCTGCAGGTAGGCCTCCTGATCCTGGGGCATGTAGGACATCTCATCCTTGTTCTTGAACTCCAGACTCAGGATAGATGGTGGCAGAAGCAGCCCTAAGATTACCTGAGTGATGAGGAAGCGGAGGTTGAAGTGACAGAATTGACAAAGAAGTACAGTTTCATGAACAGCGCCACGGTAATTAGGACACAGGCGTCTGGAACAAACAAACCTTCATGATCAGGGAAAACCACTTTCCCCTCATGCCTGTACATGACTGAATGACACAGCCTTGGTATTTACAACCGCTAAAGCGAGGGTTCTCATTGCGGGAGTCGATTACAAAAGCATTAGTCCAGACAGGCAGCAAGAGTATTATGCTGCCACGATAGATGAGAGGGACAAACACCCGCAGCAGAGAAGGGAGTCAGGCGCGCTGTAAACACTTCAGATACAGCACATAGTACCAGTCAAACAAGAAACGCGAGAGCGAGGCTGTTACCACAGTGAGAAAGTGACCAATAGAGGAAAGAGAAGAAGATGGAGAGCAGTGTGTCTTCTTATCTCCAGAAGCAGTAATTAAACAGTAAAATTAATCTGTTTTCATTGTATTGACCAGTGGCTAAAAATCTAAATGACGGTAATCAGTTCAAGTTTACTTTATATTAATGTCTCACCAGTTACTAGGCTGAAAATGTGTCATATAATTTAAAAGGTCAGATGACTAGCCAAAATAATGTAATGTTAAAGACATTGATAATACGCTTATTATCAGGCATATAAGTAGCATATCAACTGATCTTTATTCAAGAGTACTTTAAGCACTTAGTAAGGCCTTATTTTCCATTATCATATTCAGCTACAGCTACTAGGTCACAAAAACTGCCAAACTTTTGCTTCTTGATCAGGATGATGGCATAAATTACAAGGTTGACAGGCTCTAATCAGTCTGGGCTTTATAAGGTACCACAAGAGCCGGGGTGGCAGTTGCTCAAGAGGTAGATCCCCAGATCCCCCAGCTGCTTGGAAAAGATTCTGAACTCCAAATTGCTCCTAGTTCCACTGGTGTGTGGGTGTGTGTCCATGGCTTTGCATAGAAATGAGCATGGGCAGCCTCCACCATGTATGATTGTGCGTGTGATTGGGTGAATATAATGTGTTGCAAAGTGCTTTGAGTAATCTTTGAACCAGAAATGCCCTATATAAATGTAAGTCCATTTACCATTTAGTGCCACACGAACAGTCATCCTCTCTTCTTATGTAGCAAAACTACATGTGTTAATAGTGTCCACCAAATTAAGCCTTTCTGATTCAGAATATCTCCCCCATTCTGAGTTGACGTCTTGCTCATAATTAATTCACCAGTATTTTGACACTTATTAACCCACACAGGTTCTATTAGTGAAAAAGTTATGAGTAAGACCTTATGTCAGAATGTGGAACACAATCTGAGTGAGAAAAGCTTAATAAAGAATTCTCTGGACACTGTAAATACATTTAGTTTCATGTTTCACTCCACAAGAATAGATCCATTCTGTGAAAATTAAGGGAGAATAAAAAGTACAAGGTAGCGTGTTGGTCAATGTACAACACATAACAAAATTAAAGTTGTTAAACTCCTTCATGCTAGACAAAAACAGAACATGCATGGTTATTTATATATAAATAAACATGTAGTGTATCTTTTGAATTTGCACTGTCAATCCACTTTGAGTGTGAGCACCTAGCATGAATGTTATAAACCGTAAGTCAACCTCTCATCATTCAGATGTAGTGCTGCACTCTGTCAGCTTGAAACACTGCCCGCTTGTTGAGTACAACAGATTGATCTGTCATGTTGTGGTGGAGACAGGTCTCAGGAGGCACAACAGTCTCTGATTTCATTAATTGTTTGTCCAGCCTTAGTCCCATTTGTCCATTTCCTTTTCCTGTGACCAGTGACCAAACATTAGTCATGAGCAGCCTTAAAACCAAGCTGGATTAGCATGGCTCTTATTCCCAGTCTCTGGGGCAGGGTTAAGGTTAGAGTTAGCACTGGGTCAGTCTGACTGCTCAGGTTGGATGGTCTAAAGATCCTCTGGGAAATGATTGTCTCCAAGTCAGCTGCTCTTAATCCAAAACACCCACTTTGACCCCTCCAATACTGATGAAAGTATTTAATCTGAAGGCAATACATGTTTCATCAATAAAGCAGAAGAAATAACAATTACTCATGACTATTCTTATGGTACCACCTGCCCTTTACAGTATGTCCAATACTGAGCAAAGCATCCTCCTCCTTCATCCTTATCAATAAGCAGTAATCAGGAGATTACTAAGGGAAACTCTTAGTTGATGGCCTAGTAGTAACAGAATAGGTCAGGCAGAATAATGCATAATAGGAGTTTTACAATTACTAATACAGGGTCAATATGCCACTAATATGAATGCTAATAAGGATGGTATCAGGATGACATATAATGAGGGTAGTGACCTGTGAAAAATACAATTAAAACCACAGCACAGAAAGTGATGTCTCTGCTTCTGTTGAAATCAGTCATGTTGAGGGATCGAAAGGAAAGACATCAATAGTTTGTCAGACTCATTGATGTGTGAAGAAATCAATGTACTCGTCTTTGCATAGTTGACTCACAGCCTCCAGTAACGGTATACTGATATGGTATGAGAGTGTTACAGGGGTGGGGCTGAATGCCTTAACAACTATAGCAACTCAAAAATGAACACACATCTTATTTTGACATCATTTTGACAATGTTATGTGCTGTATATCATGAACTCCTGGGGGCATCGAATCTTGTTTGTTCCACTTGTGGTTTCCTTCCTGTCTTTCTGCTCCAGTGAGTTTGCTTAGCAGTGAACTATCTCTCTCCCTCCTGCAAAGGCCAAACCATACTTGAAGCACTTGTAGTCAGCCCTGCTCCAAGACCTATTCCCCTGTCTCATTCTATGTATGAACGAGTGTGAACCCAGCCGTCCCTCCAGCAACTCCCAGGGTGACTCTTCATTATAAATAACTTTAACCTCTCCGATCTAAGCGGCTGCCTCCTATCACCCTACCACTAGACATCGAGAAAACCCACGTGAGCAAAGATTGCTCCAGTCTTAAATGAATCTACTCTGGACTCAAAGGATGTTCACCGAATAAGCATTTGATGTAAAATGTGTGGGACACAATGTTTTGAAATAATAAGGTCTGTTCTTCTGTTGGTCCAGGCTTATTAAAATGCTTTGTAGGCTTATACTAATAAAGACCAATTGGACCTGGAGGGCCACCTCATCCAGACACAGTTACATAATTAAAAGTATTAGCTTGAAAAAAACTAATAAAACAAATAAACCCCCCTGAAATCAAATATAACTTTCTGTTATTAACAAAAAGGCTGGATCTCAATTTGTCCTGAATCCAGTGAAAAAAAAAAATCACATTTTATAATGATGTAATTGCAACAGACCAACTTCTCCATCAGGGTTGGGTCTGCTTACTTTCCACAAACTAGAAGATAAAGTGTTCTAACTGTCAGTGGTGGCCTGTGGTCTTTTCACAGCCCAGCGCTCTCTACATTATTGTGAATGAGTCATCAACGCGAAACCACAGATATACCCAGCCAGACGGGTGTACTCCCAGCTCTATTTAATGAAGATGAATAGCCCTATGTTGTACTGCATATGGGTTATCTGAATTGATCATTTAATTGTTTATTTGACTATATCCTGATATTTGAGAATTGTGACAAAGATATGCACTAATTTTATATATAACTGTGAGAAAATACACCTGTCAATGTTTTTAAATTACCTGAATTTCACACTTCTATTTCTCATTACACATCTGTCAGTGTACACACTGATACTGCACATGCACTGATATCTGTTTAATAAGCAGACCCAAACAGAGTCTGATGATTTTTTTTTTCTTTCAGTTTTTTAGTGGTGATCCAGAGCAAAAACCTGCAGCAGTCAGAGGAATGTTTCTTATTCAGTTAAGATGACAAAGACTGTTTTTGAGCAAAAATAAACAAACACAATAAATTAGAGCAATCAAAAATGATAACACTGCTTGAAATTAATATTCAGTACTTCCTGCAGTAAATTCAATATTCCACGTATTCTCACACTGCACCACAAATTTTCAGAACTGAAAACGACACGCGACAGTCCCACAAATGCAAAAAAGGGCTTAAGATGTGTCAATGTTCTGAGTTTAACAAGCAGCGACTCTGCTCGGTTAGAATCTGTGGAAAATCTGGGGAGTTGTTTACTGAATTCTGTGGCTGCAGATTGTGTGTAGGCCTGGTAATCACCTAATGCTGGGTGCCCTCTGTTTCTCATATAGGAACATTACGTCCAAAGTAACTAACAATTTTCATTTTCTACAGAGAGGTAATCAGCACTTCTCTCTGCTTCACATCTCTACATTTCCACACCTGGCAGCTGTCACATGTAACAACTCTCCACTTAGCAGCACCACTCAGCAGATCCACAGGAGTGATTTGGGCCACCTCTGCAGAAGTTTCTCAAGAGCTGAGAGCCTTTCTCATTACTTCCTGTGCCATCACTTTTCACAAATAAGTCTGTGGGGATTCAAGCATTCCAGTGCAACTCTAGTTTTCTAGCCTGAAGCCTGAAGTTACTGTGAAGTGCACAGAGATGCTACTTAATGTAAGCACACTTTCCTTTACCCAAAGTTTATCCCAAACATCTGTCCAACTTCTTTTACCTTCAGGCCTGAGTTCTTGCGCATCCGCAGGCGTCCCATCCACATGTCGGTCAGCAGCATCTGACTGCAGGTGTGAGCGATGAAATCTCTGTGCTTGGCTGCTACCGCCAGCTGCAGGCAGGTGGCGTTGCTCCAGTTCTTCAGCTCGTACGTCAGCAGCTTCATGGCCATCTGCTCGTCCTGTTTATAGGACTGGTCGAGGAGTTCCACCGCCAGCTGGCCAAACTCTCTGTGAAATTATATACAGGACATATACAGGCACACAGAGACAAGAACAATGATAAAGTGTGTTCAAAATTGTAAGATGTAATTAAACTGGTTGGGGAATCACTGACCATCTGGTCAGATTCTGTACAAGATTAATTTTGCATACAAACACTTGTACACACAAAGCAATACAACATTTTGTACATCCCAGCACACAGGGAAGGTCAAGGACTTACATGAAAAACGTATCTAATTGCTTTAGGGGATGCACACTCGTACCCAAATTCTCACTGGTAACTATGTCTGCATCTTTTCCAAGGTGACAGGGTTTGGGAAACTTGTTGTTGAAGTTAGAATGTATGTATACTGCATGCTGAACTAGAAGCTCTGTGTACAACAATTATTACAGAACAACAGCGCTAATATGAAATATTTCTTTGAGAAATTAGGCAGAAATGGGAAAACAATATCTAAATGTAACATACAGCACATAAACACAATTTAAGTGCTATAAACCTCACACAAATACTTCAATACATCCCCTTTAGACAAAACAAACATAAATCAATACTCTGAGATCCAGTTTCATCCTAATTTTAGCCTCTGAGAGGACTTCTACACACACACACACATTACAGCACAATATTGCACACTACACTAGAAAGCAATCTGTTCTGTACAGTTTAATGTGTATAACAAGGCACTATTACCGCTGGGGTTTGGAGGATTTATAAAACAAGGGCTCCAAATGGCACAGATCACAGCACATAGCCCAGTTCAGCAGTTTCTGTTTATTTGAGGGGCTTTTCTAATGACTTATCATGACTATAAAAGGTAAATACGCCACATGCATTACTGTATGTACCTTCACACAAAACAACAAGTTCACATAAACATCCCTCACGTTTATCGATATCTACACACGTACAGCCAATCTCAAACACCGCAATGACAAATAACAAAGGTTTACAGGTAGATATGAAAATGCAACTTAAATGAGCTCCTCGAAGGAAGCCGAGACAATTCTCTGTGGAAAGTAAACTTAAAATATGCCAGCTGTAAGGGTGTCCTTGGAAACTGTGTGTGGGAAATCGAGGTTGGCGTGTTTTTTCTTCATCTGTAGTATCTGAAATCTTCCCCCCTAATTAACAGTAATTTCCATAGCCAGCATTTTCATCTCTATGTGATTACCTTCATCTCAAATGCATATCCTTAACTAATGATGATGCATGTTATTAGATTTCTGTATCTATGTCACTGACGTCCCGTGAGAGCCTGGAGTAGTCCGAAACAGGGTCAGTTTGCAGCAAAGAAGGTATGTTAGTGTGTGTCTGTGTGCCCACATGTAATGGGTATGGAGGTAAATGTCCTGTCTAGACTGGCCACTCAACTTTACATAAATCATTTAGTACAGAAAAATGCACATGAGAGAGATCTGAACTCACAGAGAAGGACTACAGAATCTCAACATATTGAAATACCCCATTTGAAAACACATATGGCTGCATGTGTAGTTGTCGGGAAGAGTTGGGACACTGTGTTCCTCCAGTGTGTTATATAGGTCTTTGTGCATGTAAAAGAATGAAGCAGGGCAGGCCTTAAAAAGACAGTAGCTAAAACAGAGTGTCAGAGAGAGGGAGAGAACAGTGCTGCAGCACTGGACAGAATGAGAAAAATGTTTTATTTTTTTGAGTATTAAAGGTTGTAAACCTTTTCAAATAATAACCCAAAAAAGTTTGCAGTCATCTTATCCTGAATTTGATGCCATATACACATATATAGTTATGCCGTATAAATACATTGGTCCTGAATTTGATACCAGCCACACTTTTCAAACAAGTTGGGACAGAGGCAACAGACGACTGTAAAGAAATCTGGAATCCATGAAAACCTCTCGGAACATTTCACAGGTAAAGGAGATGACTGTATCATGACTGTGCATAAAAGGGTCATCCTTTTAAGGCTCAGTCATTCACAAACAAGGATGGGGTGAGGGTCAATACTTTGTGAAACACGATTACATGGGCTGAGATGGTTTAGAAATCATTGCATCCTGTTTTATTTACGGTGAAAGCCGAGTTATGACCAAAGATTTGCAACACGACAAAACCATTTTATAGCCTTGCTGGGGAAAGTTGCAGCAGTGTGAACTGACCCATAACAGCCTGCCGAGGATGGCTGATTGTGTTGTCTGCGATTCAGCTTGGCAAGTCGCTTGTGGCTGTTTTTTGTTTTTCTGCCATTCTATCATTACTACAAATGCAACTATATCAAGGATCTCTGTGCACATTTATATTTATAAGGCGTTACAAATAATATCCAGCTGTAAAAAAGCCTGACAAGCTGGCAGTTACCACAAAAGTACAGAGAATCACAAATGACATGATAGACCGCCTCATCTAGTCGCTTTGGTGTAAACTGGCAGGTTTGTAGAACGTTGCAGATTGACACTCGTCTTGTCTCACCACAAGTCTTTGGTCTGAACTGGGCTTTACACAGCACCCCATTTTTTTGTTATCTGGGTTGTACTTCATGTCACCAACCTGGAGTTGTGGTTTAGTTCCTGGGAGATGTCGTCAACCATGTCGTTCTCGGAAGCTTCGTGTGCCATGGCCTTACAAAGCTTACATGCCACCAAGGCCTTGGCCATGGCCTCTTCACCATGCTGCCAGAAGAACAGCGCCATCTTCTGACGTTTCATGAGCACGGCCCACACCATGAGCTCATGGAAGGGGAAAGGGAAGTGGTTGATTTCAGGGTCGTCTAAATCGATGTCCACTTCCTCCTCTCGTTTACGTGTTGTCTTCTGGCGACCTCTCCGGATGGGCATGTCATCCTGGTTGGAATCCATAGCAAGTGAGTTGGGTGGAAAGAAAGAGACAGCTATGTATATAGACATATTTTGGGGTGAGCTGTGACAAATCATAATTATTTCCATAAGGAGAGCACAACTGTAGAGTGTTTTAGGTTGATGCTGTACTACTTTTGGATGTATACAGTCAGAGCTTGGGTTCTGGATTGTCCCAGTAACTGTCTCTGAAGGACTGGTCCTGTGTTCGGCCACATTGCACACAAGTCTAGAGGGGCCGTAGCACTCAAGGAAGATTTTCAAAATGTATTTTCTATAATTGCTCACCCTCCAGATAATGAGGGTTAGTCATGAGGCAAAATCAGACTTTGAAGGACAAGGATGGAAGGACAAAGAGCAACACACAAAATACGCATCACAGGCTTGATCTCATACACCTTTCAATGAAAAATCTTCTCAGAGGATTCGCTTTGGTCTCTCTTTTCATACTCTTCCTTTAATTTTGAGTTCAGAAATAGCACCTCAATACAGATTGTCTCTAGAGAGATTGACACTGCCAGTTAATATTTAAATGCCACATCAGCAGGATGGCATTGATCTCCAATAATTTCGAATTTTAATAATTGAGGACTACTGATGGTTGATCAATGACAGCGATCTGAGAATTAACTTTCAGCTTTTCAGAACTGCTGCTTGCTTTGAGACAGATCATCTGGACAAAGATATGATAAGAGTATGGCATTTACACAAAGGGTGCGTTTGTGATTTTTTTCATGGATACTTTGAGACGATTACAGCACCATATATTCATATCTTCAACAATCACAAGTGTCGAAGGTTAACAGCAGAAAATCACACTGATTAAATTATAAATTGAATTACAAACAGAGAGGAAGACATTAAGGTAAACACTTGAACAGACAGACACACACGCACACACATACACATACACATACACACACACACACACACACACACGCACACACACACACACACACACTGACAGGGAGTCAGATTTCAAACAGGCAGACGTACACAGGAATGGACAGCCATGCATGTTAGATATAAATACCTCAGAGAAAACTGTAGACACATGCTGTGATAAAAGCTTTATGATGTGGTTACTTCATGGCGTGAACACCATGGGTACATGTGAGTCCACAAACCACATAATATGTAATCCTGTAAGGCCTGTCATAACCTATTCCGAAAAATGTGACTGGGCTGCTCTGACATGTATCACAATAGTCACAGTAATGTGGACATATTTTTTCATCTTATAAACCAGTAAATTGAAAATGGTCTTTTCAAAAGGTAGTGTGTAATGTATAAATGAATGTATATGACACCGCACCTTCAATTGGTTCAAAAATGTATGCAGATTTCCAGCAGAATTCATTAAATATGCCTCAAGGTCTTCCTTTCAAAGGCCGAGAGGCACACGCACAATGATTTTTTTGCTGAAAAGATTCTGTACACTGACTACACACTCAACATGTTACGAGGGAGAAGACAGGAGAGAGAGGAACAGTAAAGGAATGACTGAACGACAACCTTGATGAGATCAACACTCACCTCCATCCCCAGCAGTTTCAGGGCTTTGGGCTAGAAAAGCAACAAAAAACATGAAGAAACAGTACAAGACCTTGTCGGATGTGTTTTTATAGAGTAATGTACTCTATAAGTACAACACAGCACAGACTGACAGAGAGACAAACTCACTCACATGAAACCAGAAACATTCTTTGATGTGGTAAGTCACTCACTTTCAGTTTAACGCTTTTCTTTAAAATGGCAACATCAATCAGGGATAGTATTTTGTGCCGGTGTGATTGACAGCATATGATACACACAGAAACAATCACTTGTGGTTGTGTGTTTGCATGTATTATAGGAGAACGTATTAGTGCATTTGGTACAGTACTGTGTTTCCGCATTAAAGCAGGGCATGTATGAATTATGTATTCATGAGCCATCATCTGAGTTGGTAAAAATAGCCCAGGTCTCCTGTGGGGATTTTGATATCTGCATCTATTTCGAGGCTTTGTTCTTTCATGTGTGTGTGTGTGTGTGCTTGAAAATGTGATCCTAGGTTTATTTCATCACAAAAATCACAGTTAAATTGGAACTGATTGACAAACACTCTTTTTCTCTCTCATTTTGCCTCTTTGCTCTGCTTTTTGCTTCATCTGTGTCTTTCCAGCTGCTTTGTTTCTCCCATGGCACAAATACAATGAGATAAACAAGCACATGAAGACTCACATACACACACTCAGACACAAAGGTGCACAATCAAGCAGAGGTATGGTGTTACAGATACAGCTGTGTGTTCTTCTATTTTCATCACACCTGTGACAGTGCGTGAAGTATTGAGGCAGAATGAGAGAATTAGAACATCAGAATATGAACATAAACCAGATAATGCGCAGAATGTGTGGAGTGAAACACACAAGCACCAAACACTATAGCTCATGATTTCAATGATCAGTTCCTCCACTTTTATTGAAGGTGTGCTAATCAGTGAGATGAGTTTCTGTAGTGGTTGGAATGAAGTGTGTGTATCATTCAGGTTACGTTATGATGGCACGTGATGAAGCGCCACTGCTATAGATGGATAGTCTGTTGCAACAAGCTAATAATAGCCTGTGCTGCCTCTCTACTTGATGTGGACATAAACTCTTATATTTCACCTTTTGTTGTTGACCAAAAGAGAACGTGATTAGGCTAACACACGTATGCAGATTTACTGTTCTTTCTGTTCTTGTGCAACATTAACTAGCAGTTGCCCCCTAAAAACAAACATGTCAAACCAGCATGTTTGGGCTCATACATAAGATAAAAATAGAAGTTATTTGTTTTCCATTTATTCCAGGAGAAATTGTTCCTCCCGACAATTTCCGTCAGACATTTATAAAAATTTATTTCCTGTGCAAAGGAAAGCTCAAAATCCTCTGACAGTATACAACTATAATGATTGTCTCCCGGTTGTATGCCTCCAAATACCAGTCAGGATGCTGGTTCCTGGGCTATGGCTTGGTATAATGTGAAGTTGACCTCTGACCTTTTGGTTATAAAACATCATAACTTCATATTTCATTAGACATTTGTGGCATATTTAGTTTTATCTGCTCGTCCTTGAATCCAAGCTGCTAACTTTATGTTTGGCAGTTAGCAATCCCCTCCGTCTTCTCTACATCACCACATGAACAAGGGAGTGGTCATCACCAGATAAAGCAGCAAATACGAGGATCCTGCCCTCCTCCTAATTTGCTGCTAATTAACATTTATTTTAAACATAAAATATCACTTACAGCAGCTTTAAGCCATAGTGGACATATGTGCCAAATTGGAAGATGTTCCCTCATTGCGTTTCTGAAGAATAGCATTCACGAGAATGGGACTGAGGGTCAGGTGAAAACATAACCTCTGGCCCCAGCTATCGTCAGCTATCGTCAGCCCGGAGGTTTAAAAACATACAATACAGGATGTGATTAACTAATTTCTGACAACCTTGCTGTACTTCCTGCTCATTCAGTCATCTTACAGCTAATAACATCTACATGTTCATGCTAATTTACTACTTGCATCAGCAGGTGAGGTTTGCCCTTGAGTGCACAATGCCTAATTAACATTTTATTATAACACATCATTTGCCCATATTATTCATCTTTCCCTTATCAGAGATAATTTGATAATGAGGTTCATTTCACTGATATTAGTCTTTTGATTAATAGCATTAAATAATCCCAGACATTAGTGTATTAAATGGAGGGGTATTAATGCAGTTGAAAATCTTTCACTCACCCTCTTGGGTCCAAAGAGGTTGTGGTAAAGTGTTCTGAATCTCTTCCTGGTGTAGTTACACCGATACGCCCCACCCATGAGGTATTCAATGACCAGTCCAATGTCGATGAGGCTGATGCGGTAGTCCGGGGGCAGGTTTCCCTAGAAAATCAGACAGTGTTAACAGGCAACAACCCAAGACAAGTGATTAATAATGGAGGTTAAACAAGAGCACAAAACGAACCACACAGTCTTTCGCACACTTTACAAAATCCATATCAAACATTTTTTGGCTATCAAAGAAAACGTGATTATCGGATTCACCTTGAAGTAGATCCAACTGAACCCTGGATATTCTCGCTTGGAAAGAACACACAATGTCAGTGAGAAAACGGCACGATAAGCAAGAGCAGGGGAAAAGAGATACACAGAAACTCTCAGGCACGATCTCTCTTCCAGCCTCTTTAATAATGTGTTATCTCGACCAGACTGTGGTTCAGTTTTTGTTTTTGTATCGAGCTTTAAAGTCTTTAAAACTATGTGAATATAGAATTCTGGAGCTATTCCTCTAACCTCTTAATTGTTTGAACCAAGATCTGGTTGCAGTTTCAGGTTTAGACATTAATCCCCAGCCCCAAGCTGTAAATTGTTCTCTTACTGAGGAGCAGAAAATGAGGAGGGAACGAAAACTCAGGTGCAGTATGAACTGCAGAGAGAATATACTGACTGAGGACAAGTACTAATGATGTAAAAAAAATTGAATGATTTATCATAATTTGCATTGAGGGTATTAATGAGATCTTCTCAGTGAGGTTCAATGTAGTCTTGAAGAAAGGAGAAGAAAGAGAGAGTTGTAATATCTCATTAGCCTGGAAGAGAGGGCTAGTAGCACGAAGAACAGACAGGCGGGAGTGGACAGTCGCTTTTGAAGAAGAAGTCCTTTCACGTGAGGCCTATAACCAGATCAACACTCCCTGCTACTCATCGTGCCCTCAGTGTCAACCCTGGATCCTGCAGTCATTATCCTGACCCCTGCTGTGTCTTCGAGCTACACACAATTACCTTATATATCTCTACATCTTACTTGATACCATCTCTAGTCCTCTGCCTCAGATGTGAGATCCTAGACATCCTCTCTGACCTGCTCATCCCCAGTCTGTCTTCATATTCTACGATTCAGTTTCATTGGCGGTAAAGCCTGGCAAACCCCTGTAGGCCAACTAACGCGCTTTGAAGTAGAGAGAGACACAGCTACTGCTTGTGTTTTCGTATATCCACAGTTTAAAGTGAATACACAAATCTTCACTTCCTGCTACATATATAAAAATGCACCAGTCAGCGGTCAGCCGAGCCTACTTTTAATTCCCTGTGGGGTTGATGCTCAAAGAAATAGCTGCTTCTTAATCTTGACTGGCATCCGAAGGGAAAAATGATGGGTTAATTAAAAGAAGCACAGCAGAGAACACATCAAAACAACAAAGAAACCAGACCAAAGTTTTAACACAGTTGACAGCTATTCTACAGGTCTAAAACGTTGCACTCCCAACTGGAACATGCGTAACTACCTGGAATTCATCTATGATAATAAAAGTGATAGTCCTCATACGGGCTACTATCACCACTGGACAACACTGATCATCATGACTTCAATGCAGTTACACTCACAGTTGATAGATTAAAGGACACTGTGACTGATATATAGCTGTTGAGATGGGCTCACAAATCTATAACTTCCAATGTTAGATGCAGAGAATGTATTATACCAAAGACCATTTATGTCTGAGATTATAGGTGGTTTCGGCTTCCATGAGAAGTTTAGTTTGTGGCTCCAATTAATGTATAACAATCTAAAGTTTAGAGTGAAGCTTAATCGCAAGATTCTCAATCCATAAAGGGACAAGACAAGGAAAACCTCTCTCACTAATGATATAAAAATAAAAACATAACAACAACAACTGGCATTAACTGGCATTTACTTAACGTCCTCAGATCAATCTTTACCAAACTTTATCAAAAAATGATTTCAGAATACAGCGAGCATCGCAAACTAAATCAAAGTGTGAAGTAATAACACTTAGAAAAGTTATCAGCAGAGTTCAAGGAAAGATATCAATTAAAACTTGTTTCAGTGGTATAAAATATTAAGGATTCCATCTTACTGGAGACATGAACCCCTTGTATATACACAATCCACACTAAAATCAATTGGAATACTATACTACTTAAGCTGACAGGAAATGCAAAAGTACAATGGAAATAATAAACCATTTTTACAATTACTGCCGATTTCAAAGAAATAGTGAGTGATATATATTTTCTACCTAAAAAAATGGATGAATTACTCAAAGAATGGCCAAGAAAGAGAAAGTGTCAGAAAGACTCATCTTAAACATTCGCAAGTAAAAGGTATATACTGTGGGTTGTAATAATTTCAAGGATCTGGGATCAAGAAACAAAGGTGTGAATAACACCAAAGAGAAATGGGAAACAGAATGGACAGTAACAGTTTTGGAAGAGGATTGGACGGAAGTATTGTGAAGACAACACAATCAAGATATTGAAAAAAATTTGTCTGGAAAATTAACATGAAGCTTTTTTTTGTTGTTTGATGGACCTCAAAACAAGAAAAAGTTCATCTTGCCACTAACACCCTTTTTTTCCCTGTCTCTCTTTCATTTCGGAATGTCCATAGTAAAAATGAATGAATACATAAATCACATTTTTCTTTCCTGCCTTTGAACACAATAGGCCAGTGTTAACCACATTTAATTGAACAGTTGCTTTTGTCAGAGGCTGACCAATTATCACAACTATACAATACTAAAATGTATAAGACAGTATAGTGTTTTTTAATGTAATTCTCATGTCATAAAATTCAAATGATAAACTGATGACCAACAATACAAATCAACAATAACTCTGGCCCATTCTTACTGTCAAGCAGTGGAGCAAAAAAAAAAAACAACTTAAATATAAAAACAACCTGATTAAATTTGGACTTTCCTGTAACCAGTCTGAGAATCAGACACTGGGTGTATTGCCACAAGCCTCAACAAAACTGCACTGTTCATTTACTCCGTAGGAAAAACAATTTCTGCTTTGGCAGCTGTAGCCCACAGGACGATCTCTGTAATTCTCTGTTTCATGACTCAGTTTTCACACAATCTAATGAATGGAACAGCTTGAACCTGAGAGCAGCTCTCAACTACAGCTGTTAACACGACACCTGCACGACACCGAAATCAAAGTATGACCTGCCAACAATCAACACCATGACCAAACAATCCACAGAGAAGAATGACAAAGAAAGAGCACAGCGATGACGTGGTGACTCTACCCGAGGGAAAGCAGTTACAACTACCTAGCATAGTACTATGAAACAACAATCACACACAGACACTTAGTTATGCTATGGCAATCACATACAGCTCTGCAAAAAGACGATGAGGATGTAATGCCATGCAGATCAGTGTGTGTTTTGCATGTGTGTGAGGTGTTGTGAGTACAAACTGCATATTCTCTCTGCACCAACTTCTGATCAGAGTTGTTTTAAAAGACAGAGAGGAGGTAAAAGAGGAGAGATTACAATACTGAGCCTCCTCAGTGACTCCCAGAGGAGCAGGCTGCGTTACTGTAATCAGTAACACTTTAATTAATGAACACCTCTACATGCTAATGGTGGTGCTGCTGACCTCTCCATCATCTCTCAGCAGTAGGATCACTCCTAATTGACGGGCAAAGATGTACCGACTGTACATTTTTATGCTGTTTATTTTATCGCAGATCCACCACATAGGGTTGATACGTTTTGGTTTTAAGTGCAGCCACAACCTACTGAGAGAGACGCTTCCACCATTTCATCGTCAGACACATGAAAATAACAATGCTGGGAAGATACAGTTTTACTATTCCAAGAACCACAGGATACGCCATATCAAAAACAACACACTGATTAGTGTTGTTAATAATCCAAATAAAAAAGAAATGAATCAACTGAAGGCATCTACTGAGTTCTTCCTTCTCAGCCTCACAGCGATCCACTGCGGCTCCAGTTTGCTCAAACTCAAGCACTGTGGATAAAGCAGTGTTTATTACATTTAGTGTGTGCCTGAGAGAAAGAACAGAGTAAACTGCTGAAAAGTCATGACAGGGATGTGAGTCGTGCACAGCTCTACACAGCCAATGCAGCCCGCAACTCCAGCTGAAAGAGAAAAGCCGGCCTCTATTTGCAGTTAACAGCAACTAGGACTACCAAACTTTACACACACAGACTGATGCAAACGGAGTAACAACTCAAACTGCAAAAAAAAGCAACTGAAACTCTATGTAGTCACCCATCTTTAATACACATTCAAGCCAACATTCCCATACAGTGTGCCTGAACAGCCACATAGCTAAAAGGATGGCAGTGATGCTCTTACCTTTTTGACATCTCTGACGAGGTGGTACAGCGTGTTGGACGGTCCATGTCTCTGTTGACAAAGCAAACAAAAACACAAAGATATCATTACCATCACTGACAGCAGCTGGCTGCTACCTGCTACGCTGTTCATTATTAGCACCACGTTTTTTTCTAGGCAGATAACCTTTCAATCAACATTTTACTTTGAAACTCACTATGGCAACTGTTGGTTTGTTGCTGAAAGACAATACAACTTTCTGTGCATTTGTTATTACCGTGTTGTAGAGCTCCTCGAGTCTGGAAAGCGTGAGGAAACGGTGCATGCTGACTCCATTTTCAATCAGCAGCTTGACAAAGTCCACTCTGTCCAGAACTAAGGCATCCAGCATCGCCTGCTCCAGGGAACCGACCTACGACAGACGGAATGGAAAGTATATGTAGTGACAGCTCCTTTTCACTCCTAATGTGTCAAATCAAGCAGCAAGGTAAGTAGCTCTACACTACACTACACTACACTACACTACACTACACTACACAGGTTATTCATGGGAATTTCCCGTTTGTGACCAAGAGTGAGGATTAGCTATGTGATGTGAGTCACTTCACTCATGTAAGTTACATTAGCTATTATAAGCTATATTATAAGTATGACCTTTCATAATTGTAACCAGTTTTTTGTCCTTACCAAGTAGTTTATGTTGCCTGAACCAAAAGAAAACCGAGATGATTCCAAGAGGTCAGAATTTGTTATACAATGCAAACAGATTGTAAGCACACTTTTTTTTCAAAGTCTAACCAGACATTATATAAATGATAACATAACATTTTGTTGCTAACTTGACTGTGGATCCCTTCCCGTCCAAAACTGGTGCTAGAGGGGTAGGTAGAGGTCAAAGTTTGACTAAACACTGACTAAGCTGCTGAATTTGATGAGTTGGGAGTAACAATGTTGATACTGACAATATTATACAGAGCACACATATACCTCATATGACAAACTATACACCAGGAAAATAATTAAAAATTAAGATCATTTACACCTCACTACAACAGCATCATCATTATTATGATGGTATTTTACACGAGTTATGAATGAAGGTAAAAAACATCTATTTCAATACTAAAAATTGTTTCTTCTCATGTTCTATCTGTAATAACTTTCATATCCAATATAAAGAGTTGAAATAATATTTGTATTAAGACAGCTTCAAATTATATAGTATGAAAACTGCAAAAAATGCTGATAATGATTGATAATTATGATTCCTTATCAGCCGATTGCTGAACCTTTCACCTATGACTGATCCTGAGCTGCTTTCTGCATCTAAACTACCTTTTAAAACTGAAAGTATCCTATACTCTGCTGCTTAAATTATTATTCTCTCTATCATACTCTCTCTTAGAGTACTTTAGAGACAGTCAATCCGTTTTGACGTAAAGCTCTTTGAACTGTGGGTCAGGAGCTGGGCGGGTGGAGTGGGTCATCCACAGATCACAGGGTTGGTGGTTGGATTCCAACCTCCTCTTGCCCACATGTCACATTGCCCTTGGGCTGGTTACTGAACCCCAAATTGTTCCTGATGGTGTTAACTCAGCAAAACCTTGAAAAGCACTTTGGATAAAAGCATTACATTAATGTAGCTTTTAGCTGCATTTCTTGTTTACAATATCATTCATTATTAATATCATCATCTGATGAGAACTGTAAAAAAACTTCAGAAATGGTATTTTAAACATCAGCGAGAGTCCTTGTGAATACGATCAATATTTCTGCTGTAGAATTCTTGTTTGTGCTGTTTTTGTTTCTTACAGGCCACTGCTGTCCGTAGATGAAGATCTGACTGCGGGCGATGTCCACTCTGTTCCATGCCAGAGCCAAACTCAGCTGGTCAGGAGCTGAAGCGTTGGCACCTGAGAGAGGACACAAGTGAGTTGGGAGGAAATGTCATATTGCAGGAAAACAAGGTTCCTGATACACATAATATCCTGGTATTTTGTAGTTGGTGAGTTATTAGATATACTTCGTTGTTGTAGTGTTTGTAATGATCTGTCTTTACTGCTTAATGAGGTTTATTTGAACGTCAGAGAAGAATAAGAGAAAAGACTTATTGTTCTAAGTTATACACATGAATGTGCTATAAACCTGGATACAATGGCACCATTAGAGTTACCTACAGTAGCCATAAAAACTTATTTAAAGAAAAAAACAATCAAACTTTTAAAAAGTGGACGAAAGAGAAAAATATGGTGTGTGTGAGTGACTGAGCTCCTCCTTCTGTATTCTGATTGTGTAGATTTTTCAGCAGAAGTCCTCCAGGACATAAACTTATAGAACTGTGATGCCACTGCTGCCGTCCAGCTCCATTTGTTGAAGTTTGAGAGCTTTCTTGTAAACTGCAGGAGCTTCATGTAACTTTCGGCTTTGTGGATCTCTGCTTTAATTTGAAATGTGTCTGTTCCTGTTCCGTCTTTCTCTATGTGTCTGCAGAGAAAAGATGTCTTCCCATTAAAGAATGACAGCTTGGTTTTTGACGTATCACTTCATTTAACGCTTCACTTCATCCCTGCATAAAATGTGGATTACAACCGTGTTCTTTTGATTTGCTGTGTCTGTGCTCAGGTTCTGCTGTAAAATCAACATGAATGTAATGTACTCAGTAGAAGAAGAAAAGGAACTACATTACATATACTCACAAGACAAAAATAATAAAAAGATAAAAAAGTGGCATTCTGGACAGGTCTGACTGGCTTGTTAAATATAATACTGAGTGATGTAAAGGAAAGAAAAAAAATCTTGCTTATGAGATTCAAGGGCACACCGACAAAAAAGATAAAATAAAGTATTATGTGGCATTGATAAAATGTTGATATGTTGATAGCTTTGCTGTGTGTCATTGCTGTGTGGTGAAGGACAAACTGGCTGATGTACATAGGTGACATATTCACAATACATGGCTGGTTAGTTTGTTTGGTGTAACTTTTCAACTTAACTTAATACTCACACAGTTTGACCCCCCCTTGATTATTTTTGCACACACATTTGGTTTAAAAATATACCTGAACTTTAGAATATATTTTGTTGAGTCGTGTAATTATCCCAAATGTTTCCAAAAATGTTAAAAACCATTTTCTAGTTAAAACTATCTACAAGTTAATGGTAGGCTTTACACTATGTTCCTGGTGTTACACGGTGGTCGGGCATAGACCTTTCACATTAGTTGCCAACCATTTTTATGCTTTTATAAAAATCTATACTTAGTTGGATGACTGAAGCAACAATTACAGTAATGTCACATTAATGTGGCGAAAAGTAAGGACAATTGAAGAACAAGAAGATGGTGGAGGATTTGTTGTCAAAGCAAAAGAACAATTTGGCAGTATTTTAAATTTAAACCCAGCACTAACAGGGAACCTCATAACGATAAGAAAGGATAAGGAGTTGGTTTATGTTACCTTACTGAAAAGTTGAACAACAGTGGTGCTGAACTCACTCTACATGCTTCATTTCCAATGACTACTTGACTTCAAAAGAAAAGCAATCTTGTGTTTCACCCATTTAATGCCTTTTTTATTGTGAAACTGCAGCAAAAGGAAATGTTTGGTGCATTTCATCTGGTCGCCTGTGGCATTAACTTCAGAGTAAACATGGGATGACTTGTGAAGAAGAAGGTCGGTGTAATGTGAATAAAACTTAAAAACATTACTTTGTCCAACATTTTTGCTTGAGTCACATCAGATACATTTTCATCAGCCATGTTGGCTGTTTAACAGTGATTCTCCCATGATTCCTCACTGCTTCAAGCTGTCATCAAACTATGTCCTGGTGACAGTAATTATATACTGTGCATTCAATTGATTCACAGAAACAGCTGATGATAACCATGAATCAGAACATCTCTGTTCAACACCGTATAATCACATGTAAAGCACTTCACTGTAAAATTGCTATTACATGTGCCACAAAACGCATTTGCAGCAATTCGACGT
Source organism: Acanthopagrus latus (assembly GCF_904848185.1). NCBI lineage: Eukaryota > Metazoa > Chordata > Actinopteri > Spariformes > Sparidae > Acanthopagrus > Acanthopagrus latus. Next base: position 8,229,450 of record NC_051043.1, on the reverse strand, counting down.
TGTAGTGAAACATTTGAAACATTGTAGATCAGCGAGTTTGACCACAAACACTCCAGTCTGCTGCTCACCTGTGCACATGGGTAATTACCAAAAATGAGGAAGATAAAGCAACGATCATCTCGGTCTTTAGAGAAATCCGGTGTAATACAGAAAGTATAATAATAATCCCTTGTGTGCAGACAAAACTGTGTAATTTTTAATAAGCGCACCAGTATCATCAATTTACACAGCACCCTCTCCATCTTAAGGGCCTGTGCAGCATTACTGGAGCTTAATGTTCAGACAGATCCCAGCTAATAAGATGCAGAGCCTACTAATAAGAGCTTTAGTGGAGATATGTGTATATTAAAAAGGCAGAGTGGCCTTGCCTCATTAAAGGCCTGCGGTTTCACTCTGTCTGCCTGCAGGGTGGTTGAACTGCAGCCAACTGACTTTATGGACCCAATCTTCAGGATATTGACTACCTTAGACAGCAGATAATCAATTACTCCAAACTCCCCTTGGTTACTCCATGTGTCTTTAGCTGCAGTTTCCTTCCTGCTCTATCTGTTCTCTGTCTCTTCTCTAAATTTCTCTCACACAGTCAGTCCTTTATTTATTCATTTTCCTTGCTCTTGCTCTGTTCTCCACTCAACTTGTATTCCTGACTGTGCTGTGCCTTGTTGAGCTTCAGGCAGTAGCTTAGTTCTTCAGCAAAGGAGTCTCAGCCAGTGTTTTAAAAGCTCTGAGGCAGGATGTGACTGATTTCATTTTACACTAAAAGCCTTAACGCATCTCATTCACTCATTGGCAGAATGAAACTTGCATCTGAAATGACCCTCATGCTGGTTACCATAAAGCACTTTTTTTGCTCCTTTTCTTAAAGTTCTCCTCTCATTCTTTCCCTTCTTGGATTCCTTCCTTTTCATTTTTCTTTTTCCTATTTTCTCTTCTTTTTCTTTGGTTTCAATACCTCTCTTCACTCATTCATCTACATCCCTCTCCTGCCACAGTGTAAAATGAAGAGACTAGAAAAGGGCGAAAACAACGGAAACAGATGGAGTTGACAGAATACACGAGTGAGACATGTACATGGTGAGAGTAATAGGGCACAAGAGCGAGAGTCTGACATGAAGACAAAGATCAGCGAGTGATGCATGGGCCAAAGAATTCATGCGGCTGTTTGACATAAATTATGTAAAACACATTTCTCTTTCACTCATTCCCTCTCCAAACTCACAAGTGGAGTCTTTTTCTCTTTGGAATGAAATGTTTCTCTGAGGAACAATTCCTGAGATAGTCAATCATATGCACTGAATTGCTAAGCAGTCCCTCAAGACTCATTTCCTTTTAGTACGCGTGCATGAGTGTGTACCTTTGGTGTTCACACGTGTCGGTGTGTATTAGAGAGAGCACGCATACAAACTCCACTGGGCCTGGTTAGCGTTAGATTCCTTGAAGGGGCAAGAGCAATCGTGATCAATACGGGCTACTGAACAACAAATCAAGAGTATTGATCTCCTGTTGTGTGTGTGTGAGTGTGTGTGTGTGTGTGTGTGTGTGTGTGTGTGTGTGTGTGTGTGTGTGTAACATTAGGAAGTGTAAAAACAGGGTAGAGGAAGACGAAGAATGGTCGTTGGGTTTAATTGCTGTTTCTACCTTTGACAAATGTTTTATTTTGTAATCCGATTTGGTCCAATTCACTGGTAACTTTTGGTAACTGCATTACAATTTGGTACAATGTACAGATGGCAGCTTTTGCTGGCTGTATATCTTAATGTTTCATATCTTATGTCATCAGTTATCCTATATGTTCGCAATGTGATTCGTGGCTGCACACTGAATCATTCTAACTTAACTGTTAATTATTCAATTTTATGTACCTCAAATGTATTATGTACAAACAGTTATATTATGTTATCATATGGATATTCTATTACTTGTGTATGTATATGTCTTTATACTGTACATATGTCTTTTCTTTGTCATTTGCACAGTTGACAGACTTGCTGCAATCCCATTTCTCCATCATCGTATATGTACAGTTATACACACATACATGTGACAAATAAAACTCTTGAATCTTGAATGTAGAGGGATAAACCATGATATCAGCCTTTCAATCTAGAATTACGTGCATACCAGCAACTGTTAATCTTTATTCATATACTAACACTAGGCCAAGTCTTTTACAGGGACAACATTAGTTTGCATTTTTATGCAGATGTCTCCCAGATTTATTTCTCATTTGAATGCAACAGCACTACAACACTGGTAAAAGTACAACCCTGTTTTACAGATGGAGAAAACTTTACTGTCCTGTTCAGTCAAATCCCAGTATAGAAATCTCTTATCTTTGACAATAAAATTAATGTTGATCGACATGTGAAATCACATGTTCAGTTGTGCTTTCTTCAACTAAGTAACAACTCAAAAATACATCATATTTAACCACTGTCATTACGTACCGTTATAAGTTTAGATTACTACAATTTGCTATATTCCTGTCTTATACAAGACAATGTTTCCCAAATTCAACTAGCTTAAATCGCTGCAGCAAAATCTATTGGAAGAATCCACATATCTCCTGTTTAGCATCTATACATTGGTTTCCTGTATGTTGTCTATACGTTGCCTGTACCTTGTCTATACATTGTTTATACATTGTTTATACATTGTTTATTCTAATCATCGACTGACTAACCAGTGACAAGCCTGAATGAAGGCTGAGATCGTCTGGCGAGGACTGTTAATTCTTAGGTCAAGGCTGAAAACCAGGGGTGACCGAGCCTTTGGAGTTGTAGCCCAACTGCCAGAGGAGATCCGACAGGCCAGCTCTGTTTCTTCTTTTCTCTTAAAAACTAATTTTTTCAGGGTAACTTTCTCCTGAATTGCGCACTCTTCCTTTGTTATTGCTTTGCTTCAATTGTTTAATTATTGTATTACTGTGTGAATTGTACTGTTGTCTATCATTTATCTGTAATTTCTCCTGTTGTGCTGTATAAATAAAGTTGTTATTATTATAATGCTGGTTGTGTAACAGTGCCTGTATAGATGCTGGTGACAATGTAAGGATTATGTAGTTCTTAGGAATGAGAGGCTGATGTTGCATAACAGCATATCATTAAGCCATGTGTTTGTTTTCAAGAGTGATTATTGATCTCGAAGGGAATTAATTTCATAAATGCTAATTAAATTGAAATACATACTTCAAAAGAGATGGATTAAATAACAATGCATCATAAATCACTGGTGACTATAAGAGTAGTCCAGTAATAATTTGTCTCTGGCCACACATTAATGAGCAGCTGCAATCCAGCTCATTCATTATTCTGCAGGTGTTGTAACAATATCAGGATTTTATTACCATATAAAATAAGAAGCATGAACTCACTGCAAACTAGTCTAAAATGGCTTTAATAGTTATTAGGGCATGGTGACCATGTCCTCCTCATATGTAAAGGAAGAGTTCAATGATTTATGAGATATAGAAGATAGATGTATAATAAATATGTGGCCAAAGCTAGCAGCTGGTTAGCTTAGCTTAGCATAAAACTGTAAACAGAGGGAAATCTCTATGACAGTCCTGACTCTGTCCAAAGTTAACAAAATCTGCCAACCAAAAACAAGATCACTAGTTAAAACCTTATATCTTTCTGTAATTTGTGAGAAATTGCCAGAATTCCGAGGTGGCCCAAAAACACAGCATACAGCCCAGCATAACCACTAACCACTGCTCACAACACTCTTTGCTGTGGCTGTCTTTGGCTGTACTGACTAGCTGCCATTAGCAAGCAGTTCAGTTAGCCATTAAGCTAGGTCGCAGGTGTCTGCTTAGAGAGTGGAATCACCGCGGGCAACAGGGCACCAGTCTGAGACCAAACACAGCCTCTGAGACCGACGGATGCCTGTTTGAGGACAGGGGGTACAGTAGTGAGATGATTTACAGCAGCTCTGACCAGGAATACTGAACTCTGTGCGCAAGCAGACAAGGCAGGTGGGGACAGGAGAGGCATGAAGCAGCAGAGGAAGGAGAAAGAGTCAGACAACAGCGATGGGTGAAAATGTTCTAACATCTAAAGTTGGAATATTTTCACATCCTAGAGTTTTTTTTCCCAACTAAACCAGAGGTGTATGTGGGAAGACAAACCAGGATTGTAAAATTGACTGTAAAAGTGAGTTTAATCATTTCACTTACTAGACTACTACCCCTTTTCCACTGGTCAAAAATCCCACTTAAACCCACTAAGATTGGCTTTTGAGTGCAATGGAAATGTGTAAATTCTGCATTCACATCCAGGTCAATTGACTCTGCAGTGGACAGGTTTTTATCACGTCAGCTCAGCTTTGATCCAAACATAAGACCCAGGTGAATGCTCTAAATGTTGCACATGAAGTGATGTTGCATTATCAACATCTGGTGGTGGAGAAGGAATTTGGGATGTATTTATCCAAGGACATTTTATTTCAGGACACAGTGTTGGAGGTGGAGCCCATTCATTCCTATGAAGGCTGCTGAGTGATGTTCTGATGCCAAAAAAACTTGACTTCCCAGCTATGAAAATACCTGGATTGCCGTCCAAGCCACTAATTTACGGTTTAGTGCTCGGCTAACTTGAATGAGTATAAAATAATTTAACAGTGTGACTCTTCCAGAATTTCAAAATGTTACTGTACTGAATGGCTCAATTTATGGCAGTGAAAGGAGTAATTTCATGGGGGTTGTGACGCTTAATGTATTCACTGTTGTATAGACTTTCACAATGGGTCGATGCTGTCAGTGATGTACAACATGATGCTTCAGATAAAAATCACAGATGGGCTGCCTTTCCTATGGGAAGGAGATCCGGCAAGATCCTGTGTAGACGGGCAAATTTTGGTGGAAAAGTGGTATAAGTAGCAACACAGACATAATAACATCAACAAAGTATTTTGTCGTATTCTGTTGATAATGTTGGTTCCTCTTTCCGAATGTTTTAAGCCATATCTTAAAAATGTCTTCCATTCAAAAACTCAATTTGGATAAAAGCATGTTGTAGTTTTTAAGGGTGGTTAAAACAGTTAGCCTCAAAGAAAAAGATGTTTTTTTGGCAGTGGATGGATGACTTTATAGGACAGGCAGTGATAAGAGGAATATTATCTGCTCATAGAAGTGTTTCTGCTTAAACTATAAGAAAGCAATTGTTTGATAAGCTCAAGTCTGTTGAGTCTTCCTGCCCTGCAGAGGTCAAAAATTGCTTAATGGAGCTTTAAGATAGAAAAAAAAGCAGAGATGTCGGATTTATTCCTGTGCCATTGATCTCCAAAAAAAAGAAAAAAAGAAAAAAAAAACATGAACAGACTTAAAACATACACCTAAACTGGGACAGAGAGAGGAAAACTTTCTTAAATGATATCATCCTTCTTTTATGCACAGAACCTTACTGAATAATCCCTGGAGGGAGACAGTGAAATGAAATGATTTTACTGTATATCCATGCTCCGACACACACACACACACACACACACACACACACACACACACACACACACACACACACACACACACACACACACACACACAGACAAATGCATACACCCACCTTTGAGTAATGCAGTGAGGATGGCGAGGTCAATATCCTGATGACCCTCTGAGCCCATCCGGAAAACTGTTATCTGAGAGACAAGGAGAGAGACAGAGAGGAGGGAACAAAGAGTGACAGACTGGTGAATTAATTCTATTCAAGCCAAACGGTTTGAAAGTGAATTTACTCTATTACTTATAGTGTTTTTAAATTGATTGATGTCAAGGCTTATACTGCAAAATTCACAGCCTGAGTAAAAGTGTTCTCATTCGCAGGACAGAGGGAAGGCGAGGAGAGGTACTGCTGTGATGTAATGTGCTGTATCTCCTCTCCAGCATCTCTGCTGTTTCTTCTTGTGTCTTGTGCACTGAACACCAGAAAACTCTCTCAGAACACCATGTTTGGGAATGAATGGATTTGCTGAGAAGACTACTGAGGTAGTAAAACATGACAAAGACAGAGATCAATTTAGTATACTTAATGGTGCTCTCCATTACCAAGCGATATTTTGTTCTTTTTCTTTTTTTTTCAACATTTTTTGGGATTCGGATTCATGAAAAATATTTAACTCTCAGTTTAGGTCTTGTACTGTGAAGTCTGATGTGTCTTTCAGCTGCGTTTTTAGACCCCCGTGTAAGATTAACTAATGGTGCGATGGATGAAAGCCAAAGTCCGCTGAGAGGGAAATCAGAGAATTGGGGCAGCGATTGTGGATTTTTTATTTTTTTTGGTCAAATATAGCAAGCGCATGTACACACACTGAAGCAAACGTGTGTGGGCAGACATGCACATATGTGTGCATGTGTGAAGGGCACCTTGTGGGAGCCGTGTACGAGAGAATGCGTGTTCAGAATGCCTGACAAGCTATTCCTCTAATCCTTCCATCCACCCATTCATCTCCTCCCACCACCCTCTTCTCCCTGCAGCCCATCTCCCTCTCCATCTCCCCCTCTAAATGGCTTCATTTCATGGAGCTCCTGGAATCTGCAGGCTTTGCTGCCACTGTTGCTGCTGCTGCTTTCCCTTGGGCGATGTTGCAATCTTGAAGCCTAACCCTCCTCTCTCTCTTTTTATCGCTCCCTCTTTTTTCACACATACTAAATGCACAGCAGCAATTCAATTCACATTGATGATTTACAGTATCTATAATGTTGCCTCATTCGTCATTTGCACACCGCATGCCGATGACATGTTGGCTCCTCCCTGAGAGGGAAATGAGGAGTGGGACATGATGTAACACCTTAGACCTGTTCCATGCATTGCAAATGCAATCACTAATAAGGACAGCATCTGAGTGTGCTTGTGCTAATTTGTAAGTGGTGGTCACTATCAGCCTGTGTAATCAGAAGCTCATTCTCTACGTGAATTAGGAGTGCATTGGGATGTGAAGTATCGATTAAGGTCTTCATGAGAGGGGAGTCCAATAAGTCACCGGTGTAGTGTGTAATTTCATGTGGTTCTTCAGGCTAAGTTATAGTGTGTGCTGTTCTCTCAGTGTGTGTGTGTGTGTGTGAGTGTGTGTGTGTGTGTGTGTGTGTGTGTGTGTGTGTGTGTGTGTGTGTGTGTGTGTGTGGGGGGGGGGGGGGTAGTTGATTTTTGAGTCTCATTCCCAACTTGTCAAATACCAACACTTTCTGATGACTGCTGACTCGTTCTACAGTCCCAGAGCATCAGTATTTCTATCTTACCAGCAGGAGCTACAAGCTCATGTGCTGGTCGACACATTGCACGGCAGCCACCGCCATCAATGAATGAATTACTGTAAGTCGTTTTGGACAAAAGCGTCTGCTTAATGTAATTTGCATGCTAATGAATTCCAGTAAAGAATAGTTACGTTCCACTTAGTTTTGTATGAAATTCCTCTGTGAACTTCATCTCTTGTCTTACATATATTTCACAAACACCAACAACTCACGTTGGCACAGTTAAAGTATTAAAAGAAGTGAAAATCAGTTAAGTGTTTCAGTTCCAGGCGTGCAGAAAGATATACTAGGGTCGAGCAGATCCACCAGGCAGAGGTAGTTCAAAGGACTATTAACTGCATGGCTAACATAGCTATCGGCATAAAGTTACAGTTAGCGGCAGTTAGCGGTTATTAGCAATAAGTAAGTCAGCTGCGATTTCAAGCTCTCACTTCTCTTTGACAGAGAGTTGAGACACACACCACGCTGCAGTACACACATCGGCCCACCTCCATCCACTACATTAACTTAGATGCTGTTGTGTTTAACACAAAGGGCACAATTTCCCAATGTTATCGAACAGGGTCTCAAGTATCTATATTTTTCATGGTATCGTATCAAATTTGAAATTCTAGTATTGCCCTGTCTATGACAAAACCAGCGTGCTGTGCCTGAAGCAGAAAACCATTAAACAAATGTCATCAGATCTTTGTGAAAGTAGGAAAACCTGTTGGAAATGGTGCATTCAAAGCAGTCTGAAACATTAGCTTTTTGCTCACAGCAGTCACTACATTATATACATTTACCTCATTAAAACTGTGGCCACATTTAAAATAAACTTCCAACACTGTAACATCTCTCAACCTCTGAGAGAGTGACTGGTGTTGGGTGTGCTCCCATGCTGACTCTAAAGGGTCAAGCTATATACATGCAGAGCTTTCTAACAAGATTAACAAAATCTTGTTTTGTTGAGAGCGAGAGAGAGAGTGAGAGAGAGAGAGAGAGCGAGAGAGAGAGTGAGAGAGAGAGAGAGAGAGAGAGAGAGAGAGAGAGAGAGAGAGAGAGAGAGAGAGAGAGGCAGATAAGTATCATTTTTAAGGGTGTGTTGATGTGCAAGTACTAATTTCAACCAATCAGTGCAGGTTCTTTTTCCAGCCACTTGCTATTTATACCCTGTACTTTTCATTATAGCAGAATGAAAACACACACACATGGCTCTAAGAACTAAAGATGGATGACGGCGTGATAGAGGAAAAATGATGATTACAGAAGAATTTCTCGATTGTTTCTATTCTTCCCTCTCCCTCCAGGCGTCTCCACCTGTACCTCCACTCCGTTTCTTCCACCCATCATCTTTCTGCCCCTTTCATCCTTACCCACTTCCTCCCTACTTCTTCCCCCTCTTCCCTTCCTCCAATCACACCTCCAAGGTGACCCTGTGGATATGTTTTCATGAAGGCTCTGAAACACAGAGGAGGCTAAGCAACACAACCGCTATGACAACACAAGGTCGCTAATTTAATCCCAACAATCCCACAGAGTCATCTCTAGGTGTGTGCAAAGGTAAACAGATGGCTTCTCTCCATCTGTTTTTATCATATTGTACAAGCAAAGGTGCTCTCAAGTACTTCTGGTGAGCAAACATCTTTTCTTTTCTTTTAAAAAAAACAAAAAAAATCATCTGTTGTACATTGCATTTACAATGCTTCAGTGTTTCAGTTAATCTAATGATTAGTTAATGTAGCACAAAATGTCTTTAAATGCTGAATGTATTTTTTGACCTTCCTCTGCCTCTACACTAACAGCCTTTACTTCAGGGGTCAGCATGCAAGAGACAGATCACTGACTCGTGTCTGGCGCACTCCATCTCTCTGTTGACAAGGAATGAGGAGAGAAGTAATGATAACGAGGGGGAGACGAGAGGAGGCAGGAGGACGAGAGGACCAACAGAAGACAGCAGGAGAGGAAGGGGAAGACAGAAGGAGGGAGATTTTGTGTCAACAAATTGAAGACGGATGTAAGATATGAAAGACGAAGAGCAGCACAGTGTCTCCCAGAGCGACTGGATTCTGTCGGAGGATTCCTGCATCTTCAGAGACGCTGAGCTACATGCTTAGAGGATCAGAAAACTGCTCTTCACGCTGCATTGAGCCAAGCTGATTGGAAAGCATTCATCTTCATTTAACAGGCAAAGACCCCGCTGATGTTGCTACACATACATGTAAGACACATGGCAGACTCCACACACACAAGCGCACACACACACGCACACATGCACGCAGTCCACAGGGTCTTCCATCTTACCCAATCCATACATTAACAATGCACAGTGTGTAGCAGTTCAGATTTGATAAAGATTTGCTGGTGGTTTTATCGGTTTGAAGTTAAGCATAACATATTTATATGTATATTTGTTACTTCCTGGCATTAACCATAAACCAGCAGTCATCGTTATGGAAAAACACAGAGGAAAGACAGAAATAAACTCATACACTGCCCTGCTGATTATCAAGGAATTATCTTCCAGCATATTTATCCCTTTGTGGCTCAAAATCTTTACTGTACCCCATTTTCACATTTTACTCTTCCCCCAAACCAAATCTGTTTTCCCTCTCTCTTACTTCTTGTCTCATTTCCTCCATCCCTCCCTCTGCCTGTAACACCCTCCCCCCACCTCTCTCTCATGGTCCATTTAAGTCACTCTTTTGCTCTCCCTGTCGTCCTCCCACTCGTTCTTAGTCTCTCTTGTCAGGGGAGGTGGAGGGAAATTGCGGGTTGGTGGTTCCTCCTCAATATTTAATCCGAATTAAACATATAAGGACTATTCTACACTCAATAATTCATACCAAACTGGGAGATACCAGAACAGTCATCTTAGATCCCCCCCTCGCAGAAGAGGCGGGGGAGGGAGAGAGGCACTTCTGTTTTAATTACACCTAGAACTAAATTCACACATTTTTTGCAAAAAAGAGCTACCCGACAGAGGCCTTTTGTGATATTTCACACGTAGCCTATAGTCTTTTGAATATGCTTGTTTGACATTCATATGAAAATGTTCCACCTTTGTGCAGAAGAGATAAAAGAAAGAAGATAAGTGATGCAAAAGTATGAGGAAGATAATTACCCTTATCATCTTAACAAATTGATGCAAATGTGGCCTCTGCTTTCATAAGTATTCCTTTTCATTTTACTTACTGTATATCACACATTATCTATATATTCTATACACTACATCTGCTACTCCTCTATGAAACTCAAGAGCTAGCACATTATTCATTGATTAGCTTTGCAATTATTTCCCCTCCTTCCTCCTTGGAACCTAATAACGTGCTATCTATCATAAGAGATTTTTCTTACAGCGGGAGGAGCCAGCACACTTTGAAATTAGAACAACTGAAATTATAAAGCAGTTAATTGGGGTGACTGTTTCTAGCTGCAAAGAGGACTTCTTACGTTTATAATTTACCACCTAACCAACTTCCCAGCAATTTACTTAAAAAGCAGCATTTTGAAATGAAAATATTACTGCAAAAAAAGGGTATGAGGCTTGTTCCACCTGGTAAAACAAAGATACAAACGCAGAGGTGAAAATATATGTATACACTTCAGTGAGAATGCATTAAGGAGTGCAAGTTTATTGCCTTTCCATATAAAACATAAATAGTCCTGAGAATGATAAAGAAAGCAGAGACAACAGGGAAATAACTGAAGCATAAAATGTCCACATGAATAAACCAACAAACTGAAAATAAGGGAAAAAGCAAGGCACAGTCTTCACTTGCTCTTTACACACACACACACACACACACACACACACACACACACACACACACACACACACACACACACACACACACACACACACACACACACACACACACTATCTCCCTCGCAAATATTTCCCCAACCAGTCACCTTTACTCTCTCTTTTCCTCCAACTCTCTGGCTTTCCTGCTGCACAGCCAAAAAAAAAGGCGTACTGGCACACAGACAAACACACTCTCATTGTCTTTCTCTCTGTCACACACTTACCCATTTCAGACCACTGCACTGACCTAGGATAAACCTGCATTTCCTGCCAGCATGAGTGAGTCAACACAACTCTCTCGGTACCCTACTCTTGACTTAAGTGTTAATATGGATTTGACACTACTTGGTGAGAAACATCATAGGTTTCTGTAATTGCCTCTGGGTGGTGTGGAAGATACTACATAGGTAATATGTATCACTGCTACGTCTAGACTTCTCAAGCAGAAGTTACACTCGAGACATCTGAAGAGATACATGAACATGATTGTACTGCTATTGCATCAACCTCTCACATGTGACAGAATATATAAAAGTATCTAACCAATTCCCCTGCAATGTCTGCAATTTTTCATTTCCAGTGTCTCATCATTCGAGCGCAGCAGTTTTAAAGTCGTATAATTCTCTGGGTCAGCAGGGATGCGTTAGGAGCTACACTCATACAGTATGTATGAATAAAACACAATAATCTCGTAGGTTATAAGATTTTCTTCAGTGTCATGTTAATGATACTATGTGGACCAGGGACTTGTCAGTTTCTTATTATAGTCTGTGCAAAGTAGTTGGCAGCTGTCTCAGGAATACCTTTGTGGCAGCGACCATGTACATAGTATCAGTCAAGTGGATATGATAAACAGTTGTTCACTGTGTTTCTCCTTATTGTGCAAGTGGGGATAACAAACACATTTAGAAATCTGGTGTTACAGAAGCCAAGAACGAGATGAGGAGACAAAAGGATAATTTCTTGAGATATCAAGATAATTAATCATGTGAAAACGACTTTTGTTTTCTTGAGATCACAGGATAATTATGGAAAACTCAGAAATGAGTTTTTGGTTCCTTTAGTCACAGCTGAATTCAGCCTTCAAGATCACTGCCATGACTGTCAGGACAGTTTATTACTGAACAATACAGTTGCATGCATTTCAGTGATTAGTAAAATCACTGCTGCTCGGCTACCCTTTTTTTCAAATGATGAGGACTGATCTGAATGTTATCTTTAACAGAAAGACAGTTAGACCTTGACTGAAGTACAATCGGATGTACTAATTAATGATGGATGGATTACTTGTTTTTTGAGATAGAGAATTAATTACCTCAAGATCTGTGTGCCCATTCTCAATATCTGTACACTTAAACAGCAAACATGGAGGATAAAACTATAAGATATAAAGGAAAATATGCTCTGGTTCGCTGTTTGCATTAAACAAATCATGACTGTCTTCGCCGGCACTTAACCCATGATGCAGCAACAATGCCCTTCCAAAATAGTGTCAGGGGAGACTTGGTTTGCATGTGTGGAGGTGATGCTTGACACTGAAATGGCTAAATCCCTGAAAAACAAAAGGTAACAGCAGCTCACTTGTTTATGTTGGTGCGGTTAGCAAACACATTAGCAGAGAGTAACTCGCCTGTTTCAGCACGTTAACTGCTAATTTGGAGGTTGTTGTTTTTTCAGGTATTGATGAATTTATGGAAAACAGTACAAGTAGATAGCAGAGGGAAGCGGCGAATAGGTGGGCAATGACATGCTTTGTTCAGCCAGTCTGTCTCAAAAGGGATGCACTGCTCTTATAAAGTTGCCCTGCAGTACTGAAATGTTTGAGATTTGAAAAGTGTTTCCGTCTGATTAGGGATCAAGAGAGCAACTTTAACACATATATATTATAATATATTTATGGACTCCGGCCTATTACTAATCTCACTATTAGGCCAACATTTACATATTCTCCAACAAAAATCAGTGAACCACATAGTGTAATGTGTTCGGTCCACTTTAGGGTCTCGAGCGTAACATGACTTTTGCTCATTCTTATTTCCTCTTCCTCTCTCTCACAGTAACTACCTAACTTCCAATCTCACACACATACACAGTCAAATCTGTGGCTGATCGTGGAGTAGGATCAAGAGCCAGGGACCCCTGTGACGCCTATCAGCCTGATAAACAGGAGAGGTGCCAGACAGTAGAGAGGTGAGACATGTATCTCTCTTTCTCCCACAAATATAATCAACTTTAAGATTCTCTGCATGGTGCAAGGGCATTAATCTGAAACAAACTGCAGTATGTGTTCACGTAGGAAGATTGTGTCTACTCATCAGGGAGTATGCTTTCAAAGTTTCATGTCTGGGTAAATGTTTTATGGCACTGTTCAAGTTATAAGCCACAGATGACTATTTATTTTCACATTCATACATACTACATGAAGTACAGCATTATACTTAACTGGCAGTAAATGGATTCTAAGAGACAGCCCAATTGGCCAATAAAATGCAGAAATATTAATGTCAGGGTCAAGCAGGTTTGGTGGACTTTTATAATGCTCCAAAAACACACTCTCAGTGCTCAGCTTCAGTATGTGGTAGAGTTAACAGTTTTGTGAGTTTGGAGAGAGGCAGCATCTGATTATCTGGCCTCTACAGCTGCTCCTGCTGAATGATTCACACCCATTGTTCTGCTCTGGTGTATTGTGTTCAGAAGATCCATCAGTGTGAGCATCAGTCAGCCACTGGAACCCCACTGAGGATGCAATCAATCCACTTTCACGCTGCACAACCATGACCAATGCTGGACTGCCTGCAAATACAATGTGCACTAAGTGTGTGCATGTTTCTGTATTGGTCTTTTGGGTTAATCATTGTGTAGCAATTGGCATAATAACTTACAAACAATTAAAACAATTAACCTACAGATTTTTTTACAAACAGAGAAGACTGTAGTGTAATTACAGATGTTACAGATGCACCAAACCGACATCACAGAACTAGCTGTGGTGAAGGCCTACTGTTTGGTCGTCTCATGAGACTGTCTTGGCCAAAAAGCTGCATTTGAACATACCGCAAAGACTACAGCAGACCAACTGACTATTACGTTCTGCGATTGAATGAGAGAAAATACCACAAAGTAATGGTGGTCTGTATTCGCCATTTGAAAATGGAAACCAGAAAGCTCAAGACTGGTTTGTTAGGATAAATCAGGTACCAATTTAAATAAATACATATATCTGATCAAACGTTGCACATGGCCCTAGTGGAGATGCAGAAGTGAAAAAACAAGGAGAAAATATGCTAAATAGGTGAATTCTTGGTTACCACCACCGGTTCTATACTCTCAATCGGCCACAGATCCTCACCACTGGCCCCAACACTGGTGTCTCAAGGCCCAAACAAATGCATAACCATATTCTAGTTTAGCACTGGTACTCCAAAAATTGTGATTAAATATGGCTTAGATGTTTCTGCAACTAATTACAAATTTGTTTTGGGAATGCCCCTGGCTGCCAGCAGTACCAGCAGTCACAGATCTGGCAAGTATTCCCCTCCTTACAAAAGACATCGTACGCTATGTTCAAAGTGCGTTGAAGCGAGAGCATCCAAGTAGTAAATAAGTCTAAGATGCTGCAGAGCTCTGATACCGTAAAAGCTGCTAGCTGTTTGTTTCCAGCATAGGGGATGCGCTACACTATTATCTTGCGAATGAGTGTAGGGTTGTGTGTGGGTGTTTGCATGTGCACTGCGTGCACTGCTGTGGCAAAGTCTTTGGATCGCAAGCATTGTGCACCCTGCTACTGTGCTAAAATGAACCATGATAAACAAACGTTCAATCCCGCGCATAAATACACATCACCTCTACACAGACAGCATTTAACAGCATTAATATGAGTTGATCTTGTGTGACTGACAGTGCTCCAAAGGGACTGAGACTGTCCCCTAGGGGAGAGGGATGTCTGTGACAGTCTCCAGTTGACAAGACGTTTTTGCTTCAGTTAACCACTGCCAGAGGGGCAAAGACTCTCAAGGTGGAGGCCATTTGGTCCTGAACATCATCTGAATACATTTACATCCATTTAACATTACACGCCATGCATTAAAGATGGGGTAATAATTGCTTCAATAAAAGTTTCATGATGAGCAAGCTTCATTTGACAAATCCATTTTGTTACTCCCTCACATATTTTTCATTTTTTCCTTATACAGCAGAGACATCAATAAGTGAAATGTGATATTGGTGTTATTAGTGGTTTAATGGTGTGTGCGTGTGTGAGAGAGAGAAAGTGTGTATGTGCATCCCTCTATGTAAGTCTCTTCTTCTTCTACAGTGTTTTGTGTAGATACTGCTCATATCTTTGCTTTCTCTGCTTCTTCAAATACACTTACACCTGGACAAATTTGTGCTTGTGTGATACCTGGGATGTGACGTGTGTTAAAGTGACACTCACCAACTCCTTCTTCTTCATGCACTCCATGAGGATGATGAACAGATGTTGGGCCTGTGTGCGGCTGTAGGTGAAAGTCTTCTGGATGGTCACCAGCAACTGGTCTCTTAGAGACTCGTTAATTATGCTGCAGAGGCAGAGATGTGTGGAGTTAAAAAGAGACTCAGGAAGGTGGTCGTATAGAGGGAAGGGGAAGAAAATGGTGAAGGGGAAGCAGAAATATTTAATTTGTTTGTCAATAAGTGAAAACAAGGTGTCCTGTCTTTGAGTCCTTGGTGATATATGAGGCTGTAAAAACATATCTGAACTCACTGTGTGATTCGTGAGAACCCATAACCCAAAATGTTTACTGCTTGTTATTAAAGCAATGCATCAGCACGTTTCCGAAAAAGTTGCAAACTTGCATCACTTCAAGCATTTATCCTAGTATATTATCTGCAGAGTTAAGGGCAGTCCACACCAGACAACAGCACCACAGCTATAACAGCAATGTCGTTCGGATCACTTTCAGAGCGACAATTGAAGCACTGACAGCAGATCAGAATCCATCTGAATTCACACGGCCATCGCTTGATTTGGGGGACATTTTCCGACAAAATAATGTTGCAGTGAGTGTAATATTGGTTTCTAACTGTAGCCAGCCTACTTTAGCTGAGCTAATTGATTGCATTTAGGAAACACATTTTAGCTACTCTTGTAACTCACTCTTGGATATTTATACAACTTAACATACATGTATATAACGTGTATTAAGTCTTTTAAGTTTGTTATAATGTCCTTTATAACAATCTAAAGATAACTGATGTTGTTTCAGCCAAAGGTATGAACAAAAATCTTCAACGTGTGTAACAGAGAGGTGGATATTCGTAACACCTCACCTTTGAAGAATTTTCGTAAAACCGTGTCCCTCTTTGGATTTTTTATTTTTTTTTAGCTTCTTTGTACAACACACAGCAGGTCATTAATATCTATTTTCCAAAACTGCCAGCACACAATGTTATTGTTCTTCAGTTTGCACGCTAACATTATTATCTTTATAGTTATTGTTACAGTGATCCTTCTTGATGTGTACGGCCCTTTACACTGTTGCTTCTATGTACTGTACAGTATGAAATACGTTGTTTGCTTGTTATACACAATAAGGGGAGTTTGTTGAATAAAAACATTTTTGAGAATATTTGATTTCAATCAATCTTAGGACGACATTTTACACAGCATAACTGACTTTTCACCACAGATAAAATTTTTATTAGTACAATAGCACATGTGAGCGCATACCCTCCCTCCTCAGAATATTTGTGTCCGAAGGCCAAGATGTCTGACGCTCTTCCGCTGCCGTCACACACCACCACAGGGACGGGAGGTGTGTCCCTGAGGTACTCCAGCACAATCGAGATCACATTTGGGCCTCCTTCGACGATGAGAGCCACCACTGGCACACCCTGACCAATGCCTGTACAAGAAAACAAGCGGGGAGCAGCAGACACAGGGGGTGCAGTGTGATTGTAGAGAGGAAAACAGGGATGAACAACAGGGTTAGAAATGTGAAGAAGGAGAAGGGAAGCAAAGGATAGAAAAAACAAAAGGAAGAGAGTGAATAACTAGGCTTCATCCCGTCAGCAAGACTTGATCACTGAATCTAAATTTGTTATCAAGGTGCAGATGTGACACCTGTGACTGTAGTGTCAAGACACGTTATGCTTTCTAATTATGGTAGAAAGGGTTTAAAAAAATGCCTGTACCAAAAATAACCAACCCACTTTGTGCTTTGTGCTCTGTTCCCCTGGCATGGACGTGTGTGTGTGTATGTGTGTGTGTGTGTGTGTGTGTGTGTGTGTGTGTGTGTGAGAGAGAGAGAGAGAGAGAGAGGGAGAGAGAGAGATGTGTGTGTGTTTCACTGATAAACCCCCTGCTGTTCCACACAAAAACCTGGCTCCTTGCCTGCTAATCACAGGCTATTTAGGGAAATTATGCATATTAAGCAGGTGGGCTGCTTTGCACATGGCAAGACTATGTACAGGAGAAGCAACTGTAGATATTAAAGTTACTGCCAAACTCTCAAAGGAGTTTCCTGCCTTAATCTTGCTTGTGTTGCTCCCTTTTCCTCTTCTGATTTCTGTACTCTATTTCTCATTATACCACTGAACATCACCTTTAAGACACCATGAACCCTGCAAACCCAGGAGTCTCATTCTCTCTTACCGCCTGTGTTCTTTCTCCCTTTAGTGGTCTCAGTGCAATCCATTTTCTAAGCCCTTCCCTCATTCTGCCCTCTGTCTCACTTCCTGTCTCACGCTCTCCAGCTTTTCTTCCAATACAGCCACTCCTTTTTCATCCTCTACACACCATTTTGTTTCATGTGGTTGTGTTTTCTGTTGGGTGTTTTGACTCGTCTAATTCAAAAGCTGTGTAACAGCCGGATCTTCCCCGCCCAGCACCTTCATCCTGGTCTGCATAATTCACGGAGGAAAGAGCATAGTCTGTCTCTCAAACGCGCAGGCCGACGAGCACATACGGATAAGTGCTTACATACTCTATGCACAGACACACACACAAACACAAGCGCAAGTGCACATTGGGAAGCATACCCACCACCATCGAGCTTTGCCTCACATAGCCTTGCAACAGGGACAGTTACATAAGAAGAATATTTTCGGGGCCTCGCCTACTTCAAAGAGGTAAAACGTCACTGTGCCACAACACATCACACGACCATACATCACCAGAGCTGAGAAGCAGATTAATGTCCTGCATTTTGAATCGGATTCTGCCTTTTCTGCTGAATGGGTTTTACCTGCGTGTGCTGCATGTGTGTGTATACGAGCTTGCGGTTGGTGTTGGAATGATGGATATTGATGACGAGTGAGCTTTGGAGGCAGCGCGGCAGTATCTAAAGCAGATTATTGTTCAGATGAAACCCACTGAGGAGCAGATGAGGAGGGGAAAGCACAGCTGTGTCATGGCTAATTGGTAGAAGAAGATTCTGCCTGGGCGCACAAATACACACACATACACTCAAACAAATACAGATAGAGGCACTAACACAGAATAAACCACAAATAAAATCAAATTCGCTCTTGCCTGACTAACTTTTAGGCTCACGGGCACATTTTAGGCTTAGCTTTTGACCTCAAGTTCACAGTTAGTTTTCCTAATGAACTGTATTTATTCCTGTGGGAACTTGGATGGGGAAGCCTAACGTGGCAGCCCATTTATTCTTCAGTCTGTCTTGTTTCCCAATGTGGGTGCCAAAAATGCACATGGATGGCACCATAATAACATTAAACTTTATGTTTGATTCTACCTAGCAGTTATAATTTTGATAATACAATGAACAGTCTGTGTGTGGCGGCCATGAAAAGATGTTTTTAGCTTTGCAGACATCCTCATTATACTGTACTGTGGCCACTAAATTTTTTCTGGATCCATGGACACGATGTGACCTGAATTTCGATTGGGGCCACTACTGAAAAAGTGCCTCACAGTCCAGTGATATTCCTGGAGGCTTGAGTGGGAATTGAAGCCCTAAACTTAGCAGTGTTAACGCTCTGCCAGCTGCTGCTTCTCCTGAACTTGCAACTTTATAGGCTTTTTAAATTGAATCCTGTGATTGTTAGAAAGCTTAGATTTCTCTGATTTATTTTATCCATGGAGGCGGATTTTGTGGTCTGAACTCCGCTTTTATATCAAATAAAACACTAAGTATTTGAACAAGTGCAGTTTGGTTATATGAGTCAGCCCTTTCAGAAGAATACCTTTTATTCTAGATGGAAATGCTCAACTGTTATTACGCATTTATGGAAGACACAATCTTCAAAGTACTAGACTGTTGTGCATTCAACTATCCATACACATCTGTGATCTATTCTCCTCATTTATAACTTTATTTTCCATAGCTGTTTCCTTTTGTTTGCTTATCCAGAAGTGAGGGAAGATGTACCCTTCTTTGCTTATTTAACTACCTATTGGAGTTCCTATATACTTAAAACAGAAAAGAAATATCACTTTACAGCCAGGTGTTTAGTAACGTTATAGAATGTCACGACTACAGTTATTATTGGAATGCTACCACCTGATGAGGTAATATAATGAATCTATATTTTATATCAAAAATAAACTCTATGGATCAGTGGCCCCTCTTCTCTAATCAAAATAATTAGTGGGCTGATGATGTGATTATGGACTATTAGGTATATTTATTTCTATATTTCTGCACCAGTGCCACAATCAGTGCAATCAGTGTTCAGACCTTTAAATCAACTTTGCCCCTGTGTTTGGTATTTTTATTCCCAGCACGTGGGGCAGGAGTGGGAGGCAAGGCACAAACACATGGGATGTTCACTCAAATGAGGCAGAGCAAAGCAAGTTGATGATATTTTGGTGGAAAATGGGTCTACAAATTGACGCTGCACATATACTTTGTTGATTTTGTTAAATTTGCTGTAAGAGTATCGTTATTTTGGCTGACTTCCTGTCCATATTCCAGTCAGCAGTCCCCTTTGTCCTCTTTACGTCACCACACTTGCAAGACTCCCTTCTTTTTGTGGAGTTAGCTCAATTTGCCTCTTTTTTTTTTCTTTAAACGATTTCATCGCTGTTTGGCGGTATGAACTATCACCGACTGCACTGGAAGTGGTAACATTCCTTGTTCAGCCATTGCTCATGTAGGAGGATCCTGCTCTCTGCGAGATCTCTGTCCTGATAGGATAAAGTGGGCAGGCAAATCACAACATTTATTTTCTTTTTTACTGCATGAGCAGGGGGGTGAGAGACACGTGTTACTGTCCAAACACACTCACAATGATTACAGCTGAGCTATTAAATACTTACTTATCATAATACATATCTTGAGGCAGCTTTAACAAGAGCAAACCAACAACAAACAAATGCAGAGGAACTGCATGAAATATAAAGGAGCTAATTCCCTCTCAAGTAGATGCTTTTGAATTGGCATTAAAAATCATGTTGATTTAGTTTTTCATTCAATAATATCAGTAAATCCTTCTGTATTTATTCATCACCACATCCTCCAATGGACAGTATATTCCACCTTATCTTCTTTGCAATGTTTCACATACATGAACCCACTTGGAGCAGGTCCACTTGGAGGCACCCACTCAGCCAGAGCACCCAAGGTCTATCAATTTTATGGTCATTCTGCTAACAAAATTTCAAATAATTAATAAAAATCATTATGCATGTTGCTGTGTGTTAGTTAGTTATATTTTTAAGATGTGAGCTGGTTTTAATCATTAAAGTAAAAACTATGATAAATATACTAATTTATACAGTACAGTGTAAACATACATATGTTCTATTGGTACACGATTTCAGAAAATACATGCTCTGCAAAATACACCCTGTACAATCTGTACTGCTTCTCTCAACGCATTCAGTCTTTCCACCCCCTATTCTTCTATTGATTGTATCCATGCACCATTTACACACTCCAACGCATCAGATAAATCGGTCGTCAAACCCCTACTTTCTCTTCCTCTTCCTTGTCTCTCTGTGCAGCATACATTGTTTTAACCCAGTGCCCACATCTTATATCTCAGGAGGTGCACTACCTACCAAACAGTGTGAAAAAAGTAGAGGCAGAAGAAAAGGAGGGCGTTGGTCGATGCGACTCCATGGCCACAACTTTCTATATTTATCCAGCCTGGAAGACGAGGAAGTAGCGAGAAGCAGAAGGATTTAGGGAGGGGAAGAGGAGCGTGTAAGCGAGACACACATAACATGCTTAAATGGTCCTAATTAAGGATCGAGCAATGACTCATCCTCTGCGTGTGTGTCTCTATGTACGTGGGTGCGTGCGTGTCTGTGAGTTTGTCCTTGTATGTGTCAAATTAGTATCAGCATGACTGGAGGAGGTGTGCTACAGTATGTGGGTCGTTGTCTTCGCACCCCCCACACCATAAATAAAAAAAATAAAAACACGCTCACACACGCACACAAGCATCATCTGAGCCACAACTAAAACAGGCAGGAAACATCAGATCCATGATGGCAACATGACTCGACAGGCTACAGAACAAAAGGTCAGGGGTGCGGTACATTAAAAGGGCAAAGCTTCTCTCAATTTTAACTTTTAAGTTTTTTTTTGTGACATCAATAAGAATTAAGATTCAATCTAATGGTCTGTGCCACCTTTTCACCAGTAATTTGAGTTGAGTTGTGGTGCTACCAAGGCCAAATAAGCCAGAGAGAATCAAACATGAATGGTGTCTTTGATAAAGAGATTTTAATTTTGAAATTGAGGTCAAAGGTATTTTATTCTATTGATTTCCGTGTAAATGGGTATGTGTGTATCATCCTTTTGTTAGTGCTGAGGATAAAACCATGGCAACGATGGTGCATGCAAATTCAGCAGCCAGTTGCTTATTCAGGTGTAGTTACTTTTAACTTTTAGAGAGAGAAATGAATTCAACAGCAGCGAAGAAGTGCAGGTTTTGGATTAAGCACATCAGACTTTGGAAAGATCATTGCCCACTGCACCTTTTGACCAACCAGACCAGCCAGACCACCCCAGGGAGGACAGGGAAGAGATCCAGGATTGGGAGCCATGTGAGCCCAGCTTGGACTTAAGGCTACCTCTGGCTAATATCTGGTGGAAATAAAACTAAATGGACAAAATGGGCCAAGCAACGGAACATCAGAGACTGTTGTGCAGAGGTCGTCTCCACCACAACGTCTTTGATCAAGCTGTAGCACTCAACCAGTGAAACTGTTTCCTGAGCCAACAGAGCACAACTCAAGTGCAAGAATCAGTTTCAACTACACGGCTGATGCTTGGCATTCAAACGTGTTAAACTTTTAATGTATGGAATAAAAAAACACATTATTGCCACCATCTTCTGCTGCTGTTTTCATTAACCAAGATGTAACATGGATCGTACCCAAACAACATTACACAAGTACGCAACCTCATGGTGTCCTGACACACCACAGAACTGCTCAGGAAATGGCCCAGGGAATGTGACAAATAACTTGAGGCATCGCCCTGTCCTCCAAATATCCCAGATCCAAATCCAATCTAGCATCCGTAGGACGTGCTGGAACGAGTCAAATCCAAGGAGGGCACACCATTAATATCATGCATTTCTGGTCTGATGAAGCATGAACCACAACCCCAGCGGATGTCCTGTTGTGTCTCATAAAATGACGCTGACGGCAAAACCTTTGAGTTCTGTGGGTTGCAAGGTGAGGCCACCATGGATCTCACTCGTTTCAGTATATCCCACTGGTGCTTGATCTGACTGGGATCTGGAGTTCTTGTAAATGGTGGTGCGTGTCAATTGGCAACCACATGAATGCCAGGACTCAGTGTTTCTTTGATGAACATTGTACTGTGATAAATGATCAGTGTTACTCACTTCACCTGCCAGTGGTCTTAATGTTGTGGCACATCAGTGTATAGTAATCTATATACAGTATGTATATTATGTCTGTGTGTTCAAGAATTGTTAACATGCATCAACTGAAGACAGTATCAGACGACTATCAGATATCAGTCGCTAAGTGTAAATGCATCCAAGAAGAAATTGAGAGGGCCTCAACTCCAAATGTTCACAACACCTCAGGAGGTTGTTTAAAAAGCATTCTAGCAAGATAATAAAAAGGTGTAAATGGATTCATCTCTTCCAGACACATACCAAAGATTTAGTTCTCCCATGTGACCATGAGTTATCTATTTAAAGTTAGGCTAAAATTAACTGTCTCAACAACAGAAAAAAGTGACTGCAGTGACTTCATCACAAAAAAGTTGATCAGAGGGATCAATGAGTTTAGAGGGATCAAGTGATCTCTGATCACTTTGACTACTGAATGATCTCAATGGTTGACAGGGCTGTGTGAGACCTTGAAGCTTGCTAGCTAAAACATTATTGGAGTAACATAACTGCTCAAGTGTAGAAAAAAGTAAAGTAGTGATTCAGGCGTATTACCACCAACTTAGAAAAACCCAGACAAATTGTAATTACAGACTGTCTGTGCTACAACTGACTTTTTAAAATTACAATACCAACAACTGAATATTAAAAATATTATACATAACAATCTAGTTCACAACCTTTAATCTCTTTGTTTAATTCTAGACTTGGTTCATGTAATAGCATCTAATGCACAATATACAATTCTACACTGCCTTTTAATGCATAATATCAACAGTGAACACATCATCATGAATTTGTAACACTTGCCTGAACAAAGACTTGGTAAAAAATATATATACATTTTCATGACAGGAAGTAGCAGACTTGTTCTTTTTGCAGTTTAATCTCATGGTTTAGTTGTATGCATAAGTCATTTACCAGGGCATTTCCCAACATACATTTTCAGCAGTTCACACTACTGATCCCATAACATGTTGCCATCCATGCACTTCCTCAACCTGGTAACATACCTGGGGCTGAAGTCTTGTTTCCAAGCTCACCCACCACTGGCTCTTATCTCTCCACCACAGGGTTGAACACTCTGGCAGTTTGTGTTCATCATTTTGACATGTTTTTCGCATCCGTTCGTGCATGAGCACACCTTAGCCCCACGACTTCTACTGTTGCCACATTGTGGCATTGTCTTTGCAGGCCTATTCTTACGTGCCTGCAAATATTTATCTACTGATATACTGCTCAGTTTCAATTCAGCCCCACTGATTTAACCTGTTATTAATGCAGAATGACCAAAGGCTTAATAAAAAAATATTAATTTATGTGACGGAACATTTTGCACAAACTTCAAGATTAATATTTTCCTTCTGCTTGTCCTTCATTGAGTACAGTAGCATTCAGTAGTGGGTGACATTTCTAAGCCTGATTCAGAGTTTGAAACTGAAGCTGTGTGATATGTGTCAAAGAACAAGAGACATCCAGTAATCCAGTTGGTCACACAGTTGGGGAGCACAAAATAGGGGAAATATTATTAGCTACAGTGTATCTTAAAAATCAAGAGTTTGTCCAGGCACTTATGGTGCTTGAACGAATAGTATTACAACCCTCTTCACTTCCCATGTAGCAGGGTTTAACTGTAATCTCTTCTGTAAGGGCTGCCTCATGGTGGAGGTCACAGTGTCACAGCTAATCTGCAACACAAGGCCTTATGACTTCTGGATTCAATTACCCCAGCTACTTCATCTTTTACCTATGCTGTGATTAATGAAACCACTGCTATAGGAGGCCTGTGAAGGTTACACAGTGAACATGGAGTTTAAATACACATAAGCCTGCACCGATGCACACATTCAATACACCAAGTATTTATGGTATGTGCCCATTTAAATGTTCCAAGTAATTTAGGGGAATGGAAGGGGGCGCACTCAAGGTGCCTCATTCATACTTACAGAATTTAACCTAACATGCACGAATTACTTACAGCTTTTTCTCTTCTTTCTCTCATATACATCCAATTTAAGATTTTCATGGGTGTGAAGACATAAAAGAATGAATGAGTAAGCTGCAGGATTTTCATATTTTATCTTGCTCGGTTTTAAAAGAGAAAATAAGAAAACACTCATGTATGAAGCCTGTAAATATTGCTTTCTCTTGCTGCCTTTTAACTTTGTCATCTCGCTTTTTCAATGAAGACACCTCAAGGTAATATGCCTGGGTCCTCCTCAGCTGCTTCACACGTCCTTCGCTTTTAGTATTATTCTCTTCCCTATCTGCCCACCCTCAATCCCTTTTCTCTATCTTCATTTTCTCACTCTCCTCCCTTCCTCTTTTACTTGTCATTTTCCTGAGATAGGTGTGTGATTAAAACACAGTATGACCACTGCTTTAGATATGTCAAAAGAGCTGTGCAATGGCTGAGTGAGCTGTGCTGAATGGTGCCAATCATTTTTATTGATTGTCATGACTTTGGGTTTGACAATGTCTGCCAGATTCAGGAGACAGTAAGGAGGAGTTGTGTTATACCATTGTAAATGTGACCTTACAGACCATAAATAATAGTGTGCTGGGATGTGAAATACATTTTCAGTTTTATACATACATGTACAGGAGGGCACATTGCAGCATTTAATTTAGTGTGTGAATGTGTCAGCACCCACTGGCATATTTACAGCCCACCAACCCCAGTCTCCTTTCTGAAGACATTTACTTTGTTTACTCCTGACCAGAAATGTCCCTTAGATATTTTTGTCCAAATTCCTCTAAAGAGGGTACAAAACTATAGCCTGAAACACCTTGAGTAACATCAAATATGCAGTGGAGACCGGAGGACAAAGCATGCAGATGGAAAACACACATCTTGTCATCAAGGGGGTATAAAGGGGTATCTGAACTGCACAGCTGTGCTCCAGTGCTGAGTTTGGACCGGCATTAATAACACTTCTGTAACTTGCACTGTGCCAAAAGACGACAATTATCAAAATGTTTTTCAGGTTTCAGGGTTTCATAAAATGTTCATGACTCAGAGGGTTTGTTCTGACATTGTTTGCAATATTACATTTTTTTCTTGAGCCAAAACACCAATAAAAGCAATTATACAGAACCGATTCCCATACTGTATCTTAAAACTGTGATTTAATATTGTGGATCCAATTTGATTGCTTCAGCATTTCCAGCAGCCTCATGGTGATAGCTGTTGCATGGAAAATTGCACACAGACACAGTAGGATTAGCCACAGGATTGCCCAGACATCATAAAATACCACAGGGGGAGATTACGCATCTCTATCCACCACACTTCTTTCATCCAGTGTGCAGTGTCTGTGACTGTGTGTTGAGAAAAAAAAGAAAGACAGAAAAAAGAGCTTGTGGTTACATGTGGCCCACATGTTTGGCCATTCAAACTAAACTGCTTTTTCTCTCTTTACCTGCTTTATCCTCCTTTCCTGATGGAACCTGAGGCTATACTTGGATCCCACAGGAGCCCTGCTGTGAGGAAAATTGATAAACTCCTCGATTGACCGTGTACAGGTAATCAAATCAAGAAACGGTCCTTGTCTGCCAACCCTACAGCTATAAATAACAAAGTAAAGGATACAATGGACGCACAAAAAAGTACAGTAAACCCTACAGACACATACAGTAATCCCACATGACGGCTGCCTATTTACTTGAAAAACAGTTCATACAACAAGAAAATGTGTATTGGCAGGTTTGTAATAGTGTGTTTATGTCACCGTCTTTTAGGTGTCAAGATTGCAGTGGAGTTTTTCTCATGTTTTCCACAGCAATAAAGATTTAGGAATGAATATTTATAACTTTCTTTGATTGCTTTTCAACAGCAACTCTCATTGGTTCATTCTATTCTTTTCCCGTTGAGGGTTTTTTGGAGGCGTGTAGGTTTCCCACATTAAAAAGTCCCTAAATGCAAATGTGTCATTTGTGATATTTGGCAGATTAATAAAATGTATATGAAATATGAATAAATGTGTGCATGTGCAGTTGCAGCATCAGCATTTTACATGGAATAATCACATACCATTAACATAAGATTTTGAGTCTAATTAGGGTTAGGGAACCAATCTAGGTTACAAATACAGATGGGTACAGATCACAGAGAACCTGTCTGTACATACTAACATCTTGATTAAAAAAGGCACAGCAATGCCCTTATCACCTGCAACGGCTGTCAGGACGGTGTAACATCAGGGAACATCATCGCCTGGAATGCAGCAGCACCCAGCAGGACTGCTACACCCTGAAGAGAGTGGTACAGTCGGCCCAATGTACCATGGGGAGATGCACTCTCAACAAGGCATCTACACCATGCAGTGCAGGACCAAGGTCGATAGATCATTAAGGATTCAAGTCATTCAAACTATGGCCTCTTTGAACTGTTGCAGTCAGGAAGGCACTACTGTTGTTACGGGTGTCAGAAGAGAGGTGAGGAGCTGCTTCCCCCAGGCAATCTGAAGCCATGGAGACTACTGAGGCTCCTGATAGACCTCCACAACTCCCCTGCATCCCTTCAACCTTTGCGCCTTAAATATATGCCCCATATAAAATATTTTTTACACATATTAGGCTGTTGTTGTTGTATATATTTTAGTCAAACTATTTCTATTTTGCATTTGTTTAGAATGCAATACCAGTTTGTATTACTCATGATGATGTCAGCTTAACAGTTTGAGTGAAAAGTTGAATCTTTCAAAACTGTCCATACATTTCAGAATATATCTTTCAATATATTTTGAAAGTAATTTTTCGGTATGTCCCTCTTTAATCTTAATGACAGCATGCACTTATGATGGCATGGACACCACAAGTTTGTGTAAAACCTGATGACTCATGTTATCCCAGCATGATTTGACAGTGTTCTACAAATCATCTTGTGATGTCACAGATTGTTTGGCTTTCTCGCTCCACAACTGCCCCGACAAACGTTCAGTGGGGCTGAGGTCAGGTGACTGTGGAGGAAAGTCATTGACAGTCAGGACTCCTTGGTGTTATTTGGTCTTCAAGTAGCTCTTGCTAAGCTTTGAGGTGTGCCGGGGCACAGTGTGAGGACAAGTCAAGTAATTGCTCGACTAAAGCTTTCTAAGGGGGCAGCACAAGGAAATCCAAATCACTTTTTAGAAACAATCAACACCACACAACCAAATGATTAACATATCAAAATTATTTCCCCAAAAGAACTTCAGCACAGATAAAGAATTTGCTAAATACATAATGTAAGACTTCAATCAGCAAAACAACTGTCTTGTTGTCGATTAGAGGCAGTTTCTAAGCCACTACTAAGGAGGGGAAACAAGGCCATTTGCTTGGCAGTAGGCAGTGTTAGCACTTAACTTGGATCCAAATGTATGTTAAAGCTAGACAGATGATGGATAAATCAGGGAAGGTACTGTCCATTACCATTATTAGATGGTCAGATGCTTATATGACGACTGGGCGTCCCTTTGCCTTCCCAGCCCCTTTTGCATGAGTCCAGGCATAGGATGACAAAGGGAAGTCCATAGGTCACATGACTGGACAATGAACAGCGAGCATATGCGTATCCTGTCAACCCCAGTTAGGTTTTTTAATTCCCTGAAGTCAAGGGATTAGGAAGAATACGATAGTGGTTAGTATATAAAAGCCCAGTTTTATCTTGAGTGACATTTAAAATACCCTCATCCTCATCCCTATCAATGAACATCAATGGTAGGTCTGACAGTGAGCAAAAATATTTTCGACAAAGGTAAGGTCTGAGTCATGATATTGCTCCTGACATTGTAACCACATATCCATTTGGTAACATCTATTTCCTGACACCCTCAGTTTTTAAATAAGTGTTGATGTTAAAATGTGTGCATTTGTGTCACCAACACCCTGAGGAAATTTTTATAAAATGGCTTCACGCTGACAACAAAAGAGGGTAATAACAAATAGATAGCAGCAAACAACATTTCTCTGACTCAGGTTTGTTCCCAGCCCTGACACATTCTTAACAATAATGTGAGAGGCAACTGAGGAATGCCTTTAAAGGGTATCAGAGAGGTTTGCGCGTGCTTGTGTCTTTGTTTATGTCTTTGTGTGAGAGAGAGAGAACATGGGAATGAGAGAAAAAAGTAATGCATTTTGTATTTATGCAAATCCATTTGGTTTGGAGCAAAGGTATAATGTGTAAATTGAAAACGAAGAAATGCAACGTGACAAGGGCTCAACGGTGGATGAACACTCCACTCGCCGGCCAATACGAGCACATGCAGACACAAACACGTGAATATACACACAGACCAAAACCCCTATGCCTTTAGGCACATAAACAAGAAATGAAATATACTCTTGCTGCCCTTGTATGAGTGTAATAGGCTTTTGATGCAACATATTTTAAAATGAAGACATGGGGAGCTGCGCAGGAATACGTAGAGAGAGATTCGGTTGAGTTTCAACAGCAGCTGTAATCAGTGGTGGAATAAGTATTCAGATCCTTTACTGAAGTAAAAAAAAAAAAAAAGCAATTCCATACCCTGAAAAGGCTCCACTTCAGTTACAAATCAAGCATTCAAAACATTAGTTAAGTAAAGTATCACAATAGCATCAGCAAGTATCAGAAGCAATCACTGACCTTCAGATTTGATGTGATTTTACACACATTCTTGAGAGCCCTGTCTCTTCCACGGTACCTCTTTAACTACTTTACAGTACATAATGTTTGGTATTTTAATCTACAGTAATGCATCATATTCTATCAGACCATCATATGTTTGTAGTGTGGCTGTCCTGCGAGAACCACATCCCTTGAAAAAGTGAACTAACTTATCAAAGAAGACTTTAAATAGTTTATTTAGCTGAAAAAGAAAACAAATCCATGATTTTGGAGATTGTAATCTGAAAAGTAACTAATAACTAAAGCTGTCAGACATCTGCAGTTACATTAAAAGTAAATCATTTGCCTCTGCGATGTAGGGGAGTAGAGGTTTAAAGCTGCTTAAAAAGAAAATACTCAAATAAAGTACAAGTACCTCAAATGTACCTCGAAGTGTAGTCCTTGAGTAAAAGTATTAAGTTCACAGTGTCTGTCAAACTATGTATGAATCACATGAAATAAGGCCGTCCTTACCCAGTGGTTTAAAATGCCTCCAGAGTGCTATGTTCCAACTGACTTGCATTACTGAGTATCAAATAAACATACAGCATACGGCAGGACAGTACATATGCGTTTAGATGCTGGTACAGGGGTTGTATGCTGGTCATAATGTCAGTGTTTGTTAGCTGGCTTGGCAGCTTTGTAAAGCAAATTATCAAGTGGGTTCATTTGAGGAGTTCATCAAAGCTGTAAGGACGCTTTAGAAGAAAAAAAAATAAACCTCCCCTGAAGGCAGGGACAGTTTCAAAGGTTCATTGAGTTATATCACATCTGACTAAAAATACACTGTCTGACAGCATGTGTTCAGTACAAAGCAGGTAAAGAAGATAATTTTAGTCTGGCCACAGCTATAAAATAGAGTGTGAACTCAATTAACCCGCAGTGGTGTCGTTGATAAAACAAGGACTACAGTTTCATTATGCTCTTATCACACACTCTGTCATTTAAAGACACCTCCTCTAATTTAGGGTAAATAGGTCAGCTTAGCAATAGCCGTGACAATCAGATACAGTAAATTCCACTCACGTGTGTTGATCTTCTGCAGTGAGATGTGTTTCTCTAGCTGGCGTCGCAGTTTGACCTCAGCGCCGTACTTTCCCGTGGTGCCATTGTCTGCCAGGATGAAGTGGGAGTGGAGACTGTTTAAAACTGTCAGCTTGCTCATAGGGTTCGACATGGTCTGGTATGGACGCACCACCTAGCCAAGAGAAGATAACATTTGACAATTACACAAACATCCAAGAAGCCCATGTAAGGTATAAAAGAGGCATACGACGACTTGACAAAGAAAAAATGTATGGTTTAATGGTAACAAGCACGTTTTCTAAGCACTAGTATGTATAGGCAACATGAATTGAATTTGGCAGTTATTAAAGTATGTTCTCATTAAAGGAGCATTCCACTGATTTTATACCTAAACTTTACCGATGTACTTTATGTTGAAGAACAAAACCTGAAAATCTCTTAAGTGTGTCTTAACCACATACTGTGACTCTGGGATTTAACCAAAAACCAGTCCAAAAAATCAGCTGACTTTGAGACGAGGGAGCACGAAGTGTAAAAATACTAATTTACGGGTTTGTACGACTCAGTTAGCACTCTACGTCCTCTGTGGTTTGAGAGGAAGTTTAAAAAATAGTCCTGAGGATGTCATCAGGGATTATCTTGGCTTGTTTTTGGAGGTTAAACATTTTTGCAGCAGAAACCCTGTGTTACATCTGGAGCATAGACTTGGAATGGCGTGAGCATTTACCATGTAGGGACTAATAAAAAGTTGCCAATAGCGGCATTATAGGAAATGCAGAATCCAGATTTTTCAGGGTCGACCCATACTAGAGACTAAAAGTCTCAAAGCAGTACCTCTGCCTCTGATGCACTGATTTTTACAATTGTTTTCTTTTTCATTTTGAATCTGTGTCTTGTGAGTCATCCAACTACATGGAAGTACAGTATTATATAACTGGAGTGTTCCTTTAAGACAATTAACACATCATATAAGCATACCAAGAGCTGTTCAATAAAATAAGTAAAGGTGTATAAAGGTTTACAGAATGCTGCTGGGAAGCAGCAGAGTCCTAATCATGGGCGTTGGATCAGTACAGGGACTGCTGTAATTTGGGAGACCTAATAAAGCATTTTAGGCTCAGAGACATTTCCAGTATTGGTATCACTATCAGTAAAACCCTAAATAATTAGAAAAAAGTGTAGTTTCATATTTTTTTCAAAGCAGAAAAGCACAGGGCTTACCAACAATGTTAACGATGGAACCATTCCATTAAGTTTCCCAGTGAGTCATGCTAACTAGCGAGCCTGCACAATACTAGGGCCCACTAACTAGCTCACCTCAATGGAATGCCATTATTAATCTTATAAACTGCACCTGTCCCTGCTTTGACAAGTCAAAATGTCTATTGAAAAGGATCTACTCTCCTAGGTATTTCCTATAGCTCCTGTTGTATTTTATACAGCTAGGTCTATAGCAGGAATAGCTCACACAGACATTGATATGCAAGAACAGACTTATTGCACTGGAATTAAAGTTACAGGGAATTACACTGGGTGAATATCTATACAACATTAATGACAGTGTCACAGAAGCCTGGATTTAGTCTGTTGGGGCACTGCCTGACAACCTGAGGTAAATTCATCTGGCCATTACACATACAGTTGAGACCAATCAAGCATGAAAAAAGAGCTTCACCACTTAATAATCTCATTTCAGTCACCAACATTAATCGTCTCTGCTTCACTTGTTCAGTCAGACAGAGTGCTGATGAAATTTTAACTATAACATAACATTAATTTCAGAGATTTGAATGAGTCAGCATGTGCTCTGCAGTCTCATGTGGTTCCACCAGCTGTCCAACTCATTTTGAACAAGTGTTTATCACAGACTGGATTGGCCTACTCAGCATCTCAGTTAATAAACTGTCAACTGCAATTTACTGTTCTTAGCAACTGTGGACGGCATGTGACATTTTTCACATATACACAGAAAACATCAGGGCCAAAGCATGAAAAAGCTGTTCAGTGACCGTTTCATATTGTTTTGTTTTTTGGCTCTCAGGAACTTACATCTTTGCCAACAAGATCCTCTTGATTTTCTACGATCCCCCATGGTGCAATGCCAATGGTGCAGATCTTCCCCCGTGACTTGGAGGCGTGATCTTTCAGTGCATCACCCACGTGGCGTATAACCCCTGTGTATGTGTGTGTGTGTGTGTGTGTGTGTGTGTGTGTGTGTGTGTGTGTGTGCATGAATGTTAAGTGTTGAGTATTTGCAAGGGGGACAGAGAAACATAAAAAGAAATCAGTTTTGTCACAATCAATACCCGAGATACACATAGATAATGATGCTCTGCTGAGAAACATAAACAGAATCTATTAGGTGCAGAGTACAAGAGTGTGGCAGCCAATGCGAACGTGTGCACACAGACAAACACACAGTTTCAAATACAGACAGGTCGTAGCTCCCGGCCTCTAGTTGTTGTCCTCAGGGGAGCAGCAGTCAGACCTGGAGGCCATCTTATTCCATCTCTCCTGCTGACATTCATTCTTTCTCCTCCTCCACCCTCATCTATCCCTCCAATCCATCCCCCTATTCATTATTCAGGCCTCTCTCTCCCTCTTTCTTGCCTCTGCATCCATTCTGTCACTAAATCTTACTTTCTATTCCTTTCTGTATTCAAGTGTGCCCACTCTTCAGCATCCAACACTGTATAATTTCTTTCCATCTGTTTTTAAACACTGTTGTCCCATCTTTTTTTTTAATTTCAAGTCACCTAATCTTAATCTACTAAAAATGCCTCTGTTTTTGAAGCTCTAGAATAAACAGTGAACTCCTACAGTGAAGATAAAGTGTAACAGCACTGATAGCAGTTCCATTATCAACACTACACATAAGGTTTTGGCTAAAAACTATGAAACAAATATGCTGTCTGCACCAATCCATTCTAAAAATGTATTCTGCAACACAGTCATTAATTTTAATCCCACCACACGTGTCACCATCTATATCTTACCAAGATCAGACACATGGAGCTCAAGTTTAATTGCAGAGACTACTTTTCCATATGCATGTTGACTCCACATTTAGCATAATTCTTAAACTGTCATCTGTCTATATTCTTCATTTTTCTACATTTTGTCACAAACTCTGCTACCCAATCATCTTGCTGCTATCAGACTATGAAAAAATTTCATTCTGGTCTGCTTTGACCCTCCTCCTCCTCTTCCTCCTCCTCCTCCTTCCACTATGTGTTCAAGATCCAGTCCACTGAGCCCCTCATAAATCCTGCTCCAGGCCAAAATCATCCTGCTACTCAGTATCTGCGAAAAGAGATCTCACAGTCTTGAGTCTTACTCACAACCTTGATTTTATTAGACTCCAACTGGGAAATCCCTTTATTGCTGAATGAAGCTGAAATACCACTCCTAGTAAAGTATAAATCCATGATAGGCCTAATTGCTTCCTCAATCCTTTCTGTCGCAGTGATGCAGTGTGCAGACTCAAATATCCCTTTAGGTCTAAATGTTACTCTGTCACTGACATTTGGCGATAAAAATAAGCACTCTACACTTCCTGACACTATTTTCATCAGGAACATTTGAGTACATGTTGACTCAACGGGTTTCAAAAGTATGTACAGACCTGTGTTGACCCCACCGGTGAAGATCCAGGCTCCAGTTGTCATGGCAGCCTTAATGAGCCCTTTGCCAAAGACCTGTTTGAGTTTGGGCTGCAATTCAAAGTTCTGCAGACCCCCGTGGACTGAGATGAGCAGCTTGGGCAGATCCAGCTGCCACTCCTTGGTCATCAGGTGGAGCAGCAGGTCAGGCTTGGTGTCATAAGACACTCGCACATACTGAAAACAATAGAGCATGTGTAAGTGGTGTACAATAGCACATCTGATTCACCCTCAGGCACGTAAGGACTAGAAGCCTGCATGCGCCTGGGAAATAAATAAACAGGAACACACAGACATCACATAGGTGAGTGTTGCAGACCTGCTGGAGCATCACTACAACGGTACTGAACAGATGTTTGCTATTATTGGAGAACCACATGCATTATAGAACATCTGTTTATCTACCTAATTCACCCTTACACACACTGCCTGACATGTGTCTGCAATAATAACTTAACACTGGAAATATATCAGACATTCAGCCTTAATCATCTGAATACCCTGGATGCTATAGCATGTGTGATCTGATTGTGTCACCATGGTTGTGATTGATGGTAATTGTGTGTAATTGTGTGACTAACATATTCAATCAGACTACTTTTGGCATGGATCGTTTAATCAAGCAACACTTACGTCGTTTTAAATATATAATGACATGATTGCATATAATCATACTCATTTGATTTGATTTTGTTGTTATGGTATGTGGAGAAGGATGTCACCCTGCATATATGTGAGCAATCCTCACATCATTTTATTTCCATTTGTATTTGGACCATGCATGAAACTTAATAATTCACAAAAACACTTTGCAATCGTGGGATATCCTGGGAATCATAGCACTGGTGTGACTTTGCCATCCAAATCAAGAGTAGAAATCATTTCTGTCATTTAAGACATCAACACTTTCCTTCTTTGTACCTTTGTGCTGTTACTCTTCTTAAGTTTACTGCAGCTGAGGAAAATATGTATCACATTCAACATTTCATTCTTTTAGCTTTCAGATTTTACTATCCTCTTCTAACAGCAGAGTCAGCTAAGGGCCACTCAGTCTATACTATCTGTGACAACTCATGTCAATAGAACATTACATGATATTTGCCTCCCTGTAATCTAGGTATAAATCTCTATTGGTGGTGCGATGCATCTCACAAACACATCTACCTTTTTTAAAACCACACACTGGAAAGCTTTAATCAGAGATCAAAATCAAGTGTTACAATTACAATTTGTGGTCCCTTGTGTTGTGTGGAAGGGCATTTTTGGATCTCCAGTATCATAAAGTTGTTATTTTCTTGTCTGAACTAGATGTTGACAATCCAGAGCAGCAAGGCATCTGCAAGAAACTGACAAAATACATCAAATTAGATGTGTTATGGCGTTACCATGGCTTTGTTGGAGTGTCCCCCTCCCTGGAACTCAATGGTGCCAAAGGCATCAGTGGGGCTGAGCTGTGTGTGTTTGCTGATCGACCACTTCTCCGACAGGCTGTCATTCTTAGCCAGACGCTCTGCCTTATCATTCTGACTGGATGAGATGCCTGGGGGCAGTCCCACATGCTGACCTATCAGACGCCCACAACAGCACCTGGAGGAGAGGAGAGTGTAGACATGAATGTAAGATTGGTGCATAAAACTGTACGCTAATGTAGCATTTGGAAGGAAAAAGATGGTGAGAGAGACTCTGTGTGTGTGCGTGTGTGTGTGTGTGTGTGTGTGTGTGTGCGTGTGTGTGTGTGACTGAAAGAGCAAGCTGCCATAGTTATGTGCCTAGCAGTAAGAGGAGGGCAAGGCTGAAGTGACAGCTTGTCATCTGACTTTCATCTCCTGATTGGGAGGAGAGGAGGAGAACGATCCGTAGGCCCCTGCAATCTTTTATTAGTTCTGTCTCTTTTTGTTTTCTGCTCTTCACAAACATCTGTCTTTTTCTCTCCTTTGCTCTCCTCTCCTTCTCTCTCGCTGCAACCACAGGAGTTAGCAGATTGACAGTTACATGAATTGTAGTATTCCTCCACAAGTATATGCTTATTCAGATGTACTGAATACAGCTTTCATATTCAGTTTTTTGTTTAACCTTGCATGATGGAGTTGGAACCCTGGGAGGAAAGGGAGTCAGGAGGCTTTGATTATCACTTCATGTTTACGTCATCTCTTACCAGCGGTACTTTGCCTCCTCCTGCCTCCTGCATCAACACGAGTGCTTTTGACTAAAAAGGAAAAAGCTGATTTGATCTTTAGGAACATCGGGCTTCCACCCACTTTCCTTCAGTTATGCTAATTCTTTTTACCTAATAAACAGTGGCATTTCCTGTGTCTGTGTGTATATGAGTGTGTATCAGGGCCCTTGCTACAAGAATTAGACTTGCCTACCAACATCAGCTGTAGTAAATATTTCAGTTACAGCCCTTATAAATGTACTTTCACAGTTAAACTTTGCTATACTTAGCTGTATGCTCCTGTGAGCTTGAATTAACAACCTTTCCAAATGATGTGGAATATTTTAAAGGCTGAACTGGGCCAACCCTGAATTTCATATTTGTGGTTTTAAATTGTATAATGTCAGTGTTTGGCTCATTAGTGTGTAGCATCTACCTGTGACACAAATAGAGGCCAGCATGATATTACTCTGAGGCATGTTTTTAAAGGTCAGTGGTGAAACAGGGCTCTTAATCTGCTATATGTGAGCTGGGCATTCACATTAGCTAACTTGCTCATTACAGTCTTGGAGCTTTTGATGCAGAACTGAATCCTGAATCTAAAAAACTAAATGATGTTAACAAGGCATTAGGCATTATGCCATTCACATTCAAACACAATAATAAGATACATTAAGATTTCCTCCTTTACACATATTCTTACTCACCTATGGGGGTCTTTGGCGCTCACTATGATATGAACACATTCTCTCTTGCTGAACGCTCTTTCTATCCACGATTTCTGTGCCTGCAAATAAAGACATAAGAACTCAGTCAGTCTTGGTGCTGTCACTCCCGCATGCTCAGGTCATAACTCCATTATCTGACAAAGACAGCAGGAATAGGCTCAAATCCTGCACAGACTTGTGTTTGACAGGAGTTCACCTGTAAAATAGGCAAGAGTTTTCTTGTCCTTCAAGAAAAAAGAAGTGTTCTGCTTTTGTGTCAGATGACCCAAACTGATCTCTGTTGTACAGATACCGGAAAGGCAAACAGAGCATACACTTTGAAACATTTGACCTAATGTCTCAGAAATTACATAAAACATTTGGAGAAAAAACAGCAATCTCACATCAAAACCTGCTTTGAAACCGCAACACACAACAAGCAAACAGACCCTCACACATAATTTAAACGCTGAAGACAGAAATGGTTTACGTTATTCAGCAACTCAAACCCGAACAGGATGAGATGAAGAGCTGGGAAAGAGAAAGCGGATGTTGAATGCAGTGAGGCAGTAAATTGTGTCCCAGTCCACAGACACTCTCGTGTGCAGCCAGCTGAGTGTATGTCTATATGAACAGTAGTGGGTACTTCTATGTGTGTATGCATTGTGCCATTATATTTTACATAGTCAAGAAAGACTTCCTCAGCATAATGCAGCAAGCGAGATGGTGTATGTGTGACACTGCAGTCGCATCTGCTGCAGGTCTGAGTGACAGAGACTGACGAGAGCCAATTATCCTGCCACAGACACGACAGGAAAGACGGCATAGAGCTGCAGAGCAAGCCTGAGATACACATGTAGCACAGGATTAAGAGCAGATGTATGTTTCAACAGATAGATGCATGAATACTTGCTACGTGCAAACAAGAATTAATGTACAACAAGAGGTAATATGTTGTTTCTACTGTAGAAAGTGCTTCTTACAGCTCATAAGAAAGGGCACTTTATACAGAGCTCTAAGAATCAAGTCGGGAAAATAGTCCACTTGTTTTATTCAAAGGCAGCATACATTTATTGGCATGAGACCTAGCACTTAAATGTCTTTGTTTTTTATGTACTAGACATATTTCACTTGCACTGTAGATACTGGCACAATGTTTTCTTCCATTACCCAGTTTGAAATGGGAGTACAAAACGCAGGAGTAAAAACGACTATGCCTTAAAAATGTCACCTATTACACCATTAAAAGAAGTTCATTTAAGTGTGACAAGAGAAAGTAGAAACTGTTATTTCTACATAAAGACCACAAAGTACTGGTACATTGAAGCAAACAGTTATGTCCATCAACATGCACAGCAACTTTTAGTGATGAAAGCAGGACATAATAATGACACTTGGGATTAAAGACAACCAAATCCTGTGAAAAAACAATGACAATACAAATTCTCACATGTTTATTTCCCAAAACAGAACCTAATTATTCAAAAAGAGTTGTCATTTGTCCTCCAATCAGTGCTAAAAATGAAACAGGAACATAGAAAACATCTGGAGCTGTGGCATTGCCCTAATGGTGTTTCTGATATTGTTGTGTTGGACAATATGTTGGTTAGAACATCATAATCAGTGTTGTTCCCGGGCCATCATTTCCATTTAGCAAAAAGTGACTAAATCTGCACTTAGAGCAAGCTGTTTGGTTATGCATAGGACTCTCACTCAGGAAACAGGAATTTTACTCCTGTATGGAAGATTTTATTATGCTATTCACTTTAAATCAAGTTCACTTATTGGATTAAAATAGACCTTTTTCAACAAGATGCAAATCTATAACATGACAAAAACATGAATATAACCTGCAAGATGACACCAATAACTGATACAGTGTATGTTTGCACACCATTGTTGTTCCGTCTGTTTTTATTATTGCTTCACTTCGCAGGTGACGTCAATAGCGCTGTTTGCAAAATAAAACATGTTTACTTTAGTCCTTAGTCATTTTGATAATGATTTTTATATTAATCTATAGCAGGTATGCATGTCCCTGCCTTTAGAGATCAACATCTTTCAGTCTTTTTCACCCCTGTGTAATAGTTTTCGTGTGTGTTAATTAACTGTAGAAATAAAATCTGGTTCATCCAAAACAGCTGCATACTGCACACTGCACAATTTAAATGTTCTCTTTCTGTGATTATGATAATTTTACCCTCTGCCATTTAAATGTACATCTTTCTACTCAGCACTGGTTCAAAGGTTGCACTTCCTGTGTTGACACCACCATTCCAGGAAGTGGATTATGTCTGTGTTATTTTGTGGTGACAGAGTACAACACTGGAGGTCCAAAACAGGACCTAATGTCACAACGGTACAGTAACAGACAACCAGGAGGACACATGGACCAGACTCCCAAACCCACAGTGGAGGGAACACAACAGCCATGAAAACAAAAGGACAGAGCTTTTTTCTGCTTTTTACTCTGGGAGAGCTGCATCGGCTCTTCTCCCAGCCAGCAGAGCTGAGCGCTGCTTGTACAGGGCTTTCCCCACTGCCACGGCTACAACAACACACGCCCCATCCGCCTGACTGGCCCTGTCACACCACGGCACGCCAAAACCCACCGAAACTGGCCACAAACAGGCTCGGCCTACACACAGGCACACTTACCCTAACACCAGACTTCCCACGATTAACCATTACTCTGGGGGGCTGGGGGGCTGCTTTTAGAGATCACCCTGGCCACGATGACTCAGCGGGCCACAACAACGCCCCCAGCCCCATTCTTTCCCTGACATGCTAGAACTGTGTATCCATCCGCCGGCTCATCCTGATACAAACTAGATCCGCTCAATGGTAGCAGAGCTGGATAGCAGGGTTTTAGATTTGATTTGTACGGACAGTCACGGAACACAAAAAGCCTTTTATGTTCTCTAAGTAAATCCTTAAAAGAGGGAGGACAGTCGTTTCACCTCAGAGCGTCCCAGACAAACATACACTTCCCTTTGCACCCCATCTTTTCTCCTCCAACCCTTTCACCGCTGCCTTCCCTTATTTTCTGCTCAGACATTGTATGCACATTCTCTCACTCTCTCATCCTATTGCATGTCTGTCTCTCGCTCTTTCTCTCATGCTGTTGCTGTTGCTTATGAGATTTGACATGGTATGATGAGATGGCACATGGCCCGCACTCCATTTTGTAATTAAGATTTATCACTGGGGTGCACTCACACACACAAAACCACTGTTGCTGTGTTTGTGTGTGCGTGAGGAGTGATTGTGCGGCAAGTGAGCAGCATCTGACAGCCTGTTAAGGGTCTTGACTCAATTACCCTCAAACTCACCACTTCCACCACCTTCTCCCTGTCCTCTCTTCCTTTTACTATTGTATCTCTTCTTTCTTATTGGCGTTGGCAGGGAGCTGAATTGCGAACCACATCCAATCAAGAGCCCTAATCTCTTTGCTCCCTCTCCTTTCTGCACCTTATTCTGTTGTCTTTTTTTTTACAAACATGAATGACTCAGCTTTTCTATGACTATACAGGTGGCCATATAAACACTACAAAGCACTTTTGCCGAGAGCATGCTCTTCATGTGATAATAGTTGACTTGACAAGAGATTTTCAAAAATGGAAACAATTCACAAAAGGGAACCACACACTGTCAAGATACCCAAGCATGCTACCTAAGATGTGCATGAAGCTAAATCATCACCTTTCCTTTTATGCCACAACATCTTTATCTTCCCCTCTTTATAAACTCTTCAGTTATTTTACACTGAACCGGTTTTCACTGTCAACTCAGTGATAAAAGTAATAAAAACCCACCCTGAAGTGCATCTTCATTTCTTTCTTTTATTAACCTGGATTTCAGTGAAGAATAACACAGACAGCTGTTTTTTAAACAACTGATGTCAGGAGACAAATAAGCCTTTGATGATAGAGGAGGGTCAGGGTGGTCAAAATTGAGAACAGGAGTATCACAAAAGATATACACTTGATCCACCTTTAGAGTAGAAAAATAGTAAAGTCTAGGGATTTTAAATAAGCAAAACCAGAATGGCACTCAAGAGAGAACATATATCCATCAATATGTATGAAAATGTATAACTCATAGACACCTAAATATGCATGAATATTTTCACCAAGATAAATACATTATTTCCTGGGACTTTAAGTAAAATTTTGGAAAAATGCCCTATCCCACAATATTAAAGACACTGAGACAAAATTCCTGGAACCATCCCTTAATCCACACCAAAATTTAATGGGGTCTATCCTGGCTGAGACCCATCTTCTATCCAAGTTTCATGGAAATCCGTTCAAAAGCTTTTGTGTAATCCTGCTGACAAACCAACAAACCAAACGACAAACAAAAGGACACCGGTAAAAACATAGCATCCTTGGCGGAGGTAATGATATCATAACTCAGACAGTTATAAATGTCAGCACACATTTATGATAAAGGATTGTCCAAGGTGAGAAGATGAGTATTACAAAAGATACACTCTTCTTACGACACATTTGATACACCTTCAGAGTAAAATATAGTCGAGTCTAGAGCTATCAAAGATAGATCAAAATCAAAATCAAGATCAAAGATATAGAGAAAAGCTCTACCGTTAAGTCCTAAGATGAAGATATGAGCCTCTGGATATACTACAACTGAAAGAGCCTCTGAAGACACTCCAGCATCTCAAATACAAAATATGGCGTCAAAATTTTCTGCCCAAAGTTTTCAATCAAGAATGACAGTAAAAGTAAACAAAACTCAGTAAACAAAGAGACTGAATTCCACAAATGAAGAGAAAGTGTAAACTGTAGAGAAGAAGTCTTAACAAAACTGCCGAAATTAAACAACTATCAAAACCGGGACACACATCTTGATTTCATGACTCACCTGTATTATGTGATGGGCTGCATTGTTTATGCCATCCCTTCATAAGCATTGCTGAAGGTAGTGTAAGAGGTCTGTCCCAACTTTAAAACTAAGAATGAATCTCATCAGAGCAAAACTGATCAAGCCACCTCTCAGTCGACTGGCAACTGGTCTACTCTGGGACTATTAGCACCGCTTGTATGTGTGCATGTTTGTGTGTGCGTGTGTCTGCGTGTGTGCTAAAGGTAACCATGAGAAAGCCCTGAAACACCACTAAAGCTGACTTATCCTGTCTCTTCTCCACTCCCAGATCCAAACAGCTGTCAGTGCGTGTATGAGCCAGGAAATTAAATGTTAATATAAAAAAAAAAATCACATCATGACACGGCTGGTTAACTATCTTTACGTAATGCAAAAACGATGTCTGACCCCTCTGAAATATTCAGCAGAAATTAGCTGCTGTCCTCCACCTCTAACAAGAACCTCACCTGTTAGATTCAAATTAAAGTTGGACTGTCAGGCTGTGTGTGTGTGTGTGTGTGTGTGTGTGCACGCGCATGTGTGCTGAGTATGTGAGTGTCTGTGTGTTAGAGAGAGTGAGAGTGAAAGAGAGCGAGTGATCTAAGCCACATTTCTGTCTGGGATCAAGACCAGAGGGGGAGTCTGAATGGCAAGAGAGCCTGTTAGGTGGAGCAATATGACATCCCTCTAGCCTACTCACCGTCCTTACCTTGTCCTAAATGACACACACACACACACACACACACACACACACACACACACATGCGCACACACACACACAATCTTTGCTGTTGTATCTGCAGTTTTCCAAGATTAGTCTCCTCGCTGTTTTCAGTAAAGGGATTATTGGCCCTGTACATAATACGGAGCAGGTTTAATTAGCAGGAGCAGTGGGGGAAGCTGGGCACATAAGACTGTAATCTGAACTAAATGAAGTCCAACAATAGATGAGCAGGAAAAACACAGAGAGGAAAGAGAATGTTCTTTCCAAAAACTGTAATCCTACTTAATGTAACATGAGTCCAAACAGTCCAAACGCTGCAAGGCACCAGAGGTAGGTGTGTTTCTGTCAATCTAAATGTGTTCATGCACATAATGACAAACAACACGCAAACACACACCAGTCAGCAAGCAGTGAGGACGGTAAGGTCATGTGCACACAATGTTGAGTAAGACAATTTAACTCTATAATTTTTTAGATGTGTTGTTTGTTATTTCACAGCATTCAGTATTGCAGCACTTGATAAATATTGACATGATGCCATTCAATATTTTTTTTACCACTCTGTTGCTGTTGCCATGGTTACTTTTGCCTACTGTGACATCACGTGCATGGCCTTGATTGAGTTATTCAAGTTTTCTGGTGAAATTCCAGTGTTTTTTCATATAACAATGAATATCGCAGTGAAAATCATTTTTCCAATACTGTGCAGCCCTAAGAAAAACATTATTACATCTATATAATGAACCTGGTGAATTTTTATAAGGGTTACATTTGTGGAATAACAGGAAAAATATAAGCATCCTTACACAAAAAGAAAATGTTATGACTCCAAAATGAATGTGCCCCATCATGTTAACAGTTTTAGCCAATTCATATCATAAAAGCACACAACAGATCAGGTAAAACTAGGTTTGGATAAAAAGTGTGGACAGTCTTGCTACAGACCTCTATCTGTCTTCCTAATGGCAGCCATGCATTTTTAACAAGATTTTGTTGGCCAAAGTAGTTCAGATCAATTTTCTGACACTGACTGCAGCACTGACTCTACTGTGCATTAGAACAATCTAGTAACATATCTGTGTACAAAAGTACAATCAGAAAAAGACTGGCAAAACATATAGTTTGACACATGGCTTGTATATGTAAAAACACTAGTTGGAAGAAGTTTTTGTTGCAAAACTCAATTAAGATTTATAAGCTGTCTCTCCAAATAATCTGTACCGTAAATCGTAAATCCAAATTTTGCTTGGAGAAAGAAACTCCTGTTCCTGGTTATTTATCTTGAAATGGCAACAGAAAGGCATAATCAACTGAGGTAGTTGTGAAGGTTCCTATTCACTCAGTGTGAACATTTTACCTAATGTATATGAAAAGATGTTGTCTGTCTTCATTATTGTGTCCTCAGCTGTGCAATGGGGTTATATAGACACCACCGGGTTAATTGCAAAGAGTTTAAACTCATATCACACTTTGTGAAAATTATGTCAGATGATCCAAACAAGTTCATCATCTAACAGATGTGATAAGCTTCTCGACAGAGGTCATTTGGTTTGTTCCCTCCCATCCACTGCATTTACTGGATGTGATACAGATGTTTTAATGCACTCCATGAAATGGAGATTTAAGAGTTTATTATGTGTGAGCTGGTTCAAACATGGAATACAACCGTATGGGTTGTCTGTGGAACAGCTTAGTACAACCCATATTAACATTTATTATCACCACAAATCTTTTCCTGAACCTAACCAACAAAACTCAAACTTACCTGCAAGTTATTTTAACACACATCACTTTTTTTCTCCCTTATTGCATACCTATATTGTATTTGAATATCCAGAGCTGGTCTAGACAACTAGAGGCACATTGATGTGCTTTCAGTGGGGAAATTTACATAAATATGAACTACATCACCTATGTAAAGTATAATACATGTTTCTAATGTAGCCTATTTCAACCAAAACCACAATCTTTTCTAAACCTAACTGCATAACCAAACACCTGTTGTTAGTTCTCTCCATCAGCAATATGTTGTAGTGTCTCTGTCTCTGTGGGAACAGTCACAAATGTTTTTAAAGAGTCAGTGAAACTCTCCCTATTGAGTTGTTTAGTGCATCTAGCTGCTGGACTCTTCCTCAAACAGAGCAGTTCAGAGTTTTCAAGATAAGATGAACACTGCTGAGTTTCTTTTTTTGTTGTGTTTGTTTTGGCCTTGCTTTCAGACCCAGGCTGAAACAACACTTGAACTGAACTGCAGTTAAAAGACATTTGGCACAACCACTTCACCTTCTATCTCTATTACAC
Source organism: Acanthopagrus latus (assembly GCF_904848185.1). Taxonomy (NCBI): domain Eukaryota; kingdom Metazoa; phylum Chordata; class Actinopteri; order Spariformes; family Sparidae; genus Acanthopagrus; species Acanthopagrus latus. The sequence continues at coordinate 8,184,507 of NC_051043.1, read as the reverse complement.
CCATCTTCTCTTAATGTCTAAGTGCCTCTGTCTCTCTCTGCTTATCCCTTCTCTCTTCTCAATCCTTCCCTTTGATTGAGTCTGTTTGTAATACCATCCAACATCAGCCAAGGGTAAATCAAGCACACAATATGTAACCCCTGAGATGGGCAATATAATATGCAATGACCTTCACATGACAGCCATCTCCATCAAGTCAATGCATTGGTAAACAGCACTGGGTTGTGACTCATTGCTTGATCCAGACCCACACAGACCAATGCCAGTGCAGTGTAGTTACTGCTTACATTAAGGATGAGGTCATTGACTGTAAATGCAATCTTGTCAAGGTAAGGAACCACTTATGCAAATGAAATAGCATTCAGTGACCTGGACACGCAAACACTGAGTTTATCTTCCTGGAAGGTAGCCGGTATGCAGGAGTATGGTCCACCCACATGTTCACTCTCTCCAACACATACATACACACAAACAGGGTTTTCCACTTGTTTAAGCATTTCACAGCTTTAGATATTTAACGTATAAACCAAAAGTGCTGATTTACATGACCAACTTCAAATGCATGCATTCAAATGCAAATGCATATGTGTGTATGTCTGTGTGTGTGCGCACAAGCATGCGTGTGCATCTGTTTGTGTGTCATGGGTCAAGATTGGCATGTGTTGGTTTGTTGTTGAGGTACTTTCTGACAAAATGGGTTCTGACAAAAACTCATCTACATATTGGCTCTCTGTAAGTCTATTGAAGCAAACCAACATTTTCTACTCAGTACACTCCAGCTCTTCCCTGGTCTCAAGGGAAGAAGTGAAAAAGGCAAACACAGAACCGTCAAGTGCAGCCTGCCTCAGCCAAAACTTATCTTTTCCGTCACTCTAATGTGCTGAATTGCAAAATGGCCAATAGACAAGATAACCAAGTGATGATTGGGGGTTGTCCACTGGTGTGTTACACCGAGGAAAATCTCAATCACAACCTTTCCACCTCTATTGAGCAGCTCTCTTACAGTCCGGTAGACTGGAGGTTATCAGTAAATTGGTCGACAACCCAGAGCAGCCGAAAACTACTTTTCTCACCTCACTATTCCCTATGAAGGGTATACTGAAGAATATTCTGACTATTAATAACACCAGTGACAGAAAAAGTCAAACACAAGACTGAGGGTGAAGTCCTCCTGAGGCAATTGCCAACAATTTCATCATGCTCACTACGTCTTCCAATTAGAGCCATGTAGAAATCACAATTAAAAAATGGCTTCAATACATTTCAAACATTAATAGCCCTAAAGAGGCACATGGAACATATACTTAAATCCAGTAATGTGTTAGGTGCCACTGGGATTCTCTCTTTTAATCACACACAATACACAGATTCACACTGTGCAAACATAAGCTGCTGAATAACAAGTCTCTCACTCCTTTCATTAGCACCTTACTGCATATATTGGCTCATCCACCCGCCAAAAATGGCAAACAAAGCACTTTTCACTAACAAGATGGGCTTTTCATTTGTCCTTAGTGGTTGTTTTCAAAGAAAATGATGTAGCAGATATAAGACGGCACATCTTAGATGAATCTTCGAACAGATGTAAAGCCTTCTAAATTTTAATAGATGAAGACTTGGTTACATAAATTGCAATATATCTAATCCCCAATCTGCTCGATGATTAATAATCATTCACAACATCAAAGATCAGATCAATGACTAGCGCCTGACCTTTTAACTCAATGGTCAGCCCTTCAGTGAAATCATCTGAAATGGGATTTCTGCAATCCCTATAGCAGTATTTATAGCAGGCTGCACACGGTTTATGGAGTGACTTGTATATTTAATTTATTGATTCGCCTGCAGCTATTTAATGTCCTTTTAAACGGAAGAGTGTAGATAGCGTGAAACTGATTAAGTAGCTATTCTATGTAACTGTATACACTGAGTTGGACTTATAAGGAATCTAATTGGAATCCTATATATCCCTTAGATAAGTAAACTATCAAACTACATCAAACTACTCTTCAATCCTTCACATATTAAAGGTTTTCTATGAAACAGACCTACAGTCACTGCATTTCCTTGCGTCACTGGCAAGTAATCAGAGCACAATATAGAGGGGATAAATAGAGACAGTCACAAATCCAGAGACAAAGTTATGTGAGAATGCTGAATAGAAATGTAAGTGAGAACGGGAGATCAACAGTGACATGAGGAAAAAAGGAACAGCATGGTTGAGTGCAAGAGTCAAACACCCAAAGAATTGAAAAGTGAAGGAGAAACACAGGGACACTGAGGTTTATATTGCTGCTTTGTGGTTAAGGATGCATTGATCTGATTCACAGAATCGGTATCTGCATCAATACTGACTCTATTAAGCAGACTGGGCTAGATCTGACTGAGTCACATGAAATACAATTTCTATGTAAATGTCAGAGTTCCAACTATTAGTTACATTCTATCAGTTGTGGCAGGCAGCTGACTTTTTCATGCTCCTACTACAATCGCTAATTTTAAATCATCTTACTGATATCATCCCAATGAGCTCAATGCAGTGAGGTCAACACATTTTAAATTTGTGAAAATGAGACCACTGCTATCAGTTCAGTACTTGACAGAACTTCTGAGTTGAGGCATCTGGTGGTGGGGATGGTGGGTGTATCAGACCTAAGCAGCAAACCCAAAGTGTTGGTACTCAAAAATCAACTAAAAAACGTACTCTTTCTGTATTGTTTAAAAGTTGTTTACAAAGTGTTGCTTTAATTGTCTACCTTAAGGCACACATGCTGATGTGCTTTGCCATTCTGATTTTCTCCCCCCTATGTGTCTGCTGTGTTGAATGCTCGAGAACCCAACCTCATATTTTGGACTTTTTTTAACCTGCTTGACTGTGGACGATACTAATCATTGAAACCAATGTGGTACAGAATGGCAGCAAAAAATACAAAGCAATGGTATAAGAAGCGCTAAATTAAATATCACAATCAATCCATTTACAGGAGGGATGTAATGCCAGTGTACTTCTCTCCCTTTCTCTCTGATTCTTTGCAGAGCATGTGTGAATATCAGTAGACAGGAGGGACAGACCAAGACTGTCCACTACTTAATCGTTGTGGATGATGTTGTTCTAAGACAGATTTTATTTAATTTATTTTTTTATCAAATAATGCTCACATGGATTGTCATATATATAATAGATAGCAGCATTAATATACCTGGGTGGCCAACTACTTAAAGTTTATGTGTGGGAAACAACAGGACAGAAAAAGTCATATCAATGTATACGTAGCGTGCACTTGATTATGTTTTCAAAATAATATGTTAAACATAAGAGTGTCTCGCATGTAGAGAAATATTTAATGAGTTGCTTCACACTAAAGCATAATTTTAAAGAACAATGGTAACAAAAATAAAACACAAAGATAGTAATCAAAAAAAGTATGTTTCTGCATTGTTCAAACATCAAATCAAAATCAAATGCCAAATACATGAGGAAAAGACTGGTTTAAGTGCGTGATTTTATAGTGTACTTGGGCTTGCATCCGTTTTCTTTCTTGATAGGCTGCTGTGACTTGCTTCTTTGCTTACTAGGGCGCATGTGCGGGTGTGTTCAATGTGCGAGCGTAATGAGAGAATGCTTGCTTGTTTTAGCTCCCGTCATTTTCAATCCATCTCCTGAGGCTAGAATAAGCAGCTCTCTTTCCCACAGGCCTCTGCTAAGCCTAGCTGAGCATCTGTCCATGCAGGCTCTAATCAACACTGGCATGGCCATTCTGTCTGCGACAGAGGGGGGAAAAAGGGGGAAGGCGGGTTCACTCTTTTGGGGGTTGGAGGTGGGGGGACTGTCGTCTGCATCAGAGGAGATGCAGAGGAGGGAAGGGTTTTAGAAAGTAGAGAGGAAGGTGGTGGGAGAGATAAGAGGCAACGGAGAGGTGAAGGTGAGAAGAAAGAAGGGAACGAAGGGGAGAAAGTGGGAAGTCATGACATAAAGCATGTTGTATCGGAATTTGATACATGAGGGTCAAAATGACGTGAGAAAGAGAGAGTGTGAAGGTGAGCAAAGCAGAAAAAAGGTAGAAGATCTTACGGAGAACAAAGGTACTTCTGAAGTGAGGATGAAGTGGACATGGCTGAGGTGAGAGAGAAAAGAAGAACCTATCTGTTGTACATCAGATGCCAGATCCAAACTGAATTGGGAATTTCAAAAGAGCACACAGCAATAGAAGAGTAGTAGAAAGACACAGAGGGAGAGAGAGAGAGAGAGAGAAATAGACTGACAGTGAGGTAAGATAAGGTGTAACCATTTTGTCTGTGTCAAGATGAGGGCAGGGAAGTGAGAAAACCCTCCATCAGCAGAGATGAGAAGCCGGTAGAGAAACGAGCCACAGTGAATGACAAGGGGAGCAACCGACAAGTGAACTGCAGTCAGTCTAATAATCACACGCCGTTTTAGTTAACAGGGTTTGATTGAAACCTGTCAAGTGGCCTATAAGGAGTGACGATGGGCGTTCTAACAGTTAAGGGCCAGAAGAGGAAAAGAAATAGGTATGAACAGAAAGACTTGTTTAGTGGTTAATTTGTTAGGTTTGTTAGCACTAATTCATCTGAGAAATCCTGAATGGTGATGTTCAATACAAAATGTAGTGGCAAAAGTAAAGTTATCAGTCCATTAGTTGACCAAATTAAAATATTTTCCAACAATTTCATAATTTATGAATTGTTTCAGTAATTTTTCAACCACAAATGTCAAGCGCCTGTTGGTTCCAACTGCTTAAATGTCAGGATTTGATGCTTTTCATCATTAATAGCAAGAGGTCATGAAGAGTTGTTAAGTGTTGAACTGCTGGTTGAAACTTGGATGAAGGATGGGTTTGGCCCCAAGTAGACCACACTAACTTTCAGTTAGTGATTTTTTTTCAGGTCAGTTAAGGTGTATATATGTGGTTGGTGCCTATGAGTGAGTACAGATTAATGCGATTAAGAGATGTTGGACCTTGAGTTTGCACTCAGTTTATCACAGTTCATCATGTTATAGTCTAATCTAATAATTGATTAAACTTGAAAATAATCTGCAGGTTAATCTATAATGAAAATAATCATTAGTTGCAGCCATATTTTATACAGCCTGACATTGTGTTTGCAAATTCTTGATGGAAGTGGGGTGTTTTGTCTTGCACCTACATTCAACTCAATTCCTATTTGTAAACTCAGGCACATCCATGTACCTCAACTTCATGAAGAAGCAGTTGTCTGACGTCACAAACAATGGCAGTGCCATAGAATGCAAAGTGAAGATGACAGTATTTGTATTAGGCTTCTAAATGGAATATTTAGACACAATTTATTGTATAAAATTGCAAAAACATCATGCAACATGCACCTGGACTGCCAGGAAATTAGGACCCTTTGACTTTGGCTGGAATACAGCAATAGTAGTCAATTGATTTAAGTTGATTTAAGATCTGTTTAAGAGCTGTCCATTGCACAGCTGTGTCAAATTCATCTGTGTCATCCTTCTGCTACGTTCCTCATGGAGGTAAACTATACCAGCCTTGAAGGCAGATTACCATTTAAAATCCTGCCCAGAAACCTCTGACAATTGTTTCTGGAAGCTGCAGAAACAGCCATCAACAAACGCAACATATCTATTTAAAATTGGGGAAACAATTGGAGATGTGGGTGAGTTCAGACAGCTGGAACAAAGCTATGTGTTACAACATGTGCTGGTTATATTTAGTTTCTGTCTCTCTTTGTGTGCTTTTAAGCTTCATGTGGTATCTCTACCTGTCCAGCACGGTTGTACCTCATTATCTGGCAGCTTTTGCTATTCCACAAAATGATTGCTGTTTACCAGACCACTGGCACTATGACTTGGACACTGTCCATGTGACCACCATTATCATCAAGTGCCACATTCAAGGTCACAACAAGAGCTGTTGCACTCCTCTGTGCTGAGTTGTGTGTGTCTGTTTGTGTGCAGCAGACCAATGCCAGTGTAATGAAGTTGCAGGTGCTGAAGTGGTTCAGGGCAAGGGCTGTGAAATTACTTGTTGTGCGACCACCACATTCAAGACGATGGGGAGTTTGTATGCGTGTACATGTGGAAAGAGACAGAGATGGAGAGAGAAAGAGAGAAAAGAAAAACTGCATTAAAAGAGGTCATTACTATGCTCATTTTAGGGTTACTTTATTTTGTGTTTAAGTTTGGTGTTAGAATAGGTTTAGATCCTTTAGTGCTCAAAAAACAAGTCAGATTTCTCATGCTGTCCAGTGCAGCAGCACCCCTCTGTCTGAAACACTCTGCTTTAGCTGCTGTCTCTTTTATGTCCCCCTCACAACTACCCAGTTTGCTCTGATTGGTCAGACGCTCACTGTGTCTCCAGTAGGCTCTGTTACGTTTTCAGCTTCCAGTTAGCTTCAGTTCTATCTTAAATACAGACATAAATTATTTAAATGTGTTCCATAATGACACAGTGTAATGTCACACAGTCACAGAAAAAGGTGGGACTACTGACGAGGTGTTTGAGGCACTTCAGGAGCAGAGTTTTCTGTAGGAGAGATGATCTTCTGTTGGTGCAGACTTTACACTTTTTAACTTTCAAGACCTTTAACATGCACAATAAATGACATAACACAATGAAGGGGAGAAAAAAATGTTAAAGCTGGTAGGTCTCCTTTAAAATTATCTGTACAACAGGGGCTCATATCAACTGGATTTGACTCGGTTTGTTCCCCACTTGTCATCTCTTTCTTGTCACCCCTTTTATCAATGTATAATACAGGTCAGGTGAACTTGGCCAGTGACTCATTTTTGATATCACAACCAGCAAAGTGGTCACGCAGTGATTCAGACACCATTCCATTAGTGTAGCTCACACTCCCACTGTGTCCCTTGTCCAGGCTGCAGTCAGATATGTCAAATGGCCTTCTGAGATCTCAATAGCCAGACGTATTAAAAAGCACAGAAGAAAAGTTATTTTGAGATCTATTGACGCAGTCTTGTGATGAATGGAACCAATAAAACATTTCAATGTAATTGGAATAAATTAGGCCACTAGTAAAGAAGGAAATGTGTTCTTGTTGAAACAAATGGAGGAGAAATTATTTCTTTTTAAGAGCAGCAAAGTGTGTCTGTGTCTAACCATCCAAGAACAACTACACATTATTTCCTCCATTCTACATCTTATTCTGTCAACACAAGTGAAATATGGATCAGCACAGCCAAAGTTGTATTCATGGTTACTGAGCTGAAGCAGAAATGAGCAGCTACATCCATTTATCACAATCATAGACAGGCATAAACAGTGTGGTCACACAAATATACAAGACCTGCATGCGTACAATTTCTCTGTTTCTTTCTCTCTCTGTCTGTTTCCCTGTTGTTCCCAGCACAGCGGGAACAGCTGACAAGTTTCCTCTTCTGGCACACCATCAGTATCACACACACTTACACACATATAGAAAGGACACTACTGAAACTATAGCATACCCAGGCTTTCCCTTTACACCAACATAAACTCAACCCTCTGCTGTTTTAGAATCAGTAGACCTGTATTAAAATGTGGATCTCCCCCCTTCGTCTTCCACTCTCTGAAACCCCTGTCGCGATCGATAAGCAGTTTGGCATCTTAGTAAACTCAATCTGACTCCCACAACTGAGAGAGACAGAGAGACAGGATCCACACACAGAGGTAGACAGGAAGAGAGGCGGGGAGAGGAAGGAAGTCACAGCTCGTCCCCTCTGGCCAAAATGATGGTGCCAGTGTTGGCCCTGCTGCCTGTTGGGCGTGGGGGTCAGACCATGTGGGTGAAGGATGCAGAGATTTAAGAAGCATCACATTATTGCCCACTGAACTAGCAGGTAGAACGTGTCCCTTCTACCTCACTTTTTATATTTGTCAATTTATCAAACAACCCCATCTACCCTTTATCTTTCTTTTTCCTTCCTTTTTACACATCCTTTCAGCCCCCCTCATCCACTTCACCTTCCACCATTATTTTCCTTTAGTTCTCCCAACCTTTCTTTCCTTTCCTTTTCCCCCCTCCACCCCCTCTTGTGTCTCTCTGGAGCCCATCTCAGCACCACTGACACAGATCCTGGCAGGGCAGGATGGTGTTACCATGGATACTGAAAACTAGGAGGAACCCCCCTTGCTTCTTGTGCCCCTCTATCATAGCCCCTCCGGCGTTGCTGAGAACTGGAGTGGTGCTCTCTGGTGCATACCCATGCACTGACACAACGGTGAGTGCACGCACACACACACACACACACACACACACACACACACACACACACACACACAGAATAACTGCATGTTTGCCAAACAATATTTAACTGACAGGCTTATGGCATAGTTTCGTATAGAAAAACTGTGAACATTAATGTAAGGAAATGAGACACTGGGATTATTGAGCAGGACATTTGAGTTTATCTGTTCTTCTGCCCATCAAATATGATCCTGTATGTCAGGTGATAACTGACAAGCCTGGGAGGGACAGCGCCCCATCATGCCGTGTCCTAGCATTTATACAATAAGAATGATTGGCATCAAGGGAGCGGGAGCTAAAACTAAAGGTTAAAACATTTAACTTGCATGTAATATCACAGACACACTAACTATTGTTTCTGATATGGATAGACCATTCTGTTACTGAGAGGCCCAAGAGGTGTCCTAAACAATAGTAGAAAATAAAACAAATACAAACAAAGGGAGAACCTGGCATGTCTTTTTAGCCTCATAAAATTACAATTTGTTTTCTTGTTGTTCTGCTTTATTTCTGACATTAATCACGTTGGCAAGACTTGCTGAAGTTGTGAAAGGATTTGAGATTCAATCTACGAACATGGCCTGTAAAGACACTGTCCCCTGCCATCTCATTTTTGATTTCTGAGACACTGACGTAAGTGCAGTGTACTGCAAATTGTGACAACAGAGGTAACCTATGTATGCTGCACTGCTAAAGTGAACCAATAATTGTGTGTTGACATTTCTGCGACATGCTCTTTTCTATCAAATTGGCAGAGTATGTTGATTTGTTATCAGCCTGTTGGTTGAGCTGTCTGACCATTAATGGTGCTGTCTGTTACATGTGTCAACAGTTTGGAGAAAAAAATGGCAGTATCACTGCTTCATCAACTTCCTGTCACACGTGTGCTTTGTCTAAACATCACAGATCTCACGGGAGATGATCTTTCAAAGAAACAAACACAGTTGCCTGTCATTTTATTTGGGTCACATAGAATGAACTGATTAAAATGTTAATATCATGATTTTGATTAACATGTCCCTCCTTTGGAGTGGTTTTCTGTTAAGGTCTGAACAGCTCAAATAATTCCCCTGAAAGTCACATATATAAATACTTCAAATATTTGATTTATAGGCAGCCCATTCATTTCTAAGGATAGTTTCAATAATACATGATGTAAGGGAAACTGAGGAGTACGGAGAAGGACAGCAACATATTTCAATTTCCCTGCAGAGGGCCGATAGCCAGAAACTCAGCCATGTGAATCAGTTCTACTTTGTCTGTGTTTGCAGAGACTCAGTAATGTATCTGTGGTTAAATCTACTCTGACACAAAGCTCTTTACTGGGGCCAGCGCCTTAATCCTATTGTCCCTCCCTATCTCTCTTTATCTGTCTAAGTGTAAATACCATTTTTCTAATCTCACAACTTGTTTTGCGTACATGTTTGTGTGTTCCGAGGGCATATTATACGATGCATAGATTTTGGAATATATATGATGCCAAAATGTAGTGCTGGTTTGGGAGGAGCCAAAAAGAAATGGACAGAATGAGGCAATAAAATCTGAAAGTATTACACATTGCCTTTGTACCAGCATGGCAGAGGTTTACACAGGCTGGAGAATACCAGCTTTCTGACAGTATTACATGTAGCTGTCTGGCACATGAAAATAATAATGGCCAAAATGTAAGGTGGGATATATGCTAAATAAATTAATCAGTGGTTTATCAAATAACTTATTACTGTGTGACCTATAACATAAGTTACCGAGACAACTTACATATAAACTTATACAAACGTTTGGTTTTACTTCCAGCGTTCAGACATATCCCTTGGCCAGTTTAGAAAAGAAAACAAGTGATGGTGCAACAAGTACTAAAGCTTTGGCCAGCAACACCACAGAAAAGCATCAAGCCCCTGCTCTTCTAGTAATAGAAAAAAACAACAGCCAAAAACATTATGGATGCTTCAAACTAGTAGGGCATGAGAAGTTTAAGTGGGCAGCCAACTGTGATCGTCATTGTTTAAGTGGCGTTTTATGTGATCATATGCATGTTATCGCTCCAGCAGTTTTGGACTTAAGTTAAAACATTCTCAGCTTTTCAACACAAGTCATCACAAGGCACTGCTTGTAAACTGCACATTTGGCTCAGGCAAATCCCACATGCAAGCATAAACTGGGATCATGCCACTGAATAGATTGCAAACACACAGTTGAATAAAGCCTGGCTCTATTAAAAAGGCAATTAATCAGGCACATATTATGAGGTGAGAGTAAATAACAGCTGACAAAACCACATGACCTCTGACAACCATCGCTTATGGTATAGTACATGAAAATGCACATATCAGGTGTTCAACCAACAAGGAAATTCTGCATCAGACATGTCAAGGTCCACAGACATGTATGAGGAATTGCCATATTACATATACACACACACACACACCACGCACACACACACACACACACACACACACACACACACACACACACACACACACACACACACACACACACACACATACACACACACAGGCACAACTACTGTCATTACCATCTGATTCCCCTTGTATGTCTCTTTTCCTTTTTACAGAAACGAGACTGGACCAAAAAATGTCCAAAGAAAAGAGTACTACTAGGCCTCTAGCAGCCAAACCGTTTTTAATTTGCTTCAGAACTTAATGAAGTGTGACTTTTTTAAATCACAGCAAGGAGGAATCTGCCAAAGGGAGGCTGATAAGCACTCTAAGATAACTTTCTCTCTCTTTGTGTCTTTCCACATCTTCATCAGCGTGTTTATTTTCCGTTATGGCAGACCAGAATGAACTGGTAGAAGCTGCCACTCCACTAAGATCTCTTGTGTTAAATAAATAGATGTACAAATTCTCTTTCAATATGTATATGATCCATAATTATTAATAATTTGTCACAGTCTGAGCATGGCAAGCAGTGAGACACGAATTCAGGCAATTAAGGGGACCTAAGCTCTCAATACCACACAATAGGTGCTTGCTTTTCGCCCATGTCCCATCACTCAGTTTAAGTTTTGGCTCTCCAAGGGAGAGAGTTTGGCGCCCCTGGGCCAGAGCAAGAGGCACTGGACAGAACAAGAGAAGAGGCTGGTGAGGCTGAAAGAGAGGAGCAAGATGACCAATTGAGGGATAATAAGATGAGCTAATGATGAGAAGGATAGATGAACCAGAGATTACAGCAGGGGAGACGGACCATTGTGGCAGTACTTAAAGTTCAGTGTGCTGGTTTTAATAGCACATGGCTGGAACTCTTAAGCTCTTACTTGTCACTTTCTCTCTCCTCTCTCGCTCTGGCTTTCTCCTCCTCCTCCACCTCTCTTTTCATTCACGCTCACTTCTGCTAGACCAAGGCCACCCGGGAACCTCTCGCTCTCCTGGCTCTCGCTGCCTCATATATATAGAGATCTGGACCGCCATACTCTTGGGCCCCCATGGATCATTGCTCTCTTCTGTTTTACTATCTCATTATATCTGTAGGTCTGTTAAGTTTAAATATTTTTACATTTGGATGTTTCAGGGTTTTTTTTTCTTGCGGCTGGTCCCATGTGGCTCTTGGCGATGCCTTGGCCTGCTAAGTCATCCTCCTGATTCATACCCTTCACATATATCTTATATAATCTGCTTGTATCAGACATTCTGTCAATGAAATCTGCATACTGTGATTTTACAGATTGTAAAGTCCACTGAGGATTGTGACTGCAGGTTATATAAATACAACTGATTTGATTTGATTTACTCTTTGTCCTTCCCTTAAATGGAGGTCAAGCACCTTAGTTTTCAGAAAACAGAACTGAATGGAATACAACAAAAGATGGAAAGGTCTCTGATGTTTTGGAGGCTAATGGTCCTACCGCTAATGTCCCTGATACTGAAAGAAGACGCACAAGTGAGATAGTAATTGTGACATCAACTATTAGGAAAATGTACTTTGTTAAAAATGCAGTTGGGGAGAGATTTGGACAGTTGAAGCAGGTTAATCACACTGAGACTGGATTTCACTTCTTCCCCTCTAGCATCTGTTTTGTAATGGCTGAAATGGCTGCGAAGCAGTTATGCAATAATGACTTTTTATGACTATGTAATTTGTTAAAATTTCATCTCATATTGAGATAATATGCACATGGGGAGGGATCGCTGCAGGGAACAGAGTAAGGGATGCCACATTTTATGCCAAATTTGCACCTGTGTCACAACTGCTGTGTCTAATGAGGAGGAAGTTGGAGAGAATAAGTGCAGCTGAGCTGAGGCTTAGATCGATGGGGTTATACCTGAGTTCAGAGAGATTGGTCTCTGGGATGTGGGGGATGTATCATAGGCAACTGAGACTAGATTGTCTGAGTGGAAGTGTCTTTTCTCTCAGCTGTCATAAATAAATGACTCTCTTGAGCTCTGTGCCTCTTGCACCTCTAGGTGATACTAAACCCTCTGGCAACATTCTGGCACCAACTGAGAAGCAGGTGGTCCTCGAGTCAGGACATGACCGCACACAGTTTTGTGTGGTATGGCTGGAGTACAGCTTTACTGACCTGGACAGAAGGGTTCAGGTTCCTGAATCTCAGTAGCACAACAACCTCTGCATCCAATGTCAATCAAATATTAATTTGGGCTGCCAATTTTAATCTGAGAAGCTACATCTGAACAATATAAATATCACTGGAGAATCTATCAATCTGTACTAAGGGCTGATCCCCTCCTGTCTTGCACATGTGATTCCAAACAGGCTTCTCTTTCTTCATTTATATTTATGTTTCTAGTTGAAGAGTTCTCACACCCTCGCTAGCACCTAACACTTGTAAGGGTACATTTACACACACATTACACACAATCTCTGTGTGTCAGGTTGAATTTTTGCATGGAGGATTTTTTTTGCCCATGTTTTTCAAGCTAAATGTACACTTTGCCATTGCCATTTTAGTTTCAAACAGAATGATATGGGCGGTTTATATGATATGTTTGCTATATTGCTACTGAATGTGAGAGGTAATGTATCATGTGCTGTGAGCTAAAGGTAGGTGCTAGAATATAATATAAGCCGGCCCATGAATCTGTAAATGCCACTGTGTTGGAGTCAGTTTCTCACGTTTAATTGGCAAAAACTCTGAAAGTGCAAAAAAAAAACTGCCAATCAGACATACAGTATGTGGGGACTGCATGGGAAAAATGTGTGCATTTTGACAAGTGCTGTCACAAAACAGCAAGGTTACAGTATCTGAACAGCTGCAGGACCTAATTCTTCAGGAAAGTTGCATCACTTTGACAGGATGCCATACAAGCTGATGAGCTCCCTCAGACACACAGTAAGAATGCATTTTCCTCCATGGTACTTTATATGAGGAACAGCCTATTTTTGCCATAACTGAGAGAAAAAAAATCCCAAAGAGCTTGACCCACCTCAAGTGACACAAGTGTTCTTAGTGACATGACCTGACAACTGTTCATCCATCAAATAAAAAAAACATCTGTCAAAAGACACCAAGCCTATCAACTCTCCTTTCCAAACTAAGTTTGACAGTTTTCAACTACATCAAATACCTGAATCTGATATCAAACTGAATGACGCTTTACGACCATTCACCAAAAAAATATGACTCCTTGACTAACAAGTAGGCAAGAGGCAAGTCAGGATCCTAACTGAGAGGTACTGTTAGAGGACTGAGTTGTCTTGATCCTGATGTCTGGGATTGAATTAAGCAACTTATGCACAGTGTTCATCTTTACATTTTTGCCACAAACAAATACATCATATGTCCTGCATACCATATTGAGATTTACGTTGACTTTCAAATCAGAAATGGGAGTGAATGGTGGTGGAATCATAGAGAGGCCTAACATAGTTTGAGCAGCATTTCATTAAGTATGAAACCACTGGATATTTTTGACTAAGGCACTTCACGATTGTGTTTGTGGGATCCAAAACAGGAGTTTTAAATTAAAGCATGACCTTTTCCTACCCCTAACCAAATAGGGTGAGTTGCCTTCACCTATATTTACAGAAACATACAATGTAGCTGACATGATTGGTGGTGATTGTTTTACCATATCCAAATCTGGAATTAACTATTATTCACTGTATCAAATAGTTGAAAATGAAACCTTTTCCCTTTGGACTGTTTTGTGTGTTTTTTTTTCTTTTTTTCTTTTCTTTATTAGCCTGCCTTGTTCAAGATTAGATGGGCAATTTTTCACAGCCTGTTCTTTTGTCACTCTAAGAGCTGAGGAATTTCAGAATAACAGCCTGTTTTACTGATCCCACTCTGCATCTGAATCCTCCTTCTACTCCAGGCCTGACACCAACTTTGCCACATTATTCTGTTCCAGCAATGTCTGCTAGACCCAGTCAAGTTATTTCTCCTGCCCTTGCCACACCAAATTTCAGTAGTTGGTGAACCAAAGCGTGTAATTATGACAAATGGCCATGAGCCAAGTCTGGACAGTATCCGTGGCTAACTTTTTGACATACCAGCAAAGGGAAGTGGTAAATAAAAAAAAATCCACTGGCCAGGGATATTTTGTACCAGCCAACATAATAAATGGACTGCTGTGAGAGATGACTGTTCATTCAACACAGCCAATGGGGAGCTAAAAAGGCTGCAGCGGAGGATATGTGTCAGTGGAAAACTCAAAACTCCCTGTTTCTGAATCAGATACATGCCCTGGGTGAGAAGTGTGGAGGCCACAGAGAGGTGGAAAGTGTGGATGAAAATGTGATATGAAAAAAAAAAACCTTTTCCCTTGAGAAAGCGACAGAAGTGACTCTACAGCTGACGTAACGTGTGCGCGCAGTGGAGAGACCATGTGTGTGGGAAACATGTGCTTCAACAGTTGCAGAATACTCAATGGACAGAGACGCAAGCTGTTTGTTGCGAAAGTAGGAGCGCATGAGACGGCCAGTTTCGTGGCACTGTTTAGACTGTAGCCTCCTTGGATTTTCTCACCAAACAGAATAGCTACCTGCATTTGGCACTTGCCAGGTGTTACTTTTAGACCCCACGGGACAGAGATGTACACTCACTGTCATGCACATCCTGTTGCTGCCAAATAAATATGCAGGATTGACAATTCATCATTCAGTTACCCCTTTATCAGGCACAATTGTATGCAACACAATGCAACAGTCTTACAGTATATCATATAAAAATATATCATCCATTATAGTAGTATAATCTAATATGTGGAAAACACTGCATTGTGTATGTGTAGAAGTTAAAGAGCTTTCAGGGTTATTTTTGTATATTTTGTTTCTGCCTTGCTACAACATATGTTTCATTTAAGTAATAGGCAAAGGCTCTATTAGCAGCTTCACAAGCTCAGTCCTGTGTACAATGTATACACTGTGGGTGGATTTCCTCTTTCTGTGTGAATCTGTGAACCAATCGCTTTGTGCTCAGCCTTTCCCACACACACTCACGACAACAGCCTGTCAGCTAAATCAAGATGAACCTTGGCCTTCAAGACAGGCTTAGAAGTGGGAGGAGGAAGAACAGCAAGGCTCATTAAAATGATTTGTCCCTCCTACACTTTCAGCAGGAAGCCATTTAAGTCGAGATGCAATATTGTTAGAGATGAGATAAAAGGATAAATGAACAAGAAAGGATAACAAAGGAAAATAACTAACACATTTCCATGCCTCATGGCAGAAAGATCAAACTGCAGTTTGCTTGTTTTGCAAGTTATTCTTTCACCTGTTCAGGTCAAACTTTGTCCTTATAGCAGAGCACAGCCTCCCTATGTTCACAAAATTGCATCAAATTAGAAGCTCAACTTGTTCCACTCTAATCCTTCAATCAATTTCTGCTGCCTTTCACTGTTGTTTATTTTATTTCTTAGAAATTCCTATACGTGTAACTGCTAATGAATTTCAAACAGTTTTGTCAAATCAAAAAATGAAAAACAATCCTCTAACATCTGCATAGTAGGATTTACACACACATAGTGACTTTTACATAATTGTCCACAAACTGCAATAATTATCGAACAACGACATATAAAATAACCTTAAATTCAATTTATCACATCCACGATCATCCGCGTCCACACTAACAGGCAGGATATTTAAAACATTTGTGATTGTCCACTAATGCCAATGAGCATAACAGTACCGCATCATGTTAATTCAACTCATTTAGATAGCTGGAAAAGCCAAGAGACACCAAATCAAGGCCAAAATTAGGAGTCAGCGCTTTAAACCTCACAACCAGACCTGTCATTACAGTTTCAGGTATCAGTCGCATTTGAGCATATGACAAAATTATAATTGGACTGCAGATAGAAATCATTATTTCTCTATTATGAATCATTATTTGCTGTTTGTGTGTCTGAGTGTAAGAGGGGGAACATTAAAGTGAGTGTGTGCTTGTGCACTGATATTATTGCTTTGCAGCTCCTGTAGGCTACTTATTACAAGCAACATGAAAACCACTCAAGTGAGACTTGAAACATTATGTATAACAGCGGGCATGCCTTGAATAAATCCTTGTGGTGATATTCAGATCTCTGCTCTGGGCGGATTCATGACTTGATCAACTCTGTGTCTGCTAATAATGCCTTGAAAGGCAGTTTTGGGGGGGAAAGTTTGAGGAAGGACAAATGTCTGTCCCTTCTCCTGTCTTTGCTCCCTCTCTAATCTCTATCATTTTTAATGAAGTGTCTGTTCATGAGTCATTGGTGGTGTGGTGTATGAAATAGAGTTTAATTGGATGGGCAAGGGCCATGGTTTGTTTAACTATAATCATGACAAGATAATGACAACAAAACCCTGTCACAGAATGACCTTGTATCTTGTCTATGACACAGTAACTGAATACAGTATATATTTCTGTGATTCTGTTCTTCTATGTCAAACATTAATGGCTTTGTAGTCTTAATCTGACTCAAATAGTCAACGATGCAATCTAGAAAATCTGACACACATAAACAGATGTCTAACACACACACACACACACACACACACACACACACACACACACACACACACACGCGCGCACGCACACACACACACACACACACACACACACACACACACACACACACACACACACTCATGGATGAAGCCAAAAAAAAAAAAAAGCCCAGAACTTACCGATTTTTGCACATGTCTAATAACTTGCCCCCCTCCTTGTAACTCTTATTCTTTCTATGTCACTCTATCATAAAATAAAAACCCATAATGCGATCTATGTTTTTGACATCTGTTGTCCGGGCTTTTTTTTCTTTTCATCTTCTTCAAACAATCGCAGCATCTCAGCCAGCAGCATCTCAGCCAGCAGCATCTCGCATGCTTTTGCAGATAATTACCCATTTGTGCGCTATTTGTCCTTGCTCAGCGGGGATTTGTGTCAAGTCTTCTAATTGGACAAAGAGGAAGTGCATGGTACAGTAAATGGCCTGTATTTACACATCATTACCTCAGCACAAAAATCTCCTCCAGTGAAAACATACAAATGCCTATTAATTAGTGAGGCATGGGGAGAGAGAGGGAGAGAGCTAATACAGAGACATAAGTTGAAGCAGGGTTTGCTCCACAATAAAGAACAGATATTGAGAACAATTTGTACTTTGATCAGCTCACACTTGCAAAGATTTCCATCTGGAGTTGCAACATAATGATCTAAGGGAATTCAAGAATCGGCCACGCTCAGTGGATAATGTGCTGACTGGAGAGTTAGTAGTCTAATGATGGAGCATTATAAAGCTTTGTTATGTAATTAGTTATACAATAAGAAGAAGGGTTCTGGCTGTAAAGGGGTGCCAAATTTATATGAGATGTCAATGAGTCATAAATCAAGCAAGTTGCCCTCTCCATCCTTCAAGTAGACCACTATTTAGGTTGGACAGAGGTACCAAACGCAGACCTAAAAGTGATCATTGAGAATTATTACATTTTAACAAAGTGTTTCTATACTAATTGGCGCAACTTTTCTAGCCTTTACAGCACCAGCAGCCCAGGAGACTCACAATAGCATGTATTGTTAATCACTCATATGATGCTACTCAGCCAATCTGGCTTAAAGGTCCAATCTGATAGACAACTGATGATTTAATCTCATTCCTATTTCCTATTTCTATTTCTAAAATACTTAAACTATGGGTTGGGGGCAGGCCCGACCTACCAACTCACTCATTCACTCACTCACACACATACAGATGCACACAGACACACAGACACACACACACACACACAGACACACACACACACACAGTCAGAGAAAATAGACAGCTAAAGCAGAGCTTTTAATCAAGAATGAAGTCTTACATGTTCATTCTTCCCCAGGCAGTTCAAAGTCAGTATTTCTCATATCTGAGGCCATGGCAATTATAAAAAGCAACAATGTGATGTGCCACTACTAGACAAAACACAGGGCATGTTTTGAGCAAACATACCCACTCAAATCTAAACCGAAGGAACTGGAATTTAAATATTCTATATGGTGCTGAATCTGAATCGTGACACATTCTTAAAATAATGATGCTCTGGACTTGAGTACATTTTCTCTAACTGGACGTCTTTGTGTTTAAGTTTCTCCTCTGAATGCTTCCATCAAATCGCCTACTGAGACTTTTCAAACAGAGCGGCGTAAATAAACAGGGCTGATTACACAGCTCAGATGGACTCATTGTCAGGGCTCAGTTCAAGTTAACGCGGACAAAAGTTTGTTCACTTTAGTCTCTGACATGAGAACTGAATGCTTATAATCAAATCAGTCAGATAAGGTTTAAACTGTGGGCACAAAAGGCAAGGGAAGACCTTTGTTTGCTTTATATGTGTAATCTAAACGATTGTAATGCAAGCTAAAGAAGAGGCATTCGCTTGTCAGCATTTTGTGAAGCATGCAAGTGTTGCTCAGATTAATGGTGCCATGTTAACACTCTGTCCAGCGAAATGAACTGTCAGGCCAGCTAGGTGTCGGAGGACAACACAAGCGCCTTCATAATGAGCCAATCAGCACTGCCCTCAATCACATATGCATGCACACCATCAGCACTGCAATCAGAGAGCAGCTGGGCTGTTATTGTACACATTTTCTCCCTCTCTTTCTCTCTCTCTCTCTCTCTCTCTCTGGTGGAGCTCACCTAGTCTGTGTCAAAAAGCAGGTGCTTGTCACAGTCTGATTCCACATTAAATGACTTGGCTTTACATTTTAGGTCAGCAAATCCATGATTATTACAATGTTCACACTCGCAGCGGGAGCTAAATGTCAGCAGAGTTTACCTGCTCATCTGTCAGCTGAGCTCAACTGACCACTCACCCTGAACGGACACACACAGACACACATTAACACACTCACACCCAGTCTCACATACACATATTTATCAACTGAGAGCAGATTTCTGTTTAGATAAAGGATCTCATTATCTAGTAATACCTCCTCACCCACTCCTCTGAAAAAAGAAACGCAATGAACCAGTACTCCTCCTCAATTCTATGACAGACAACATAATGTCACTTTATAGATGAAGATCAGGATTAACATAAAATAAACATTTGACTCTTAAAAAAAAGGTGATGCAATCTAAAGTAAACAAATGAAAATGTGTTATCAAAAGGTTATCAAAAGTGTTGATACCAAGTTTAAACCATACAACATCCACATTAAATGGAAAGTACCTCAGTGATAAAAATAAACTGAGCTACAATCAGATTCAGTGTTCAGAGATTTCTTCCTGCACCAGCAATGTGTGCACATTGTTAATATCAAAAAGACAAAAAATATCCTATTTGTTGTTCCTCCACCAATGATTGAATACACTTAACCATTGCTACTTAATTTAGATAAATACTCTTTGTTATTATGTCTGTATCCGAATAAGTCCAAGAGGGTAGTAACTGAGCCTGACACAAACTTAAAAGGTGTCCTGTTTTTGATTTCTGAACCCAACACAGTTAATGTCATCTGAATGGATCAATGCCACCTGGAAAGTAACACATTTTTGTAATAAAAGCATTGTCATGTATATTATAGACTCCATGCATTTAACAGGAATATAGCACCAACATAGACAGTACATACTGTCACTTATTATCAGTTACATTATATTAGCTTAATATCAATAAACAACTAAAAAGTACAATGATATTTGATGTGACAGAGTCTGACCCTAACCTGGACAACATTAGTGTACAGTAACTTGTAGTTGGGAGAACGAGACAGGCAGGTTTATCTACAACAGATGGACAGAAACAAAAGGAAATAGAGAACACACTTAGATTCACATATATACACAAAATGTTTGTGAAATATTTTCAGATATAACTTGCACACAGAGTGCATAAGTCAGTGTATCTCTCTCTCTCTCTGATTCTCTCTCTCTCTCTCTCTCTCTGATTCTCACTTTCACACCGTGCACAATATGTAATTTCAAATGGAAGACGAATGATTCGAAAGGCTTTTATGTTGATTTTTCACGCCTGTGTCAAGTTGAAATGACATCACACAGTCCGCTGGCTTTTGCTCTGCAGCTAAGGAAATGGCTTCGCAAACTCATCAACCACCTCATCAGTGTCTATCAGTGGGAGTCACACTTACTAAGACCCACCTTGATGCAACACAAAGGGCTTTGAGCACATGGGAGTAAGCATGCGCGTGCACACACACACACAGGCGTCCACAGAAATGACCATAAGTGAAACTACACGTCTGAATCGTTGGATGCACATAAGGTAAGTGTGAATATTTGCAGATTACATGTCACTAAACAAGCCTTGTGATAAATGTAGTGGCACCAAGTGATGTGTGCATTTAGACAGCATACTCATCAGCTTCTCTCAGTATTGCTTCAGGCTGCAGCTCACTGCAGCTGAGTTCTGTTCCATCTTGACTGACTGGTGCACATGGCTGCTTGTGCAAAATTTTCAAAAGCCATTTTGGCTGTATTAAAACCTTCAATTCATCCACTGGGAAGACGTTCTGCAGTGCTTCCATTTTGCTTGAAATTGGTTTAGTGGAGAATATTAGTGTGAAACAAAGAGCAAACTCTTTTTTTTGTCACCTCCACCAAGAAGAGCCCATGTCCATTTGCTGGTTGGTTGGTTGGTCAGCAGAATTACACAATGACTGGTCAACACATTTCCACCAAACTTGGATGGAGAATGGGTCTCTGCCCAGAACAGATCCCATTAACTTTTGGTGCTGATCCAGATAAAAGGACCAATCCAGGAACTCTTTCTCTCTTTTTTCAACACTGATATATACATATTTCATTGCCTACCTTGTTCTGGGACTAATTTAAAAAAAAAAGTAAATGTGTTTTATTTGGCATTGGATTCAGTTTCATTGAATTAAAGAGGAGCACTGGATCGTGGTCAGCACGTTTAGGTACATTTTTGCAAGTGTGTGACTGTACGACCTTGTACTTGTGTTTATGCAAATGTGTATATTTGTCTCATGTCTGAACTGCCAACTTAGACAAAGATGCAGACGGTGATGTGACCTGGACTCAACTTCAGATTGCGGATGGCTGAGTCTGGGGCATACATGTGTCTTTGTGCATGTTTGACTGTGTGTGAGAGAGAGCTCTGCAGACAAGCTTTCCCTGAATACAGAGATGAAGAGCCACTGGCACTGGCAACCAACCTCTGAGCTGATAGGATGGGGTTAGGGGTTCATTCCAGGCGGATGGGCAAGAGCCAGAGTGCATTGTGGGTACATGTTTTTCTCCCAGGTCTGGACTAGCCTGATAAGGCAAAAAGAGCTGGCTGAGGATCAGGGCGATTGAAACCTCTGTCTTTCCCACTCTCTCTCACAGCCTGCCTTGTTCACACCCTCATTCATTACCATGTTTTCACTCTCCATTTTCTGACATGTCTCCATCACCGCTCGCTGCCTTCTCATGCTCTCAGGCTCCATAGCTAATCACACTTTTCCACTATTCAAGTCCTGTTTTTCTCTGGACACTGGACCTCTTCACGCCGTTCTCCCACTCTCTCAGAAACTCATTACAGCCCTCAATCCTCAACTTCTCTCTATTTCTCTTTCTCACTAAAAATGGGATCTTTTTCTTTCCCTTCTTGTTCCACTGTTGAAACACCTCATCACTTTCCAGTTCTTGACTCTTTGCTATCCCTCTCTTTAGCTTTCTTTTTCCACTCCTCTCTCGCTGTCAGGATGTCAGCCCACACTGAGGAGGGGGGTACATGTGAGGAATCTGGAGGACTTAGTGGCAGTTTTCTGGGAACACAGCGTATGAAGGTTAGAAGGTTGGAAATCTATGAGAAGTGGTAATTTGACTTGTGTAAATTTCGTATGCTAAAAATTGATGATTTTTGAGCTGTTTTTTTTCTAATATACAATTAACATTTAAATAATTATTGACTCTACCCTAAAGTTGGCTTTTTAAAAAACATATACTTATGTAATTTGTAATCCTTACCAGAGCTTTCTATATGCGGAGCAGAAAATATAATTGATCATCTAATATAGTCGTGGAGGAAATTCAATCAACTCACCTCTTTTAAACACGATTTTTGAGCATCTGACATTAGTTTGAATAAAATACAAAAGCAGTCTAGGACATTTAAAACATCACAATTTAGTTTTCCTCACGGCATGTCGGCCTATTACTGACGACTGTGCATGTTTTGGTGCGTTTTCAATGCATCTCATAGATGGCTCAACTTTAGATAATTCATGAATTTGTTCATTCATTAAGTAGCCTATTTAATTATAATGTCCCCAGCCGTTTAATTAATAGAATTCTTAATGTGTCTTGTCATTATCATTTCATTATTATTTCTCAAACACAATGGACAACTCTCTGCTCTCTTCTCTCCTCACAACTTCTCAGCTGTGAACTAAGCATGCAGATTCATATATGTGGGGATGGCACTAATACAGACAGGCAGATTTCTCGCTCATCATTCTTGAAATGTTCTGAAGCTGAGACCAGTGGTTGTAAAATATACACACAGCGTAAATAGTACCTCATCCTCATCCAGTGTGTATGCCTAATGTTGCTATTACACACGAGTGAGTCTTCAACAAGCATATGTGATTCTGCATGTTGAGTCTTTTACAGTTTTCTTCTCTCTTCACTAATAAAATTTGAAGTTGGATACTGTAAAGATAATTGGTCAGACGGATGTGAGTTGTCAGTTATTTACAGCCTGCAACTGGGGAACACATTGAATTTGCACATCAGTGAAGAACTGTTCAACACAGAATCACTGCGCATCTGATGACTGCATACTTTCACTCCCCTAGGGTCAAAAAGAAAGGTGAGTTGAATTGTGAAAAAATAATGGACTTAGAAAGAGTATATACCAGATTACAAATTATTATCCTCTGCTGAGAGTATCCTCACAATGTCTGCCAGTCAGCACCTAGCAGTGTGTGTGGTCTTCTCTCTCTTTAATCAACGACTTAACAAATGCATCAAACATTTATAATGTTTACAATATCAGACAGGTGACAGTGGAGCCAGATCGCACATAAACATGAACTCTGGTCACATGTACCTGGCTCCACTGGTGTGTCATGATGACACACTCGTGGTGAGGGGGCTAAGCGTAATTAAGCCAGGGACTGACTCCATCCGATGCTCTGCTGCACCGCTACCATTTGACTGCCACTTTAATTGCTTTTCTTTCCCCTATTCCCGATTCACTCACCTGCCCCGTCCTATCAATCTATTCAATTCCAGTGGGGAAAATGCCTCCATACAAACATGCAAATATGGGAGCGATAGAGAGATAGTGTGTGTGTGTGTGTGTGTGTGTGTGTGTGTGTGTGTGTGTGTGTGTGTGCCCATGCATGCTAAAGCAAGTGTGTTCATGCACACTATTTGATTTAACTTACACTACCACACACACACACACATACATTAATGTATGCATACGTCCCAGTGGATGTGTACTTCACAGCTTTCTGCATACTCATGAGCTGGTGTCTGTCCATGAAATGACTCATGTGAGTCTTGCTCTTCCCCTGTGGTGCAGAGCAGAGGACTGTGTGAGGTTTCCCCAAATAGCTACTCTCGTTTCAAGCCCTTTCTTTGTCTGCCTCCCTTGGCAGAAGCTACTGTGAAGCACCTGACCCTCTTTGCCAGACGTGCACTCACACATGCATACAGACAAATGTGGTACACATACATTCCAGGACAAGACAGCTGGTTCCTGAGAGCTTGTAATCCTGAGGATGCCATGAAAACAGCCACGGTCATGTGTTCAAGACATATTCTAAAAACATGCAATATAGATATTTACTCTCATGGGGCAATGAGTGGCCAGAGATAAAAGTATATGTGAAATGCCATAAGGGACAGCAGGAGATGGATCAACACAGTGCATTACTAGCTTTTCACATGCCTCCGAATGTCTCATACACTGCTGAACTACATGTGAACTCTCCTGACTCCTGATCTACAAGTAAAAACAATGTTTGTGTTTTCTGTTTAGAACCCAGTTCCACTGAACCATGCAATGTTTGCCTGTCCTCCAGACCCTGTGACCATGACCTGAAATAGGACTGTCAAAATGTATGTCAGCGTGGTGGTGATCCTTCAAAAGAAAGATGGAAGACGGTGCAACAAATGCAACAAGAGAGAGAGATAGCAAGCGGAAATATTATTTACATGCAACTTGTATCCAGATTATTTTTGCATGGTTGTGTGCTTTTGAATGAAGTGAAAGTGTGACGCTAGATATTGCATCTCACAGATATTGCATCTCACTAAACAGCTTGTTGTTTTGCACTAAGCACAAATCCAATCACTAACTTAATAATAATAATAATAATAATAATAATAATAATAATAATAATAATAATAATAATAATAATAATAATAATAATAATAATACATTTAATTCATATTGCACCTTTCAGGGTACCCAAGGACACCAATAATTATGAGACTTAACAATAACTAAACAAAGAATAAATAGATAAACAAAAAATACAATAATTGCTACAAAGTTGATTGATGGGGCTGATAGGCCTTGTTAAAAAGATGAGTTTTTAAGTCTGTTTGCAGATTTCAGCTGGGAGAGTGTTCCAGAGAGTGAGGGCTGTCACACAGAAGGCTCTGTTGCTGAGAGTTTGCAGTTTGGTGTGAGGGATGGAGAGCTGCTGTGTACCTGATGAGAGCAGTGTCCGAGACTGAGTATAGGGGTTGAGGAGCTCAGAGAGACATTAGCGGGCGAGGGAATGGAGAGATTTATAGGTCAGGAGGAGAAATTATAGTCAGGTATACTGTACTGTACTGTACGTATATGAATAAGTATCTATCTTACACATACGTATTGGTATCATGTGTTGGGGAAGAAATATGAGTCTTCCAAGTCAATATGTCTCCAAACATCAGGAGGTCATTTGTGTTTTGTGCAGATGTTAAAGTCTGGATAATGATAGTGACGACTGCTCTACAAGCAATCTTCTCATGGTCTCTGCAACCTAGATATGTCTACAAAACAGATGTCTGATGAATCAAGCCAAGTCTAAACTAAAGGTTTGTGTAAACCTCGTAAGGAGGCCTATGATATATCAATGTTAGCAGACTAAGTGTGACCTATTTTACCTCTTAGTCTTCTGGCTAGAGGGGAGAGATTCTGCATCACCCCCCTTGCTATGCTATTAAACAGATAACCATGTATGGAAGTACTGCCTCCAGAAGCTGTAAGATATAATTTGGACACTTGAGAAGGCTCAAGAGGATTATCATGGCAGCACTCTGTGTAGACAGACATGATATTATGTTGCTCCCCCAAGATCTTGTTTTATAAACTCAACTCAACATAAGTCATCAGTGTCTCTGAGTCTTCTTCATCTCTCCTGAACGGTCAAATGAGCCAAAATTCCACAACATCATGTATGTAAGTTTAAGTATCTATCAGGCATGAAAGTATAAAGATCTACTGTCCACATAAATATAAATCACAAGGTAACTTTATTGTCATTTTTTAAACAAGAGTTAAAATAATGATTGAGTCTCTGAGTCAGTATGTATAATTATCTAACATACGTGTGACGTAGTGTAGTTGGCTCAGATCAAGTACTGATGTTTAAAAAAATGAATTTAATGCATGTTTAATACATTTTGTAATATTTCACTCACAAAAAACAACCAAAGATGTCAAATAATTGTCTCTTACTGTTTTAGCTTCATGGTCTATTGACCTCCTGGGGGCTAGGGAAACCCTACAGAAGACTTAAGTAACAACCTTTGCGCTTATGGTCACTTTAAAAACTGATGAGTAATAGCCTAGACACTCAATTTCTTGCCAAAGTATATGAAACATTTAGTTCCATACTCAATCTGTTAACGGTCAAAGTGGTCAGTACTTTGCACTGATTAGCATGTAAATGATTTAGTAAAAAAAAATCTACAGTAATGGCAGATGAAATTAAAACAACCTTTAAAGCCAAAATCATAAAACCAATGTTGCACTTGAACAACCTTTTCTAAAGTGAGCCAATTCTAACACAACTGATTGAGTCACAGCACAAGATATAATCTATTGGAAGCCAAAAACTAGAAGCTAAGCTGGCAAGTCCCATTCATGTTCCCGAAAATGATCTCCAGCTCAATATTTCTTTGTGGCACTTAGACAGAACGGAGGCAATGTGCCGCTGTACCTCTAACCCTCATGGAGTGACAGGGATAAAGCTTCATTACATAAGGTTACTGGCAGGACTTGAGCTTGTTCTCAGCAGCACAGCACCTGCCAACAATCCCACAGAGCACTGGGCACACAGTCAGCATTACACTGACTTCCTGCATCCTATTTTCTGAGCCTCTGATGGTTTGCTCATTCATTCATTTCTCCTAACTTCACTTTTCTCTTTTTTTTTCCTTCTGTCCCATTCCCCCTCCTCTCTCTCTTACTTTCTTTCTGGGAAAGTGATGCATCCTACTTTCCTCCTTTTGGGATCAGGCTGAAAGGCAAGCAGAGAGAGCAAGGCTGTCTAAGTCTCTAGTTGTCCTCAAAGAGTGTATAATCCTCTTGATGTTCTGCCACTGTTGTTGCACTCGAGAGGAAGGCAGTGTAGAACAGGCAGCGTTATAACATCCATACTGTAAAGTATGTATGTGCTGCGCAGAAAGAAGCAGTGTGTGAATTTTGAGAAATACCAAAGCTATAACTATACAGCTGTTAATAGAATTACACAAGTACATAAAATGATGTTCACACTTTGTACAAATGTTTGTACAAATTACAATTTGTGCTTTGTTTAACATTTTTGGGGCTTTTTGCTTGTACATGGGAACAACCATTCAATAAAATTCATGTTGAAATGCCTACAAGCATTTCTGTGAGACCCTCATTTGTTCTTTAGCTGACACACTTCAGTCATACTAGAAACGACCTTTTGACTATATTTAAACATATACTACTACATAACGCATGTATCATTACTGTGCAATAACCCACAACGTGCTTCAGCTGGAGTCAGCCAGAGTGACCCTCATTTCTCCTCATATGGAAATCATGTCATACTGTAGCTGAGGCAGAAATTGAATTTTTATAGATACAGGCTAATGTAGCACTGCTGAGCTGCCTACTGTAGAGGCCGGTAAGGAAAAGATGAAAAGAAATGGAGATAAATCCTGCATAATGTATTCCAGAATTCTCCAAAGAATTCTCCTAAGGGGCACAACAACAGGGCTCCCTCAGTTCACTACATACATGTACATAACTAAATACGATGCAATAAGAATCGGAAAGACTGAAAACCTCTCTTTTGCAGGACATTTAACAGTCTGGGTGTGGAAATGAATCATGAGAGGACTGAAGAGATAATTTTAGACTGACTGTTGTAAAAACAGCACTTTGGAAGCCAAAGTGGAGCACTGCTATAATAACCTCTTAGATGTAAAATGACAGCCATTCCTTCAGGGCAGGGGGCTGTAACCACAGCCTAAGAGGGAAGTGTGGTTAGTCTATAAAATATGGGATATTGAGACCGTTTGACTGGTGTGACTGGGCTGATATGGCTACAGATATATCAGATATATAGGACAGGAGGAGAATGAGAAAGATGACAGGGAGGGGGGGGGGGGGGGGGGGGGGGGGGGGGGGCGGGGGGGTGGGGGGGGGGGGGGGGGTGGAGTGTAAAGTTAGGGAGAAGGAGGGGAAGAGACGAATCCAGAACTGAGAGAGTGCTGAGAGAAGGATGGAGGGACAAAAATAGCCCTGCGTGGCCATGCTGTTCACTTTCATTTTCCATGTCCCAATATCCAATTTACAGACACACACAGGCAGGCACATATGCACACGCACACGTCTCCCACTAATGTTTCTCACATACTCAACATTACCCCAATATTACACTCACACACGCAAACACACAATCTCATTTAGCCTCATGATAAAACTGTTCTATTCTCACATTCTTTTATATCTCCACACTCGCTCTTTTTCTCTGTCCTGTTCCGTCCTCCATCCTGTATATTTCGGTAAGTTGAATCTAGCCATGCATTGTGAGCGCATTGTACTCAAACATAGGCCAGCTTATGCATACACACACATAGACCAACTACAGCTGGCAGAGCTCCCCTGGGTGCTGTCCTATAGCTATGCCATGTGATTTAGAGCTGCTCATTTCATTTTAAGGGGGCAAAAGTTAGAGTAATAAATGGTAAGAGGTTGGGAGGAGATGTAGAGAGTGAAAGAGACAGAAGTACCAAGATAAAGGCTGAGATGAAGGGGAGGAAAAGAGGGGAGGGAAACTGGAATGGAGGGGATATTTGCATACATGTGGTCTTAATTCCTGTGAGGCCCATGGTGGCACGCAGGAATCCAGCCTATTTTTCATTAGATTTAAAAATGAAGGCTCAGAGTTACAGCTGATCTTCAAAGACCCTTCATGCTCTTCACATGCATGTATGCGTGTGCACACGAGGGCATGTGTGTACCATTTAAAAAGGCTTCCACCGGGTAGACGCTTTATCCGTTCCCTCCATTATGCTGGACAGGGAATACACTTCTATTAAAAGTATCATTGCTCTTTGCCAAGGAGGAAGCCGGGCAGCCATACAAGTGCAATAAAAAACACCACTGTCTTTCTGGTTTGACTGTTTTACGTGCCTGCATGTTTGCGCTTGTGTGTGTGTGTGTGTGTGTGTGTGTGTGTGTGTGTTCTTGGGATTAGCTGTTGCTTGCAAATGAGAGTGTGTGTGCATGCATGATTAGGCAGCATGTGTGTATTCTGTGTTGAGGCGCTAATATGTATGTGTGTTGATCCACGAGCGCAAGCACAGGGAAACATTTTGGAGGAGGCATTCGGGGGAAATAAAGCTGCCCCAGCATGATTTAAGATGCCACCGCTCTCAGCTAATGACCTGAGTGAGATCACTGAAGTGAAACAATACACTGTGTGAGCTGCAGAGAACAGTGTCGGTAGGGAGATGGATAAAGAGTGAGAGACAGGTGCTGGCAAAGAGCTAACAACAGAGGGAGAGAGATGAGTTACTGTAAGGAGTCAGTGGGAAATGATGGAGAAACACCTGAACAACATTTTTATAAAGAGGAAACATCAAAAGCCAGAGGTGAATTCCTCCTGAGCAGAGGAATGGAAAAACAACAGGGAAGAGAGAAGAAATGCGCCCATTCCTGAGTGCATTAGTAAATGGTTTCAGAGGCTTCCAAACCCTTAATGCAGACCACATATTGATTGTCAATAAAAAGTCTTGAAGGCCTTAAATAAACAACTGTTCAAGGAGATAACAGAGATGATTATGGTACTGACAAAAATGTGTTTGTGTGTTGATGACCTGTTCCACTTCCACAACTGCACAGCGAGTGGGAGAAGTGCCAGAATCAAAACTAGAATAAAGACATTTCAACTTATATGAATTTTGTGTGCTGACCGTGATGACTTCTTTCATTTATTTGTTAAATAATGTTAACACAATGTTAAAAGAACAGTTTGACTAAGCATTCAGTTTGTCGTTGTGTTAAGTTGTTGACAAATTAGAGTCTTGTCTTTAGGCTGCCAGGCAAACAGTAGAGACACTTCTAGACCTATGCTAAGCTAAGTCCACCTTGGCTCTCGATACATACAGTATCTTTTAACATGCAGCTGTGCTCATACAGAAATGTGAGGTTCTCTTATAACCAGAATGATCAAGTCACATTATGGGTGAATACAAATACTGTGAACGTGCCAGAACAAAATTGAGAAAGCTAGTAGCACTGTGACTAAAACCACTGTGTTGCAGTTTACACAATTAAAAAAAACCAGTTCATGATTTTCCTTACTTCCTTAAACAGTAGTAGAAGAGACATGTGGCTTCAGGCCATCTCTGCATGGATGGAAAAGGTAACCTGTGGAACCCAGCCAGTCAATATGTGTCAATCTTTGGGAAACACTACACCACTGGTTAGTTAATGGCTTTATTAGGTAAATGTATCAATTGTAGATCAAAGCGAATAAGAGGGTGTGTAAGAATATGGCCCTCATAAAATCATAAAACGCCTGAATGTATTTATTTTGTTTGGTTTAACAGGCTGTTCATTTGAAAGACCACTGGAAGCAGACAATTTTAACATTAATACTTCACATTAATTTACCTAATGCTATTGAACAGCATACAGTAACATAGAGGTTGGACTAAAACTGACCTGTTTCCAGCTCATGTCGCTAGTAAAAGGTTGTGTGATCAGCACACACAGCTATTAAATAGAGACAGCAATTTGCTTCAACACAGCAACGTAATTTGTTTACCATAACGTCATATTGGACAGAACACCAAGACAGCAAGAGTCCTAATGACAGAAAGAGTGATAGAGGCAGATATCAAACACACCAACCCCTGCTTTTTACATTTCCGTATACTGATACCAATCGTCAAGATCAGCAACAAAAAACATGGGCTCATAATAGCTCAAAAGCAATAAGATATTTGTATTTAATGCTATGAAATTGGCAAAGACCACAGATTTTGCATTTACCAGCAGTCAAATCATGGGTTGCTTTCACCCAAAAAGTTTCATAATGAAAGGGCAACGGACCTTGTTGGGCTAATCTCAGCTATGTCAATGTGCATGAGATTTTTTTATTTTTTTTTTTGTATAAATGTGCTGTAGATTTTGATGGCAGAGTTTTCTTGATCAGTAGAGAGAACGAGACAGAGTTGAAGCGGATACTTATCAGAGTGACATTGATAGTGATGGATGCTGAAACAGGGAGAGACACATTGAAGGGCATAGATAGAAAGGCACAGATTGAGGGAGTGATGAAATGAGACATTACATGAAGGCAGGACAGGCGGAGAGAGAGCGCAGTGTTCCATTGCTCTCTCAGATCAAAGCGTTTTGTTAAAAGACTCTCCCTGTCATAAAGAATCCCATTCTCTTTCAACACTATTCATATTTTTTAAAAATCTTTGATTCACTCCTCTTCATTTGGCTGTCACACTGCAAAATCAGCCCTCCAACATTACAGATAAGGTGCCAGATATGCTATCTTTTCATGGCAAAGAGTTCATTGGCACCCAACCGCAAAGTTTACTTTTAATGCAAAGAAAACTTGTACGTGAAGTTTTTGTCACATTACTGTTAAAATCCAATGCAAAATCTTCACAATGATTAATGCATGCTCCACAAATCTGTAAGGCAAAAACAATGTAATGTGTGGGCATCCTTAAAATGAAGGAATAAAAACTAATAAAAAAAACACTTCTTTTTGTTTTTATTTGATGCCTTAAAGTGATAAAGGCCAGACTACTCTAACTGTTTATGCAACAGATACCACTGTGTGCAGCTCCAAATATTTGATCTCCTTGAGTACTGAGAAGAATTATTAAATCAGCAATATGCAAAGTTTGAAAACAATAATATTCAGTCTCTTTCATCCGTCTTCTTTGTGTGTTGGATGACACCTCAATTTAATCAGGTTGGGTATAAAGCTTAAAATGATTCTTTTAAGTTTTTGGGCAATAATGTGGATCATGTAACAGTGCGGGGTAATAAACTGAACTGCACCGTCCACCACAAGTCTGCAAAGTGTTTAGAAACTGAATAAAACTTATCATGACTCAGCATTTCATACACACACACACACACACACACACACACACACACACACACACGCACACACACATAGACACATCACAATTACCAAGGCCATATCAATTATTCACAGGCTACCACATGCTCAAACATCCACAGACTGGCACGCCTTCGCATCCATTCCTATGAGTTTGTCTGAAGTAAAAAAAAAAAAAAAAAAAAAAAACTTCCTATGAAGGAAGCATATGTAAACTCATGTCAGATGCGCTCAAGCACACAAGTGATATGTTATAACAATCAGCATCACCATGATGGAAAACATTCATTATTGTAAATTAATACACATGTGGAACAACACTGTGGAACCAGTTTACAGTTGTCTTACTGATGCGATCTCAGCATCAATGGTACAGTACAATTATGAAAAATAACATCGAAATGAGGAATAGATTAGTCAAGTAAGAGGCTTTGCATCTTTTCTTTCCCTTATGACATAAGTACTGTATTGCTGGTTGGACAGACATTACATACAGCTCAGGTAAACTGCTTTTTTCTTAATCTTCCAAAATTTTATAGACAAATGATTCATATAAAAAATTATTTGGACATTAATCCATAGTAGCAATTGTTGGTTGTAGTTCTGATGAATAACAGTGGCTGTGCTAAATGAAAACCTTTTAAAACATCTGCAGTTGGGACATCAGTGTGTCTTCAGTATCAGCGCTTTGAGTCAGGGATGCTGTGCAGCCACTGTCCATGGTGCTGATTGTGAACTTCAGCTGATCTGGCTGCATCTCAGCGCTCGGTTATAGTAGTGCTGATTGGCTGGCTTCAATTCAACATGAACAACAGTTTGATTGATTGCACACGCTTCAGTAACAATACGGCTTCTGCTATGAGATTATTACAGCCTCTAATTTTAGTCTCCTGAGCTCAGGATGCAATTTCAATACTTCTCCCATCCTCCTCTCACACCTCAGCTTGCCTTTTCATTATCTTAACAGCCTTGACAATTACAGTCTTGGTTCTGGTCCAGACTCTTGTCATCTCACGCCTACAGCACTGCAACTCACTCCTGGTTGTTGTGCCTGCATGTAACGTCTGACCTCCACAGCCCAGCTGGTCAAACACAGACCATAGACCATCCACTACACACTGCTGCTGGCAATCGGCGCCACATTGCAAGGGGCTCAGCTGCTAGTCTGCAAATCCTGACTGTGTGCAATGGCGGCAATTTTTGGGTTGTATCTACATGGTTGAATGCATTTATTGAATGTCACAATGGCTATATGGGAGTGATTATGTATTGATTAGCGGATTTATTGATGAAATGGTGACCTATGAATTAACTAAAAATCACCTTCCGCGGATTCATGAATATATGAATACACAGTAGGCAATTTGAGGGTGGATTCCACCCCCCCTTAGTGAAATGCTCGTTGACCTACTACCCCCTTTGTCCATCCAGAGAGAGTGTAGGAGCAGAGGGGTTTATTTGTTGAAGATTTAAGTCCACCCTGAATCACTGATCCTTCTTCAGACTCAAGTTTTTTCAGATTAGAATCTCTGGACCTGACCATGGCTCTGAAATATCAGTGGTGTAATTGTATTGTGTATTTATGACTTCACATAGCTCAGCGAATAGAGCAGGTTGACTAGTGATCTGAAGGTCACTCATTCAAATTCCAGCACTGGTTGCGAGACCACACTTCCTATATGTAATAGCATCACACACTATACACAGCAATACCACTTAACTAATTGAAGTGATAAATTAAGGTGCGTCTGTATCCATTCCATTTCTGAACTTTCAGATATGTGAAATGATTTTAAATTTTTACATTTCTTGGAACATATTGCAGGATATTTTGGCACATGTGAGCTCCACCAATGTGATAAAACATTATATTTCAATATACATACTACACTCGCTGCTTCCCTCTGGCTCCAGCTTCATTATGAACTGACAGAAATGATAGTGGCATCAATCATCTCACATAAATCTTAATACATGTCAGCTTATTCGTACTTCAACAATTCAAATTATTTTTCTTGGCCGCTGTAAGGCTTTAATGACAGCACAGCTGAAGACTAGACAGGAAACAGGATGAGAAAGGGGGAGTGACACGCAGCAAAGGGCTCCAGGCCGGGATTCAAACCCGGAGCCGCTGCAGCGTGGACAAAGCCTCTGCACATGGAACACCTGCTCTACCAACTGAGAACAAATTCTCACCAACAGAAACATTGCTGTGATGATCTGATTTCAACTACATTTCTCCCGAACATTATTATCCACTATGTCCACATGCTAAGGAATGGTAATGGTGAAAGTTTTGGAGGTTAGGTTCTACAAGGATACACTCGAACCAAATGTAACCAATGGATTTACAAACAAGATATAGCATGAAGCGGCACAGAAAAGTCCATAGAAACAGATTACATGCAGGAAGTCTTTGCTCAAACGCAGCAACATAAAAATAAATGCACGCTATAAATTCTCCCGATACCCGTGTCATACTCTCTACACCAGTATATAGTGTACATAAAGCATATGACGAGGATTCTTGACTTACTGTCCTTATACATTATTAAACAGCCCTACATCACCGCTATATAATTCCCCATGACAGTTAACAGGTCAAAGGTCAGCATTCAGAGTTCATAACTCTACTGCTAGTGTCATGGATGCTGCTGCTCTGACTAAAAGATGGGAGCTGTGGGTGGATGGTTATAGAATTTGTGTGTGTGTGTGTGTGTGTGTGTGTGTGTGTGTGTGTGTGTGTGTGTGTGTGTGTGTGTGTGTGTGTGTGTGTGTGTGTGTGTGTCAAAGGTGTTTGTGCACTAGCTTGTCAGAAATTCCACAATGAAAACTCGAAGTGGTTTGCCAAATTATACATTTATTCTGTCTCTGCAGGTCCTTTCAGCAATGAATCTCATAAATTATTCAGCAGCTGACTGATAGGTACAGTCTTTCTGTAGTAGCTGATGCATTAATTCAAGACAAATACATTTAGAAATAAAGAGAATGAACAGTATGATGACACATTGTTTCCACAAGCCAGCTTCTTGTTTAAAGATCCAGATATTTTAGAAAGCATAACAGCAATAACAGCTTGTTTTACTTCCTATGATGTTGTGTGGAAGCATGCCAAATAGGAAATATAAAGTCTTTGTGTGCCAGAATAAAGGAATTAGGTGTTAATTGGCAGCTTATGTTCTCGTTTTGGCTCATTAGCGAGATACAGTTTTAATTGAAATTTCACAAATGCTGTATTTACTGGTTAATTGAGATAGAAACAAGCAAGCTTTGAGTGACTTTGAGGCCTTTTCACATTCACACCACCCCCCCCCTCCAAAAAAAAAGAGAAAGGGTAAGGGTGAGAGAAAGGGGAAAGGACCCTCCCTTAGGCCTGTGTGTGACAACATGCTGTTTCCTCTGGTTTCATTCAACACTCACATAGCATTTGCTTTCAACACATTAGGGTCTGTCAGTAAGTGTGGAAGTAAGAGAGAAGAAGAGCGTGGAGAATTTTGGAGACACAAGACTGACCTCAAATGCACTTTAAAAACACACACGACACATGCTAGTTGTCATGGTACATGTGCTTAATTGTTTTGTGGCTCTTCTGTTTGTTGTAATGTTGTAACCAACATGTTATGTAACTGTGTTTTTATGTTTCCTGCAGAGAGACTACAAATAAAATTGGAGAGCAGCTATTATCATTCTCTGGAACAACAATATTCAAGGCAACACATTGACTTCAGAGCAACAGATGCACAAAAGGATTCTATTGGAACAAGCATGTCAAGAGTGTCATTGTGATGCATCATAGAAAATTGAATTATATAATCAGTGGTTTCCAAACGCTCGCTAATTATACAATCCCTGCAGTCCCAATCTTGACAATTTATCAGAATATTGTTGTTGTATAGTTGGAATCTCATGCAAAGACAGAAAACACACATTTCAGCTGCTCCAACAATCATAAAACATCTAATTATCAGTTAAAATCTGTAATAGGATGTTGTATGCACAGCATCATATCATACTGAAGTCAAACAGACACTTGTTATCAGCCCAGTGAATGTGTTACGCTCTTTAGTCAGGAAAAAGATATGATGAGGTGCTGCATTGGTGCAACATCTGTTTCATTAAAAAGAACCCCCTCCCACTCTCATATAGAGCAGATACAAAGAGGAAATAGAGATCACTGTTGTTATGAAACATTTTGTTTCTCATGTAATACACATATACTGCTTACGTATTAAAATATGTGACAGATACTAATATAGTGCAGATGTAGGGCCACAAGAAACCTTAATCTGTATCACACTCTATAATGTCCAGGCTTTTAAGATTAGCTCACAACAGTTTTTGTGCTGAGATCTACAGAATCTAGGTGGCTCCACCTATAGGTGACAGATTGTACTTTGACAGATTGTGCTTCTTCATTATGCTGTATAATGTAAGTGTAGACTATTTGATAAATATAATTGAGATTGTTGTATACTCCCACACATATTCACTCCTTGCAGCTAAACTAGAAGATATAAAGCACTGAAACAGACTGTCTTTTTATGTAACACAAATGTATTTTTAGCATTAGAGAGCTGTATTTCTTTTTTTAGCAGTAGCATCCCGCCCACTGATGTATTTTGCATAAGATAGAGTGGTATCTATGCCTTAGAATGATTCTGGGAATCCAAAGACAAAAAGAGAAGGGGAAAAGAGTTTGTAACAAAGCAAGAAAGAGGCAGAAAAAAAGAAGATGACAGCAAGAAAGACTGACACAAGGGGCACAACAGAGAAGAATGCAAGGTAGAGACGGGAGAGTAGAAACTAAATGACTCCATGAAGACATTCAAAGAAAGTATTATTACTGTATTCACTGTATGCAGCATTTTTTTACACAATTACTGCATAGCACTGCAGAGGTACTAACACTGTTTGACTCCCTAAACAGGTGAGGAGATGTGAGACTAAACTCCCTTGAAACTGCCAAAAAAGACATTCTTATTGGAGAACTTAATGCAGTATGATGATCAAAAGAAAGATAAAAACAAATCACAAAATCTAAATGTGTAATATAAGAGAGGCTGTCTCCTTAAAAGGCTGAGGAAAAGACAGAGATGGGTGAATGGAACAGATTTCTTGTTTCTGACATTCCAATATTTTCCTCTGTTATCCCACTAAGTCTACACAAAATCACAGCAGCATATAATTGTTTTAGGAACAAGGAACAAGCTCTGACAGAGAGGAACCCCCCTTCTTCTCCTCCTTTTTTCCAGAGGTGTCCTACTTCAGGATTCCCCCCCCCCCCCCCCATAGGGGCATTACTCTTCTGTGAAGTGGCACTTGACCAATTGCTTGCCATTTTAAAGGTCAATGGGAAGCAATTGTAATGAATTCAATTACCTGCTGAACACTTGTGTCAGTACAAAGTTGATTCATTGTCAATTTGGGATCATTAATAAGTTAGTGTAACACTACCGGCCTTGGAGACAAAAGAATATATTTTGGAGATATCTCTACAAGTCTATTCACACTGACATAGATGCAAGAACATGTATCCTGAACTGAAAGACACACAGGAACATGGACACCACAGACAGAAACACCCAAATGAAAAAAACACTTTTACATCCGGTTAGGCTGATTCTATCATCCATCGCCAACGGCTGACAGTCATTGACTTCTGAGCCCAGTACCATCATAATTTAAAAAGGAGCCTCACAAGAGAGCACAAAAAAAGTAGCTTTACCCTCAGAGTGGCCATAAGGCAGGAGTTTTTGGTGTTCATGACATGTAGGAGAGATAATGAAAGGAAATGAAATGAAATGAAAGGTCTGCTGCTGCTCAATGCAAAAAAAATCGTACCATGTCATGTTTATTGTTTTCTTATCAAACATGCTCCCTCATTAAGATACTTAGTTTCACTGATGGCAGCAGCACCCTTTACCATATTTTTCTTTCATTCATGCTGTTGCTGTACTATTTGTGGGTTTTTCTTGCCTGGCATCCTTAGTATAGCTAGCCAGCTGTTTTGAGATTTTGAGTTATAGACAGTTGGTGTGAAAACCCTTTGAAACCCAGCACAGGAATGTATGTCGGTGGTGATGGGAGAAGGTTTCTCAGCTGGGTCAGAAGTACAGTGGGAACCAGCAGTGAGTACAGTGGTGAGCTGACTCTCCTTACAGCACACTGAGGGGACACACTACCTCAGATTCAGAGAGACTTGATGTTTCACTGAGAACATTGTAGTATGCCAATTCAGTTAACATCCCCCAACCATAATCGGGTTTGCACTCAAGGACATGCACACACACCCACACACAATTTTACACATTATAAGCCGGGACTCTCTCATGGATCAGACGTCAAACAGAGCAAATTCCACACCAGTGCTATGAGCTTTTGGGTCTTGCCACTGGGAGATATGATATCTTTGTATGATCAATATCTAACCATGCTTCAGCTCTGTGCTCTGTACACACACGTGTGCAAACACACACTTCTACTGTCACGTGGTCAGCTTAAGGATAATGGGAGGTTGTTTGTGAAGACGGTACAACTGGTGATGGGTTTTTGATTAACTGCATGAAATCAAGAGAAACACTGGCTGGGGGCATATTAGCAGGTTAGCTTGGTTATGTGTGTGGTATAAGATGAGATAAGATTGTATTACTGGCTCGCTTCGAAGAGGCATACGTGGTGGTTCTTATTTGATGAAGGCAGTAGCATTTCTTGGTGTGTTATCCTTGTTTGCAATGTCAACTATTACACACAAAGGTATCAGTTTACCTAAAATGTACTTACTGTATCTGTTTCTCCAACTCAATCATACGTACGCACAAAGGTGTTGCAGAGTACATATTTGCCGGAATGTGCCTGTAGCACTGCATTTTAAATACACATACTCATAGACACAAGCACACACCTATGAACAAACACACATTGACAATCTGCCAGACATATTTTCCTGCCTAAGGTAGATGGGAAACATCTCTGACAGCCATATAAATTGTAGTCACACTCACATGCACACACAAGCAGAAGTACACAGTTGGCAGCAGCAGCAGGCAGGTAATAAGTTAGAGGGACATGGGAGGAAAATGCTTGTCGTGCAGAAATTTCTGACTATAATGACAGGCCTATTAAGTTAATTTTACACTGGCAGCCTGATGTGTCCCCAGAAGGATTCACACACAGCACACACAGTGTCAGGGATCATAATTTGTTGTAGCTTCTACTGTTATGGACACTTAAACTATAAGACTTAAACCTCAAAATGAAATATCAGCTCTAAAATTCATATTGTTTTGTTTATAATATTAAACAACTGGTAATTATTTTGAGCAAGAATCTCCTGAATAAAACAGCAGAGACCACACCATGCTAATGATGTTGTTAAATCTAGAGTTGCTCTGTATATCGTTGTTGGATACAAAGAGGGAATATGGGATGGGAACATTTTCTGTTTCACAGCTGGGAGCCCTAAATTCAACTGACACTTAAGAGGAAATCACTTAATCCCAAAAAAGTCTCACTTGATGACATCATCTTTTTCAAGTCTTGATGCTCACAGATCCAGCTTAGGGAGGGAAAAAATTTAATTGAATGTAAATGTGTTAATTCAGTTCAACTTTTTACAGGGTCAGAGTTGGAGTGGACTTATATTATGGTTTTACTTACAAAAATATTCATTTCGGGGAGTAGAATCACCTAGGATTTAGAAATGTTCACTGATGCAATTAAAATAGATGTTTTGTCTAAAATGAATATATTGCATTAATCTTACAGCACTGTGGGTTGCTCTGAACACTCTAAGAACACATCAGGGTACAAAAGTAGTATCAACCACCAGTCAAATGCTGGTAAAATAAGATGGCAATGATGAACTACTGAGTGGCTTGTGAATTTGAATTTTTTTCTGTAAGTAGCTGGTAGATATTCATGTTTCAAAAAGCTTCCCACGCTGCACACACGTGCGTAGAGACACCACTTTCTGAAAAACTGTCTGCTCATGTACAGTTTCACAGTAAAGCACGTTAACAACCCGACCATGAACGTCCTCAGGATCTGTTAGTTTGTGTGTGTGTGTCTATGTGCATGCAATCAAGGATTACAATGATAGTCATTTAACCAGGCCATACAAATGCAAATGCCTGACATGTGAGCTGAAGCACTCGTGGTTGTGTGGTTCAACATCACAGCGACACTGTTCTGTGAGACACTTTGATAAAGCCACATCAAAGGAGAAGGAAGAACAGGCATTCAAGACCTCCAACAATAGCCCACCTTCAAGAGTGCCTGTAACTGGCTTATACAAGCACATAAATGAATAAAGATTTGATTTTAGAGCAGAAATGTCTGTAAATAAGCCAAATAGAGGCACTCAGGTGCACCCACACATGCTCAGATACACAGATGAGAAGACACTCATTTACACACATTATATTACACACCTCTGCTCAGGTGATGTTGTGAAATGATGTGCTCTGCCAACCCAACCTGGCCAGCTCTAACAAAATATAAGTCCGCCGTGAGGCTTTACATTAAGGTGTGCTGTGAAATTCATTTTAACACCTGTCAACTGGGATTTGATGTTGCACATCCACCTCTTTTCTAAATTGCTTCCGTCCTCGTCATCACTTCCAATTCAGCATTTATGGTCACCCATCCCTACAAAATCCTCTCTTCCTTTATATGTCTCTTTTATTCAGCATCCACCTTTCCTTTTCTCATTTCTTTTATGCTTGGTTTCTTCACCTTCACCGTTTGTGCATCCCTCTTGCTATTTCCAACACTGGACCCCTGTATTCCACTCTCACCCTGTGATTCCTTTACATCTCTTGTTGTCAGTGTCTTGTCCTCTGTTCTTCATTTTTCATGCTCTAAATCATTTATACGTCGTTTTTCTGTCTAACACACTTTCTGTCACTGTTTCTTCCATTTCTCCATCTCATTTCCTATGTGCATCTCTCTAACATCAGGCTCCTGCTTTTCCTCAATCTCCATTTTATCCTCTTTTCACATCACCACGCTTCCAAAGCTCTGCGCTCCGCTCTTAGTGTTACGCTGGCAGTGTTAACACACTTAGCTTAATATTCAACTACATTCTTTCCTAGATTTCTTCCTAATGCCGGTCTTACAACAGCCTGGTAATAAACACAGTATAACATGGCATAGCAGCTTCTCCAGCATTCATTTTGTATCCTCACACCTCTTTCTACTTGTCTTCTTCTGCAAAAGTAGCAAGATGACATCTCCCTCTACATCTAGTTTTTAGTTCATTCCCACACTCCCTTCCCCTGTGTTCTTTTACCTTTAGCAGGCGTACAGAAGGCAGGAAGGCTGCATGGCACAGTTTTCTGATGGTCCAGTTGAGTGGCCGCGGTGCATCCAGCTGGTTCATGGTGCCCACTCTTCACGGTGGTGCCGCTGGTGCCCGGTTGCTTTTCCCGGCACCAGGATCAATGCTGCCCCACTAGGGGGGCAAAAATGGGAGAGGGTCTCCAACTCCAACTGCCGAAAAGCACGCAAGTCCCAGGGCATGACCCTCGACGGAGAAACAATCAACCACTACCGCCACCACCTTGAAGCCTTTACTTCCCCAAGCAGATGAAGCTCTCACCTGGGCAGCTCTCTGCCCACCCTCCTCTTCCTCCCTACCTTCTTCTCCTCTATGGCCCACACAGATCCAAATAGTTCAAGGCAAGCCAAACCTGGAGCACTAGGAACATCTGAATCCTCTTCCACCAGTAGCCGGAGTGCACTCAGCTCTGGCGCAAAAACACCAAGAGTGTACAGTATTTTCCCAAACAATGGAGCAGAGCGCAGCAATGCACAACAGAGATAAGAGAGTGTAGTGAAAGAGGGATGCAGGTAGAGAAAGACAAAGAAGGGAGAAAGAGAAGGAGGAGAGATGGAGATGAGAGGAGAGACGAGCAGTGCAGTGCAGTGCAGTGCAGTATAGCGCATAGGAGAGAGGAGAGGGAAGCAGAGTAGCGCAGAGCGCATAAACGGAGCAGCCTGACAGGCAGCGGCTTAGATTTGAGACTGCATGCACACTCTCCAAGATGAGAGAAAGAGAGAGAGGGGGAGACTGTAAGAGAGGGAGACAGAAAAATGGAGAGAGAGAGAGAGAGAGAGAGAGAGAGAGAATGTGGAGACATAAAATAAGATCCAAATCAATTGACAGATGAGCTGAAATTGAAACTATTGGAATGGGATGCAAGAGAAAAAGATTGCTTCTGCGCATGGGAAAAAAAGGAGCGATGGAGAGAGAGAGAGAAAGAGAGAGAGAGAGAGAGAGAGAGAGAGAGAGAGAGAGAGAGAGAGAGAGCGCGCGCAGGAGGAAAAAGAGGGGGGCAAGATGGAGAGAATGGGAAGAGATGTGGTGGAGTGGTGTGTGCTGAGGCTAGGTATGGTGCTCAAAAGGGACATTTCGTTAATGCTCTGTCTTACAGAGTGAATTCAGACTAAGCTTGAAGATGGAAGCACACGAAACAACTTGGTGCTGTGGCAGTGGAGGAGAGGAGTACGACCTACTTACTGATTTGTGCGTGTTATACAAAATATTGTATAAAGTTGTTAAATTAAAACCAGGCGATTGATGTTGCTGTCGAAAAAAGTCATGTTAAATGCCTCTCAGCATCTCTACCTCCCCCTCTGTCATTTTATGCATCTCAGTTTGCTGTCTTTGTATGAATGTTGCAATGACAGCTCTAGCTATGAGGACAATATCAAATAAACAAGATAAAGACAAGATAAATCACTTTCTTATGATGTCTTCTAAAGACACCTCTTGAAATGAATACATTACAGTGACAGTTACATCTTTAAGGCTTAAAATAATATTGCAGTATTTGTAGGCCATATCACGATACACAATATATATCTCGACATCTGAAATCTCCTCAGAAGCCCCTGTAAATGCTACAACTGGGACACAAAATCAAATATCGCAGTATTATTTTGATGAAATACCTCAATATCTGTTGTAGGGATGACAATTGGTATCAACACAGTAATGGGGATATAATGACTAAGAGGATTAAGAATAGGTAGTTCAGAAAAAATGCATCACTTTACTGCAATGGAGTCTTAAAACTAGGAAAAGACAACACTTATGCCATATTATGATATAATAATATCCAAAATGCAAGATATATATAGTCTCATATCATGATAACAATAGACTAATGATATCAGAAAATAATTCAGCACTGATGGCTATTGCTATTGTTAGACTTTTATGCATAGACAACTTTCATTTACATTTTTCCTGAGGTGCATTTGAAGGTCCCTGTTGGCACACATATCCTTTGCCATATGAAGCCAGGTAGGTTTTAGAGTTGAAGACGTGCACCTGAACGCACCACAAAGTCCCTCTGAGTGTGTCAAACTCCGGCACAGACCGAAAGCAGAGGAGAGAAGCAGAGATAAATCTACTGAGATAAACCAAAACACAGCAGAAATGCTCAGCATAGCTTCTTCATCAAAGACTTTTCAGTGCAAAGTGACTGAGTGGCAGAGGGTCTTACAAAATTTACTTGCCAAGCAGAAATTATGGCCACATTCGTCACTCGACGGACTCTGTTTCTGAGTCACAGTAGCCGTAGATACTGTGCTGGAGAAAATGAGATGGTATTCAACGTCATCAACAATTATGATTATGAATTATTAATTTGCAGCACAGATGTGGCATCGTCAAAACTGAATTTGATACATTTTCAATTTAAAATCAAAATCGTAAACATACC
Source organism: Acanthopagrus latus (assembly GCF_904848185.1). Lineage (NCBI taxonomy): Eukaryota > Metazoa > Chordata > Actinopteri > Spariformes > Sparidae > Acanthopagrus > Acanthopagrus latus. Next base: position 8,140,533 of record NC_051043.1, on the reverse strand, counting down.
AAAGAATCAATTTTTAGTTTTGTGCTATAATTCTTTCCAGTGCTATAGAAACAAATGCCTGCAGTCATCTCACTTTAAGTTCATTTAAAGCTACATGAGGATGAATCATATTTTTCTATTTCTACACAAGCCTGAGATTATCAGGTTTGATTAGAAGCTAAATCATTACTGTCACTGTCTTAGGGCAGAAGGAGAACTGCAGTTTGCACTGTTGTTGGTTCACAGGCTACAATCATCCACAGAGCAGCAGGAACTTAGAGTATATGAACAATGACAAATCTTATCAGTGCAGCACAGCTCTCAAAGACCTGAATACAACAAAAGGGAAAATGAGACAGCTATTTTTGCTTCATCTTTGTTACTATTCTGTATTTGGTGTGTATTTATTTCTATTTCTAGTCTCTCAGACTGCTTGTCTCCAGCGAACTACTGCTTCAAAATAGTCAAAAACCCAGAGACCTGTCATAACAAAACAATGAAAAACACAAATTAACATCTCGCTTTGTGATAGACTTGGCATGCTTGGACGGGCTGCGGAGTGATTCAGTGTGATATTATTCACTGGTGTAGAGATAAAAAACACTCAAGGTTCAGAGGTGTTGATGACAGCACATGATGCCTCCTGTTACATGTACTGCACATTGTCATAGTAAAAGGAAAGGTTCAAATTAATGTCACTATGACTGTAGCTACATTAAGCATCAAAATACCTGAATATGTCTGTGCAGCACATACTCAGCCTTTGCTGGGACATTACATCAGAGCAAATAAAAGCAAAGCTTAAAATATGGACACGGAATACTGAGGGAACAGTTTGTCTTATATTTGGGCTTTCATTAGAGGGAACCTTGAGGAAAATTGAGCTCAGACTCAGTTAACCTCACCTCAGTGAAGCAAGACAGGCTGTCAGAGTTAACCTGGGAGCAAAATAAAGAACAAAGAGTAATGCGTAATTAACTGAGAGTTCACTTACATTTAATTCAAAACAACAGCTGCAGCAATGCAACATCATACAGTGAAATATGAATGATATATATTGCTCTTAAATAGCACGTTACTGTTTTTTTTTTTAATATACATGTATTAAATACATGTTAGTAAAGAGTAGAGCTGGAAGATAAAACAATCTTGACACAAGATCCTGATCAAAATTACGTTGATTATGATTTTTGCCATGCATGATGAAGCCCATTTCATACCACAAAGCATCGTTTGAGCCCCCAGTGAAGCTGATGTGACAGAGTTTTTCTGGAGAATAGGAAAAACATAAGTGGTAGTGAGGGCCACGAAAGCAACACTGAAATTGAACTCAGGTTATCCTTCAAAGCCGAGAAAAACAATTTTATGTAATCGATAAAATCTTTTATCACAAAATATATATTAAACCAAGCCATCATTACATGTATACATTATGTTGTTCTATCTTTACATTAAGAAACTACAGAATATTCTTATGTTTAACTAATCAACCCTCTGGTTTGTTCTGGCTCTAGGTCATTATCACCATACTCTGTCAAGCCTGTATAAATAACTATATTGAACAATATGGATTTTTTTTTTTAACCATGTTGCCAAACCCTAGTGTAGAGTATTTTGTTAACATCCTGATTACTGTCTTGAGTAACCACCACACAGTACGTAAGTGGTGCCTTGACAGTCACAGATTGACATTCAGAATATCCACCTCACTGACCACCGACTCCCCTGGGGACCTCCAAGACCTCTGGGAAATGTGTCTGTCAACTGCACAGCCAGTCACTGTGGAGATGATTTGTGTGTGTGTGTGTGTGTGTGTGAAGGAGAAAAGGGTGGTAGGAAGGGAGCAGCATTAGAGTGTGCCTTTTCCCCCCTGACCCTCTGGCTTCACACTTCTCAATCTCGCCCCATGAAATGGTTCAGCAAACACATCTAACCCCATGAATCACTCCACTCTGCACTGTCTGCATGCCGACCCTAGATGGCAACCTACTAATGCACAATACCAGTCTCAGCCTAGAAACCATCATTCAAACCTCACTTCTAAATGATGTTATAATATTAATATAGAATTATTATTAAACAATTGCTAACTTTACAACAACAGGACCAGAGTGACTGCCTTTTGATGAATCGGTGCATCAGGCTACCGAGTTTGCCTGATGAGTACTGAGTCTGCAGGTGCAAAAAAATACTTACAAACTTCAACCACCAGGGGGCACCAATTCAACACACCTGCTGAAGACAAAGAGAGTGTCTTGTTTGTTTTATCCTCTCACTCTTCTTGGCTACACTAATTATCACAACATTAAAAGGTATTAAAGCACTTACAAAGAACAAGACCAGACAAGATGAGATTTCATTCTCTCACAGTGATTCGTTTCTCCCCATGGGAGCTTAACTTGGCTGATGCAGGAGGCAATTTACTGTGAATTACTAAAGTGATTCAGTGCTGAGAGCTTGTATCAGATGGTGAGGCAAAACAATAAATGTCTAAAAACGTTTTCTCACTCACATTTTCAGATGAGGTGGGAAAAGGAGTGCTGTATTGTACTCTTTATTAGAGCAAGTAGAGGTCGAGGTGAATGGCTTCCTTATACATGAATCACAACAGAATATACTGTCAATCTCAACAGATACGGCCCTGCACTTGAAGCAACATTATTGTGCCAGCTAAAGTCACTCCGCTCTGGTGCCTGAAGATGTGGATGTATGAGGTTTTATGTAAATGTAAGAATGTGTAAATGCGTGTGTGTGTGAGAGAGCATCAGTGAATCTCTGAATAATTTACTCACGACCCACAAGTTGTCGTGAGGAAGTACTCTTCAGCATCCATTGAGTGTGTGAGTGAGGACATTTATGTGTAGTAACACAAAGTGGGTGTTCACTATAACCCATTTCTTCTTAACGACATCTCTGCTGCAGTTGGACCCTGTGACATCTGCACCATGACAAAAGTGGGAAAGAAGCCCATTTCCACCTGTCAATCAAAGCTAGAGGCTCCTGAGAAGCTGCTCCCTAACTGAAAATGGGAATCATCTCTGCTGGTATTCATGTGAAAGCAGACAAATCAATTATTTGAATTCTATGTAAAAGAGGTAGATATATGTCATATTGTGGTTGTATTGTATACATCAATTAGAATTCTGACAATATTTTCAAGTACTGCATTAAACTGTACAAAGTCAACTGAACAGTCTTTTGTTACAACATCATATATATCTTCCTTGTCTATAACTATGTTCTCCTTTAGGAAGAATAACATAGAAATATATTTTTTTTCCCTTGCTGTCACCCCACTAGTTTTGCATTATTTCTACAGACTATCGTTAGAGTGTCAGTCCAAGCAGATGGAAACATTATTTTGTTTCAGCCAATTAAATCCAGCTAATGTGTTGCTATCTAATTTACAGACATGAAGAACATCTTGTTCTGCATGTTAGCTTGTTGTAGGAGCCACCAAACAAATATTAACAGGATATGATATGATGAGGATAGGATAAGAGCACTGTTAATTTCAGTTTGCAGACTAGAAAGCTAATTAGCTGCTCAGCTGCAGAACCTTCGATAGAATGTGAAAATACCTGCAAAAGTATGGTCTGGTCTGGTTAGATGCTGGGGTGGTCCTGACTATTCAATACCATTAAAAACTGGCTGTCCTTCTCGGCCAGCTTTGATGAAAAGCACATGTCTGATGTTTTTGTTTTCTGTTTAATTACACAAACTATCTACAATAAATATGAAAACACACTGATTTAGAGAGCAAAAAGGGATGACTAAATGTGATTTCAGTTGGATTTTAAACTATGCTACAACAAGACACAATGAAGATTTAAAAAAAAAAAGTATTATGTGAAGACAGCCAGCAAGAAGTGCCTTCTGCAAATTGATTAACATACTGGGATCTATCAAGACAGCTTTGCTGGAAGTCTCTGATTGATTTAAGTCCCTGAATGTTTTATATTGTTGTGTTTCAAATGAAGCTTTTGCATGTACAGAAGAAAACCATTTTACCTCTTTTAAAAACCTGTGACTCAGTTGATCCGGTGATTCAATTGAGGTCCAGTATCCTCCAGATGCAATTCCTATTAGTTATGCCATTGGACAGTTAATATACACAAGCTGAAATTTCTCCAAGGATAGTATCCACTTCGACTTCCTGGTATAAACTTCCTCTGATTAGGAGCTCAGCTCTCACAATCAATCATAGTAAAAAATGTAGATATAGTACCATCAAGTATTGTAAATAACGGCATTCACCACACATACACGCAGACAAAAATACTGTCAGTTTTTTTTTTTCTTTAAAACTAGGGACTGAAGGTATGTGATAAAGTTGTCTGCTGTAGATTGATGATGCCAAAAGTCTCTATCTGATTTGGCTTCCTCACACTCTTCTCTGTGTGATGCTCATCCCTTAGAGGATTCCCGGTAAGTGACAGTTCAATACCTACCTCCATATGCACTCAGACACACTAGTGTGCACGCGCGCGCTCACACACACACACACACACACACACACACACACACACACACGCACACACACACGCGCATCAACCCCCTGCGTCTCTTGCCCTGAGGAAGCAGGAAGACCTCTACTGAGTCAGGAACACTCTTCCATCTGGAGAGAGGCAATGATTACCAGCCTGCGGGATAGAGCCACACACACACACACACACACACACACACACACACACACACATAAGCACACACACTCCAAGCCTTAAAATGTGTTGTTGCTCGACATTGTTTTGCTTCTCACCATCCAACCCGCTATCAGACCAATAATGAGTAATAGACCAGCCAGCTCACCGTCTCAGTGTCAGGTTTTACCTTGTCTAGGTGTGAAAAGTACAATTTCTTATTTGGTAGTCAAGTAAGCAACAATAACTATACAACTCGTGATTAGACTTGCAAAATAAAGGTGGTTGAGAAACATTTCAGCTGACAGGTGAACTTTGGTTAGGTTGAGGAAAAGATCAAGGTTTGGTTTATATACTACTTCCATCACAACTTAAACTTTGACTATTTGTGTCACATTGGAAATTAATCTTGTGTGTGAATGTCTTGTGTTTGACTCATCCACCCACACTGACCTTTGCTCCTGTCATTATCACTCCCTACTGGTTTGGCACCTTTATTCACCCATGAACATTTCATGCTTTGGAGAGGCAAAACCTCACACTGACATGATAATAGGGCCAGGTTTCCAATCTACAGATCTACTAATCTAAAATTGGTAGTGTAACTGAAATATCCCTAACCCAACGCATAACTATTATGGTTGTGAATCAGGAGCAAAATCGATTCGGAAAGTAGTTGCAATATGCATTACAGCTGTCCCAAACGATTATTTTTCAAACGATTAATCTAGCGATTATTTTTTCAATTAGTCAGCTAATCTAATGATTAATTTAGCATTATATAACCAAACAAAAGTAACGTAGTAACTGTAACTGTAACTGTCGTTGGTAAAATTCTGCAGTTGTAGGCGAAGCAGCGTCTGTCCTCCCGCCTTTCCTACCGACTCTTCATCACATTTCTGCCCAAAAAACAGTGTCTGTCACCGGCAAAAACCTTTAACTCATTCAAGTGTTTGTGTTGATAGAAATCACTGCGATGTTCAGCCATCCCGACCGAGACTTAAGTGAACTTTCCCCCAGAGAATGGCCTCCATCCCCGCAAGTGACAGAGTCATGTAGCGACCTGTTCATTGATGGCGATTACGTAATAATGTAATTTAGCACGAAAAACGTTCACTTTCCAGGATGTTTAGGGGGCCGGGTTATGAATCACTAGACATTATAAATGGTCCGCGGGTTTAGATTGAGAGGGGGGACACCTGGGAAACACACCGACGTCATCATCATGACATCGGTGTGTTTCCCATGACTCTTTAGGAGCCGCAATGCAGCTGAATGAATTACACGGCGGTTCGTCTTTGCTTCGCTCTGTGTGAATGACCAATGGCGGAGAATTGACAAAACGCTGCGGCGTTAATGCAGCGTCTCTGTGTGAGACGGGCTATTCTCAGCTTCCGCAGGTACTACCAATTCCTGTTTGTTTTCGTCCCAGCCCTAATATGCATCTCTATACAGTACTCTCTAGCATATTGGCAAGTCAGTCACACATTCTGACATGAGACTGGGCTGCGCCATCTCTCACTATCAGCCACTGAGTTGTGAGTCTAGTCATTTGTTTTAATGTGCTAATGCCCCCATCGTACAACTTCTGCAACAAGGTATAACCTAAAAAACATGTAAGAGTGACTGTATACACATCCCAGAAATCAGGTCCATATTTTTCAGCTCAGCATTTAGGCCTCTTGCTGTACTGACACATGTTCAGCAGGTGCAAACAACAGTTGACAAACAGCAGCGTTATCAGTATAGACAGAAGGAACAGACTCAGAACATGCACAGACTAAAGTAGGTTCTTCCACTTGCTCTAGCCTTGAAGAAACACCTGAGACGGAGTATGTGAGCAGCCTAAACATCAGAGAAAGGACTTCATGAAATCTTCAGCAGAAACAGACCAACGAATTAAGAGCACAGTGGATTAACCATTTTTGCCAACATGTTGTGGATTACAATTTGGATATTGTAGTACTTTTGTTCACTCTGCTGGCATGAAGTTTGGGCTTTGAGGAAATTGAGAGACCTCGGCCAGGGTGGTGATTTGCCTCAAGGACTTGGACTTTCAGCAGGAAGTGAAAGGCAAGCCATGGAAAGACCTGACCCTCTCCAGCTCACCTAAATCTAAGTATTTCTAACCAGGCCTCAGCTCTTTTAGATTAATCTGTTATTTAAAGTATTGTGATTTAAGGATTTTTGATAATGATTGATTGTAACTGAAATAAGTATTGAGGTGTATGCTTTGCCCTTGCTAAAATCTATGCAATAAAACCAGCATACTAAAGTTAAAAGTTAAAGTTGTGGACATTGATTTATGTCTCTTTGATGCAAGTAAAAAGTTAGGTGTTAAGTGTGCATAATATCTTAAAGGCTCTTAAAGGTTAACCTTGAAAGCTTTAAACTTACCAAATTGAAACAGCCCCTTAGGGTTTCCCAAAAGCCCCTAAACTCCAACCTAGCACCATACCAAGTACACAGATCATTTAGAGGGGAGCTGCCATCACTGGCGTGGCTGGTGGCCGTATCTGACTCAAGGGCTATTCATGTCAGGTGCCAAACCAGAGGAAGCAGTGTAGACGTTCGCATTCAGGCAGTTAGAAGCTAGGCAAGTCTCCTCACTACCAGCTTAAGAAATACCTATTCAAATTGCCACTTTTTAAACAACCTTTTGTAGGTTTAGGTATCTAACCCTTTATAACGGGGAGCTGGTCGAGTGCCTCCAAGACAGGGGTAAAACTCGGAGGTAGATAGAACAGTAGATAGAATTGACTTGATTTGATTTGAATATGACATAATAGTCATATACTGCTTTACCAGAGGGTTTTGCTGCCACCTTAGTGCAAACATTCCTGCATAGCACATTCAGCACATTTATTTTTTTTTACTCTCAAGCAACTTATTATTTTACTCATAATGTAACACCTGCATGTATTTTCTACCTTGTTTGTATTAAAGGGACAGTTCACCCTAACTTTCTTCATACTCATGGACAGAAGGCTAGCTAACATTAAAGCTCTGCTGTTTACATCCAACACTGTCAGCTATGAGAAGATGCACGCTTCCTTTTAGATTATGTTACAGTTAGTGGTTGTAGTTTGAAAGAAAATGTTCCTGCATTAAACTTCTCACAACAAGGTTTGTGGATTAACTTGAGTAACCAAGTCATCATTTCTGGAAAGAGACATCAATGCTGAGATTTTCAAAAGTATTTTTTAGCACTTGGAGCACCACAAGCAGAGTACCATTCAGATCCATTATATTTAAGACAAGGCAGACATGACTACAGCCAATAAAGAGCAATACAGGTAAGGTATTTTTGATTTTGGAGTTAACTATCCCTTTAAATGTCTATCAATCATGTTGGAGAGCTAGAGCCAAGAGTTAAATGCTTTATAGGAGACACAAATGAGGGTGAGTAGGTGAGGTAAATACCAACATTTGTATGTAGGGAAGTGGTTATAATGCAGGCAGGGACAGCAGGTATGACAGAGATATGATGACGTCAAGGCGACACTGAATCAGACTGAGTCATGGAAGGTAAATTCAACCTTTAAGTTTAGCACGTATTATTTCATGCTGTGAGGATGTCTGACAAAGAAACAGCGAGAGTCAATCCTCTTTTCTCTGCAGTAGTAATTATTTATGTGGCATTTGGCATTCCCCATAATAGAAAGTAGTAAAACCACAAATATCTCCAGACTACATAATTGCAGTAGAACAAGCACCCTTAGCTTTATGGTTGAGAGACTTGATCTTATACTTACCATAAACACATTTAATGTACTGCATCTCTTAATTTACATCTCTCTGATTTTAAGACATCTGTGCCTGTATAGTAGTTTGTATTTTTTGTGTCTTTTGCAGTGATTGTGTTAAGCTACAAGCATGATAGAAATAAGGGGGTGCTTGAGGAGACTAAACAAACAAACATCAGACGAACAGATGGATGAAGCCTTCATTAAATATACACTATGATCACATATATGTAAACTATGAGAAACAGATGATATCATCCTCCAAGAAGGCCTTCTCTGCATTTAGTAGAAACTGATCTCTTTGAGCAACACAACCATCTCAAATGTGTGAAGGTCAAACTAGCAAAGATATGTTGATCATAAGTTCAAACAGAAGGCAATTACAGTAAATTGCACAGTATGTACAGTCTGAATGTGGGTGCATGTACATTGTCTGTAGGCATTTACCTTTATGAGTGCTTGTGTGTGTGTGTGTGTGTGTGTGTGTGTGTGTGTGTGTGTGTGTGTGTGTGTGTGTGTGTGTGTGTGTGTGTGTGTGTGTGTGTGTGTGTGTGTGTGTGTGTGTGTGTGTGTGTGTGTGTGTGCATGACTCAAAAGCATCTCTAAATTCCCAAACCACTGAGGAAGGCAAAACAGCACACAGCATGGTGCAATTATGGGAACTCTGTCCCTATAATTGGAAATGAATAATGTACAAGAACTACTGGCAACCATCATAAAAGTTATCATTTTAGAGTAAAATGCCACCTAGCCTGTAAACTATTCAGAAAAAAACATCTATTAACAGTTTACTTTTGTCATTGAAAATAGTTTCCTTTGTTTTATTCATGGTGGAACCATCATGTATTATCAATGTCGCATACCCGCTAGTCCTTATCGAGTCACTGATTTTTATTTTATTTTTTTAATGGTGACTATTCGCAATTACAGAGATTTTGTCAAAGATCACTTAATAAGGAAAAAGAAGTTCAGAGCAAACTTCGTAGCACATTGTCCTCCCACTGGGCTATAATTACATAACTATTATGCTGCTAGTCTGTACTTATTTTTTTCCCACAAATGAGGTGTAATACCACAACAATACCACTACGAACAGAAATCTCACACAAGGACAAAGCACTGATTTTAAAGTGTAGTATTGTACATATAAAAGCTACCAATTTCAGCATCTGTTCTCAAAATGTGTTACTTTACATTCTTGATAGCAGTATAATTTTAACCAGGCACAACAGCTTCAGATGGTAATGATCAGTGAGTGAATCTGTCTGCATCACAAGAACGTGCACATGATTATCGAGGGGTAGGGGCTCAAAGTCAGAAAAGGGCAGTATGTGCACATGTATATGTATTTTTTCAGGGCTTAATAACACAATATGTACATTCATGTAAAATTAATAAACAAAATACTTATAGAAAGCTAACTACTTAGCTGTGTATCCTGTGTAGCTGTGAGTGATATGCAAGTGCTATTTCTTTTGTGTCAAAACTTACTGTCAACATGAGTTTATTCACATTATCATAATACTTAGGTTTGGAAGTCATGCAATTCAGCTGTAATTCTAAAAACCAATAAAACAATGGTTTATCATCAGGCTATTTATTGTAGGGCAAGTGCAAATTAGAAATACAGGCTACATGTCTAAAAATGTGACAAAACCCAGAAATTACTACTGTGACTGCTACTGTGAATGTTAGTAGGAACAGCAAAGTTTACGACAGCAAAGATTTGGGGCAAGATAAACAGTCTACACAGACAGTGGCCATATTAGATAATTCTTGACTCTCATTGACAAGCAGTTAGCTTAACAAGCATAAATGGGAGCATTTTTAAAATATAACTCATATTTAAGCACACTGAATAAGTGGGAAGGCAACTTGTTAGTCCCCACAAGGAAGTTATATTAATGGCTTCATAACTCACAAAGGTTCAAGTCACTCCACTGTCACGTCTCATCTTGTGCGTGGTGGAGTTCTTGATGAGGCAGTGCTCTCCCTTTCTCCATCTCTCTCTGAGAGACAGAGCGCAGCCGCAGCAGACAGAGAAGCAGCTTTAGGCTCAACACACACACACACACACACACACACACACAACACCGTAATACAAAGAAATGCGTACAGTAGATAACTGTTGATGATGGAGACAGAGGCAATCAGTCCATTGTTTGTGTGTTTGTGTGGTATCACCATTAAGTTTTGATACTTTTCCCATCTATTTCTATCAGCATCTCAATTTTGAGTAAACTGTTTCAGCATGGACCTTTATATGATAATATATATTGCATTCCACATTAGTCAAATACAGAAAGTTAAGTTTAATTGACTGCCAACTGTTTTTGTTTGTGCCTTTGCGGTTTGAGGGTTTTGGGAGTTAATTCGATCAGACTAAATGGCAAAGCTGTAAAAATATAAAGGCAAAACAAACAGTGGATAGATCTTTAATAAATAAATGGTCAAGACTCCAGAATCCATCCATGTTAACTTTAGCCCAGGTCTGAAATGTCTTGTGTTAAGCTTCAAGCTTGTCAAGGAGTAAACTGAGGGAACAGTTTTTAGTGTTTCCATCTTCTGTCTGATGAAGCAGAGAAGTGTGACTAAGAACCATGGCCAGGGAACATCCCTGCTTTTCCTCTGAGAGAGACCATTCAGATACTGACCAAGAGGACAAAATTAGAGGGAAGAGAAGGAAGTCAATGTTTGAGGGAGATAGGGAATGGACTGCAGAAAAAAAATAGAGTAAAAAGAGGAAGGCAGAGAGAGCATGTCAGAGAACAATGAAGGGGCATTACCATTTAAGATAAACATTGTTTTATACTCTTTTCTATCATCATTGGACTGCAGCACTGAACTGCTCTTTAGCATAATGTGGCTGCATTAAAGCAGCTGAAGCAATTCAAATCCTGACATTAAGTTTGAATGAGGCTGAGAAAGAGATGTTTGTGTTTGTTTGTGTGAAAGAATAATAACTGTCCACCGAAGCAATTTAGATCATGTTCAAACCACCAGATATTTATCGAAGGAAAATCAAACTTGATAACCAGTGCCTATAATTTATCATTTTAGGAGAGGGAGTTATGTAGTGTGACCACTTCTGGTCACAGCCCAGAGTGCAAAAAACAATTTTGTGACTACTTACAAAGACATATTGGAATATCTGTTTTACTCTGTCTCTGTGGGGTTATTCTTAAGCAAATGACTAGTTGGTTGAAGGTGCAATATGTAAGAATTGTAGTTGAAAACAACCAAAAATGTACAAACTCTTTGCTCAATATACTTCTTAAGAAGCTTGAAGATTAAGCCAAGACGTTTCAGACCTGTGCTAAGGTTTTCATTGATTGATTATGGAGTCTTGACCATTTATCTAACACAGATATATCCACTGTTTATTTTGCCTACATATTTTTACAGCTCTGCAGCTTAGTCTGATGTTATGTCTATGTATTGTTGCAACCATTAAGACCATGACCCGCATGGCTACTGAGGTAACTAGCTATTGGCAGCTGCCATTAGCAGCAGTTAGCAGTTACTCTGGTGATATGCCCCTATTGTTTTGGAGTATGAACATGACAGGTAGCTGACTTTTACATATTGCACCTTTAAACTTTTTTTTTTCATTATTCAGTTCAATTTAATTTAATTCAATTCAATTCAAATAAATAACACAGTCACATCAGTTTTGCTTTATCAAAAAATACTTATGTTAGCTACACCAGCTAACTGTTGACATATATTACAAAGCAAGCTGTATTAAGATAAATGCACTATAATTAATGCAATATTTGTATTTCTCTAATATACAATTCTTCAAGTGAAATTTAAGGTTACATTTGTAGATTAAATTGTGCTCAGTTGGTGTGGTTTTACACTCAAACTAGACTAACGTTCCTAATCTCAAGGGTAGTAAAAGAGAGTTGGCAGTTTATACAATCTTGTAAATGTCAGTTTGCTAATCTGACTGTAACAGTAGTTGTAGCATGATAAAGTACTTAGATTGGCAACAATATTATATGGATTTCACTTCCAAATCCAGTCCTTAAATACTTAAATTTGCAGACTTTAGTTGGTCAGCGCCCCATGAAAAATATTTATCTAGTTAATGAAAAAGACCTTCAACCTCCATGTAGTAAGGAGACATTTTTTACTTCCTTTGGAGCCCATTAGCACTTGAATCGGGGAAAAGGCCAGTCAAAAAAGATTAAGATGCCACATGAATAATAATTATGCTATATAAAATGAGTAGATGTTCAGTATTCAGTACATCTACAGTACTAGACATTTAAGTAAAGATGACAGATGATTGAGGCTGCTGGGCTTGGCAGGAAGCGTCAGCTTCTGCCAAATGGAAAATAATGCATTGTCTACATATGATGTGCCTCAGGGCAAAATAAGATTGGCCCAAAAAATTGGAACCTGCTGCACTCCAGATGTTATATGGGCTTTGGAAGAGTCACTGTTGCCAGTGGAGATGAAATTCAAGAAAACCATTATGAAGCAGTGTCAAAAATGCTGGGCCTGTGCTGGATGTGTCAGAGTACCTCTGTCAACAGTGTTAAGAGCTGCTCTTGCAATTCACACAACACAAAGTGACAGTGCCTTTGCATACTGTGCTGAACACAACATTTGATTTATGTATCTATTCTTTGTTGCTTACATTTGTTTGATCACATCTGTTAAATTTCCTTGGTAGTAGTGAAAAAAATGACTTCACTTCAGTCTATGATACATCAGTGCGATTCCATCCAGTCTTAATTTGCACACTAGCAAAGTGTAGACAATTTTTTACCAAATACACATGAAAAAAAACAAAAAACCAAGAGAGGAGGGGAGACATTGCATATAAAAGGTGTGATGGTGGGGCCTTTTTCCTTTAGAATGAGACTATCTCCCTCGAGAGAAACACGAGATCAGTGCAGTGCCCATCTGGCAATACCTGAAGCCCCCAAGTCCCTATCAGTCTCTCACATACACACACCAATCTATAAATGCCAGATTAGCTTTGGTGCTTGCCAATCTAATCTTCTGAGTCAACAGAGCAATGCAGACATGGCTCAGTGTCAGAAGCCACAATAATGAACAGTCAGTCTTTTCACCCCGATACTGAAGAGTAGACTGCTGTCTTTAAAGTCTCATTCTTCAGCACACTTGTGTGGCTTTACTGGACTTTTCATTAATTAGTTCAGACCAGGAACAAGTTGAGAAACTTTACATGAAACTAAGTGGAACAAAGTGAAACATACGAACGACACATTTCTACTGTACCTTTAAAGCAGGCCTACTTTACCAAACTAATACTGAACATGCCACTATTAGCTTATGTATGCCAAACTCAAGCCATATGGGTCCTAAGATTTTGATGAGATAATTTCCCTCTGGCAAAGAAGGCAGTTTGGATCAGTCTGGTTCAGACTAGTTGTATCTAAAAGCTTTTGGGCACTCAGTGTTTGACGTAGGAGTATTTCCAGGTTGTCCTAAAAATCAGGCCTCAGTGCTCAGCTGTGTGGATGGAACCAGTCAGGTGAAATAGTGGATATTACCACTAATGCCATCCTCCCACATTTTGTTCCTCCGTCTTTAAAATGAGCCCCCCTGAGAAGGCAAATGTACAGCTAAATGCACACACACACACACACACACACACACACACACACACACACACACACACACACACACAGTGTATGAAAACAAAATGCCAAACTCCCCTAACATAAATTCTGCATTAGCTGTTGAGAACCGTCATGTTGCCGTAGCAACATAGATATAGTGTAATTACTGTCTCGCGGGTCGGTGTAATAAAGCTGGACCCGCAGCCCAGTGGCCCCGGGGCCCCTGGTAATGGCTTTTATGGCAATCATTATTGCCACAACGCTACACCAGGAAACACATAGGAGGACACGCTTAGCCTCAAAGCCCAGAGCTCATGTCTTTAGATAGAAGAGCTTCAAAGCACAGTTCAAAGACAGGGTGCAACACTGGTTTCAAATCAACAGATCCCTATTCTCTAAAGATGTCTAAATTTACATAAATAAGAATATCTGCATTTACATAAATAGACAGACCTCCCTTTTATAGGGTTTCCTAATTCTAGGGTTCGGCAACAGGTTTGAGGAGGGCTAGCAGTGATCATACAGAGCAAAATGGGGGGACTGTAGCATGTTCTATCTCCACTAAATAATTCCTGGGAGAAATCCTGAATAGTAATGTTCAACACATACAGTAATTGTAGAGGAAAATTGATTTTAGGCTCTTGTAAAATGAATGAAAATCAATCAGCACAATTGGCAGAATAATATAAAATGAAAATGATCATTGTTTTGGCCTTACTAATTTGAAAACTAGGGCTGCATGTGGTAAAAAAAAAAAAAATCCTACAGATATTTCAATTGCAATATGAATCATGATTAGTGGGAATGATTAATGATTAATGATTAATGATTAATTCAGCATCACCATTTTCATTTTTACTGACCAAACCAATCAAAATCATGATGTGACATTTCTTACATCTGGAACAAGACAATGGCATGTCTGCAGCACCCCAGTATCTCATTTTAAATGTTGTAACACATTTTACCATGATAACAAAATTGAAGCCTCTGCCTTAGATATTTCCCCAGCCCATAGTACAATTTTTATATATGAATATTAATATTTCTATTAATTGTGCAGCCAAAGCTCAGGGAAGTTCAGTAGGTGTGGCCAGTAGAGATCCTATACTGAACCTTTGTTAATAACATCAAACCATAGAACTAATATCAGTGAAAGGAACAAGGGAAATGAGAAAACCAAGACTAGGATTTCTTCCTGCATACAAAAAAGCTGTAATTTAATGTCAGCTCTCTAATAGAAGACATTTTGGTTGAGGCATGACTGAGCATCTCTGAAACGTCTCTGTCCATGTCTCTCTCTCCTCTTCTGTTCCTCTCCTCCTCTGTCTGAGTGAGGATAATTTAGCAGAAGGAATTCAGAGCAAGGCTTCTTAGAGGAGGGTTTAAAAAAGCTTTGATCAGGACCCATGCCAGTAATCTGACAAATCCATAAGGGGAGCAACTCAAATCATGTCCTATTGTAAGAGGCTAAATATTGCTTTGGCAAGTCACTGTGTTGGCCCTGTGTTTATGAATATGTGTTCCCTCCATGCTGCCCTGTTGATAATGAACACCGGTGCCTCTAATTATTTATTTCAGAAATGTATGAACATGATTTGCTAATTTACTATTCTGTATGCTGTATGTTTTGTATTCTGTATGTTTCTGTGTGCATCTACAGTATATGTGTGTGTGTGTGTGTGTGTGTGTGTATGTGTGTGCGGGCATGTGTGCGCATGCGTGCATGCATGCGTGCGTCAACCCAGTGAGCAACCAGTTTTTAATCCTTGACTCCAGGTAGAGTGGATTACACTTTCGCTTCAACAATAAAATCTGCACGAACAAGTAAGCTGACTTCTGTATCCTTGCCACTGACCTGGAGGGCAAGGAGCACAAAGTGTAGACAAAGCCAACTTTAGTACAAAGGCACACTTCAATTACTGTGACATAATGAAAAAGAGCTTCTCAATTTAATTCATTAGCCTCTCACAGTGTTCTCTTACAGTTCACGTCAACAAATTTCCCAAAAGCCTGGCAGAAAGAACAGATTATAGAGCTGTCAAAATACCTCTCCCTTTTTTTAAATAACGTGGAGAGAAAAGAGAGGGCGATAAATGGATTGATAAAACAGAAGGAGAGAAGAGTTGTTTAATAAAAGCCCGATTAAATCTACAAATTTAGTGAAGCCTGATCACATGTTTTCTGACACCTATGCATGTGCTTTTGTCTGCATGGCATTTTCAAACCACAAGAGAGATGACCAGCTCTTAGTGGTGTAGGATGTGGTATTTCATGTATAAAAATCTGTCAGCTCCTTTTTGCTATTTTTAGTGATCTTAACAGACAAAGGCAGACAGAACTGTAGGCAAACTCTCTGATAGTTCAGTGCAACTTGGCAGTGGAGTCAACTTGAGTCAAAATTCAGCAAAAGTGATGAACGTTTTTAAGGTCAGAATACACCATCCATCAGGCAGCCCATGTTTTTACACATACTCATGCCAAACACGCACATAAACAGATCATGTCTGACGGGTCAACTGTGGTTACCTCAGCATCAAAAGTTCTCCAAGCGACCTTATCAAATCCAGTCCCCTTTCTTTCCTTTCCCCTCCCTTTTCCTTTTCATGGCCAGAGTTCATTTAGCTCTTTCTACTCCCCTGCCTGAAAAGTTCACCATCCACACCATCTCTCTGAATAGTATCTATAGAGAAGATCTCCTGAGTTAGGATTGACAACAACAAAAAGGCACTGTGTGTGTTTGAGAGAGAGAGATAAAATAAAAAGAACATTTATTTTCTAACACCTAACAAAATTACCATGACAACCCTCTCTAAATCTACACAATCACAAACAAATAAGTTCTTCTGTCCTCCCAAAAGATGCTTTTGTCTCTTAGGCACGTTCTCCCACTATCTAACACCTCCCACCATATTCACTGCTTAAGCAAACTCTACATGATACTTCGGGCTGTTTCCAAGCTACTGTTGCTACGGATGTCAGTCAACACCCTCCACACACACAAACTCACACCATCACTGCCATCAACTAACCAGCTTATATGCACTACCGGTCTACCACTGAAACTTGTTAAGCTGATTAAAATGCTGAGGACTTAGCTGTGTTGGCATACCAGCTTCAGGTTTGTTATAACTCGGCCCCACCAAAATGAAATGAATGTATCATGGGTGGCATGACTGAGAGAGACTAATTACTACAACTGCTACTGTTACGCTCAAATGAAAGAGAAAGAAAAGTGTGTCATTCTGGTGATTTGTTTTGCCGCTAGTGATCCCTGGTGTGTTTTGGTCTCATAGTTGAAGGGTGGTGTGGGGTTTGATGTGACATTTCCACACATCTGTCTCCATCCTTCTGCCACCCATTATCATTTCTCCAGATGGCTCTCTCATCTTTTCACTTCCCTTCCTACTGCTACTTAATTTATCTTTAATTAGCTTGAGGTGTGTTACAATTGACAAAGACTAATGACTTACAAATGGGCTGTAAGTCGAATTCTCCTATGTCGTTGACTGCGCTCTACTATGACGGATGTCTCAATTAAACCAATGTGTGGAAAAAATTGTCTTTAGAAATTACTTAACAAAACACAGAGCATAATTACAGGCTTAATGATTGATTGATTGATTGATTGATTGATTGATTGATTGATTGATTGATTGATTGATTGAATTACACTTGGCGGGGCGCATACCTCCATAGAGTTCGAACAGTACAACTTTGCATTTAATCGTAGCTACCAGCCACTTAAATACATCTGTTTTTTTTCATCAAGATCCAAGCATTATTCCCTGAGAAACTGACAAAAAACACAACGTTACAGACAGTGAGAAAAAAAACCTGGATCCATCCCTTTATCCGCAGCAGTAACTGGGGACTGTTCTGGGCTGAGACCCGTCCTCCAGCCAAATTTCACTGACACCTGTTTAGCAGTTTTTTGTGAAACCCTGTTGACAAACCAACTGAACAAAAATTTGCTAAATTACTGTTAAGATCAGTCCTTGTTAGGGATAATGGACGTCCAACTCTCATAAAGGTTTTTGGCCTTTACTAATATTGGGCATCTGCTGAAACCAAGTCCAATCTGATGCTATATACTACATAGTAGTAAAGATATGCAGTGCTTTTTGCAAAGCATAGCTTTGCAAAAAGCACTGCATATCTTTGCACGCCAAAACAACAGGTGAAGCAAGAGATGTTGGAGCTTCAGATCCGTTCAGTTTAATAACAATGAAACATTTATGACAGAGTAATCATAGGAATGTCAAATTAGCCAAGTTTAATTTTGGCCTGTCCTCGAGTTAATAAATGTTTTCACTGACAGACAGTTAACATGGCATGGTGTTTATTGCTGTGACTAGTGAAAAGAAAAGCTACTAGCTGACTGTTTCCTGCAATACTACCCTTTTTGTCCATATACAGATGCATGTCCATGTATGCTGCATACAGAGAAGGTTCTGTGGTCTGCAGTTGTTTGACTTTTTTGAAAGTGAGCTGTCACCTTGCTGCATACTGACAAAACTTGCATTGTGTCATAGGAGAGCAAACAGGGAAACGTTTAGATGGCACTGACAGTCTAGTTAGAAATGTTAACTGGCTCTGAACAGTATATAATTGTGTGTTTTTGCATTCGTCAAACATCAATGGATGCTGATTGTCACTGGGATTTTCATCATGAACAATTTTACCACAATGAAGCTAAGGTTAGTGAGTCCAGCCAAAACAAACAACAAAGAAGGTTTTAATGAAATTAGAAAACCTGAATGGAAACAATGCAGGTTTGCTGAAACAATAATAGTGCAAGCAAGATTCAACCAAATACCATTTCTAGACCATCTGTACAGTCCATCTTTCTTCACACTTGGTTGTAGCACTACTGACAGTGGCTCGCCACATTATCACTGTTTTCAGTAAACCAACTATTGTTAGTGCCTCTACATTGCTGAAATTTAACACAATTTCATGCCAGTGTTAGAAAATATTTGTGTGATCAATGTCTCCTTAATTCTTAGTATTTCAAAGTTGGAGCCACAAGGGGGTACTAGATAAACAGATTATATGACTATATTTACCCAACATTAGATGTGAGTCAAAAAAACAAACAAATACTAAGACAAAAGGACAAAGGCTAGGGTGCAGGTGCACACTAGGCAACTCACACATTCTCAATATGAATCCAGCTACTTTGCATCAAGTTTAACTTCAGTACAGCACATAATCTCACCTACAGAGTCTCTAAACTTTACTGAGGCAGCAAAAGCCTTGTGGGACAGTTTTTCATACTCATATTATTCTGTCTTTGCAAAAGAACCACACAGTCATATCCTGCCAAACACACAGCCTGGAGAACTCAGCATGATGAGGCTGCTTAGAAAAACAGTAAAGTACCACTGTTCAATAGAAACAAGTGAAAGGCTGACCATATATTTCATGAAACTCAATGAAGGCACAGGTGCAGCCAAAACTTAATGAATGGAATGTATAAGTAATAACTACTGGACAGCCCTTGAATGTGTTTACTTTTTGTCTTTTGGTCTCTGACTCAAATACCTGACAGTATTCATGAGCCATTGAGGGGTATAACTTACTGTAAACTGAGTGCAGTGAATCTCAGTGAATACTAAGTACTGCAGTCCTTGGAAGAGAGCACTTTGAGGAGAAATAGAAATGTATGTAACGCCAAAGATGGTGGTGGTCTCTTTCTTCCCAATTACCTGCTTTATTACAGCCAAACCAGGAAGTATATCAGCCAAATGTGTTGTTTCAATAATGCCAACACACAGCTGTCCAACAATTCAGTGTATATATGCCTATAATAATTAATTAGCCAAGTCTCTACCCCTTGCACTTTGTGGTATTTTGCTTCAATAATACATACTTTTTCCACCTTGACCATGTGTAAATTTGACATTTTGAGGTTGGTGTTTTTTTGGCTGTTCATATGCAAAAAACAGGGAATGTTAAACTGTGCACAGTCTTCCCTGCTTCCTGAAAAAATCAGACACACCAGGTGCTTTGTCACACAGAATAGTGGCATTTGCGTATAGGCAATTTGTCATTTTCATTTCAAATTGATGCAAAAGTTTCGTTGACACTTCTAAGTTCTCTGTAAGGGTCCATAGAAGAATTTTGGTCTGCGGGCCAGACAGGCCTGTCAAAAAATTGCCCTCTAGGGGGCGTTGATGGCTCCCAACCCACCACCAGCCTTCATAAAAAATGGTAGCTGTTATAACTCTTGATTAGATTATCTGAGGCGAAAATAATATGCATGTATTGATTCAGGATCAGGAGTAGCAACTGATATCTTTGTCATATGACTAATACAACCCATATTTTGTCCAGTATCACTTCGAAAATAGATTAAAAATCATAGGCCTGGTGATGTAAAACAGGTGTTTCTTTTTAATAATCTTTACAGTTACACACAGAGTCCTGGAACTTCCACAGTTCGAGCTATTTCACACACTTACACTTGCACAGACATGTACAGCTTGGCTTTTCTGTCATGCACTTGCACCCAGAGCTGGTAGACCTACTTGAACAAGTGCTTTTACAGCTGCACTTCACATCTAGATTCAATACATCTTTGCTGCTTCCCATCTTCAAATGGGAAGCAGCAAAGATCCTCTTCCTTCTATCCATGATCAGTGGGGTTCAGGACAGGAATCATGGACCTGAATTAAAAATGCAATTAATTGATTAATTAATAATGTACTAATTCATTAGAAATGTTCATATAATATATTTACACAATACATACCACTGTCACTGCTGTCATCCAGTTGCTTGCTTAGAGGACACACCTTTTGAGATGTTGATCCAAAGCATCACTCCTTTGGGGAATTCTCTTCACATCCCTCGACTTCGTTGACAATAGTCTCATTCAGAGAAGATTAACATCAGTCTTTTCATTTGAGTCACTGGAATACAGCCAACAGACACATTTTGCCACCACTTCTTTCATTCTTGGTGAAGTTTGGAATGGAGTGTCAACCATGGTTGCAAATTTCACCATGAGGAATGGCACTTTGTGCATCAACTTGCAGCAGGATCGCTTGCCCTTACACTTAAAAGAAGATGTGGTGTCCAGTGAATGCATGGAAGAGAGCCATGGCTTTGCATGTAGTCATGCCCAAGTTTGTGACGATTGTGTCCAGGGAAATCATTCTGGTTGTTTTTGCAGCTTTCTGCAGCCGCATTCACAGCCTTGATGTGATGGAAATTACTCAGAAGGATTACAATCACATCCGTTTCTCCAGTATGCACCAATCTGACAGGCTCAGCTTATATTTGTGCAAGAGTTCGAACAACTTCTTGCTTCTTGTTTGTGAATGCAGTTTGAGGGCCAGGAACACTTCAAGTTGGGGCTCACAATTCCAGTTTGAGGAAAGAGAAGTCATATTTAGCATGGTCATATGACTCACAGAGAGTATCTCCCTGCAGGGAGATGAGGGAACAAATACTTCATACGTCGTGGAACAGCTGATTCTTGGCAGTCTTTAGCCCCTTTTAGATAGAAAAGCTGGCACATCTGCAGCAAGGTAAAGGCTGCAATGTGAAGTCTAATATTCCTTCTTTTCCAAAAAGCTGCAACTTGGGTAGGCGTAAACATGTGATGTGATGTGTTTCTTAATGTCTGTTTGTTTTTGGCACACAATGCATGTTCAGCAGTAACTATATATATATATATATATATATATATATATATATATATATATATATATATATATATATATATATATATATATATATATATAAACACACACACACACACAGTGAGAACTTATCCAGTAAGCATCAATAAAAATGCACAATGGATTTACTGTATTCTTCAGGCATTTCTTCACTCTTCCTACGTGGACTGAATGGACTTTGCAAATGAGGCCCACAGACAAATGAACTTAATCTATCAAAGCAACAGAAGAGAGAAAATAAGGAAATGAGGAAAAGAAGATAAATAACTAAAGAGCATGAAATGTAAGATTGTAAAATGTTCTTGACATACATTAGGCCTAAACCAAATTACTGTATGTGAAATGGAATAAATAATAAACACCTTCCCTTATTAACAATACTCAGGAAATTCTCCAAAGTTACTACAGGTATTAATATAATTAATTTAAAAAAGGTATGAAAGCCACCTGAGATTTTTGCCATACCATAATTTTCAAAACTTCCATATTTGAGCAACAGTTGATTCCCCACATAGTACTGACTTGCAATAGAAATACAAATAATGTTACAGAGCAAATGTAAGAAAATGTAAGACCTTTTTTAAAAAAAACATAATTCCGACTTTGGTCATTTTAGAAAATGGGCCAAACAACTATTTTCCTTCAATCTGGTTTCATGGCCCTTGGACCAAAATTGTTCTATAGACCCTTATCTTCAATTTAGAAGAGAAAACAAAACTTTTGCATCAAGTTGACATGACTGAGTGCCCAGGCACCCCACTAGAACCATCTGGAAAGGAGCCACTAGAAACCTTTTGGAAATACCATCACACCACCATCTGCCCCTCAGGTCAACAGTAAGGCAGCACAGGAAATGGGTAAATCTAACTATTATCGATACTCATCAAGAGAAGAGCAAAAACATTTTTCCCATCAAAAAACATCTGCAGTGTCGTGCTTTGCTCTTCTTTCAGCAAAATACACTTTCCAGTTCACTGATGGTAGTGCTGATTTCACTGAAGGGCCAATCCCAATGTCCATACCCACAGACTCTGAGGGGCGTTCCCGGTAAGTCCACTAGGGTCCAGGGCAGTCCTGCTGTCAAGTCATTAAGTCCATGATGGTTCTCTCTCTCTCTCTTTTGAGCCCGTTATGGCCATTCTCCGTAAGTTTGAATTTCTTTATCTAAGAAATCACCCACAGTTCATAGAAGACACTTTTAAAAAAAAAGAACAATCCCAATGCTTTTAATTTTTCTATATGCAACATTTTTTACAAATGGAAATTTTCTATATGACACATAACACACAACATTTGATATTAGGGCTGGGATGACGCATCGTCCCAAACAGGAAGTGGTAGTACCCGCAGAGGCTGAGAATGGCCACAGCGGCGGTTTGTCAATTCTGCGCCATTGGTCGTTCACACAGAGCGAAGCACCGCTTGAGTTAAGACAAACCGCTGTATAATTCACACAGAAAGCTGCACTGCAGCTCCTAAAGAGACGTGACAGTACACGTCATGATGATGACGTCGGTGTGTTTCCAGGTGTCCCCCCTCCCAGTCTAAACCCGCGGACCATTTATAATGTGTAGTGATTGAGAACCCGGCCCCCTAAACATCGTGGAAAGTGAAAGAGTTATGTTTTTCGCGCTAAATTACATTATTACATAATCGCCATCAGTAAACAGGTCGCTATGTGACTCTGTCACTTGCGGGGACGGAGGCTGTTTTCTGGGGGAAAGTTCGCTGAAGTCTCGGTCGGGAGGGCTGAACATCGCTGTGATTTCTATCAACACAACCATATTCAGATTTTTGCTGGTGACAGGCGCTGTAGCTCAGGAGGTAGAGTGGGTCCTCTAGTGATCAGAAGATTGCTGGTCCAAATCTGCAGCTCCCCCAGCTGCATCCCGAGGTATCCTTGAGCAAGATACTGAACCAAATTGCTCCTGAAAACCTTACATGGTAGCTTCTGCCATCAGTGTATGAATGTGTGTGTGAATGGGTGATTGTGATGAGTGTTTTAAAGCGCTTTGAGTGGTCAGTAGATTGAAAAAGCTGTACAGAATTGCAAGTTCATCTGAAACGTCTGAATGAATGTGACTGAATGAGTTTTATTATTCCACAACACCTCAACTGATCAATCTCACCTGTCAATAAATCCCCAATTTCTTGACAGACAGGAAGCACTGACTGCATCTTTATGGATCCCATTGTCAATATTGATGACACGATGATGACTTGCTGCATCTGAGGTTATATAATAGATGTTAAGTACATAGCTACATAACATAACTGACAACTGGTTGAACTCCTTCTTTGAGTGAGCATACTGATACACTTCTGATTTAGAAAACAGTTTCCAGGTGGTTTCAAGGCACCAAACAAGACTATAAACATACTATTACTGTTTTTCAGAACTCCGATGTGTTGAAAAGTTGTCATTTTGCAGATCACAGAACAAATGCCAGATTTCCACAGAAAACACTTTTAATTGTATGAGCCACCGATCTGTACCAAAATCATCCATTTTTAAAGACAACACAAATCACTGAACCATGCATCATTTCCAGGAACCGACAAATGCGCCACTTATTTCCAAACTCTTTCTCATGAAATATTACTACAGTTGGGTTCCTTGCAGAAAGAATCCAATGAGAGCATTCAAACATTCACTTTGTTTCCCCATGGTACAGCAGATCCAAAAAGAACAAATTAAAATTTTAATAATGAAACCAAACCTTTTCCTTTCAATATAGCAGTGAATAATCAGTAGTTGTTAATTCTCTTATTATGCAAGTATGTATGTATGAGTGCTGTGCCTGAAGAGAGACCAGAGGTCAGATAGAGACACTGTTATATTTGTACTCTAATTGTAATATATAATGATATAGTGTGTGGTGTTGGAGAAAACTATATAATGATCATCTGCAATTCGTGATTTGTTGGGGACCTGGAGACAGTGTGAAAAGCTTTGACATGTCATCACCTTTCAAGGGAATATGGCAAACCTGCCAGCAAACAGTTGCTTAATTACACATCCACACATTACAGAGTAACATTCACTTGGAACGGTATTTCTGGCCACCTGGCAATTGTAAGGTCAGTACTAGCTTTGCTTTTGGTCTTAGCCAATCCCACGAGAAATCTGGCTCATAAGCTGCTAAATCCTTAACTTAACTTTTCTCCAGCTAGTTTCTGACTATGTCTGTCTGCCAGTTTTTGTGTTTTCTCACTTTTAACAGCTGCCCACTGTGGCCAAAAACCAGCAGAGAGCAAAGTGAAACCCAATATTTATGTTTTGGACTGAGCTGAGCTTAAACTCCATAAAGCTCCATAAAGCTGAGAGAGGATGCAGATTTGGCTGACACTTCTCCCTAGGTTTATCACCACGAGCGACCCTGTGTTGATGTAAAATACGGCCAAAGTTTCAAATAATGTAGTAAACTATGTAAAAGTAATCCATGTGAGCGAAAAGCTAAGGCCTCAGTCTGCTCTCAATGCAGTGTTTCCTACAGTCATTTCAAATTTAACGATGAAAACGAAAATACGATAAATCTTAAAAATGGCTTTTTCGTCGTAATTATGCTTTTGCATGAAAATTTGACTCGGGTACATCAAAAAAAAAAGATCATCACAACTAATTTCCTATAAAATCTTCTCAAGGAAAGTCCCCCATTTAAGAGTTATTTCAGAGCTTCTATTATTCTGCTGAAAGAGCTGAAAGTGAACACGATGAATGCAGTATGGTGTAACCTGGTGTTATTTTTCTCTCTCTTAACAT
This sequence comes from Acanthopagrus latus, assembly GCF_904848185.1. Taxonomy (NCBI): domain Eukaryota; kingdom Metazoa; phylum Chordata; class Actinopteri; order Spariformes; family Sparidae; genus Acanthopagrus; species Acanthopagrus latus. The sequence continues at coordinate 8,115,114 of NC_051043.1, read as the reverse complement.
TAGAGAAATTTCAAGGAACACAGAGTGAGCACCAATGACACTAATCAGAGCAACTTAAGACCACTGAGGAGAGGAAACAAATGGGTTATGTAGGTTTTTAAAGTCACACTCTGAATATATGGGTGATTACAGAGGGCAAAGTGTTTTCTAGACTATTGTGGTCCCACTGAGGTGCCATGAGATGAGGCTCATAACAGCCAAGAAGCATTAGGATGATGGTATGAGCTGCACTGCCATATTCTCTAAGGGACAGTCTTCATGACATGCTATTCCACACATAAAAAATAAATCACAACAAAGCACAGAAAACTCACACAAACAGACATTACATAGTCAATATAATGCTGTAAAACATCCCGGTCTTGCTATGAAAGCAACAGGGGATTTCTCTAACTGTACTGAGCAGAAGGCCTCCATGAGCCACAGATGGCTTGATGAACTGCAGGGCATTCACATGCTAATAAAGAGTGAAGGATGACACAAACTGATTCAAAACAACAGATCCAAACCAAATTTAGGGGTAAATCTTAACCAGGGTTATAGCAAAATATTAGTAAATAACTTTGTCAGTATTAAGTTTTTGTCTACGCATAAGAGCAGAGAGACTCACATATCTTGCTATTTCATCAAGTTGCTTACAGTATTACTTCAATCAATCCAACAGAAGAACAGCTAGAATTACCACCTCATGGTTTAAATTCAAAGACATTCCCTCTTGGTGTTCTTGAGATATCACATCCATGAGAACAAGACAGAGCTGAGGTCAGTGTGACCTTGACTTTTGACCACCAAAATCTAATCAGTTCATACTTGAGACCAAGTGGAAGTTCATTTCAAATTTGAAGAAATTCCCTCAAGGTGTTCCTGAGACACTGTGTTCACAAAAATCCGGCGGACGCCCCTTCAACAAAAAAATGCTTGCTAGCGGGTAGAGCAGGTCGACCAGTGATCGGAAGGTCACCGGTTCAAATCCCGGCTCTGGGCAGGGCTGAGCTGCATGTCGAAGTGTCCTTGAGCGAGATACTGAACCCCACATTGCTCATCAGTGAGGGCCCTGCGATGAGCTGGCGACTTGTCCAGGGAGTACCCTGCCCTCGCCCTGAGACAAGGCTAGGATTGGCTACAGCAGCAACACCCTGCAACCCCTTGGAAAGGGATAAGTGACTATGGACAATGACATGACAACTTGAATCCAGACTGCTGATTATCATAAAACTCTTCTCTTTCACTCCTCCCATCCATCTTTGCCTCCAATTCTCCTTGTCTTTTTCATTCAGCACTATCGATGAGTGCCTGAGGACCAATTCTACATCTCTCCTTCACTTTTCTTTTCCAATTTCTTTTCTTCAGTCTCTGTCTAACTCATTCTGTCAGTCACACACAGAAAGGCTCACCCATTGAGTAATAAACACACCTGGCCATTACAAATGACTGCTGATTCAAAGTGATGTGAGAGTTGCAGTGGTGTTGTGGTGGTATCGCTCTGTGGTCCATATCCAGGCAACACAAATCCAAAGGGAACAGGATTAGTGTCTCTTTGTGCACAGTGACACACAAACTTAAATGATGGCAGCACACACACATGTTCTACTGTTATAAAAATATACTGATTAATTTAGATAGGCCTTAATCACATATGTGAGAAAGCTGACAGACAGCCTCTAACCTTACAGTAAGTTTCACACATTTCTCCTCAGATTTTTTATATCTGTGTATGTGTTTAATACAAAATAGCTCTGGTTACTGGGACACAACTGAAAACCAGAAATGGACCTTGCATCTCCAACCGTTCATATCTCTGTCTCCCACACATCTCCCTGCTCAGATATCGCTGCCAATATTACCCCACAGAAGTCCATGAGCACAAGCTAGCAGCCAGCTTTAGTTATTCTGACCTTGATCCATAAACATCAGTGAAGCTCTACATTTCAAAAATAGAGTGGACGGGACCCCAGATCCATCAGATCCACATCACAGAGATCTTTTATCAACGCCACAATGGCTCTTGAGACATTTCTCAAACCAGCCTGCCAGAAGACATAGGGCATATCAGTTTTCAAGCACTATAAGCAACTCAGCACGGCGAAGCAGGTGCAGGGACCAAACAAACAGATAACAAAAGAGAAGAGTAAGACAGAGTCTGAGTGTATGTATGCAACCAGTTTCCAAAACAGTCAGAGATTCCTCTTTCACCATTCTCTCAATATCTCCCAACTAGGAATGCACTATGGGAAATGTATAATTGGCCATGAATCAAATTACTAATATTTTAGCCAATAATGCGTAGAGTGAATGATATTGAGCCAAATTGCTTTCATTAACAAGTGCATCATTTAGAAGAAGAAAGAGAGTGCAAATCTGTTGCATTTGTAACATCAAACATCTGTACCTGTGTAGATTCGGGCAATGTAGATTAGAGAGCAAAATATGCCGCTGCAGGTGTGGGCGTTTTTTATAGTAGCAACTTGTAATACATATTGCACAAGGGTTCAGAGAGGAGGAAAAAATCTATGAGATTTAATACAACAAATCTTATCAGATCTTATCAAATCATCTGCCTCTGCTCACTACATCTTAGGCTTCCTCACCCGCAGGTGTGCATCAACTACATCTGACTTCTTTTTAAAATATGAAAATGTATCGTATCGCTGTCGGCCATGAGAAGCAGGAAATTATTGATTATCGGAATCAGCTCAAAATATTCCACGTTGTGCATCTCTTCTCCCAACGCTGTTTAACAGCAAATTTTAGTAAGTAATAGTAATATCACAAATACTAACAGCTGCATTGTGTCTTTGGGTGTATCACAAGTTCTGCAAGTGCAGTGTTTCTCTCACAATCCTTCAGTTGTCCTTAAACAATTACTATACTTCAATATTATTAAAAATGTGATTTCACACCATGAACAAACGCTCCACTGGAGAAATAAGTCATTCAAAGCCCACCAGCTGTCAGTTGTCCTGTTGATATTTAATTAATATTCCATAATAAGCCTTCACCAGCAGGTAATGTTTGGCTATAAAAATCCTCAAGAATCCAATACTTCTTGATACTGGCCATCATTGCTTTACTGTTACACCACATGTCACTTGATGCCAACAAAACCAGCTGGCACAAGCAAAACAAACCTGCCCTCTTATTTCAAGTGCATGTTTGAACAAGTCTGAGATGGCAGAGTTTTAACTGATGCACACGCAAAAGTCACTGAAACACTGTTCATTATTGTGCAATCATTTATAAATTTATCATTTATAATTTAATCATTATTTATCATTTAAAACAAACAGTTGCCTATTAAAAGATGGCTACCTTGCAAATGTAACTCAGTTCTCCTCAGGGCTTCTCTCATCCTTGGACCAAACACCAGGTTATTTCAAGGAGTTAATCACTATCGCATGCTACAGAAAGATCGACTGGGTGCCGAGGGTTTGTGTCAGGCTGGCCCTTGGGTCAATTTACTGATTATGTACAGGGAGCACAGACACCATTATCACTGACAGGCTTTAGTAGATGTCATTTTGTGGTCTTCCATTAGATGACAAGCTTTGAATACCTTGCAATATTTAAGTTAAAAATTAGAAGCTAATCTGTTTTCGTATAGAGAATACTTGTAAAAAAAAAAAACATAATTTAGTATTCTATGATATAGAGTACACAAAACATCTCAAAAATTAAGCAAGCTCTTCTGTTCTGATTAAAGTACCTGGTTTCTAAGGTAACAGGTGATGGAGGGAGTTGTAAAGCTAAAAATAACTGCACAACAGCCAAAGAAAAGCATCTCACTTTAACTAATGGTTATGCCTTTTATCACTGAAGATGCTTAAGTATTGGCAAGAAGTGCTGCAGAATAAATAATCTTGTCACTACTAAACTGGTAAGTCAACCAACAAGTTAGTCTTCCAGATTCCTCTTATCCATTCACCCCCTAATCCTTCACTACTGCTTAACTCCCTCTCAGGCAAGGTGCTAGCTTGACAGCAGCTTTTCCTGTCCCATTTCCCTCCCAGCACCCAGGTCATTGATTAATCTTTGGGGGGACATGTAGAGAGGGCCTGTGTGTCCTCGAAACATCTTACCGGTGGCTGCTGAGAGTTGAGCGCCCCCCTCTTGGTGGACCCCCCTCTGGAGCTTAGCCTCTTCCACGACTCTGAGAAACGCCCCCTGGTGGTGGGACGCCCTGGGCCAGATGTCCCGGACGCAACAGATGAATCGTCCCGGGTGGAGAATGTCCGGTCCCTGCGCAACTCCCTCCTCTCGGCCCACTTCTTCTTGGAAGCCATTGGTGTTTAAAATTCGGTCAAAGAAACGTGGGAAACAGGGCAGCCACACTGAGTCAAGGAGGCTGTTCTTTAATCAGAATCGTGCCACAGGTGGCATCTTCACTTCACTCCACACTGAACTCTGCTGCTTACAGGACTACCAGGATTTTCTCAGTTTCTGGGTCTCTTCTCCTTTTTCTTCTTTTTTCACTTTTTTCACACCTTAAGATTGTGCAAGAGAAATTTCTGACTCCTTTGTCAACCGTTTTTTTTTTTTTCCACTTTTTCCTCTTCTGAACTCTCGATCAAAGGGAAGGGAAAACAGATCTTCACCTGCTCGGCTGCACACCTGTGATCTTCCTTTCTTCACTGTAGCCTTCTTCTGTGAGGGATGATGAGAGTCAAAGAGGAGAGGTGGCGACGCAGAAGGTGCTGTCTGCACCCTGTTGCATGTGCTGTTACTGTGGCTCGGCCGTTGATGCTGTTCTCCCTCCTCACAGAGAGAGAGAGAGAGAGAGAGAGAGAGAGAGAGAGAGAGAGAGAGAGAGAGAGAGAGAGAGAGAGGGAGAGAGAGAAACAGGGAAACAAGGCAAGGGAAGGGAGGGAGGGAGAGGAGGAGGTGGTTGGAGGGTACGATTTTCAAATCCGGGTGAGAGGGGCTTCAAGTCAGTGACAAAATAATAAGAAGGAGCTCAGTGGTCAGAGAAAGAAAAGAAAAAAAGAGCAAATGACAGCAATATAGGTGGAGAGAGGGGGGGAAATAAGGTTACCAGACAAGAAAAACGAAGTGACAAGCCAGAGTCTCTGGAGTGTCGGGTTCCTGTTGAGCATTGTGCAGAGCTGCTTTAAGCTGACTGAGAGGCAGAGAGACAGACACCCTGTTCAGTAAGTCAGTCTCTCACTGTGTACACTGTGCTTTGAATACCCACAGCCACTAAACCTCCATCTCCTCCCTCTCCTCTTCCTCTTCCTCCCCAAGCTTTCATTTACAATCTCGCCATCTCCTTCTTTTCTGTGCGACGTACGGAACTTCCCCTTCTTATTCTTTCTCTCCTTTGTCTTTGTGGGTTCACAGTTCATAAATTATACCACTTTTGTTTTGCCATTGAAGAATATAGGATGATACCTATATAATTTGGCAGTTGAGATCTTCTCTTCGTGTTTTGGTTGCGTTAATGATCATCTTCTCTTCGCCATCACACTTCAAAGTCTTCAGCTGTGCTGTGGAGTTGTGGAGTTGACAGCAGGTGAGTATTTTCTTCAGGTGCAATTGTGTGTGAATAAAATACTTGTTATTCTATGACAAACGAAAACACTGAGTCGATTTTGGCAAAATAAGATGAGAAAAAGATATTACAAAACAAGATGAGGGAGGCAGAGTGAGAGACAGACAGAGAGAGAGAGAAGGCACGTGAGATGGCAGGAGAGAGACAGGGAGACCAAGAAACGAGAGTTGACAGTGTCTGAACACCAGGGACATCCTTGTCGTCGCTCCGAGCAACCACTCACCACACATAAATACACGCAGGAGGTACTCCTGCGTGTATTTATGTGTCTGTGAGTGAGAGAGAGAGACAGAGAGACAGAGAGAGAGGGAGAAAGAGAGAGAGAGAGATTGTATTTTCAAGTAAGTGAGAGACAGGGAAAGTGAAAAATCCCAACGGATATTATCTAAAGGTTGAGAAGGAGGGAGACTGAGAGGCAGGGAAGGAAAAACAACTAATCACCACTTTTGATCAAACATAGAATGACACCATGGGGAGTTCAAAGTAAGCCCTCACTATTGAATCACTGAAACAATAATTAACTTTCTGCCAATCATTATATATTTCATCAAAGCTGAACCGAAATGGCAAAATACAAAGAGTTACACTGAAGCTTAACTCGTAATATGATACCAAATGAAAATGAATAACTTGGGGTTTTGAACTGTAGGTTGGACAAGGCAAGACATTTGTAGACGTCAACTTGGACTCTGTGAAATGATAGCCCTGCTTATCATATTATAACCATTAAATGTTCAGCAGATGAATCAATAAGTAATAATGCAAATAATGCTGGTTGCAGAAAGTAGGTGTTGTAAATTGTTAAAGCATTTTGTAAAAAGAACATTACTCCGCTTGCCTGACAGTAAAGAGCAAACTCAACATTTTCTCCAGTAGCACTGACTTTTGGCAAGGGCTGCATCATATTATGAATTCACCATTAATGTGAATGATCATTTTTGCATCACAATTCTATTTTATTTTTAAATACTATTTACTATTTGTTAAGAGTCTGTACCAAACAGACTCTAATATCTGGAGCACAAGATCTCTAGGCAAAGACATAAGTATTTAGTCTGACGCTTTACCTTTATCAAATAAGAGAACCATGTGCGGGTTGGACATTTTACTTGGTCATATTGTGATTTCTATTACATTTCAATGAATTGTGCAGACCTAATTTCATCTGTTCAGTTTCCTTTCCATTTACTGTGAATAATGTAAAAACTCACATCAAAATTTCGACATCAAAATGAATTATATATTTAACAAAGAGTGAAAGGAGGAAAAGTAGGTCTTAGTCTACACCGTGCAGAAACTGCTCCAATGGTAATAAGCTTGTATTAAAAATTAGCCACTTAATTAAAAGCTGCTATACACAGTTCAATGTAGTATTGCTAGTTATGTGTTTTATCGGCCTTTAACACCATATGTGGAGGAGGACTTTTCATTTTGGAAGAATGACCAAGCGAATCTTTTGTTTGGAGGCTCTCTGTCACAGGTGTCAACAATACTGTCATTAACGTTTTTAGCATAGCTAACTTGCATGCTAGTGACTGTTGACAGCAAAACTTCCCAGCTAAACACCACTATTGCAACTGAGGACAATAAATACACAATCACCATAGCTTCAGTGTGTGTATGGTGAATTAAGTTTCATCACTGCTGTCTTCATCTTACCTGTGGTACCTGGGGGCGCCCTGCTGCTCTGCCTCCTCCGTCATTTAGCTCCGTTTACAGCTGCGTGTCTTTACTGAATGCCACCACTAGGAGTCCAGTTCAACTGAGAGGCAAAGTCACGCCCCTTCCGGTTTCCCCTCATGGAAAGAGGCAGTCCCACTTGAATTGTGCCATTAATCAGAGATGTGATTGAGTTTGTCAATTTCCAAGTCATAGTTTGTCATAGAACTATGAAACATGAGACTTCGAATTATCAAACTAATTATAAAACAGTTGTGACAGTGTAAGCGAGTTACTGACGTCTTCTTCAAACCCCATGAGTTAAATGTTGTACAGCTGGTCCTTCATAGTAAAAGCTGACCAACTCTCTTCTCACATGACCAGATTTATTGTGATTTTCATCCATTTTAGTACCTTTTCTGTGCCGAGTTGGCGGCCATGTTAATGATGTATATTGAGTGAGACGATGTGGTTGACTGAGCGGTTAATACCCACAAAACAACCTGATACTTTTCTATCTTTAGGACAAACAGTGACGTTATTGACTTGAGGGTTAGGGTTAAAATGTAGTCTTGATTAAGAAACATATGGGTAATTCACGGCACAAACTGAATCAAATAAAGGATTTGTTTCTCACCGCTCACTAACATCCAAAGTTTTTACGTAACAAGGTCCCATAGGATCCACTGAAGGGGACGTGAATTTGGCTCTCTAATAAAGATTGGCTGCAACAAAAGCCAGACTAGAGATCGTGGAGAAATAGAGAACAAACTTGACCAAGCTGAATACTATACACAGATATTCTTGGAAGACACCATGGTAACGGCGATTTTACTTCGTCCGCAAATTCTCCTTCTTGTGGAGGGCAGGTACATATTGCGACTGCTATTTAAACGCAGAACCTCCTTAACTTTATCCTGATTCATGATAACATCAAACCCACTCATACAACTGCCTCTTTTACAACCTTTCCAAACTCAGTAATGTGAAAATGTATTTGACAGTGAGATTACACACAGGTTTTCAACACACGCAAAGGGAAAACAAGAGACTGGAGGAATAATTTTTAAATTATGATTTCATGAAAGAAGCAAGACAAATAGGATGGATGTTATCTCATGGCTCTGGCTCTGAAACAAAGTAAATCAAGTGTCTTACAACTTACTGGGTGCAGAAAGCCTGAGAAACCCTGTGACAAAGAGTGAGAAAACATACACTCTGAAAAGCAGGAAGGGATATAAAAGTTGCACATTTCACCCATAGGGCTTTGAGGACATTTGTCATGGTACGTTTAAAGTTTGGACTACCCTCGGTGTGTACTCACTGACATCTGCCTTCCTCCTGTCTCCCAGCGCCACCCCCTTCCTTTAACATTAAAGAACCACCTACACAGGGTCGTGTGGTTGCCATGGCTACTAACCCGAAAACTTAGATGTTGCATCATCAGTGCCTCATTAAAATCCTCCCGTGTAACACAATGCACACTCATGTAGAATTTCACATCATTACATCCATGAAACACACACATTGCCCCACAGCCTGCAAGAATATTCATGTTTTATGTTACAAAGACACACACACAGACACACACACACACACACACACACACACACACACACACACACACACACACACACACACACACACACACACAGACATGCAGGTATCCTACCGGGTCACTGATCTCCTGAATTGCCAGAAATGTTGATGCAATTAGCAAATTAGCATAATGTCTCACACACAGCATGGATAGAATTTCATAAGAAAAAGCAGAAATGAAGACACAGTGTACAGAGTCTGGCTGAGAGCCATGCAAGAACATCTAGTTCAGTGCCAGTTCACATGGCCCGCACTCAAATAAAATAATAAATACAACACCAACAGAGATGCTCACCGGGTCAAGATAAAACCGTTAGTTCCAGGTTATTTCATTAAACAACTAACTTTTTTTGAGAGGCTTTTTAATTGGTTGTTTGATGAGCGGAACACATTTTCTGGGGTTGTGTACAGTGTCAAACTCCAGCTCTAACAAGATACAGAAAAAAGGGAAAAAAATGAGCAGAGCATGCCCCTGCCAAATGAGCTTCCATTAGCAAAAGGAATAGCAAAATGCTTGAGGAAATTGCTCAGTTAGTTTCTAATCTCTGAAACAAAAGTTTTACAACTTAAGGAACAAGACATTAATTCTTATCTTGAAGGAGATTGATGTGCAAAGCGCATCCCTTTTCCAAAGCAGTACAAAAATTGCAAATTTCTTTGATTTTTTTTTTTTTTTTTTTTAAATACTGAAGTGTTTTATATTGCCACCAAAGAGAAAACCACATTGAAGGAAATTCTGTTACTGTTTCAGTCACATTTAAATACACAAATTGAGCTTGTGGAACAAATTATTCAGCCTCGGCTGAACACCGAGTGATCCACAGCTACGGTTCTTTTCTAAGTCTGAGCTTTGAAATCACTGCACATAAAATTACAGTAATTACCAGCAACAAAAGAAACACCCTTCTCTGAAATTTGGAAAGTGCTCAACTTTGACTGAACAAAAATGTAGAATATTATTAAAGGTTTCCAGAATAAAGGTTTGATTGCAAAATTTCAGTTTTACAAGTATTTCATCAGTAAGTGTTTCTACAGTCCATAGTGTGGAGGTGAAAGTTGTTCAGCTTTGACAACCCATTGACCTCAACATGCACTTACAATCTAATCCAAGAGTAACATCATCTTTAAAATGACAAATATTGCAATTCTATAACATTTTATTCTCCTTGAAATATTGGTAATTATATGACGCAGCATTCCTTAGCAGCAGTAAAAAGCAGCTGTTCAATTCTAAAATCATTTCAGATTCTAATCAGTTTATACTGTAGAAATGAATAAATATGAATATAAATATGAAGTGTGATCTTTTTTTTTTTTGTCTATTATGTTGAAGATCCTGAACAGGAAGTGTATTTCCTACCTTAATCTCTGTGCACAGTGGGGTCAGAACTCTTCTCGTGTGAGATTTCCTCGTCATTTTCCTCTGTAGGACAAAGTCAGTGAGAGAGAGAGAGAGAGAGAGAGAGAGAGAGAGAGAGAGAAAGTAAGACAACATTTTTTCTACTTCACAATGATATGAAAAACTTGCAATTAATTATCCTTTGCAAAGATCTGTTGATTCTACAGCCTTCACATGTAAGCATGATGCAATGTGCAGAAAACATGCAACACTGAATGTGGTTGCGTAAGACTAGTCTTGATAGTGTATCCAGGCTGAGTTAAAAGATTCTATCATTCTCTGTTGGTTCTCGATCTCTCCTGGTATTTATTACAGCTATCTGATCTCAGTGGTTTTATATTGATTGCATTAACTCAGTCCACCGGTTAGATTTTCAAAGATGAAGAAGATGATGAAACTTCAGAGGTGGAGGTGTTATTTGGGAAAACAAATTTTAGTCCTGCCGGGAGTTATCAGAACAATAATTGATTGGCAAATGTCTAAATCATTTTTTTTTTTTTAGTAATTTTCCACTTTTCACTCACATTTCATGGCTGTAGCTTCTAAAATTGTGACAATTTGCTCTCTCTCCCTTTAACTGTGGAATATGTAAGATTTTAGCTGAGCATTTACTATCAACAGAACATGAAGAAATAACATTTTTTTGTCGTTATGATGTCATTAATCAGCTGGTCCCTACATATCCCAGTCCAAAGCTCCTGTGCTTGTGGTGTAAATAACAGAACTCCCCTGATGCTGCATGGCAAACTGAGCTAACTAGCTAGAGGTAGCTACATTTAGCAGCAGTTAGTGTGTAAAGTACCAATATCCTGCCCCCTATTTGTTTTGGGTATGAATTTGACAGTTTTAATAACCTTGATTTAATAACTTTATATACAAAATATTAAATCAAAAAATGGGCTTTGGGTAATTGTCACAGCATTTCTTGCTCTTTTCAGAAATGTTATGAAACACAAACAATCAATCAATTCCAAGAGGGAACAACTTGCATATTATCAATCTGTGATGATGTTGCAGCCCTATTAAATATAGTAGAAAGTTAAAAAGTAAAATATATTGTACACTAAGTTAATATAGCTTAAGTAAAATGGGAAATGTTCTGCTCTAAATACTTTAAGAACACTTTTCTTGATTACACTTTTCATTACAGGACTTTTACTTGCATGCGTGTCTTTAAGTACATAACTTCATACAGTTACACTGTGTGATTAATTATTAGATTTTTGCTTGGCTGTCATTGGCATCAAATAAACCTAGAGTAGCTCTAAATAGCATGTGTACTGCCTGGCAATCCTCATGTCCTGGTATTATGAGGGATACAAATAAATTAATGTACACGTTTTAATCAAAATCACTTCGGTTCACAACAATCCAGATCATTTGAAGTCAAAAACTGCTGCATCATATGGTTTCAAGTCCAATATGAAAGGCTGTTTTTATGGTCGTTAGCAGTATTTTAATATTAGACAAATTCTCCTTCCAAACATTGCCCATAATTTTTATAAAGTGAATAAGATGAAATGTATGTAGAGATCAGCTCCCAGGACATTTTTATTAAAAGGTGTTTGAAAAGTATTACGACCTCAGTTAATTGAAAGTGTTAACAAGACACACCAAAGTAATGTTTCCAATTACTGAGCAGTAGGCAAAAAAGTGATGTAAAATTTCTCTTTCTAAAAGAAAATTAGCTCTGTCGTGAACAGATGCTTTAGTGCCAGTGGACCAAAAAAATCTAATTAAATGAGACGAAATATTTTAGTATGCAAAGCTTTATTCTCTCCTTATTTAAAAGGTTTTTTTTTCTCACAATCCTATCACATGGGGACTGGCATTCATTTCTGTGGTCTGCCGATGATTAATTATTCCTGTTATAAGTCTAAAATTCAACTTTCTGACCACATCTAAGCTGGCAGCACAGTGGGGAATGTGCCAGGGTCACATAATCAGGCAAAAATAATAAAATAACTTGATACAGGCAGGAGCTCCATACTTATATCAAATAATCAGTTGATTTAATATTGGTGTGCTAGACTCCAGCACAGCTTCAACTCCCACCTGTCACTTTTGACCATCAACTTCTCCAGCTTCATTACAGCCAGCCTGACTTGAGTTACTTCACTTTCTCCAACAATTCGTCGCCTTTTCCCATCTGCAGCGGCTCCCATTCCCCAGCCATCCATCCACCCCTTCTTTCACTGTGTTTTATTCATTCAGCTTTGAGTGCTGTCTGGCGTGTGGCCACCTCACTCAAATGAGCAAATCAATGTAGGAAATTGGTGTAATGAATTCAGGATGCTCTTTTCCTTGAACGTGAATTGCTCTGTGATAAGTGGCTCCTCTCCAATGCTGCATTTTTCTTTTCATAATCAGACGCCGCTTCTTTTTTTCTTTCACTTTACAGAATGCCAAAGCAAAAGACTTTCCCCAGCTCGTCTCATCTTCCCTCACATACCTCTTCAAACCAAACAAGCTGGATGGCAATTAGGGACAAAAATAACAATAAAGTATTTTCACAGTTTGTAAACCTGCAGAATCTGTTAAATAAATCTAAATAAAAGAAAGCTTAATCAAAAAGGAGCACAAGAGCTGCTGTGTTTACCCCACTGATAATTAGCCTAGGTCTCCTCTCATATCCTAACACTAATTACTGCTTCCTCTCTGTGTGACAGAAAGGTTGGGGATGCATTTTTAAGCAGGCTGAGAGCATCAATAATTCACACACGGCATCCACATACAATATGTGTGTTTCTGTTTGCCAGAACTTTATTAGCATTACGGGCAAAAAGGGGAAAAGATCTGGAAAATCAATTCTGAGACTACCATACGCACCGTGTGAGCTAACCCTAACTACAACAACCCTACCGGGAGAAAACATATGATGAGATTAAAGCTTTTTTTTTTTTTTTTCTTTTGCAGCTCTCTCAAAGACGCAACAAGCTGTCAAGTCCTAACAGCAGATGAGCCAGCAGCAAACGCAGCCTCCTGTGGAGAAGTGTCAGGAAAACTGTCCATACTGCCGCTCAAACTCCTACACATCTCCCAGGCTGTTTGACGACAGTCTAAATGACGGCCAGCAAACTGATGATATTCTCAATATGCTCACGAAAACGTTGCGTGTGTAGCTTTTCGTGCGAGTGTGTGTGGGTTTGCATGACTCACTGGTGCTGGCTTACCATCCCAGTCACACGTACACTAATGAGGGACTGCTCATCTGTGTCTGAGCGACAGCCGCGGACCGGCTCAGAGACAAGTCACTAATCTCTGAATCACAAGGAGAGGAGACCAAAGCATGGGCACCGTCTAATGATAATTCATCGTGGAGGGAGAGCCACCCTGACAGTCTTCTGCCACCTTTGCATCGTAGAGATACAAGTCAGGGAAATAGAGACTACGCTCAGACCTTGGGGAGTGTTTATATGGTGAAGCAGAGGCTTTAAAGGTGTCAAGGAGAAAACTAAACCTCACACATGACAGGTGATTACAATAATCTGCCCTTGAAGTGCAAAGAAAAGCACACTATAAGGATTGAGAGGAGATGATCACTCTGTTTAGAGGACAGAGAATCCCTCAAAGGCTTGGGCTTGTAAAATGTGTTAAATCCATGTTTTATCAGACTAACAGGGAGCAGGCTATTGTGGATGATTTATACATAAAGAGCATATGGTTGCGTCAGTGTCCAACGGCCAACAGATGGAGGCGCAAAGCAAGAAAGAGAGGGAATATGGGGAGACGACTATCATTTATTTAGCACACCAGCAGCCGACCACTTCTCAGCACTGATCTGTTACCGCGGCTTGCGTAATGCATTTTTTATCATCGCCCGACAAAAGTTCAACGCATGATCCCAAACACTGATCTCCAAAGTAACACTTTTGTAACGTCCTATATCAATTTGCCCTCCTTTCTGCAGCTTTGATTCTATCAAACTTTTAGTGAATGTGTTAAATCATCATCTTTTACCTTTTTATTACATTTCTTACAACCCAAACTTCATCACCAAGAGAGCATTCAAATCCAAAATGGCCGATGTCTTACCACTCTGAAGTTGTCCAAGGCTCCTTTGGGAATCGCTTTCCTCTCAGTCGTCCTTCACTTGAGTCTTGAACTTCTGAATCCTCTTCCGAGCAAAGGTCCCTCTTCCCTATTAGTACTTCACACAGAAGCTGGTAAAGCTGGGCAGCCAGATGAGAAAAAAGGGGGGAGAGGCCAGGTGACTGGAAGCAGAAAGAAATGGTGGCTGAGAGAAGATGGCTGGCTCCAGGAGTCAAAAGCCACAGGTGGGCAAGTCGTCCCTCTGCTAGTGGAGGCGTGTTGGAGGACAGGGCATGACGCAGCCTGTGAACATGTGTGTGTGTGTGTGTGTGTGTTTGTGTGTGTTTGTGAGACACTGTCAGTCTCTATTAAAACACATCTGTTGGTCCAAGACAAACGCTGGGCCGAGGGTGAGAATCAAGGAAATCCAGAATCATCTCGTTCCAGCCTCAGCGGAATCTGCAACTCATAAAACTCTCTTTGATTGGGTTTGCTGATGTATTTCAAGTCTTATGGTGATTGAGCCTGCAAAGTCAGCAAGAAGAAGAAGCTGAAGAAGCAAAAAGGCAACTCTACACAAAACATCTCTCATCTGGCAGCCATGAAAGTTAAAAAAAAAAAATGTCCAAGGTGAGGAAGATGGAGAAAGGCATCCCTTTTCCTCTAACTAGGCTGCACGGTCTTCTCCTCTCTTCCTGGTAGGGTCTTGTGGTTCAGCAGATGTAAGAGAGAAGGAATGAAAATTGGGGTGTCAGGGAAGACCTGATGAGCATCTGGCAGGTGGAACGTCATCAACAAAACCACCTGAGTCACAGTTACTGTGAGGGGCTTCAGGGTGGGAGGCTCAGTGTGTGTGTCACCCCCAGCGATCCAGACCCTTTGAGCATCTCACGGGGGCAGGTTGCTAGGCGAGGCTGTCATGATGCCCCCCCCCCACACACACACACACACCAACGCACATGCATGACCACACACACAGACTGCACAGTTTGAAGGGTGGAGGGTTAACGATAGCAAACAAAGAAAAGTAAACAGCGGGTGGCTAACAAGTGCTAATTTAGTTCGGCGCTTTCCTATGAATTAATGAAGAGATCACTCGGATGCCACAGCAACAGAGGGGAGGAGTCGCCTTGTGGGACGACGGTGACGGGGCCCCGTTGAGCTGCGCATCCTTTTAGGGCCCTGAGATGCCGCTCGGTTGTCTGGAAACATGAGCATCAAATAACGTCTCACTTGGCTGATTGGTATCCATCGATAACAAATCTAATCAAACAAATCCTGTTTTTGAAATGTCTATTTCTTTTCAGTCCTTTCCTTTTTTCCTGCTCTTTGACACCTCCTCTTCTTCCCTCCTCCTTCATTTTTTCCCCCTTCTCCCATCAAGGCCTGTCTGTGCCAATGCAGGGGCGAGACTGCAAAATGGCTCATCCAATTGTCGCATGTCACATCAGGTACAAACCGCTACTGATCAGGGCCTCGTTCATTTCCACACCGCTCCATCATGAAACCGCTCACACCTGCTGCATACATACATTCATACATACACGCACATGAGCCTCCTCATGCTTTACAGTCTTAAGCAAACTTCAAACATTCGCATATCGGAGAGGAGAGACAGGTCTAAGAACAATATGAAGCGATTAAACAAGCCACAGCATCTTAAACAGTAGGTCTGCATAAAAGCGTAGCAATTAGCTATCAATTACCTGGCTGTGAGTAACGGTAAGTGGGTGGTTCTTTTCAACACAGTCATTATTACAAATAGTTCATGTTGGGCACAAATAAGAAGAGAGAATAATTGTGGAAAAAAAGGAGCTGGAGGATGATAGAGGGAGGAGGGCGATGAGGATGTTGAGGGAAGGACTAAAAGAACATTAAATGTGACCTTAAGTTGTGAAACAAAGGATTGAGTGTTTTACATTAGTTGACTAGCGGACAAGGCTTTTAACTTTAATGGGAGACAATGTCGCTAAAACCTACGCAGCAGGAGGGAAGGCCATTTTCATCCTCGGCCAATTTCACCTTTGCAGACAATGAAGGAGAACACGGAAAAGAGAAAGGAAAAGTACATCAGAGAAGTTTTGTGAGCAACACAACCACTCCTGCTCACTTTTCTGCACTTTCTACGCTTTAGCTGAAGCAACCAGCTGCCGTTAGCAAGCACCTAGGTTAGCTGTGGACCTAAGTGGCCCCATAAGCTGAGAGGAGTCTGTCCACATCACGACCTCAGAGGACGGGGGTCAACAATACTCAGTCAACCAGAGCCTTCTGGAGTTAGCCGGAGCTAGCTGGTTAGCATGCGAACTTCAGGCGTGTCTGATGAGGCATATCTCATGAGGTCTTTGAAATAACCAGTGGCAATTCTGTTGGGGGCCGAGGGCAAATATTCCCAGGGGGCCAACTCCAACCTGTGCTCATCAACACTGCTTTAAATAGATATACTGAAATATACTATATAGATATAGCATATCAATAACATTAAAAACAGAACAGTTAAAACCTAAATTAAAAACTTAATACTGTCACATTGTAAATTTAAACCCACAGTACAAGGCCAGTGAACATCATCACATGAAGCACTTATTTTGAGGCAGCAGCAGTTGTGCATAGTGTACTGTGGTGCCTTTACAGGAGGTTTAAGGGGGATTTATAGTTGTCATTGCAAAATGTGCCAATTCGAGTGGCCATTGGGGGCCCCTTTCCCCAACATTAGCCTGGTTTGCCTCTGTTTGGCAGTGTGCATCTGGACATAACATCAGCACGGTTGTTTTGTCAGGCTCTGTAGAAAAAGTTCAATTTTTGAATGAATTTAAACTAAAATTCTGTCAATATCTTACAAATTGCCTCTTTAATGGATGTTTATATTGTTTAGGGTTTCATATATGATTGAAAGGCAATGATGGTATAAACAATCAAAATTGTGCAAAAGCAGAAAATATTAAAGCCTTTAAGTCCCACCTAAGGGCCCATAAAATCTATACCTAATCATAAAGTGCGGTGATGCTTTCAGGGCCGGCTGATGGCACAGCTCTCCCTCCAAATCACATAATCCCAAATACAAAAACTGTGATTTCAGGTTTTAAGGGGACACACAAATACTGAGCAACTGCGTTACATTTTGAGCCAGTCAGTCAGAGTAAGTAGGTTCCTGCTAACTAACTGTATGTCTTCTGGCTAGCAGGTTATATACTGAGCGAGCATCTCAGAGGATTTACCCTGTTATCCCCTCTGCATTAAGAGCCTGGGCTCCTGGAAATTCACTGAAGTTGGTTTTCAGCTGAGGATCAAATGCATCAGTGACAGCCTGGAGCATATAGCTCTCAGCCCTGGTGTTTAGTCAGTCACAGCAGACTCAAATCAGGTCCCGTCTCTCCAGGGAACGATGAGCATCTTGGATTGGTTACCACACTTGATTTATCTCAACAGGAAACTGGTTTCACAGCCAGAATTAGTTTAGTTGGAGATGGAGGCTGGCAGCATCAGGCGCGATTGCTGCCATCATTATCATCGGGTTTTTTTTTTTAATGGTCATCATCACCGTCATGATTCCCGAACACTAATGGTCCCATATTTGCATCAACATTCTGCTGGCCTCGTAAGTGCGATAAACACGAGCTGCAAAAAGCCCTCATCCATGACGCTGTGATTCTGTTGCGAGCAACGCAAACCAATTTCGTGAAGGCTCTTTACAGTTCAGCAAAATGAACATTACGTTCAACCAAACGGAAGCATCTTTTAATGTTTGCTGCCCACATGGAACAATTTCAGTTACTGTGACTCATGAAACGCGCTGCACAAATCAGTCGAGAGTCACTGAAACTGGGAGTTTGGCTTTACAAAATCCCATGCTGGGTTTTAGCATTTACAGCCCCTTTGGAGTCCCCCAACACAACACGTAGCCACATATTAATTGACTGAATAATTAAAACAAGGTATAAGCGCTGCTCAGATAAAAAACTGCATCATAATCCGGTTTTTATTGCATTTCCCTGGTCCTGATTAGGCGGTATCCTGCTGCGTGGAAAATACATGACGTCTTTTCTCGTAATAGCTCTGACTGGGACATGGCTATAACCGTCCCACCCATACCTCTTCATCGACAGGTAGATAAGGTTAATTCACTGTCTAATGGGCCGCAGAGCTGATGAACCATTTGAAGTTAAAGGGTAATTGACTATGTTGTGTGTGAGGGAGAGATCAGGAGACCTAGTGTGTGTGTGTGTGTGTGTGTGTGTGTGTGTGTGTGTGTGTGTGTGTGTGTGTGTGTGTGTGTGTGTGTGTGGAGGGAGTATCGCGCTCAGAAGCACAGATGTGTCGACATAGTGTCAGAAAAGATTACAGACATCATTAAAATATTCCCTCTGTGACCTTAAAGCGAACCCACCCACCTCTGCACTGACTAATCAGCACATTCTGTGGCTGTTTGTGGTCCATTTGTAAACTCCTGCCTTTTTGCTGGAGGCGGCCATGATCAAGATTCTGGATTTGACTTTCTCCAGTTGTGTTATCGATTCTGTTGCATCTCGTCTCCCCTGGCACCTGAAAACCGCTTTTGTAGTCGTGACAACACAGGAACCGCTAACTCGGGTGGTCGCGGGCAGTCCCCAACAGCATCCCTCTGAGGGAACCGAGGCCGGACACATAATCAAAAGCCCACACCGACCCCAACCTGGCCGTCTTTGAGTTCCACTTTGCTGCTGTTACTGTGACATTAAGCAGACAGGAGATTTACGTTTTCTCCTCAGGGCAGCCAGGACACCGGGAGCGGGGTTGTCATGGAAACGGACCCCTGCACGGCTGTCAGAATTGTTTAATTATTCAGGACCACCATCACCGGGCATCAGCGGGGAATCAACTGGAACCGCTGAACCGATTGAATGGTGTGATTAAAAAATTATACGAAGAGGCGAATTTGGGGAATCCAGATAAACTTCCCGTGAACATGCTAAACTGCGGTGCTGTGAAGCTCCCGGGTCCACTCAGCTAATGAGTATTTGCTGCTCTGCAGTTCACACACAGTTCATTTCTATGCAAACATGCACAAGCTCACGCCGGTAATTCGCTAATCACATGCAGGCAGGAAACTATTCTTTCCGTTATCAAGAGTCATGTCATGTCAAGTGCATATTGCTTGGAATATACATTTGCTCAGGCATTCAAAGAGACAAAAGGTTTACATGCATGTGGCCAAGGTGTGCCTTCACTAATATGCCTTCTGCCATGCAAAACAGAAACACAGTCGTGTCACGGTTTGGGGTTTTAGTAAGTCATTTCATGTTTTATTTTACAGGATTCATCCTCGCATGCCTTATTGTGTCTTTCCACTTCCTGTCTTTGTGTTTTTAAATCCTTTTCTGTGTATCATCATCTGTTTCACTTGTTCTTTTGCCTTATGTACATTTAAGTCTGTCTTTTCCCTTCATTCTTTGTAAATCTATCTGTTTTGCTCTCGGTGTCACTGCCTTTGTGCCTTGTGTTTTCTGCCCTTTTGCTTTTGCTATCCTCCATGTGTTTTTTATTTCTCAGATTTTGACTCTTCAAGATCTGGAGTGGTTTTAAGCTACATTAAAGTCACACATTGAAAAGTATCAAATTGTAAATCAATGCATTTCATACATTTTAAGCTTATTTTTAAAGGCTAATAATGAGAGGCTGACATGATTTGAGTGCTGACAGATTTCCATCATACAGTTTTAAGGGCATATTTTGTTGGTCTTTGTGTTTTTATTTTTTTTCCTGTCAAATAAAATCTTCCACGTTTTTAGTTAACCTGAAAAAAAAAAGGATTATTTTCATCTTCATTCTTCTGTGCTCATCCTCTCTGCCTTTGTGGGGAAGATGCATCTCTCGTTTCTGTATTTTTTTCACAGTTTCTTATATGCCTCCTCATTTAACTTTTCTAAACCTTGAAGCAGAAGGGTGTACATGCAGTTGCCGAGAAGAATCAAAAGTACAGAAACAGACAAAAGAAAAGGCATATCACCACTGAAAATGTAGCGCATGTGTTGCTATAGCTGGGCCACTCTCATGAAAAGCAATATACAATATATTGCCCAAGGCAACCGCCCGCACTCCAGCACATACAGGAGTCTTGTACTGTCATATTTTATCCTTGGCATTTCTCTAATTGTATTTGCACAGTTCAAACGCCCGAGTGTTACATAATTAAAACCCAGCTGTAAAGAACACTCAGTCCATCCATGCGGCAGAAACATAATCATCAAAGGATGAAAAGGGAAAGAAAAAAAAAAGCTTTTGAAATATGTTGTGCGATGGCAGATCTGATGAAAATATTCTCCCTGCCTGTACTGATAATACTGTGGTACGAAAGTTTGAAATGTTTAAATGCTGCCTAAAACACGGGGTTGTGCAGAGATAATCAGTGGGAAACAATGAGAACCATGAAGTGTAATCCCACCACAGTGTCTTCTTTCCTGATGGTGGGTGCCTGGGTGTGAGAGGGAGCTATTGTCCTCATGTGTATCATTTTGCCGGCATAGTGCGTCACACCAATCTGTCCTCTCTCATTTTCTGAACGGTGTGAAGCGTGTGGGAGCACTCAGTCTTCATGGTCGGGGACTGTTTTATGGAGAAGTAAATTCACCACCAGAGCCATATGGTGGGCTGTGGCCTGTTAGGACGGCACCATATTTCATTCGGCAGTGACAGTCTTTGTATCATTTTCTCGTCAAGGATCTTCACACACCAGCACACACAGAAGCAATCAGTCTCACTACGATATCGGCAGCAGCAGTGTTTGATTTGACGAGGCAGGTCCCTGAATCTATTCACCGTTATTTATCCCTTGCTACTTGCTTTTAACTTTAACCGCAGACTTTAGAACAAGTTGCGGATCATAGGTTCATTGTTTCCTATTGAAACCGGTCCCTCATCAATAATCCACAGCAGTGAAAGGAACTGCTGCGCTCTGCCATGCCACATATATGTGTGATGTATATCTAAGGGCTTTACATGTTAGATAGAAGATGTTATCCCTGATCTCCAGAGGCTCATTAAAATTTTATGACATCCCTCTGGCCACCTCTTCTGTGTTAGCAACTGGTGTAGTGAAATAACAGTGATGGCTGTTTTTTCAGACTAAGGTTGGACGGTTTGTTGTTGCTGGGAAAAAGACAAAAATACTTCAGAAATGTGTCGTTTTTTTCCTCATTAACAATCACTTTGATGGTATTTCTTGCACTGACTTTATTTCAGCATCTCAGGTGTAGAAAGGTGGATTTGCGCCAAGATGACTTTCAAAGTAAAAGGCAGCTATTCCTCAAAAATACTAGACTGCCCCCAAGTGGTGAAATGGTATGGTGGAGGCAAAACACATTAAAGGGTAACTCCACCAACTTTACACATCAAAGTGTGTTTACAGGTCTTAGGAAAACAACTGTGTATGTGGAAAAAGTTTAATGATCTTTAAAGCCTTTTGTGACTCCAGAGGAAGCTGCATGTAATCTGATAAATTGCCCGCCACTAATGTCACTCTGTGACTAAGCTGCATTGTGGCTAATGTAGGCACCAGGTTTTGAAAAGGAAGAATTAAAGAGGAAATATCTCTGGTGTGGACTGCTCTGTCCACTTCAGTTAGAATGATTGTTTAAACAATCAATATTATAATGTTATATTTAAACTGACTGTTATCGTTCTCGGTGTGGACTGCTGTCCAAAAACCTGGTGTCTACATTATCCACAATGAAACTTAGACACTGAGTGATATCACTGGCGAGCAATTTATCAGATTACATGCAGCTTCCTCTGGGGCCACAAAAGGATTTAGACTTTGTAGACCCATGTAAATTGGCAGAGTTACTCCTTAAATATGAACAGTCCTTTGCATCAGAACTCAGACTCTTTGAGTCACAGCTGTAAGCAAATAATAAAATATGATTTTATCACAAAGCATACATGTTTATTTAATTGGAAATGTCATAACAAATGGAAGAAATCAGCTAAATTTTATTTTCACATGATAAAAAAAACAGAGACAGGAAATACACACATTATTGACAACCTGTTTGACATTACATGTACAGTATGAGTTATAACAATCAACACCAAATTTACACAGCTCACTTCTAATTCTAATTAAAACATTAAGAACTCTCTGGTTGTGCATCTTCAAAGCATCAATTGAACAAAAGTCAAGGGTTGGAAACATCTCTCTCTCATTCTTTTGCTCTTTTTAACAGTAGAGTGGTTAAAAGGCAACAAGGTAATTATCCTCCAGAGGATCTCTCCATCATATAGTCACACAGTCACACACACACACACACAGTCAAAGAAAGATACTTATCATCGCTCAGTGGGGGAGCCCTGCTCACATCCAAACACCCTTTTTTCTGTATTGAATCTAAACATGGATTTGGCAATAATGTACATGAAGAGATCATGAATGAGGCAGATGAAAGGTAAAAAAACATTCACTTGTGTTTGAGCAATCAACAAAAGGAAAATATATACTGTATATATATTTGTGCTGCACATGTGGCCAGCACTTGAGACACCATTGCTGCGAAGAAATAAATAAAAATGAGATAAAAAGATCCAGTAAGTCCATATAGGAATCCATAAAAAAGGTGCTTAAAGTCTTCAGTTGTACAGCTGCACGATGATCAGAGGAGGTTTTCCAGTCAAAGATTCAGTTGTGACAGACGTCAACTAAAAAGCTACAAGATGTGAGTGAGGATTGGTGGAAAAGAGTCTGGTGGTCTACATAGTAGCAACTTTTATATTTAACTGCATTTTTGTGTTCGGAAGGCAAACTAGCCAGACTTTTTACTGCAAACAACATTGTGACTATAAAACCATTTCAATATGTAATATCAATATGGCTTGTTATGACATTGATTTACATCAAATCATAAAAAAAATATGTCTATTCCACTAGCTGTTTTTACATGTCAAGTTTTGGCTAAATATTGCTCTTTAATCCTCAGGTACAATGGCATGTAAGTTCATTATTTCCCTTTGACCTGAGCACATCTAATCCATCTCATTCATCTGTTCTAATCAAACAGGATCTCATTTCAGGGACAATGCAATTTATTTTCATAATTTCCTCCTGGCCTGTGTGTATCTAATGCATTGTGTTCTGCTCTCAGTCTTAATTCAATTCATTCTGTTTTCATTTACTACATAATAAATAATCACATTGCTCGGTAGATGTTAAAGGTTGCTTCGGGTTTGTGTCTTCCTGTCGTCAAAGATTTACAACTGAGTTATTATAAAGCTCCATTTGATCACTTTGGCTGATAAGGCAAGTTGTGTCTTTAAAAGGAAAGTGCATTGACTCAACCGCCCAAAGGCATACTTACACATACACACACACAAAAATCACAAAAATACTCACCCCGCTCAAAATTAAAATACCTTCTCTCCACTTGAAATCGGTAAACATCTTTGCCATTGTAAATAAATTAAAGGTTCAGCAGTTCACATTCATCAGCTGGTTGTGTGTGTTTGTGTATCTGTGTGCAAGAGTGTTTTTCGGGTAGGTCACTTGTGTAGTTCACATTGGTCATTGTAGTCCCGTGGCTTTTTTGAGGAGCTCCAGGTCTCTACGAGTTTGAGTTGCAGGTGTACAGCCGTAAGCCTCCAAATTCAGGGGCAAGTACCGCTCCTGCAGCCCAAGAAGCTCGTCCCCCTGCCCAGCTTGTAGCGACACCCAAGGGGGGGGTGAAGAGCCACCATGGAAGCCCCAAAGTGCCAGACTCTCTACAGTGAGAGGCAGCAGTAAGAGTGTATCAGAGAGAGAGATTCTGACAAAAAAAAAAAAAATAGAAACTATTTTTACTCTTTGTAAATGTCACTTACCTTTACTATGCAGATCAGCAGCTTTGGCCAAACCAAAAGAGACCAGATATGGTGCAACATCAACCAGGCCTTCAGGTTGACCTCGTGTTGCCAGGAGCACCATTGACCTGTTGACACAACACATTTGAGATTTAAGCAAGAATGTGCATCATTCTGTTGTATTTCAGGTGTTTGACATGGTGACGTTGTATGATGCTGATGTTAGACATGTGGGGTTCAGGCAGTGGTATCATATTTTATTGGCTCACCTCTTTGGTATTCCAGTTTTTAAGTACTGCTGCATCTTGGCATCCATCTTGGCGAATGAGGTTTTCTTGGTGACTTTCCCAGAGCAGGCATCCACTGAGACCAGGAAATACCCAGGCTGAGAGAAGGGCATGTTCACCTCATTCACCTAGCAGGTGAGAGGAAAAATAGATTCATTTAACCAAGATCGACATGTTCAAGTTATACAGATAAAAATGTGTTTGAGGCTTGGCATGCTCACAGTGATAAAGGAGCGGTTATCTCCTCTCTGCTGCTCTTTGCTGCTCAGAGACTTGACTTGTGTCTGGAGGTAGGAGGTCCATGGCTCGCTGGAAAACACAAGCTGAAACAGAAACAAATCCGTCAGCTGGGGTGGCTTGTGATTCAGGCGGCTGAGTGCAAGTTATCTTAAATGTAGCAACACAAACCTGTTTGGCACCGCAGCCTTTACAGGGCTGTGTGTTCAGAGCTGGCATAGGCACCACTGCTGAGGGTGTCTTGGAGTACTTGGGGTAGGCCTTGGCTGAGCAGTTACAGGTCTGTTTGGAGGATGTGGTGGCCATTACTTTCACTCTTTCACAGCCTTTTACTGAACAGTAACTGTGACCATCACGACCATGCCGAGCTCGAAGGTAGAGCCACAACAAGCTGGGTGTTTTGGGAGGAGAGCAGGAGAAAGACCCAGGGTTTAATGCACTTTCAGTATTAAATGATGAAATTCAAGAGGGCTGGAATTGTTCTCTCACCCAACGGTTTGGTCAAAGTAGTATTTCCTCTCCATCGGCCTCTTCTGCAGCTCTGCGAAGGATGAAACAGTGCCGTAGTCTGTGAGGTCGTCAAAGGTGTTGTTTTGCCTATCGTTGATGTCAGCCATGATCTGAAATGTGGTGTCTGCTGGGTAACACAGTCCCACCAGCACCCAGTCATCTCTGAGGGAAAGGAGAAAAAAAGAGAGGCATGATGTCACACATGACTTCCCTCAAGACTATTTAGAACTAACACAAAATAGACACTCTTATTTGTTAATGAGGTTTTTCAGCTCATGATAGCTTTAATATGATCAATATAATACATCAAAATGCTGAAAAACACAATTTAATACAATGATGGCATAAATATTTAAAGGAATTGAACAATTCCTGCTTACATTGATGACAAAAAAAATCTAAAATATCTTGTTGTTCCACATCCTTCTTCATTTTCCAGATATGACAGAGTTCCATGCATCCATCACACACACGCTTCTTACTCTTGTTACTCACTTGTCAAAGTTGATGAGAGACAGGACCACCTCTCTGGGAGCCGGACCGCTCCAGTGCAGAGTGTAGCTCTTGCTCATCATCAGGATGGGCTGGTACTGCTGGGATGGCGCCCCCTGGCTGTTAATCCCTCTCAGTACCAGAGGAGCATATGGATATTCATCTCTGCTGATGGATAAAATGAGGCTGGGGGCTCCCTGGGTCTGGATGTACACCTGAGGGAGAGAAGGATGTGGTGGAGTGAAATGGTCTGAAAGAGAGACAAAGATAGACCAACAAGAATGAGCTGTAGACCTGTGACGTTCTGTACCTGAGAGTAGCGGCCGCTGCAGATCACTCCACTCCACTGGGACACGTTCACGCATCCAGGATGCTGGATCAGGTAATTGTCTGCTCTGCCGACATAGGTGTCTCTGTAGCCTGTTACTGACCCGTCCACGTCGTGAAAGATGGAGTTTTTGTCCCCATCCAGGTCATTCTCTTCAAACCACTGCCCAGGGCGACCGAAGAATGTACGCAGACCCACCTGAGGATGTCATTTGCAAAGAGTGCTGTGAATGCCACCATATATACTGTAGCACTATAATTCAATTCAGGCCACTGTAATTATGGTTAAGTGCCACCTCTGTTAAATGTCTGTTGGGGAGTGCTCTCTCCAACACTGCTGCTATTTACTTAGCCGTTATTTTTCATCAACATAATGGAGCTATTTGCTCTCAGTGAATCTCACGGTGATAATCTCGGCCTCTCTGGGAGAGGAAGATATAAACTGCAGCCTTTTCATTTCAGATTTTACAGCCACTGCAGAAGAACACGGCACTTCTCTCTGATGGATGGCTGTTTACAGAAAGTTCTATTGTAAAAGACTTGGGCTCCCTTTACAACAGTCATTTCATCGAATAATATAGATTGTTTGCCATGCAGAGATCTGATTGCAACTATCAATCTACTAACTACCTTTTTATTGAACGGCTGGGAAGCAAAACTTTTGGTATGGTATTTATGAGACTGGAACACTTCACTGCATATAAGTGTGAAAATAGCAATATTATGGTTTAATAGAGAACTGACGATACATGAAGACATTGAGGAACTGGGTTTATAAGTCTCACATTTTCTTAAAGACAGTGCACTGTACTATATCACCACAAGAGGGCTCTAGTGATTTAAAATGTTGTTGTTTTTTAACAGGCTTGACTGAAACAGGTCCTCTTTCCCCTCCTATTTTCTGTTAAACTGATGCTTACACTGTCAGTTATGTGACATTGATCTGAGTTGTGATCTAATCAATGTAAGGGGATGGATATAGGGGAAAACAAGATGCCAAAGATGAAACAGTCTGACCCTTTGCACCAAGTGGGTGGACACAAATCAATCAAGGAGTGTTCACAGTTACTGTTTGACTTACAGCGGTGACTCTGCAATGCTGACAAAGCAACAACAGAGTGATAAAGAGGAAGGAAGAAAGGATGAAAAAGACCTGACCAAAAAACAAAAAGGTTGAAAACAGGGTGCTAACAGGTCACGTGGGAGTTTTAGACTGCTTTGAAAGTATGATAATCCAAGTCTAATCAAACCTAAATGTTTACTCACAGTGGAGTGGAAGCTGAGCTCTGACAGGTTGTTACGTGGGGTGAGCTGCCACGTGTTCTTCAGGTTGAATCCCACTGCACTTGTATAACGCTCCGGTGTTGGCATAAATCCACGAAATGTACTCTGCGTGAGCCGCACCGGCCCATCATATATCTGGAAGCCTCGGATTGGGAACGTCCTACAGTGGAGAGGAACAGGGGATGATTCATGATTAGGGCAAGACAAGTGACAGCAATGAATACATGGGAGATGAAGTAAACAGAGTAAAGGGTTTATCATTCCAGTGGACGACCACAGGCTTTAGTCATTAATTGGCTAAAACCCAAAACATTAAAAGACTGTCAGAGGAACATGTTATTAAAAACTCCATGCAGTTTTAGCCAGGCCATGAGGTCACTTGGGAGCAGGACATCAAACACCTCAGACATGACTTGCTCCATAATTTATGGTCATATGGGTCTTGAGTCAGTGTTACAATTCCAAGGCTTAACATTGGTAATAAATGTAGAAATGATGTAGGACAGTGGTACATTTTAGGCTTAAGATAATACTTATTTCTCACACAGTGTGTCATATAAAGAGTAGTAATTGTACAGTATAAATGGAAACTTTTTTTGGATAGATGTAATGAGACTGGTTGAGTGATAATTAAGAAGGAACATTTTTAAAAAAATGTCTACTGGGGTTTTCATTACTTTCCCTCAGATGATCTAAGGTTTAACTGTAGAATTTGTTTCCATTAAAGTGGGTTGTAGAGGTCACACTATCTTACATAATTGCGATTAATGAAACCTTACTGAACTGGTGTTTTAATTTAAGTATCAACTTATCCACCCATTTTAGTGGAACTATCTTCTCTCCGGGAGGAAAAAAAGACTGTTAGCATGTTTGGCAGTAACGATGATGACAACACACAAACTGACAGAGCCAGATGTCACAGTGCGGTCAGGAAGCCTGTAAAAAGGCTATAAAGTTATACACAGCAGTGACAGTGGTCACACACTGACAAACTGTTAGCTAGTTGTTGAAGCTAAAAGAGAGCAGTTATTTGCCAGTTTCTTGCTTATGTTGCTCTCGTCTTGTATAACAATCCCTGTAACAATAAAGCATGACAGAAAGACAGACAGAAGAATGTAAGGAGACCCTGAGGGGGACATAAAGCTTAAAGCTCTGCTCTCATTAGGACTGTCCACTTAGTCCAACATGGCATTACAGCCAGCAGAGACTCCATAAACTTCCTCGTAATGTAGGTTCTATTTAAAGGCAGTGTCAAGGAGGCACCAGTCGTGCAAGACCAACACACTTTCGGTTTAGTTTACTCATCAGAAGGAGCACTATTAAAGATACAGTATACTCATCTGTGTCATATACTTCTTTCCAAAGAAGATCAATATGGTAGAAACCATAGACAGAAAGGAGGGACATGGTGATGACATGGTTAATTTAAGCTTTCTACGAAACCATGCAAGTGTTGCCACCACACTATTTTTTCTTAAACTGCCTAAAATATCACTGGAGGGAAGTCTCTAAAAACAGAACTTCCTTTCACAAGCCCACCTACTGCTTGAGCCAGCTGTAGCAGCCTCGTCTGCCCATCTGTCCAACCACCTGATTGACTCGCTGGCTCTCTCTTCCTTGTTTGTTTTTCCCAGCATATTTGTTGCTGCCAACTCCTCCAAGACCATCCCCTGCAATTCCTGAGAAAACTCAGTTTGATTTGGATTTCCCCCTCAGTTCCTCCCTTTATCAACTTATCATCACTTCCTCTGTTTCCTCCCTGCACCTGTTTCTTGGTAGTGTCCTCATCTTTGCATCAGTCCCTCCGATGCCCCAGTATTTATTCTGTCCTCCATTGGTCCCTCTGTTTCGGCTTTCACCCACAAACAGAGACTGCGTCACCTCCTGGCTGGAGCCTTCATCCTTAGGGTAGCTGCCATCACTGCAGAATCGGATGGAAATAACAGCATGTTTACAGTAATTCAAGGTGTATTCCTTTATACAGAACAAAGCAGCGTAGAAATGTGTTTGTGTCTGTTAAGCAAGAAAGAGAAGCCTGTGACCACACAGGAGCTTTGAAGCATCTGCTTCTTGCTCAGTATTTATCAAACATGAGAGATTCTTGGCACAGTTATCTGGCATGAAGAGGAGAAAGGCAAATGTGGCTGAATAAGATCAAGAAACTCTATGAGCAGAGTTAACTAGATAAATACACACCTGGCAAAGGATAATCCCACTCCATTGTCTGCAAAGCTGTTTGGAGACAGAACAGAGATATTTGTTAATCTTACAAAATGTCCACTATAAAAAAAAACTTAAGCAAGAGTATTTCACCAACAGCTCAGCATTGAGTGACTGATTATAAAAGAGAAGAAGTGATCAAACATAGTGGAACCATTTGGAATGTATCCAAAATTTAAGTAATTGAATTGAGTGCATTTTGTTGGAAACAGCAGATGATGTCATCACAGGGAGTTGTGATTACAACATACTCCCAGCACAAACTGTCAACATCACAGCATTTCTTTTCGTCACGCTCCTATCATTTTTCATCAGAAACATCCACAGTTCTCTTCAAGACATGAAATTAATCTCATCACAGCTTCTGAGTCATCTCACCCAGAGCTCTGGATGACGATGTCACCTCCCCGAATCCATGCTCCTAAGTCGTTGTTCTTGAAGGAGATCAGAGTGTCAATGACTGCCGCTACTCGAGGACTCCTGGGGTCAGCATTCTGGTGTGGCCGGAATCTGAAAAAGCACACAGACAAACACACTCTTGTTTCTATCTATTGTATTCTTGTGACTTTCCACTGTCTATGTTCATTACCTCTCACACTTTCAACCTCACCACTATGTCATTACTAATGTGTGTGATCAACATGCGCACAAACAAAAACATAAAATACACTTAAAAATGTCAACTTCTGCAGGGTTATGAGTGGACATGATAAATATAATATCATCATGCAAAAGCACCAGGTAAAAATAACACTAAAAGTCTAAAGCCCCACTGTTGAACTCTGCTGGCTTCAATACCCATTGCCTCCCACAATGCGAACTATTGCAAAAGAGAGAAGAGTGTCATTCAGCACAAAAGACTTTTCCCCCTTGAGAGATTGAATGTGCTTCCAAGTTTTATGTCCAACTACACATTTGATTGGGAAATATCTTGTGCACAACAGATGTGGGAATCCCCACAATGGTATCATGACACAGCTATTCTGTGATACTTGAAGCTTCTGCGATACGTCACGATGTGTCCGTAAACAAAGAAGAAAACAACACCTCTCTAAAGGCTAAAATCAGACTTTATGAATTAATTCACTGCATTGTGGTGTCAGGTTCACAGATTTTGACCAATGTAACGAAACAATGAACCAAAAAGTTCATGGAGCATTGTGCGTTATTAATGCCCACACACTAGAGATCGACCGACAGTGGATTTTATTTTTTTTTAAATGTAACACTGTCAATGTTGAACTCGGTGTATCCTCCATGCAAAATGGCGAGGCCGGGACTCAAACCCAGGGCCACTGCAGCGAGGACAAAGCCTCTGTACATGGGACGCTCTACCAACTAAGCTAATCTGCGTCCTGACATGGAGAAATATTAACCTTGATAGGAAAGGTTGGAATAAATTATTTCCTCGTAGCTATTAATGTCTAAACTCCTCTTTGTAAAGTTTCTTGTAATCACACAACTAAAACACCCATCTCTTTCTAATGCAAGATTAATACTTAGTATACTTTTTAACATTTAAAATGCTCCCCCTCATACCTCTGCAAACACTCACTTACACACACACACACACACATTCACACACTCTGAGCTTGGCCAGAAGTCTCGGTGGACACGTAAGATTTTTTCCATTTAGTTGAGGGCTGTATTTGGGTAGGGAGCTGCAGAGAGGAAACTCTATCTGTGAAGCCTTGTTTTCTCTGTCAACACAAACCTGACAGACCTTCCACTAAAAGGCAATAACAGTGCATAAGGCCATCCATCCATCCCAATCAATGGTGATATCCTACGAGATACATCTATAAATAACTTCATTCACAAACATTTAGTGACAGTGGCATAAAAATATAAACTTGTAAACCACAAATACCCTAATATTTACATAGTGTAACTGGATACCACGATGCATATGATCACCGTAGACCCTCTTATAGTACACACTTACATGCTAGGCGCAAAAACACCAAAAGTTTACTAGTTCGTTGAAAGTCACTATCCAATTATATACACCCAGGTAACTACTAAAGCTGTCCAAAACAATGATAAATGAATAAAAAATAATAAAAACACAGCGTAAGTGACAGACAGAACTTTTTACAAATAGAAAATGCTATTGCACAACATATTTACAGGCACATACATACCTGGCGCTGTTGTCTAGGCATAGGTATTCCCGGGGGTCTGCAGCACTGGCATTTGTGGTCTTCACTCCTTTATCAATGAACAGTCCTGCCTAGAAAGATGAGAGTATGAGTACAGTAAAATACCAAATTTCCTCTAAAATTATCATGAGCGATCCGAGATGGGCCTCAGGTCTATTTCTGTTTCACTGACATAAACAAGACTACTGGGTTTTTTTACAGTGTGGCACCTGAGGCAATAATAAATGTACTAAATTTAAATCCTTGGCTAACAGAGTTATAGAGTTAATGCCTTATGTGCTTCTACAGAAAGTAGGAAAATTGGTGAACAGAATTCCTGTGAATAATTTATAATTTCTAAAAGCTTGTAATGTTTATTTACATACTCTATTATATATGGATTATTTTTGTATGTTTAAAAAATAAATTGTATAATAAATTAAAGGAAAATATGTAATATGTCTGTGTGTTTGTGTATATGGAAACCTTCAAGTTGGTCCTGTGGTATAAGCGAGGTATAGTCTTAAACCTCAGGGCTCCCACCTCTATGAGAGAGGCTGCTGTGGTCAGACTGAACAAAGAACTTACAGTTCACCTGCCCGACTTCTGTCATTACACAACAGAGCACTATTGTACAGCCAACTCGTGCATGTGTGTGTGTGTCTGTGCGTGTGTGTCTGTGTATGTTCATGCCTTTTCTTGGTAAGAACAAGGAGGGTAAGCAGAGAATCATGTGCAATCCTTTTTTGAAAATTATTAACACTCTATTTCTCTCGTCTCAATGACCCTGTTTTAAAATGCATTTTGGTGATCCGGACTAAAGCTGAGCTGAGACACATGGCCTTTCACACCTGTGTCTATCGTGCATCCCCGAGGTGTTAAAGATTTGTGTTCAGAGTTTGTCACTTCTACTAGAAGGTCAAAGGACCTTTTTCCATTTCAGTCCTTGCTGGAGATGCATTAGGATGCATCAGCATTTACAAAAGATATGTCAACATTTTTAGTACCGTCTACTTGTGATTATGATTGCAGTAATATGCCGGTTTCTGCAACCAAGAAACCCTGTTTTCATCCTATTAAATGTAATTTTAACAAATATTAATACCAGTAATTGTATAATACCATACCATGAAACTGCAATATTTTTGAGATGATCATCATACTGTGAAAATCTCATACCATTGCAACCCTATTTGTGATCCAGTCACACAAGGCTGGGCAATATATGTTATTTCTTTATTGTTATATGAGACTAGCTATCATCCAAGATATTGCGTAAGTGTTGTTTTTTTTGCTGGTTTTAAAGGATGCATTACAATGCCAATGATAAGATCAATATTGATCAATATTGGTATTTGTCAAAAGTACTGAGATTTAAATTTGTTGCCCAGTACCAGCATTGATTAAGTGATGAAGACATGTATAAAAAAACCATATATTTTAAAACTAAGTGTTAAAAGGGTCTATCTGTACAGTATATGGGAGAGAAAGCACAGGGACCGGATCCTGGACCAATCAAAACTTTAACATAAGCAAAACTGATGATACCTTAAAGTTGGAGTGTACACGGTTGTTGTAAAAAATCCCCAGGGGAGTGAGCTCTGCCTTGGTCTCTGGTACCAGCCCATGAGAGTCTCCGGTAGATGAGCTATGGAACACAAACCATATGCCAGCATCCTAAAGCAGGAAGGATGAGCAGAGAAATGAGGTGAAACAAATCATGGCTGTGGTATAACAGCAGGAATTTCATTATCTGGGCTCATATGCACATAATGCACATGTGCTACAAGTGGGTGAAGCCCAACACAACGAATAAACCAGGTGGAAGAGTTCACATGAGCTCAAAAGCTCATTAAACTTTGCTGTTCAACAGATATATACAGACAACCTAAATATTATACACATACTCCCTACCAATAAGTATGACTTTGCACAGCCCTCCCCTGTGGACCTCAGTCTTATATTTGTTTTTGTATTTGAGATCTCAGAATTCTATCAGACACTAAAGCCTGTTAAATCCCATTTTATTGGAAGATCACTTTGTTATGAGCAAGAAAATCTTACTTCTTAGTAGTTAAAAGAAACACTAAAGCTTCATGCAATAAACTATACTGTTCATATATCAAGGGGCTCTTGTTGGTCATTCATTTTTATTAATCATCAGTAAAATGTTATTTTGAAGCTGTTTTCTTATGGAAATCTGTTGTTATTACCTGAGAACCAGCAGCTGCATTGTTGATGAGATTATTATTGGGGTTGGCGATCCAGAATGTTGAAACGGCCCTGGAAAGAGACGTACGGTATAAACACAGACATGCATGAACAAAACATTATTAAAAAAAACAGGACATTGGCAGAACAGAGACTGACTTTTAAGCAGAAGACAGAGATCAAAGAATCCTGTGATCTCTCAAAATTCCTTCAAATAATCTGTGTCTCCAACATAAACCCTGGACAGGGACGCTCTGCCAACATGCGCACACACATACACACACACACACACAAAAACTCCAGGAAACAGGCCTCGCTGCTTCTCAAAGAGGGGCTTTCTCGTTCTTGCTTCAACATAAAAACATCCCGTGGAGTGTGGAGGTTGTTATTGCATGGATAAAACCATCCTGCCAATATCTCTTGTACACACTCTTACTAACTACAGTTTCTCTTTCACATGGACATGGACCTTCTGTCTCCTCTCAGGGTATCTATGCACTATCTCACCAGGTTTCCTGACATTGACATTCAAAGACTTCACTGTCAGTAGTGGAGATTTACAAGCAGCACACATAATTTGTGTTGATTTGGCCTTACAACTCAGTGTCAAACACAGTGTCTACTATATTTCCCTCCCTAAATATCAAGTTACTTTAGAGTCAAGATGCTGTGATTAAGCCATCAAGATGCCAGTCAAGATGGCTTAATCACAGCCCTCAGGGCTTGGCAAGTGCCTTTGCAGTGTCCCTACTATTATCCGTCATTACAATTATTCTCAGTCTTATGCTTAACAAGACCCCAGAGTCTCTGATTGCAGCTGTTGCTCGTGGATGGATTAGGCATTTTATATTAATAAGATGCAGCCTCTGTCCCTTCTAAGCTATAAATTAAATCAGACCTGTCCACAATGTTGGTTGAGAAAGTCAACACCACCTATATCATGACGACCAAAGGAAAACTGACAAAGACAAAAACCACACTTCAAGTGTAATGTGTTGATAATAATGAAATAATGATATAATAATTATTTTATTAGGCAGTCAAAAACTTTCCAAGCAGCTACATATAATCTAAATGAGTGTGTGACTGTTAAAAAATTGATCTGACTGCAGGTTCAAAACATAAGAAATAAAGTCATGAAGTACTTATCTTACAGTGGCTGTTGAGCAATGCACTGTAAGTATTCATAAACCTGCTCTCGATGATGGTGCAGAAACTTGTGTTTTCTTCTCTTAGTTTTCGCCTGTACTCGCATAACCCTAACCCTGACCTATAACCAGAGACAGAAAGTTGTTAATCTAATCTCTTACTTGCACTCTGTGCTGGGTGAGGGAGTGTAGCCTTTGTAGACTTTGTCCTTTATGCTGATGCAGGCCGTCTCATTGCGGTCGGTTGGCAGCAGAGTCCCAGGTCGAGTTAGCAAGCCCAGGTTGTGGTAGAAAGTGTTACGCTGCTCAATCCCATCCTCAAGGAAGAAACAGTGACCCAGGGTGTCATAGCCTAGAGTGTTTTTCACCTGGGTCACAGAAAGAAGACCACAGGATATTAAAGAAACATTTTCAAAATAGTTTTCAGAGTTCAACATGGGAGAAAATAAATAAAGTATTATATTCTTTATGGCAATCTTTCCCTTTCCAAGAAAGATGTGGTTTACACCTAATGGAAATATGCAGAAAATCCTGGTAAACAAGTGGGCTAAGACAACATTTTTCAGTCCATCTTGGAATCATCAACAACCCACAGGAAAATAGAGTTCATTCCAACTGCTCTATGTGTTTGCCGCCTTAAGTACTTTAAATTCCTGAAAAAAAAAAAAATTATGAAAGCCATATAGGGGATGATGGCATCGAGGGAGCTGTTGAAGATACAGAGCCAGACAATATTAACATTATCATTGTGTCAGAAGGGAAACAGGAAAAAAACAGCAGTCAAACAATGTTATCCAAAACAGTTTAAATTCCATTTCCTCTGTGGAAAATGGACAAATGGCCTCAAGGACAATAGGTAACCCATCACTATTTGACGTCAACGGGGAACAAAAACACACGCATACAAAGACAATATATTTGTGCAGTTAACAGAAATACTTGTGTGAACATGTAATTTCACTTATTCATTTACATTAGTCCAAGGTAAGGCACTAGTTAATCATGTACAAATTATTGTACTTCCTCATAAAGAGACTTCTTGACAGACAGATAATTTTATATTGGAGAAAGATGTGGGACAGGATGGTTTGAAGACAGAGATTAATGAAAAGAAGGAGAGGGCATGGAGGAAACCAGCCATTACAATGTTAGATATTGTAACAGCTCTCTCACACACCTTCCAAACATCCAGATGGTTTCATGTGTCTTTATAGAATTACTCATCACACACACTTTACTAACCAGCAGACCATTGGTGGCGTGGATGGTGAGGCAGCGGGAGAAGGAGTGGTGTATGGAGAGCCCGTCCACGTAGGTGGGCTCCCTGTAGCCTCCTCTCTGGTCAACATCTCCGCACATGTGGAAATGGAGTGGGTAGCGGCTCTTCTCGCCCTGCTGTCCCATGTTCTTCAGCTCCACGTGGGAAAGATGCACTGATGAGAAGTTACCAAAGATCTGCCAGTGTAAAGAGGAAGAGAACAAGGAAAGCCACAAAAGAGAAGATGATTTTAAAATCAAGTAGGAACAAAGAGCTATTCTACACTGCTGAAGTTAAACAAGTTAAACTGGCCTTGTGGAGGGTAACACAAGGATCATATTATGCCAAAAAAGCAGGCTACCGTCTACCCGCTCTGATCCATTTAAAGGTTTAGGTCTACAGTATGATTTTCTTGTTTGTCTATGATCCCACTGGGAAGTGAACTATAGCTCTGTGTTGGCATCACGCTCCAGTAAGTCAAACTGCACCAAAACCACTGATGTTCCTCTGGATGAATAAGAAATGCGAGTTAGAGAAGCACACACAGAACTTTTTTTTTTTTTTTAAATCAAACATACATAGAAATGCACACATGCAAAACACATATGGACTGTGGAGCAAGTACAGTTAAACATGTACGTCAACAAAAAGCACAAATATGCTGTATAATGCTCACTAGGAGGTTGTTTTGTGGGTATGGCATAATCCAAAAAATCTGGTTCCTGTTAAGGGGGTATTGGCCAATACCTCCCGCTAACTGTAACTCACCCACACACGCGTGCATGCACGCACACACACGCACAGTTCAGTAACAGCAAACTAATTGTTTCTGCAGTATATGCCTCAATACATACATATATGCTGTTTATATAGTAAATCAGTGCAAAGAATGACAAAACATATGAATGAGTTCTTGCATGCATTTATACTAACAGACTCATGCAATATAGTGCAAATGTATTATCTATGTTCACATGGGAATAGCATGAAAAATGGATTGAGAAAACATGTGGTAGAGTCCTGTGAGGGTAATGGCTCTGCTGCAGAGGGTTTCTATCTTGGAGTGTGGAAAGATCAATCACTTCAGAGAATGTTTGTGTAAGATGCATGAATGCGTTTTTGTTGGAGAAAGCTTACTTTGCATACAAAAAAAGAAAAGAAAAGAAAAGAAAAGAAAAGAAAAAAGATGGAAAGTGTTTATTTTGTTAAGCATGATGGGGGGCGGTTACACCAAGCCTACGGAATGCTACTGTGTGTTTGCAATCAGAGTGAATGAAATCGTTCGTACAGTTAACTCTTCGCCTATATGGAGACAAATGTAGGTCAAGGAGGATTTGATGGGCCAGTGCTGTGTTTGACCCTAATCTGTCTTATGTTTTCAATGTATTTTTAGATTTAAATACTGCATATTTCAAGATGAGGAACTGTCAGCCTTAAATATATAAGCTTGACATGTAGAGGCAAAGACGAGTAAAATGGAAAAATGGGAGAGGTACAATAGTGGCAACAAACTGGGAACATGAATAACCTCTATCATTCAGTACAGTATATAAATATAGAAGGTATGGAGGCTTCTGCTCTGCAGTATGGAAACTGCAGAAACAGCGACCCATAATGAGAGTGTTAAGTCATGCTGAAACCTGTAGACATGAACATCAACAAATACAGACATAATAGTTTAAACAAGGTCCTGTGCTATTAAATACGTAACACGTAAGTCACACCTTGACATGGCCTCCGTAGGTGTCGTGGTTGTAGAACTGGCATGCGTTGTTTCCATAGCACGAGTTTTCCATTTCTCCATAAATGAGAATGTTTCTGGAGAGCAGAGCCACTTCAGCACGCATGTCGACTCCATCTACGATCTCTCCAAAATGGTTATATTGAGGCTTCCCTGGATGGAAAAGACAGGTAGATTCTTTGTAATATGCTACAACAAGTTGAAAACTTGACAAAAGGTGCTAGCAAATGCTTTGTATGATTACAAACTTCAATCCCTGCATGTCATCTAATCTAAATAAATCAGAAAAGTGGATACTGGAGGAAATCGAATTTTACTGAATAACATACTTTAATTTGCATTCAAATTCTTGCAAATCCATTCACTTGTGGTACAAGTCATACTGAGACTCAAACCTTTTCACAAAAACACCAGCTTAATACAACATGTTGAGACAAACAGATAGTGGCACTTATACTAAATATAGGTATTTTATTTTCGTAAATGGCATGCTTCCAACTGTCAACCACAGAAAGCACAGCGAGCAGCACACACTCAAACATAAACAACTGCTACCCACACCCCGAAAACCAACCAACTGAAATTATGGAAAAACTAAAGCAAAAGAATTCAGATTCATATAAAACACAAAATAATCTGCTCTTCGACAATGCGGAAAGTACCCTTGCCCTAAGGGTGAAGCTGTCAGTGATAATGCAAAGCAGAACACCAGCTGCTCAGCCCTTCCTCAAGGCAGCAAACACAAAACTAGGCACACACACTAGTACACCCTTCTCTACAGGAAGGGAGTTGGCGTTTGTTGACGAGAGAGGAATGAGATCAGGAAACATGTCTGATAGAGAGATGGACAAAATGTTACAGATTGTTGGAGAGCAATAAGATGGAGTATGTGAAGCAGAGGCAATGTATCTAAAAACATGCAATCACAGTGGTTATGGTAAAACGTCACTATCAAAACACTAGGTCAAAAACAATTGTCCTAGTTGACAATGTCTTTTTAGCCTCCACCAATAATATTACTTCATTTGAACAGTTGAACAGGAAGTTACATCTCTCTGGACCTCAGGATGAGTAGCATTACATCCACTGATCACATTTGTTGACTCTATCAACTTCTTCTACTGCTGGCATGACTCCAGCTGCATTTACAAGGAGCCTAACATTCAGATTACAGTGGGTTTAAAAGCCCAGACAGAATAAAAATACTTCAGGCCCAACCAAACAGTTGCAGAGGGGTAGCTCCATTTAAAAGATGATTAAATGTCTTGAATGCATTGTGATGTACATTTCCACTTATCAAAGATGGTGTCGTCTATGGGGTCTACTGTGCAAAGTTTGTTTTTAATACAAACTTAACATAGCCGACTTAACATAGTAGACAACCATCTTTGGGACAAGGAGCTGATCAAACACACGCCAAAACAGATAAAAAAAAAAGGGGGAGACATATGCATGACGTAACATCGCTTTTGAGCACTTCACATAGCTGTTTCAATTAAATATCACTGTTGCATGAAAAACCCAGACCCTATTAATCCTATCCCATGTAAACAGTGAAATCTTCAATTAGAGCAATTTCAATCTGAATGAAGGAATATTGTGTAAGTAATCATAGCTACTAGTCCTGAATCTCATCATAAGCTCTCTAATATATTCAATATGTCTGT
This sequence comes from Acanthopagrus latus, assembly GCF_904848185.1. Taxonomy (NCBI): domain Eukaryota; kingdom Metazoa; phylum Chordata; class Actinopteri; order Spariformes; family Sparidae; genus Acanthopagrus; species Acanthopagrus latus. The sequence goes on along the minus strand of NC_051043.1, from coordinate 8,075,556 downwards.
CCTAAAGTGCCTATATCTCTTTCCTCCTTTTTCTTTCATCGTTCAACACATTTTACAAGAAGTGCATAGCTCACAGTACAAGCCCAGAGCCAGACAACGAGCCACACACTTACAAAAGGAGTTGTCTCTTAGAAGACAAACACCACACAGACAAAGCTTGTTTTAGTTTGCAGCCAGGGCAACCAAACCTAACCTACACATGCATGCACGCGCGCACACACACACACTCTATCTCACCTTGTATCTTGACCTGCCTGCTGGTGCAGTGAGGGCAGGGCAACAAGGTGAACTCTTCAGCCTGGTGCATGGAGTAGTCTGTGCTGGCAACTACAATCTTATCTCCAGGTCGCCAGGTCTGCTGCACTTCATCCTGCAGATTCAGCACCACCTGGTCCACAGCATCCACCTGGAAGCCTGAGATTGGGAAACCTGCAGGAGGACATATTACTTAATTAAAAACAAACATGAGGGCCAAGCAATAAAAGAGACAGTACACTCTAAGATAACCATCAAATTTGATGCTAAATTTTTTTGATACTGCAAAGCAGTGTTTTTTTTGGGAGGTAGTCACAATACAGCTTACAAAGCTGTCTTCAAGCAAAAAATGAGAAAAAAAAATGGTTCCCTAAAAGCTAAAAAATCATGGAGAAAATGTGAGACAAAGACTATGGATTCTGAATTAATGCTTGTGTACAACTGTTAAATACTGATCATTTGTGGGCAATATCAACCAAAATGTCAATGTACAGACAGATAACTCAAAAAAACTGTAATCTATGCTCAACAGTAAAAACATGTCACTGTCAAAATAAATGGATTTTACAAGGTGTGGGCATGTATAGACGCAATAATGAAAGACAGTGGGTGCGTTAGTGCCTCACCCAAACCACACACTTACATCGACCTTCGGACCCTGTATTTCTCATAATGACAAGGCCACAAATACACTGTCACCCACCCAGTCACAGAAATGTCTATTATGATCAGATGATTGATCTGTAAAGCAGCTGGTGGTGGTAAACCTCATTCCTTATCACCTTCCTCCAAATCCAAGCAAGAGAATGCAAGCATCCAAGCATGCTTCTGATAGCGATTCCATCATAAGCTGTTTCTCACCATTCTTCCACTCGCTGTAGGCGGTGACTGAGAAGCCTACCCCGTCCACAGTGGTGAAGTTCCGTCTCGCCAGAGCCCTCCCTCCCGTGTCATGGTTTTCATGTTCCCTGACGTCCTCTGAGCATGATGCGTTACCGCCGCCTACCACCGAGACCAAAGCCCAAGCCTGTCTGGAGAGAAAGAAAGGTGTCCTTTTCAGAGATCAGAGTATCAAGTAGTTCTAGTATGTAGTTTCCATAGACTTTCTTTAAATGATGAAGATGACCTTTTTATTATGTCCATTGTTACGTCTTTTACCTGGCTCACATTTGCATGTGACATACCTGCACACAAACAACAATGCTTTAATCCTGTACTGGCAGGTAAGTATGTCATGTTCAATCATTTTCTGTAATTTTATGTCGAATACTATTAATAAGAATCACTTTTACCAAACATGACGTACATCTTGTGAGAGATGACCTTAACCAACAAGTTAAGCCACTGAAAGCTAATGGTAGCTAGAGGAGCTACAGGTAAAACCAGAATTCAGTGTTGGAAATATTCAGTGAAAATGTCAACACGAACTTCAGAGTTGGGTTTACGTAATATCTTGCAACAACATTGACTCAGATGAAGGGTGTGAGCTGAAGTCGGGATCGGGATTGGGATCAAGAATCAAGAATCAAGTTGTGTCAATCCCTTTCACAAACCTCTTCCACTGAGGGCATAGATATTACAGATCATAACAACGCCCTGACGGCAGAGCAAATGCCTGGGATGAGCCTGAGGCAGGATATGAGGTGAGAGAAGAACAAGTGCCTGAATGTCAGTGTCTGGCTGAATATCATATAATATTAAAGTCCACATGAAATTGAAGAAAGGGCATCAGAAAGGTCAACAGATTATTAAAATAAGGACAGAGGATTTCAGGAAGGGTGTTCACATGGCTCGGAGGAATAATGGGTGTACCTGCTACATCCAACGTTCCATTCAAATCCAACTTTTGACTTTTGCTCCAAGTTCTGCCTTTGCCGAATGTCAAGGAAATTATTCTTAAAAGAGATTACAATGATAAAATAAGAAGGAGAGGCTGAAAACATGTGAGCAGAGGAGCTTGAGGGTGTGGACAGCAAGAGGGACTGGGCGTTTTAAGGGCGTATGACCTAAAGTGAAACAAGACAATATAATGGACTTTTTTGTTGTCCAGAATTAGCCGAAACAAGTCCAAACAGGCTTAAATCTTTTCTGCTATTCATGGAAATAATATGGAAAGGCCATTGTATTAAACTGAGGCATGACCTTAAACACAACCTGACTTTGACCTTCTCACACATTTAACCATTCATAAGCCTATTTTTAAACCTATGGAATCATATCTGGCAGTTGTACATTCTCAAAGAGGAAGGTTATCCATATCTTTTCCACTGAGGCACTGCTTGGCCTGTTCCACACACAGTAAACAATCACTTTCATACTTGCCTCTCCAGCTCAGTTTCACTCTCTGCACAACAAAATAGCAGCAAAATGCTTTAAAAACTCCTCAGAGGAATTAACCCTCATTAAATGAACAACAAACAAACAAAAATGCTAATGTTTACATACAAAGTCTCACTGAATATTAGCAGTAGTTTACGATGCTATCGACTTCAAAATGCCTCTGTGTTAATATCTGTGTCTGTTTATAATTGCTCCCACAGGCATAATAACAACGTAAACACATCTTCCTGTAGATGAAAGAGCTTGTGTGCCATGTCACCGTGCACCCCACTGATACACTTATAGAGTACATCTGGGGATCCACTGTGTACTGTCACTACAGCCACAGCGTGATGCTTTATGTGTTTTTTCCCCGCTTGCCAGCTTTCTATCCTGAGGCTGCTTATATGCTGTGTGAGTGTGCACTTCATAAACCAAACAGGGATGAGACAATACGAGAGAGGGGTTGTTTCACTGTTTCCTTTCGCCACATCCTTGATTTGATCTTCATCAGTATTTTAACGACCTCATTGTTTGACCGGAGGCAGCGAATGTCGTGGAGGCCAGAGATGAATTCACTAGAGAGCGATATGAACGTGTGCTTACGTGTGCTGAGAGCCAAAGATTAAAGACAAAGGGGTCATCAGGAATGAGGCAGGAGCCAATGCGTTAATGTATCTGTGCCAGGGAGGACAGGTTGATGACACTGAGATCAATCTACAGGCATTTTTTTGGTACTTGGGGAAAGAGGTCCATGCCTTTGGGCACTCAGGTATGTAGGGTGCTACAGCACGAATGCAAAAAAACAAAGCTATAGATACAAAGCCAGCTGTAATCCCTGCGGTTTCTTGCAACATGTCATTGCACTTCATAAACTGATACTTCATCATTGCTCAATCCTTTGGGTCACATGCCTTTACCACCCGACTCTTCCAGCCTCAAATCACTCAGCCAAACAAAGTGTGACATTAATGAGACATTAAACTGCATGCTCTCTCATAAACGTGTACCATGTGTTTCCTCCTGTCACAAGCAAATCCACAGAAAGCTGAGATAAAATCCCCACACCAATCAAAGGTGAAAGCAGACGAGAGTGCACACCATTGACTTGCCCTAACACACACACACACACACACACGCACCTCTGAACATATCATATGCAGGGGTCTGTTGTCTGAACCGTTTAAACCTCTGTGCTGTGGTTTTAAGGGAGGTTGTTTGAAAACTCTGTGCTGCCTTGGCACCCACCCGCAGAGGCGAAATGTGACACTGGAGAGTCTGGCATAGCACTTGGCTTTTTAGCCAACCAAGGACCAAACTAGGCCGAGCCACAAATAACTGAGGATGAAATGCTGTACTTAGACTTTCCATTCAAAGAAAAGTGTGTGCATACATACGTTTGACTGACAGTAACAGAGAAAAAAAACAATTCCTTCACTTAATGAGCTTAAAGAAAGCATTAGTCCACATGACTTTAACTCAAACTTCCAGTATGGACATAAAATCTCCTGAATTGACAAATTTTGCACAAATCCTGGAAACTCTCTGACCGTAACCCCATTATCCGGTACCTGCTTCCTTTACTGGCAGAGCATGATACAGCGGAAACACAGGGCCAACAGGAAAAGGAATCCAAGGAAACATCCCAAATGAATAGAAAGACACATAAAAGAGGACACTTTCCAGGGAGGGTGGATGTGGAACAAAACGATGGTATTGTCAGTCCATGTATAGAGGCTTCAAAGGTGAGGGGTCCTACTTGAATGGTCAGGCAAAAACACATCAACCTTCTTTATCAGTCCCAGGAGACCAAGAATCAACAAAAAACTCCTGAGGACTTGCACAGAGAAACACACCATGGAGAACCAACACAAACTCTCCAAGAGCTGGCACATTCTGCAACCCAGCTGAGACACAAACGCACTCACGCATATTTTCATTCAGTTAAACAGACACACTCACCAGGGCAACATCAAGAAACAATCCAAGTGTATTACCATTTAAGTTGAAAAACAAATAATTAACAAGTCTCATATTCATAAATTGGCCCCATTTACCTGTATTTGAGATCATTGACAAAGGTGCTGCCTAGCCTCTCTTCCAAGGCCTTCTTAGTTTCATCTAGAAGACTTTTGACAGCCGAGTCTCCGATAGCAAGTGTGACAATGCGACCTTCTGGCAGAGACCGCAGCAACTGCGTTAGCCTGCGACTGTCATTTCGGGAGTCATGTGTGTCATAGCGTTCAGAGAACAGCACAGCAGCTGTGTCCTGGTCCACCACGCGCAAGTTGATGCCTCGGCTGAAGTTCCGTTGGAAGGCATAACCCCCAGTGACTAGACCGGAGGCTGGGACACTTCGGGTCAGCAGAGACCAGGAAACTCTCTCAGTACCATGTAGCTCCAGAGTCCCGCCGCCCATGACGCCTATGAACTTGCGACCCAGGCCGGGCACTTCAGTGACTGCCTTGTCATCAGAGCGGCCCACAAGGGCGATGGTGGCACGTGAACGGTAGCGACATTTAGATGCGCCTATGTGAAGGGCTCCGCCATCTTCTATGAGGATGTGACGTGTTCTCAGGGTTATGTTTTTGGAGCCGTCAGCATTGTCTGCAAAAACCACCCGACCTGTAAAAAGACACAGACAAAAAAAGAGTGCACTAATCATATTCAATATCCATCAATGGTACAACCCAAAATTCTGCTCAACAAATCATGCGCCTTGGTGTGCTTACCTCCTGACTGGATGGTTAGAGAATGGAAGGTAGCAGAAGCATCCAATCGAAACAAATGCCCACTCCTTACAACAACAGCCTTCTCTGGTTGGTGGCCTGGGTTCCAGCTACTGAGGGACGGGTTGTGGTCCGGACAATTTTCTGCCAACACGATGAACCAGTAACAAATCAGTAAACCCCATACTTCTCATTAGACGGGGATATCTGGAATATAAACAGATTGGATAACAGCCAGAAACACACATGCAGCAAGTTGAGATGCCAATACTGACCGTCCAACACGTCTCCACTTGTGAGACTAAGGATGAGGATAAGGGTGAGGAAGAAAGCGCCCATCGACACTCCAAAACAGATAAATGTGTTCTTTCTTTGCTGGAGGCTCTGAGCGCGCTCCCTACGCTGGTTCTCCTCTGCCAAGTTGAAAGTGGCTCGCCGCTCTGGTGGGGGGCCATGAGGTTTTATCGGTGGTGGCGGCGGGGCTTTGGCAGGTGGCGGTGAACGCACTGGTGCCACCCGCCCCGGGACATAACCCGGAGACCTCTGGTGGTTGGGGTTGGGCGGAGCAAAGACCGGGAAGCGGCTGGGGCCATCACTCGTAGGCATGGTATACGCGTCTGCTACCTAAGACAAGGAATAAATGACAAGGATGTGATGATTATTTGAGACAGATTAACTTCCCTGCTGTCTTCCTAAACTAACAATTATTTTAATAATTGGTTTATCTGCCAATTAGTTTAGGCTATCAAATGTTTAAAAAAAATACTCATTACAATTTCTTAAAAGCTCAACTACATATCTCTAATTGCTTCTTTTTTCGAACCAACAGTCCAAAACCCACTCATAATTTTATTTATTTTTTTTAAATCAAGAGAGATGGTGGAACCAGCTTGAAAAATGACTCAGACAATTCATCAATTATCAAAGTAGCTGGAAAATATTAGTTTCAATCAACTCATAATTGCAGCTCTATTAAATAGGTAAAAGAAGTTTTAAGGGATGAGACAAAAAGAAGTGACTAAGAGGTCAGGCAGAAAAGGTCAAGTAAGAGGAAGAAGACACTAAAAGAGCACATAAAATGAGAGTTAAAGCAGTAGGTGGTGACGGATGAAAAAGGGCTGATTCTTGGGAAATAACCCTGAGAGCATCCCACTCCGGGACCTCCAGTAAAGACCCTGGATGTCTGCCTCAAAAGGACCAATAATCTATAATTCAAAAACAGTCAGCTTATCCCCTGGCTAGTTTGGCTCAGACAGAGCGACTTTGGCTGCTCTTGTCCACACTAACGAAGGAGGTCGTGAATAATGGATCGCAACATTCCTGAGACTATGTTAACACAGCCAAAACAGATGGCACCAATTACAGTAGGGAAGCAGAAGAGTGCTTCAGCTCGAGTCTGTGCACACTTTACTTCAGACAAATGGAGAAAGTAGCACAAAGTGAACTGGGGCCATGGACACACACACACACACACACACACACACACTCACGCTGAAAGGTCAAATGGACACACACCTGCACACACAAACACAAAGGGGTAAAGGAAATGACACTGCAGAAAAAAGGCTCAGATAGCACTTTTCTTTGACACAAACACTCTGTACTACAGTAATGACATCACAGCTTGCTACTATAGGTCTTTATAAACAGAACGTCGGCAATCTTCCATACATCTGATTATGGCCGCATGAACAACTCAGTCTTTTTAAAGAGGTAGTTAAAAGTGGAAACTACAACAACTGTCCAAGAAAGGCTCGTTTAAACCAAAAGCACACTCAAGTGCTGACATTCAGCCTTTAAATCAGCCGAGTGTGTATCTTTACGTACACAGACACACACAAATATGTGAACGCAAACAGTGTCCTTGCATGTTCATTATTTTCTTGTCACTGCGCATACTATATCTTATCAACATATTTTAGCCAAGATGATGCCAGAATAACAAGTGGTGTTTGCCTCCAATGTTGAAACTTTGACATAGCACCTGCATTTTAGTTATTGTTTGGTGTGATTTTTAAGATATTATTTGTGTTAGAATAATTTAAGATTTTAGAAAAATTCCAATCCAGTGTCTGATGTTTTTTAAGAAAAAGTTATTTCTCCTCAAAACGATAAACTACTTGCATTACAATCCTAATATATTGCAGTATCAGTGGCATTAAATGGTCATAATATTAGAGTGCAACCAATTTTTTGGGGTATTGCCTAGATTGACATTAGGAAGTACAAACATTCCATTATTGGAGCAGAATTCAGAAAGCAAAAAAAAAAAAAAATACTGTAAATTGAACGCTGCAATTCCTATTTAAATGTCTATTTGTCTAAAAAATCTAAAAAAAAAAAAGGCTGTCAGTCTGCTGACGAGCACTGGGATGAAGCGCTTGTGCAGTCAGACAAACAAAAGCTGGATATGAAATGTGACTGAAATTAGAATATAATTTGAATATCAAAAATAATAAGGAATGAAAATCGGAATTGGATCTTTGAGCAAGATTGATCGAATACAAATATCTGCAGATATTCACACTATACATATTTGGTTATCAAAGGAAACAGAAGTTTTCACAGTGAATGTACTGATATGAAATATCTCAAGCATCATCAGCACATTACGGACATAATACATGCAGATATCAATATATCTGTAACAGGCCATATTGGCAAAACAGTATATAGGTTGGGATCTACTTAATTTGACAATTAGACCATTTATTACAAGTGATTGATATCATTGTACATCATTATCGTGACAGGCCAACACAGACACCCGTACCAACCCAGAGACACACAACTGAACATTGTCTTGCCAAGCCAATTAGTCATCATTTTAGCCCAGAGCACAACTAACCTCTTCAACTCATACACAAAGCAATGTACGATCAAAGGACTGCTCAACAAGGGCTCAGTCATTAATGTAAGCGAGACCCAAGTGCAGCTGTTTCACCCACTCCATCCTGAATGATCCCGTTACAGTGTCTCTGAACCAAAAGGCATGCAGACCACACCGTTTTTGGATCTTCATACTCTCACGGTCTGTGCCCTGCATTAGCAGAACTCAGCAGGAGCCCTGTGATGGGGAAGATCCCCCAGGCATCAGTCTTTATAACCCTATCTCAGCCAGGCTATGTTTTTATTCACATTCCTCACCATAAAAGGGTCAAGCTGCTGGCGCTCCCCTGACACTAACTAGCTGACCTGTCAGAGCATAAAGAGTTGGAGACTTACTCACCTCGGGGCTGTTCAACTTCTGGAAAACACACTCATCACAAGGCTGCACTGCTCCTAATGGACCTCATGCATTTCCTAATAACCTCATCCCCTCCCTCACTCCCTCTCTCTCTCTCTCTCTCTCTCACACGCATTTTCCTGATTTCAGAGCTACTGAATATCAAACAGATGTGGGTGGGAAACACTGGAGTCAACGCGGGACAGACCATCAGACATACCTCAGCTGTATAATCATCCTTTGGTTTGGAAATCCACACTGGCAGTGTAACAAACAGCGAGCCACGTGTTGACTGTATCAAGTCCAAACTATAAGCAGAAACAGAGCTGTCACTGCTGGACCAAGCACACTTACAGGAAGTCTGGTGAGAAAGCTGCATCAGGTTGAGTGCTATTCGAGGTTAAATGGCAGGATTTCATTCAGCAGTTTGTCAAGATTTATGGACTTGTTTTGGCCACAGCAAACCTGAACACCATAAAGAAACACAACCTATAGTTACCACATTTTTAAAGGGGTACTGGGTAGTTTAGAACCGACATATCACCACAGAAGAAGGGCATGGAGGGAAGATTTAAGTCATGAATAACACAGGAGGATCCGTTAGTAAAATGTAATCAGATTTTAGTTTAGGTAACAGAGGCTTTTCGTCCACTTTGACAGTTAAAGGTACGGAATGGGACACGTAGCAACACACTACACACAACTTTTAAGCGCTAGCTTGGACACAGAAACTGTCACTGTGACTAGCTTGTTAGCTAACACTCCTGAGAAGCCTCTTCACAAGAAAAAACAACAGCTGTAGGTGTAACCCGGTGAATGCCCTATCACCCCCAGAGGCTGGCACACAGACACAATGTAAGTAAGCGGTCGGACGGACGGAGAGCTCGTACCGTTTGTGAGACTGTCCTGCTCCTCGTCCATTCGCTCTCTGCCGAGCCTTTGAACACGCTGACCCGGTGCCGGTGAGACCAATGAATAACTTCTCACCCTCCTCGCAAGTTTGCTTTTCCGTGTCCCTTTTTATATACTTTTTCTTCACATGGTGTTTTCTTTTTTCCTGCTGGTGGGCTGTCGTCCGTCCGTCCGTCGCTCTGCCCCCCCGTCCCACCGAGAAGAAACCAGGCGCGGCTTGGAAGAGAGGAAGTGGCGATGCGTTCAATGCCGAACGGATGCCGTCGGAAAAACGAGAGACAGATTTCTGTGGATCATTGTGTATACGGAGCAACATTTTGGGCAGATGTTCAGCGCTTTATAAGAAAGAAAACACGGCCAACAATCCGACTTTAACACAAGACAATTCGATTTGCTAAACTACAAGGAAAAATATATTATATTCTTTGTACATATATAGCAGATGACTTGGCAGTCCAACTCATCACTGACTGTGAAATCTTCACACTGGACCTCAAGCAATGTTGATTCTGTGCCTCTCCACTCTTCCTCCAGCCTCTGGGACATTGATTTCCAAATGACATGCAAAATTTACTTTGTTATGAAAAGAGGATTTTGGATCTGCTGCTGTCTGCTGGTGTTGGTCCAGTGTGTTTTCTGAAGTCCACAGTCAATGCAACCATCTTCCGGGAAATCTTAGAGCACTTCATGCTTCTTTCTGCTGACAAGCTTTATGGAGATGCTGATTTTCATTTTCCAGCAGGACTTGGCACCTGCCCACACTGCCAAAGATACCAAAAGCTGGTTCAATGACCACAGTGTTACTGTGCTTGATTGGCCAGCAAACTCACATGGCCTGTATTATCAAGACGAAGATGAGAGACACCTGAACCAACAATGCAGATGACCTGAAGGCTGCTGTCAAAGCAACCTGGGCTTCCATTACACCTGAGCAGTGCTACAGGCTGATCGCCTCCATGCTATGTTGCACTGATGTAGTAATTCATGCAAAAGGAGGCAAAACCAAGTATTTAGTGCATAGAATTAACATACTTTTCAAAAGCCTGACATTTCTGTTTAAAATATCCTTTTTTTATTGATCTTTTGTAGTATTCTAATTTTCTAAAACACTGAATGTTGGGTTTTCATTGTCTGTAAGCCATAATCATCAAAATCGTAGGAAGTAAAGGCTTGAAATATTTACTCTATGTGTAATGAATCTATGTAATGTATGGTTTTCACTTTCTGAAATGAGTGACAAAAAGTATTGAACTTTTTCATAATATTCAAATGTTTTGAGATGTACCTGTGTTCTAACTAATAATTGAATTGTTACATTACCTTACATTATTTAGATGCAAGTATATTGAATGCAAGAACACCTGAATCATGTTTCAGCTCTAAAACACAAATATTAAGGGCATGATCTGTAGGTTTTGGTACCGTCAGCCTTGGGTAGCAGTACAGGTTTTCATTGTTGAGGTAGTCATAAATCTTGTCTATATCTTTGTCATTTTGCATAAAAGAAATGAGTTGATATAAATGTAGGTAGAAAAGCATGAGTCATCGTCAAAATGTGCAGACTGGTGCTGGATTTGGTTGCACTTTGAGAGTGTCTACACCACCAGCAATACTACTACAGTTCTAATAGAGCTCACAGTCGCAGTTTGAGTGTTGTTAACACAATATTGAGCGAATTTTTATGTTATCACATCTTGATTTACAAACAGACAATTTGATAGTAGTCTATCTCCGCTTCTACAGAACCTATTAACAGGAAAAACCTGTGAATCCAAGTGTGACCGAAACAGTGCATTCCTGCACAAGCACACAGCTCTTCTAATTCGGTGTCTGAGAGTGGGGCATGTCCGTTTCTTTGGACTTCATTTTATGATGGGAGGGGTTTTCGAGGAGTCATTGAATGTGGCACATGGAGCACTTTGACAGCATGAACTGGGGGGAGGGGCTTGAACCTGGGCCACACTGCCGCCTGCTGGTATAAAAGAGAAACGACTATCACCACCCTCCCATGTTGGAGTCTGACATGGGAGGGTCACTGAACATAAGTTCTATCTTTTTGATCCACAACATGGATCCACTTCCTGTGAAATGTCATTTCTTCAATTTGACCTGGGGAGAGTATCAAACTGTGCACACTGTGCAGAACACAATTATCTCTACTAAATGACTCAAACAAGGCTGGTGCAGTGTTATGAATACATATTCAGTAATACCAATACAATACAATACAATACAATACACACTCTAAAAAGGCTGTTGTACCGGTTTCCATTAAATGGAACAGGTGTTGGATAATGTGTCCACCCCGTTTGAAGTCTCACAATTCAAATTTATGGACAATTTTAAACGCTGAAAACAACAGGATGACATTCTGCTCACTGGCTCCATTTCCTGACCAGAGAATTTTAACTTGAAACACATTTCCTGTGAAATTGCTTGTTAAAATTGTCTTGGTCTTGCAATCACCCTGACAGAGGGTATGCACATTGTGTTGTTAACAGTAAATATCCACTGTGGTGCAGCCAAATCACATCTCTTTCCAGAATAGAGGCACTATCTCATCCTCTGAACATGAGCACTATCACAACAACAGCAAGGGCATTTGATTACTTGTAGTCATGCAAGACGATACAGAACAAAAATAGAGCATAAAAGGTTGGCCCTTAAAAAATCAGACAGTCACAAATTGGGTTGCTTCTCAAATACCACTTTATTTTCTCTATCCATGTTAGAATTACTATATTAATATTGTTATTACATATATGTTCCTTCTGTATTGAAATATGCTTTACAAAATTAATCTAATCAAATCAGAGATGACATTAGTCAAAGAGACCGGTACAAAGGTCATCTGAAAAGCCAAAATGATGGCCTACCATGGTCTAACAGTTGTCATATCAAGATTTGGAAAAGTAAGAGCTGAGGACAAAAGCTTGTAAAAGAAAAAAGACAACATGTCCAGTACAAATATTATTTACAAAGTCAAAATTAAAGAAAGCATAACCGTGTGTAAGACAAATGAATTATGAAAGAAACAAAAACATTTCATACAACAGACCATCACCTGACAAACAGTTACTGATCCAATCCTGTTTTGGATTTTGGTCAATCCGCCAAACATCAAGCTATGCTTTGTGTCCTCTCAACCTGTAAGTATTCAGACCTGAAGGTTTACAGTAGCACCCATTGGCTTATTGGTTATTTGTCACTTACCGAGAGTATTCGGCCCCTTCAGTGGAAGCAGGCTCAAGTGTAATACAGGTATTCAAAATACCCATAAAAAATATTGAGATTTCCTAAGCATTTCTGTATTTCATATACAGGCCAAGTAGAGAAACTAGCCATTCATGGCATGCAGCACTTTGACATTTGCCATACACGGCTCCGACGGTCCCTCAATAGAGTTGTTAATGCATTGTTTCGTCTCACTCAGAATTAAAGGGCAAATCAACAGACAACAATGGATCCAAAAAATACCATGCAGACAAAAAGATAAATTTAAGACAAAAACAAAACATTCTGTCTGTGATGGAGGCCTTTCAATGCTGAGACACTGATGCTGACATACACCTACTGGAGCCATTTTTTTAGCTCAAATGTACTGAAAATAAATGCTTGTCAATAACTTATAATAAAACATTTTTATATTTTTCAATAACTTCCTGAACTGAAAATCAGTTTGACTGAGTCAACGTCAGCTGTGTTAATAATATTATCTATTCAGTCTGGATTGGCATTAGTGGTATAAGTCTTGATCAGAGCGCAGATCGTTCGGTGCCGTCACAGTAGTTAAATCTTTGTCATATATAAAAAAAAAAAAAAAAAAAAAAAGACACATATAGAAAGATTGGATTCAGGTTCCTAAGAGATCTAAGTATATAATTTTAACTTAATACCTTCAGACCCAAAGACAGATAAAACACTGTAAATATTGGGCATGAAAATAGTTATACCAGTGTGAATACTTTTTATTTTCAATGATCGGTCAGATATTTTCGGCACAAAACAGTCCAGCATCAAGTTCACTGACGACAGCTTAGTGATACTGATCTTACAGCAACAACACTTCGATGTAAACTCTGAAGTAAGAGCTGTGGAAACCCACGCTTTGTTGATGATAAACAGCCCAGGCCTTTTAACCAATCTTGCATCATGTTATTGTAGATTGTAACATTTAAATTGTACCATTTTTAAACTGAACAGAAAAGTAGAGGCTGAACACAGCTAACAGAGCTTTGGAGATGTTTCTAGTAGATCTTAATCGTACAAAGTATAACGTTCTTTGTGTGTCTAAGTCTCTGCAATATATTATACTAAACATTTGGCAACACTGGCTAGAGTATATGTCAGTTTGTCTTGTACAGTTCTTCAGTGATAGCTGATTCGTGCAAATATCATGTATAATATAAAAAAACATAATAAACAGTAATCCAAAAAATGAAATTCATGGTGACTGCAGTGTGTGGGACCAAACCTGACCTCATAGTCAGAAATAGTTTGGTTGGATTAGAGAGAGTCTGGTCCACTTCTGGTCCAGTCCAGTTTGTAGCAAGATTGTTTCCCCGGACTTCAAAAGCCTCGAGAGTTGACTATTACGAACTGTGGACCATTTCAAAAGGCAGCAAAAATGTGACACTCGCATACTCACGCACACACTCTCGTATATCGCACGTACACACAGTATGTTGCCTGTGCAGTTTTCTACTACCTCTTTCATTCACGCACTTTCAGGATGTGCAATTTTCAACATGATAAAAAAAGAAAAGAAAAGCAAAACAAAACGATGGATACTTGTAAGTTCACAGCTGCAGCATGTGGAGTGGACGGAGCTGAAAGGCCCAGGCAAAGAGGGAGAGGTGCTCGATAGTGAGAGGAGACTTCCATCGAATCTTCAGTACTGAACAGACAAACACTTCCACCTGCATCACTTCACAAAAAAAGAAAAAGATGTACCCTTTCTCCATTATCCAAGCTCTCCTGAAAACCATTTCTTTCTTCTTTTCTTCCCTCTCCACCCTTTTATCCAGGCCCTCTACAAGTTGACCAACTCATGTGCAACAAACTGTTTGAGTCTCTCCAGGTATTGTCCATAGAGCTCCACGTCATTGTGTCCGGCACCCTCAACCCAGAGCGGCTCCACGGGGCGCTGACAGCGTTCATACAGCGCCAGGCCATGGGAGAAGTCAATGACCTCGTCCTCCGTACCGTGGATCACCAGTACCGGTGACGTTACCTTGGAAATCTTGTCAATGCTTCGAAAGAACATAGGAAAAACAGACAGTTAGGTTGGGATTCAAAATACAGACATGAAGGCAAAGAGAAAAATGAGACCATTAAAGGAGACTTTTTATGTTATGTTATGTCATTTCTTTTCCTTCCCATCAGTGTTTTATATAGGTCCTGAGCATGTAAAAGATGTTCAAAGTTCAAAAGGTCAAAGTCAGCACCTACAGAAGCCCTCCTCCCACAGACAACTCTGCTCCGGAAACACCCTGTCAGTGGTCTTGCCTTTCATTCTGTGATTTTGTGACACACACCACACTACCATGTCACATATTTGCAATATTTGCATAATATATGCCTGTTAACTAATTTGGCATGCAAGAATTTATTTAGCACAGCTGCTCTGTTGTTAGCTGTGCAGAGTCAGACAGGTGTGAGCTGACCAATCAGAGGAGACTGGGTATTGGGGGGGGAGCTTAAAGAGACAGGCGCTAAAACAGAGCATTTCAAACAACTGAACAAAATTAAACCTATTCCAGTGGTAACACAAAATTAAATCAAGAACCTAAAAATGGGCATTATATGTCTCCCTTAAGTTAATGTAATCATAAGCTCTATAAAAGATGCATAACAGATGCTGAAAATTCACCAAGGAGAAATGAAGCACAGCTATTCTGAAATTTGACCAACAGATGGGGCTACTGAGGATATTTCTAAAGACTCATTAAGATGACATGCACATGCTGAATTAATTTGACACATCTAAACGTATCTACGTTTGCAAGCTTTTGTGTTTATGTTTTCCTGATTCATACAGTGCTGTTTGTAAAAGAATGGACTCGGTGGGTCTCTCTGTGGATGTCTGTGATGCATTTAGCCTGGCTTTCACACATGCCATCTGTGCATACAGTGCACTCACTTTGGGAAGGCGTCGAAGCAGTAGGTCTTCTTGGTGTCGGGGAAGGCTACCCTCATGCCAGACGTGAGCGGGGAGTGGAGGATGACGGCAGCACTCTCATAACGAGAAGCCAGGTCCACGGAGGGCACCGTGCCAATGCTCTGGCCATACACGATCACATTCTCTGGCCGGATGCCATACCTGCGAGAAGGACACAGAATATCTAAATATCACTCTTTCACTGATCATGAAAAGGATATTTACACTGCTAGTGGCCAGACATATTTGGGTACATTTTGTGTGCTCTACTAGATACTGGCAGGCATCCAGTTAGGCCTTTTGTTAATTATGAAAAGCAGCTTGGCTGGCAAATCAGTGGGTTCCAAAATGCAACATTTTTCTTGTTGGTGTTAAAGTGGACAAACTGCTTCATTAAAGTGAAAGAGTGACTTCATCATTACGATTCTCTACATATGGTCTGCTTTTCCTCACACCCATCAAGCTCTCATTTCCCCCACATGCTGCTCCATAAGTAAACACACACCTGTGTGCTAACTGAGAATTACTCATACTCTATTATCGGCTGAAACGTCACACCACAGTGAGTCAGTGATTATACGGTGTCCTAAAACAAGTACACAAAGATGGAAGGCTGCCATGGTTCAGTGGCTTTCTGCAGCTGAACACAGAGGACCACCACTGTAGTCTCGTGATTCAGAGGGGAGGAGGGTAAAGAGCAAAACAAGCAGAAAGAGAGGAAAAGAGACACTGATACTGGATAGAGGATGAGGGAGAAACTGGAAGGAGGAAAAAAAAAAAAAAAAGGAAGACATTCCACAGCTGATTATTGAGAACGTGACCCACTCTAGCAGGCAGGCAGTCAGCTGACAACCTGAAACCACGTCTGAGAACACTGCATCAGTGTCTCAACTGCTGCACAGTTCATAGCCACAACTATACTACAGCGTAAACCTCACAAAATCAAAATTGGGAAACATTTCAGGCACTGCCCTCCTTCAATACACAGTGATGAGCAACGCAAGAACAACAAAGTCTGCCACAACTCTCTGCTGTTGTGGTGGATTATTTAAATTAGCAGCTCCGAAGACAAAAGTCTAACATGTTAAAAAAGAAAAGAACTTATAGGAATGTAGTACTACTGCTCTGAAAGGGCCAACCGACTTGTGTTAAGTGTAGGCACATCCACTTCAAACCAGACACAGTCTAGTTCACAGTCATTAGCAGGAATATAGGAACTGTTTATTGTTGGTGTGTCAGCTGGCCTTCAGAGAGTATAAATAGGGGTGAAAATACCATCACGGCACGGGAGTGTGACTGCAGACTGCTGGCTGATGATGAAAGTTAATTCATGGACTGGAAGCTTCTTTCCATGATACAACATAAAGTAGCTAGGGGGAAGGTGAAGGATAGTGAGGAGGAGGCCTGTATCAATTATGACACTGACCTTTCTGAACTGTCAGATTAGGGCTAAGAGCTTTGTTTCACCATTTGCAAGTGAATGTCATCTTCATGTCCAGCACAATCTCTTTCAATTTGTCATGAAAAATAAAGAGAGCATAATCACATTAAATGAGAAGGAGGGTTGGATGTTTAAAAACAAAAAGCAACATCACTGAGAGTTTGCAGGACGCCAACAAAAACCTACAGTCCCAATGAGATCAACACATATAAGTATAGCATAAGTAAGGATCATACTCTTACCTCTTTCAAAGACAATTTGAACAAAACAGTTATGGAAAAAAACATAACTGAACCTTTTTGGCATAGAAAAGTTTAGGTGAGGTTTTTTTTGGTGTTGTAATGCTTGTATGCTCGGTATACAATTTCTGACATTAAGTAGCATTCAATCATGGGAGTTGTCTTCATTATTAATGAACATTGTTAGTGAAAATCTCATGTGACTCAGGTAGAAATTATCATGGAGAAGGAGCTGTTCAAATTTTATTCCCATTGTGTTCAGTTACGTTCTAAGACTTCTCTCCTCATTCTCAGACATATCATCTGATGATTCCCCACATTCCTCTGATTTCTGTCGGTTTGAACATTTTGAAAACATTTAGGATAATGTAAGTACACAACTGAACAAAATATAATTGTCCATTTGTTTTTTTTAAGATTTTGTTGCAAAAATATTACGAATCATGTCTGTAAGATCAGCCAACAGCATTTCAAATGGATAACAAGGAACTTGAGGGAGAGGCATTTTCTGATAAAAACCAAAGCCACTCTTTTTCGTCTGCCCTTCAAGAAAGAGGTCATTGTTTTTAAAAGGTATAATCTAGAAAATATATGGTGAGAATTCAAAAGGTAGCTCGGGTCACAGGGGGGAGTGACCACAGGCAAGAGGGCTCAGCTAAACTGGCTTTAGCAGCCCAAAACGAAGAATTCCAGACACCCAACATGGTCTGAACACAACTTTCAAGAATGACAGAGGTCAGTTTGAAGACGGGGGATTACAGAGGTGATTTACAGCAGCTCTAATCAGGACTACGACTCCAGATACAAGAGGACATGGCAGGCTGAAACTTATGAGACAGGATGGGCCGGGGCTAGCTGGTTAGCATGCTAAGTTCAGTGTCCTGGCAACACAATACGTAGGTTTTTTGATATGTCAGCACTGCCGTTTCTTTACACTGCTGATAATTAGTTTATTTTGAATGTCTGAAACAAACATTCTGGTGATATCTTACAAATTGGCCCTTTGACAGAGATGTAATTGAAGATGTCAAGTAATCTGTGAGATGACTGCCACTACACTGATTTAGATATTCAACATCAATTCCTCCCAGGAGATATGGAAGTGAATTTTTTGGTTGCTTTCTTTCCTTACTCATAACTTTATCTATAGGCAACATCTAAGAAGTTTTGAATGAGTTTTTAATTAGAACTCATAATTCGACAATATTTGCTGCTGGATGTGTCACGTTGTCACAACAGTCTGTTATCCGTTTACTGCTATTAAGTTTTATTAGTGTAGCTGTAGAACAGACCTTTATCTGTTATCATCTTGCACTTCAGATTATCTCCTGTCGATTATGCTTATCTAGTCTAGCGTTCTTTTTCCGTATCAGGCCACTGAAGACTGGCCAATCCTGAGACAAAATAACACTCTCCACATGGGTGTCACAACAATGTAAAGCTTATGCAGTGTCAATAAACAGGGTAATTTGAAACCATCTGGCAGCTTCTTCATCAGGTGAATGGATACTCTGAAGTACATAAAGCAAGGCATGCTTTGCTTACATCTTTAAGCCAACACTGTGCAAGAGGGAGTTTTTCGGTCACACACAGAAATCACATGAATATTGCAAAGCTTGAACTTACAACCTTCCACTGACAGCGAGGTCACTTCAACCACTGAACCACCCTGTTATTTTGGCAGCTAGACAGACTGTTGTGGCTTTTGGTCACAAATTTAGGGAAGGCTGTGCAAAGAGGACAACAATCACCACATCTGACCAAAACGCAAGCAGCCCCCCACCCTACACCCCCCAGACCGCTAGATCACCCAGCACTAGCGTACAATTTACTCCATTGCATTTCAGCTTGAATAGACCTCATCATGCCATAGCCAGCCATGCTCCATGGTTACACCCCTCCCCCAGACCTTCGTCAATTTAGTCTCCTGACACAAATCCAATCTATTATGCATCACATCCTCCCTCGCTCCCCTATTCTGTCTCTCGCCGCCTTTTGCCTGCCCACCTCTTACTCCCTGAAGACCAAAAGATTCTCATCCAATAACAGCCACTATGACTAATAGATATTTTAGGATATCCTGAACATATGCAGAGGCATTTTTAACAGATTAGCGTACCATCTGCACTCAGCAGGGGGCATCTTCACTGAAGCGCTCCGATGATCTGTTATTATGGTTAGCACCTTTTTACTCATTTCCTGCCATCGTATACTTAGATGTTCAGATCTCTATTTATGGCTTACTGCATTTAAAAAAAATCAATAGGGGGAAATTAAGTATTAAGATGAGATTCTATAATCAGCAATCACCATCAGTAAGTGCTGTTCCTACAGCTATGTGCTAACGACAGTCAGGTGAGTGATTTCACTCCACCCAACTGACTCCACAGACACAGCAGCCTTTGTTTAAAGGCTCCGTCAACCTAACCGGCAGTGACATTTCAAGCAAAGAAAAGTAAACAATTCACAGACATGTTGTTTGTGAGACTCTCTCATCGCCATTGACCCTCTGAGATGACAGACACATTTCGACTTGGATCAATAAAAGATGATTGACTAGGAATAGGAGTTTCTTTCCTGTTTGTTTTCATTGGCCGCAGTGTGGGAAGACCTCGGTCTGAGAGCTCATTGGAAATCGGTTGCTAGGCTACCACTCAATATTAGACTAGCAGGATTGACTGGTGGCCCGCCTCCATCTCAGAGGGAAAAGAAAATGATACAGTGCCATTCTGTAGACGCGCGCACACGCACACACACACACACACACACACACACACACACGGTCAAAGAGAGGAAGTTGGCTGATGGGGTTTCACCAGCCTGGTCATTCTTTGCTCAACATTTTTCTTACACTCGATTTCTTCTAACCTGGAGCAACAAACAGTGCGTATGACACATAATTCTGTAAGTATGTGTAATCCCCGGTCACTCGGTGACGCATGCAATTACTGAATCATGTGGCCTACTTCCTGCTCAGGTGTAGGGAGTGCCTCATCCACCATGTCTGAACAAAGGAACACAGGAGCGGCTGAGGAGTTTGGTGGTTAGAGAAGTGACAGGTGGGTGCTCTCTGTCATATGACTGCGGAGTAAAGTGAACAGGGCATACTCACCACTCAAGACAAGCTAAATCTGCTGACTGCTGAATCGTAAGCATGAAAAGAGAGGATCTCGTGAGTTCAAAATGTCAAATACTCCGAAAAAAACACAGTATGACAAGCAGAGAGAGCGATTCAAGGGCTGCTCTCTTCTTCAGGCTGTGATCGAACACAGGAGACATGCACAAGGGATGTATGCAGCCGGCTAATGTGAGGCCATGCAGAGAGGCCTTTTGATGTGATAAACACAATCTAGTTGATTTATGCCCAGCAGGGTTCAAAAGGCTGGACTGTACCCTTTTCCATCGGACAAACGGTCAATTATAAATCTGGCACAACCCTCAAACAATCAGACACAGCCGAGTCAAAAAGCGATAATAATAATGAAACTGGGGGTCTCATCTGCACTACACAGTAAAAGGTTAGCTACATAAAAAAGCAAAAAAGTCTGCAAGGACAAAATCTTCACTAAAATTATGCAAGAGACCTCGATCATCTTGCAGTCTGCATCTTCTGGTAAAAATCTATCTCAACTTGTAGTTTTATGTATGGGACTTGAAGTTCCTCTAACCCGAACCCATTTTATTAAATTTGAAAGACCGTCTCAATGGTTTTGAAGAATAATATCATCATTTCATCCCTTTGTAGAAAAGGAATCATGTGAAACTGAAGTGCCTGCTTAGCTGATACAAAACCACAGGTTTGGAGCCAGACATCAGGAGGAGCTTTGAAGCCAGTTTTTGTAGTGGGCAAACTGTGTAAGTACATTATCACGGGATGCACTGTGGCCCAAAAAGCTTACATTGTGAAAGAAGCGTCTTTGAAACAGTGCATAATTTTCTTTTGAGCGTCACAACTCCTGTGAAATGACTTGCTTCCCTGTCATAATTTGAGCTATTCGTTCCAATAACATTTGATAAGTCTAGAAGAGCTGCATGATTAAACCATTTTATCCCCATTCAAATTAGCCGGGCACTAAACCCGAGTTAGCCAACTTCGGTCAGCTGAAGCCTCTTGTGTGCACTTTTTAACATCTGTGTGTCCATATTTAATGTGGCGTCCTTGGTTTAGAGGCCGTAACAGAGTATAACCAACCAAGAAGAGTAGTGAGTGTAATTCTTGAAAGGAGGCCCATTTACATAATATATACTGTGACTAGAAGGCTGAAGAAAACTCACAAACAGAGAGTGTCACTTGAGATGGCAGAGAAGGAAGAAGAGATTGCTGCCAGTGACCGAGGTATCCAAACCACAAATTCTACATGGAAGCTTGCCATTTGGTTAAGCTAAAAATGCAAAATAGACTTGGGGAACTAACCTCTGGTCTTGTTTTAACTGTCAGTTTTTGTTTCTAAAAAGGACATCCTACAAGACGTCTCTGTGCACAATTCCATCAGGACAAGTGAAAAGCCATATGACATCACTTAACACTGCTTCCCTTTTTTAAATCCTGTGACAGCCTGTCTGATTCCTTGTTTGGAAAAAAAAAAAAAAAGTAATTCTAATGTCAGTCATCATTCATATCTTTGCATTATAAGTGCCACCTGCATTTTCCCAAAACATACAAATGAGGAGAGTAATGACTTAGCCTCACGCAAAAACTGTAAAAATAATGTGATGTGACAAAACAGAACCGCACAGATGACAAGACATCAAGGATTCAATTGTCACAAATAGGAGCCTAATGTATTCATTGGCCAATATTAGCCCATCACAGATTTATCTGTATTGGCGAATATGTTGTCAGATATGTATGATATGAAAACATTTTTCTGAGATTATAATGCAGAATATGAGGCTTGTGGTCATTTCCAATTATAAAAAACTTAAGTGAAGTTCCAGTAAACATTTTAGACACTAAGGTATATTGTTAAAGTGTAAAATATTCTGGAATATTTACATCTTTGTACGTCAGCAACTTTTCTTCATCAGAACTTTTGACGCCCTCAAATTGTTAGGGATCCAAAAATCAACTATTGTCGGGCTCTAATCACAAGTATTACAAAAAGTGACAATAAACAGATAAAAACATAATCAAAAGTATGTATTTGCTTTGTTAAACTAAGTTTAACATCTATATAGTCTAAAATGGACGTGAAAAACAACAATGAATCAAACTCAACATCCTACAAAGAAACTGTCTTGCATAATAAGAACCACATACAAAAACTGAACCATTCATAGCTTAAGTATTTCATAACCTGTGTTGCAAAGATGGAATTAGTACCTCTGTGCATTATTAAAACTGGTGGACAGTGCAATTACTGTGTTATTGCATAACAAAACACTGCTGAGAAAGAATAGAAAGCACTCAGTGTAATATGCTGAGGGACGACAAGACACGCAACCGAGACTTCTTGAGAATCAATTTATCAAGTTATGTCATTCTTCCTGTAAGCTGCCCCTCGTCTGATGTTGGAGAGGTTTCTTCCCTGATTAACCTACAGAGCAACGTGATACTGTGGCTGAGATCCTCACTTCCACCAGCTCTGCCCTCATTTAAACAGTCATTAACATCACATACAGAACAAGTCTGTAGTCTTTACTAACACTAGTAGGCAAATAGCCACCCAATCTGATCATGGTGCAAAAGTTAAGTTGGCCTAAACAAATGAAGGTGTGCCAACAAGGTGTGCAAATCCAAATAAGCTGAACACTAGACGGGAGCAAAAGTGAAAAATACAAACACAAGAGTCTGCACGCCAGATAATGCTCCCAAGAACATGATCTCAGTGCTGTTCATTCATCAGCTTATTCAGGCTAACATTTTGCCCACTAGAGTCAGAATGTGATCACACAGAAGATTCATCACACATAAAAAGTAGTTATCAGTGAAGCAATGCTCTTTAGAGCTCAACATAGATTATATATTATTTAACTAGTGTTTTTGTACAGTGATAAGAGTGAAAATAATGATAGAAATGATCAGTTACTGGTGAAACATTTCGGCTTCATGTATCTCTATAGACAGTAAAGACTGAGCCTGGGTCATTCAGTGTGCAGTAAAAGTAGCACCATTCAAATTTTTTATCTAAACTACGTAACTGGGCTAACATAGAAAAGGAGTAACCAACACACAGGCTTTGCATTTATGTCTAGAATTGCTGCCCCACACACTATCAGAAAGTTGATGCTATTTGGAGCATCTGCTCTGCCTCGATCAGATTACATTAAATTTCAAAACTAAGTTCTGCCCCAGTCACGACTGTGTGGGAGCAGGAGATTCCTCTGTGTATCAATAAAAATATGCGAGTAAGCCAGAAAATACGAATAAAAAAGCAAAAAAGAAAGCACAGCAGCTAGCACTCATTTTACCAAGTAGTCAGCTGCTGTGTATCGAAAGAAAAAACAAAGAAAGGGTGTTCACAAAACCTTTCTGATGCTCCTTTTCTCACTTCTCCTTTTGGTCACATTCAACATTGTGACATTTGCAGCAATGTAAAATGTAAAACACAAGTCACAGCAAGGTTTTAACATTAAAGCAAAGGAATGCATTTGATCCAACACGTAGAGTCTAGAGTGCCAGGCCACCAGAAGAGCAGGTTCTTCTTTGCAGCAGTGGCCTATTTCCTGTCGTCAGAACCTTTATGATCAAGAGTTTCCTGTTTAACTTGCCAGCTTCCTTATTCTACAGGCCCTTATTTACAGAGGATCACTCAAGTCAATTGGTAGATAGTGTAATATGTAAAAGAAGTGCTCAGATAGATTCAAAGCAGAAGTCAGCAGCTGAGAAACATTTCGCTTTAAGTGGCGCTATCGGCGGTGTTATACATCAGCACTTTTAAATCTCTGCAGTGCCACGTCCTCCCTTGCCACAGAAAGAACATACACCCACATCAGTCCTGACACAGGAGGACGACTCCACACTAGTTTCTCTCTTTTTGTGGTTGATTTTTTGGCTCCTCTCTTTCAGCCCTTTTAGTTTTCCATCTCCTCTGTTAGTCATTTGTTTGTCTTTCAGCAGGAAGTATACAAATACAACACGGCCTACTGGATGAACCTCCATTTCCCCCCTCATCTACATAAACAAAAAAGGCACAAATATGATGGACACATTATTTTCACTCACACAAAACACAATACACCCCACATCCACATCCTGTTTTCTATGGGAACAGGTATGTGGCTGTGTGCCTTCGTGGTTCTGCTGTTCCATGACAATCATTGATTCTGACCAATCACACTGTTGTGATGTCATTGCCCTATGACCCATGTTGGTGTCATTCCTGGAACATTATAATTAATGTTGTCCAACGGTCACTCAGCAGACTGGGGTTCATATCCCAATAGTTATACTGACAAGGTCACTTATTATTTTCTGTTTCTTTTTATTTTTCTGACGCTGTTTGGTTCAGTTTAGGCAACAAAAACGTTTTATTAGTAGGTCTGTGAAAACATGGCTTTGGTTGAAAAAAAAATTCACAACATTGTGTTATAAAGGAAAACTTGTCCCATGTAATGTGTGTCGTTTGCTTGTCTTTTCCACTTGTTGTAAAGCCATGATGATACAAATCACATATTCTAGGAACAACGCCAACATCAGATTCTGTGTATACATACATGATGATGCCGGCATAATTTGCACAGTCGCAAAACAATGATGTCAAACTCTGTGTCTATGCTGCTGGAAACTTTGCAATGTTGGAGGGGAAAAGAACAGTCTGAAATGTGGCTTAATTTCATGAAGAAAGTTGACAACTGTTCAAATTGTAAAGTCTAAAACATAATTTTCTGTAAGACTGGAAATACCAGCAATATGCTGAAAGAACTTTCTAACTCAACATGGGCTTCAACTCCAGGAATGCCATTCACCTGACATTCTTCATATGAGTGTCACTGCTTCCCAACTGAGCACCACATCCTAGGATAAAAACCTTTGTTATAGGTTGTTGGATCCAAATGCAGAAAGGCAAGAAATGGGGCCCCTCTCTTGCCAAACCAGCCCCTAAGCCATGAAACACAGTGACTATGGTGTTACAAAAGGACAAAAGAGGGAGATGACAAGTGGGTCGAATGGAAGGAAGTGATGTTAAACAGACAGACTGATGAACACAGAGAACTCATCTTTGGAAAGGGACTGAAGAAAGAGAGACCAGTTCTTGCCATTTTTGTTGTAATTTCATTGAGAACTTGATTATGTTTTGTACGCTAAGAAAAGAAAATATGAAATGAAGCAAACAGGAGACTGAAAAAATGAAAGGGAAAGTTGGAAAGACTGTTTCGTTATCATTACAAAGACACGATACACATTAATGCAGACATCAGCAAGAAGAAGCACGTGTTTTATCAGCTGTGAAACCATATCACAGATTGCATATCAGTACAGGTCGAATATCGGCCAGTAAATATCTGTCTATTCATAGCCCGCAGAGCAAGAAGATGCAGCACAGCACCCACTCACACCTACATACTGTATGGCTGGTCAGCACAATCATAGAAAACACACTCCTTATTATCGCCTACAAGAACATCATGCCACCCATAATAAACCATTCCTCATCATCTCCGCCCAAGATTTTAATCAGGCCCAAGCTAATCATCCCTCCACTCAGCTCCTTCTCTAGACTCCTCACATCTTCAACTCTCTCTCTCTTCCATCCCTTCATGTGTCTGTGCTTTTCTCCATCAATCTACATCAAACTCATTCTATTTCAGGGCTTCCCGTTTACTTTGTCAAACTTCCTCATAGCTGTAGACAAGGACTGGGCAATATATATTGATGTTATGTCATTATTGTGATATGAGATTACATCCTCTTAGATTTTGGATATCGTTATATTGCGATAAGGAGTAGGTTGTTTTTTCCTTGTTCTAAAGGCTGTATTACAGTAAAGTGATGTTTTTTTAAATTAACTGTTCTAATTGTTCTAGTACTTGCCTTTTCCCACTTAGTCATTATATCCTCATTACTGATGATTATCAAACAATTTATTTGTGTTGATATTTTGCAAAAGTACCACTAGTCATGCCTAAAATATTGTGTCGATATTGTAGGGATGACTATTGGTACTTTCCATTATTACTGCCAACAAGGATATTTCAAGGGACACCTGGGGATATCTGGCATGAAAATAGGTGTTTTTTTAAAAGGAGCCCTACAGACATTTCCAGCTTTTTTGTTGTGACCAAAACCAACAATTTTTTCCGTGAAGTCGGTATGTGTTCATCTGTGATTGTGGTGACGAAAACCAGTATTTTAAGGCAAGCTGTGATATTTTTGTAACCCTAGGCAAGGGATTTTTGGATTTTGTAATTTTGCAACCAGTATTAATGCTGACACCATTTGTGTTTACAAGCTCTGGGTCCCTGGGATAAAGGAGCATCAATTGTGAGGGATCAAGTTTGGTGTGCTACTGTGTTGCTCTACGGTATACAAGGCACTGATCATTACAAATCGATCGCCCCATCTTCCCTCCATCAATCATCATCATCTTTCCTTACCGTGACCGTAGTGCCTGCCAGGCAGCGTCTACATCAGCGTACAGGTTCTTCTCTGAGGGTTTCCCAGAACTCGCCCCGTAGCCTGAGTAGTCATAGGAGAAGACGTTGCAGTTGATCCGGGAACCCAGGCCGATGTAGAAGCTGCTCATCTGGCCCAAGTCCACTGCGTTTCCATGGGAGAATAATAGCGTGTAGCGGGCGCTGGGTGAGCAGCGGACAAACATGCAGGCAATGCGGTTCCCTCTTGATGTGCGTGTCATGAAACACTCAATGGCGTCCTTCTCTCGGGATGAGTACTGCCAGTCGGCGCGCTCGGAGAGGTGCAGCGTCCATCGGCTGCCACTATCATCACTCATGAGGCTGTAGGTGGGCTCTGGGGGCAGGAAGGCCAGCTTGGAGGCGATCTTGCTGGGGCACGGTGGACAGCAGAACAGGCAACATAGCTCACCGAGGGATAAGTGGTTCATTCTCAAAGCACTGTGACAGGGACAGTGAGGATGGTTAAAACAGAAACAAGTATAATTCAACGGTAGATGAAATGCAAGAATTGCCTTTGAGAACTGAAAAGCAGATAAAAGCCTCATCAAACAAGAGCATCTGAGCTCTCTCAGACAACTGATGTAGTAATTTGTCGCGGCATCCCCAGCAGGCTGATCACAAGGAGAACACCAAAAGGGCAATTTGATGCCACAGAATTCTTGGATGAATGATAATCTCCCCAAGAAGATAAACATTTGTCTTCATTAAGGACAAAAACAGGGGAATTCCAGGAATGGTTTCCTTTTTAAGATGCACTATGAATTGCTCTTTTCAGAATGCATGGCTCTCTTCAGCCAGAATTATTATATTATTAAAAAAAAAAAAAAAGTTATAGCCTTGACCCTGATTGGCTCCACAACCACTCAAGCAGTATTGACTTTGAAGGCTTTTCTTGTTTCACCATGCACCTGCACTCCCACCTAAGGCTACCTTTTAGACAGTCCAGCTGCTTTTGAATTGCAGTGGCCAGCACTCAGAATGGGGGGGTTGAATTTTGACTCTGCATATCTACACATGCACTTTGAATAGAGCAAAACAGATAAGATACAGCACACATGTCTTGTTATGGATTATATTTCCAATACTAATGCTAGAGTCTGCAATTGTTCTGCAATGTTTTTTATGCCAGGATATGTTGTTAATGTAGTGCATCTGAGCTTTGCAGGTCCTGCTGTATAAAAAGGCATCCCACCTGCATATTCCAATGCTTTTGGGATGAGATTTAGTCCTCTAAACTATAAATGATGAAGCACATAGGCAGCAAATGTTTCTCACCTCACTTCCACAACTCTAAAGAAGCTTCAGATCCACTGTTGGCATCTTGATGGCTATCCTCAACACTGCTCTTCTTGCACACTTAATTTTTGGAGTGCCCTTTGCAGATTAATATGTTTTTCTACGTTATCTATATTTAAGTATGCAGAGCCTTGAATATTATCTTGGCATAAATCTCCTGACTGTTTTTTTCCAGCAACCTTGTAATGGGGTTGTTTGGAAAGGTCCTTTGTCTTCGTTAGAAGTGGTTTTACAAGAAAGGTGGCTCACAGATCCCTTCTTGATTAAACACAGGTGACTCCAATTCAAATTAATTACCGGTTTGCCACTTACTTAGAGAGATTGTGAATACTTTTTATAACCACTTGTAATCAATGATGACCACTTTTGCAGGATGCTGTGACATCCTGGAGGAGCACGCAGCAGCAAAATACACAGTGGGGGCTATCTGCTATCCATATTCCCCAAAATAGTCCCCATTAATCTCCAGCCACGCAGACAGAATGGAGCCCAGCAGCGATTTACTGTAAAATGGTGGTGGAGGCAGCAGCAATGTGTTCAGATTACAGTGATGGTTTGTGGAGGTTTAATATCCAGTGGATGGACACACTTTGTTGCCAAGTGGAATGGGCCATTTAGCCAGCGACACTAAACAAGCAAACGTGTTCCTGCTTAACACGGAAAAGAGAAACGGTGACAACATTACCTGGACGAAGCTTGACGCTTGTTTCGTTTTTCTTTCTATTTCTGAGGTGACACTGTTGGCCGACCCCGTCGTAGTCAGGTGTTATCTTCGCACCAAGACAACTAATGTATCTTCTACTCGACACCAGGAGATTGGACAGGTTATCCTCTGCCAGATTATCCTCTGTTCCGCGTATTTGTTGGCGATGTCACTTTGCGTGTGTATATCCCCCTTGGCACCACAGCTGTGAGTTACTATTAGCTAGCCGCTTCGTCCTGCCGTCCAGACACCCTCCGAAACTGTCTTTTCTGCTTCCTCCGCTCGGTTTTCTCAACATATGGTCCTGAATGACAACGAGATCGGTTCATTCAAAACGTTCAAGTCTTTACAGCTCGGCGGCGACATGGGGGAGTTTGACAAAGGTCTTGAATTGATTAAATTCGCGTCTCACGTCCGTGCTGGTTTGCCAAACAGTTCACAGCAGCGCCACTTGCCTCCGAAACATCACCGCTGTCGTTGGGAATATCGCTCTGCTCGTTATGTTAGCTTCTAAGGAAGGATGGACGTGATTGACAGCTCTGTGGACCAATAGAAAAGAGCTTTATTGACCAGCCCACCAATCGTACAAAGGATGGGCGGTACCTGTAGACGCCGCAGAGTGGTGACCTAATGTTTTGACTGACGTTTAGGAGAACCAATCGGATGTTACTATTGCGAGGCACAGTCAAATCGGCACCGATCGAGGTGTTTCTAACGCCGGACCAAGTGACGTCATTGAGCGATTTCTTTTTTATTAAGTGTATTTGTTACATTTTAAAAAGCGTTAATATTTTTGTATGTTTTGTCCCGATGTATTTTACTTTATTTATTTTAACCAGTTTTGAGAGAAGGGTAAGCTTTCGCGTTTACGTTTCAGGACGTTGCACTGACTACTTCCGGGTTAGTATCCTCGCTCTCTCTGGCGTGGTTTTTGGATTCGCGCACCAGCATAACATGTGTAACTAGAATTTAAGATAAAATGAGCTCTCAGAAAGGTAATGTGTCTCGGTCGCGAGGCCAGAAGCATCAAAACGCCTTTGCCTTCAAAAACGACAAGTACGGAGCGACTGTCCAAGTGAAGGTAGGTGAACCCAGAGGTAATATTACCTAGCTTGAACTGCTATGAGCTCAACTTAAGGGAAACCTTCTTAAAACTTTTGAAATATTGCATTGCATTGTTGCAGGCTTAACGATGAGCTCTAATGTAGAAACAAGGTTGCAGTCTTTTGTCTGGCAGTAGCAGTAGTATTGTATCACTATTGTTGTAGCATTATCCAGAAAATGTGTACAACAATGAAATTAAGCCATGTTTTATGATGAGCATCTCTGCTTGTTTGTTTTTATAGAAAGCAAAATCAAAGACCCATGATGGGCTCTGCCAACACTGTAAGGGTATTCTTGAATGGAAAGTGAAGTATAACAAATACAAGACTCTAACGCAGCCCAAAAAATGGTGAGTAAACATGTATACATCACGAATACATTTCATCACAGAAAAGAAAAAAATCTGCATGCTTCAACTGCTCATGACTGCGCACATCTCAACTGATCGGATCTGCAAGTAATTGTCAAGGAAGCGATTAGTGTGTAATGTACAAATCAAGAGAATTAACATTGATTATTATTATACACAACACAAAACACTTTCAGGTAGCACGTGACTCACAAATAAGTTCTTTATCCCACAGGGAGATTTTTGGCTTCTGATCAGGCTACATAAGAAATGATCAGGCATCACTTTGAGATCCAAAATTCTCTCACACTGAGAGGCTGACTTTAATTGAAAGAAGCCTTAGGAGGCTGGTGGGAGGGATTTGTCTGTATTAGCAAACCAGATGGCAAGTTATGCTGCGTTCCAGCCAACGTCAAAGGTTGGAATTTCCTCATAGTTGACAGCTACTTCTGACCTCCAGTGTCTCAGTTGCACAATGCCAAATTGTTACAAAGTGACCAAGATAATTGCACCCTCAACAGTGCAGCATCCATGCATAAACAGAAGAGGGAAGACAGCTGCTCCGTCATGAGGTCACCGTAGATGGATGTGCAGGAGTTACAACATTAGGTGATGTTTCGTTGTACTTTTCTCATGCATGTTTTCTTCTTTCAGTGTCAAGTGTTCTCAAAAGACTGTGAAGGATGCGTATCACATTATTTGTAAGCCCTGCGCTCTTCAGCTAGAAATCTGTTGCAAGTGTGGGAAGAAAGAGGATATCGTTATTCCGTGAGTGGTATTTTTTGTTTCTCATGATGTGTTTGTGTGTTTGTCTTTGTGTGCAGATTCCCTAAGCAGGATTACGTAAAAGAACTGCCTTATTATTCCCTCCTGTGGAAGTTCAGTTTTTACACTCTTTTTACGCACACAGGTCCAAAGTACACACAGGACATCGATCAGCCTCAACATTAAAAACAGTTACAAAGCGCCCTGCCACACCACAAAAACCTGCTCAGGAATGGCTGAATGAACGTGACAAAGAGCTCAAGACATTGACTCGGCTTCAGAGTTACCAGATTCCAATTCGATTGACCTGTCCAATTCAATCCATGGAGACAATGTCACAGACTTGAACTCCACAAACACTTTTTTGTCGGACACCCCCAAAGGTCCCATATCCATGCTGGGTACTCTGCAATGTCCAATCCAAGATGGAGCCTCCAACGATCACATTTATTTCAACATGTCCAGTGTATGCTCAGTTGGACTGAGATCTGGGGAATTAGCAGTCAGCAATCACCCTGGTTGCTATTTTAAGCTCTTTGTCAGGTTCTTCGTACAATTCCTAAGCAGTTCTTGCAGTGTGGCAGTGCCCACTGTCTGACTGGGTGTCCACTGCCATAGGGTGTGTCACTGTCATGGGGGGTACTTGGTCTTCAAGGTTGTTAGAGTGGGTGGTGCATGTTAAGTGGCATCTAGGACCCATTGTCTCCTAGCATTCATTGCATTTTAATGAGATAATCATTGTTATTCACTTCACCTGTTAGTGATTTTAATGTTGTGGCTGATCAGTTTATATATGCATTAGTTGTTGAGAGCTGCCATAGCTAATGCAGCTGCCATACAGTCTGCAATCCAAGCAGTTAATGACTAAGATATCATATTGTGCTTATACGTTACATAATTGATACATTTTTCTGTTTACCATGGGTATTTAAAGCCAATTTTATGACTTTCTTGCCATTTGTATAATGTGTTCTTACACTGTATATGAAGTAAATGATTTCTAGGAAATGTGGCTCTTTAACTGGAGGCAGGATCGTTTTATGAGGTCAATATTTGTATTTTCCATCACTAGCAAGCATGTGCTTTAAATTCTACTGTAAGTGTGCCATCTTGTGGACAATAAGATGCATTACAACTGATTCACAAAAATCCCAAATTCTCTCATCGACAGCATTTTAGCCTCTGTCTTTACATCCAAACATTATGGCATCCATTTACTCCTTATTTATTTACTACAACAAAATAGAAGTTGACACAACCTTTTGATTTACTCCCATTGTGTAGAGTAAATGCTGAAGGGGACGAGAAAGACCAAGAGGAAGACGGTGAACAGAGAAAGAAAGGACCTGGACGAGGGAAGAAGGACATGGATGATTCGCACAGCGATGATGATGATGATGACGACCTAAGTGACCTTGACGGCGATGATGATGAGGGAGACGGTTCCGATAATGACTCTGAACCAAAGAAGACACAGAAGAAGTCTGATGTGCTTCCAGATGTATCTCGAGTCAATGTTAAAGACTAACAACAGTGATCCTGTTGTACCAAATAGACTCTTTTTAGTTTTCATATATACAATATACAAAGTTTTGTAATTAAAATACAGTATGAGTTTGAGATGTGACCATATTCAGATTAACTAACTAATGCAGTTGGCAATCGATTCGTCAAAAGCAACCAGATGATTCACAAAGTTTTCAGATGGCTGTGTTTCTTTTTTTTTTTTTTTTTTACTGGACCATAAATACTGTGATTCACAATGAATGGACTGTACAGCGCACATTCACAAACAATGCCAACTGGATATCTTTGAATGTACTTGAATAAAAACATGTACATTCTGTACAAACATTTATTCATCCAAGTTCCCAGTTCCATTCACTATAAATGAAGTAATCGAAAGCTTGAATATGAGCACAACTAAAAGCAGAAGTAGAGGCGATGCCAAGTAATCAGGAACTGACTTCTGACAGTGATGCGCATTCATATCTTGTGTTTATACTCAGTTACCAGTTTATTAGCCATACCTAACTAAAGGTAATGCAGTATAATTGAATAGGCCTGTAATAAATTCTAGCCTTGTGAAGGCTGTTATTTTGAATGTGTACAGGAATAATAAACAAACAAAGACATGAAAGAAAAGTAAAGAGAGAGAGAAAAAAGCACATCCAGAAAGTATTGGTAACAATTACCACAGTCATGAGTGAATAGAAAACAAAGAATAGAGAAGAACGGAAGTAAATAAAGACCAGCACAGCCAGATGATTCACAATAGACATAGTGCACTAGTCTTAATGCTGAGCAAACTGTAGTACAGGATCCCAGATCTTATCAAACATGTCTCCTCTGTCTTCATAAAATTGCAGTCTGCTCAGATATTTGTGTGGCACAGAGACGCCTCCAAATATCTACTCAATTACAGGATTGCATAAGATTATACATTGTCTACTATTTTTTAAGTGAGCTCTCTTGGGAGTGCTGCCTGTCTGGGTCTCCTTTTCAGCCCGTTCACGTTTACTAAGTCAGTGGGCTTTAAAGTTCCAGTAACTATTACATACCTTACCCTTCAGATCAGAAGTCATTAGAGGGTGAATAAAATATATATTTGTCTTTATCAGGATTGCAACATCCCTTGTTTTTGTGCTAAGGTTTAGTTGATAGATCTGGGATGCCCATGAGGAAAAGGTTTCTTAGTTTTGCTGCAGTTTTTTTTAAATTTGTGTTTCCTCATGAAAACAAATATGAACTTTGAGCGTGTGTAGGTGTGCATACACATTTCAGCTTTTTGATGGTTCATCCCCTCACAATGCAGCTAATTAGTTTAACTTCACCATTGCTGTACTTAACATGTCATAGCAGAGGTGGCAAAAGTACAGTGTTTACTCAAGTAGAGATAAGTACAGGTACTTCTGTCAATAAAGACTGGTAAAATCAGAAGCGCTGACTCAACTTCTTTACTCAAGTAAAAGTTAGACGGCACGGGCTCTGAAGGACTTTTCTATATATATAGGATATCAAAATAAAGGTATAATATCAGTAGGATTTGTCCCAGCTGCTTGTAAAAGCACCAGAAGGATAGTTAAATGTTGACTCTCTCTGATGGGTTGAAATCAGTCTTGCAATGTTGGGAAGGCAGCGTGCTGCAAACTAGAAAGTAAAGATATTTATGTTAAAACTGCAAGGAGTCAGAGGAAAAAAGTTGTCAGAAAAATAAGTACAGTTACCTGAAGAATCTATGCAAGTACAGCAATGAAGTCCTTGTACTTTGTTACTTCCCACCTCTGTGTATTAGTTAGCGTTTATAAGACCTACTGCCTGAAAGGAACCTTTTTGCATGACTGTGGCAAAACGAACAATAACTTGAGCAAAAGGATTTGTCCAGTGTTAAGTCCACTGTATTTATGCCAGTGAGGGCAGATGAGGTATTAGAAATACATCTCATTATAAAAGTGAAAGATATTTCATAGTTTTATATGTGTTGAAATACAAAGCGGTCCAGAATATCACTGTTTAGGCTCTGTTCTCCGTCTAGACTTTCTATCTCCACCTCTAGCATAAAAAATATTCAAATATAATAAAAATATCAATATACTTAACTTTTCCTCTGAAAGACTTGTTTACAGCTTTTGATTTTACATTTTTTTAGCTCACTTCTGTACAGCAGAGAGATTGTTCTGTAGGGTGTTACAAGGCAGCGCAGGCATTCTCATATTTCTGCCATAAAATTATCACACAAAAGTTCTCATTTCCCCGCATTATTTGCAGCCTTCTGCACTTCCCATCTCTGATTAACCTGCAGTTACACGGAACAGAGCGCTTTCATTCACACTGATGTCATCTAAAGTGAGTGCTTGTTGTCATTCATCATGTGGGGCTGATATATTTAAAAGAATGTGGCAATATTTCGAATCTCAGTTCCTCATTCGGCCATCACGACATATAGATGGATGCATCACTGAGCTCACAGGATTCCCATTTATTTATGTAGTTCTCACATGGCTTCGTACTGCTCAGAGCCTCATGACTAATGACACAGGGTTACTGAGCTGTCTCCTGGGTAACCTAACTGTCAAGTCCAGTGGTTCTCAAAGCGAGGTCCAGAGGGGATTCCTGGGGATTCCCAGAAAGGTTCAGTTGGTCAAGTCATGTCAATTGTATGTATAAACCCCCAAATCACAATGGCATTACCTCAGTGGGCTTTACAATCTGTACAGTGAACAGCACCTTTTGTCCTTAGACCCTTGTTTTGAGTAAGGAGAAACTTCCCAGACAAAACCCATGTAGCAGGGAATAGAAAAATGGAAGACACCTCAGGAAGAGCCACAGAGGAGGTATCCCTCTCCCAGGATGGACACAAATGCAGTAAATTCAGAGTATACAGATTATATTGCTAAAGTATCTGATCCAAGTTGATTATCTAAAAGACATTTGAAGAAATGTGAATCCAGGAGTAGGACTGAGCAGGCTGAGGCATCACCAGGTGGTGCCCAAGTCACACAACATGCTCTCCACCATCATGACCTAGAAGAGGACAGGCCACATGGGATGATTAGAAGGAAAATCACAGATTTTGCCGTAAAACAAATGAAATGTGCAGATGTGAGATGACTGTAAAACAGGATTGTTACATTTTTTATTACCCCATCATATTGTAACTTGACCTACTGATTTTATAATGCTTTCGTTCACATGTTCTGCCCAGGGTGTATGTATCTACTCTCTTCAGGACTGTCATGAGTTCAGATTTTCACTACACGACTATCATGATAACGACAGTATCGTGATATCTGTTTGCACTGTGGGTGGCATGTGTCACTCTCATCTGTCAACTCTGACAACATGATTTTGTGCAGCAGTAGTGGCCACACGCTGTGGTAGTTATAGCAGGAATGGAATCAGAAATGATGTAAAAGGTGCTTGATTTTTGGCACAATATCATTTTTGCATTTTTGAATATCACAATTATCGTCAATATCTGTATATTGTGACACCCCTGGCTCCATTATCACCTAATTATAAACACTGACAAAAATATAGTCCCTCAGATTTGTGCTGAACTTGGAAAATCCGCCTTCAGCTTCTTTACTCCTGCTGTCTAGAGCTTGTTACAGAGCATCCTTATAATGAACGCTTTGATACCATTTTATGTGAATTCATATCCATGATATTAATCAATTCAGCCTCTGTTTGAACCAGATTTAACAGATTTTTTCTTGTATCTTCTATGAGCTTTATATTAGGCCTCATTTTGGTATTTGTATCTACCGTACATACTATATTTTTTAATTGCAGCCTATGTCCTAATATTTTGTACCTTTCATGTCATTTTGACAGTTACTTGACATTGTCATTGTAAAGAGGGCTCTCCCTCATTTATCTTCCAAGTTGAACAGAGCTAATATATTTGCATGGTTATAACCAATATATTACCTGGACATTACCTCTCTCTTCTCCAACTAGCACCATGTTATCACCAACAACTATGCCAAAATGATCTTGGCTAGAGGGATGTTGAAATGTAAAGTGATGTCAGTGAATGTTTAAGATGAGGTAACATCTCCATCACCATGACAACACTGGCCAAACATTGGTAAAGAGCACTGACAAAAAGGAACATGTAGCTGGCGACCCTCACGAGCCTATATGCTGCCTGGCACATGATCATGGGCCAAATTTGTAGCCCTGTGACTTCAAATTCAAGTTCACTGTGGGTTGTTTTTTTGGGTTTTTTTTGTACTCTTGTGCATGTTTGGAGAGAGACCTGCTGCTGTCACTCTTTAAAGATGGATGGTACAGAGTGTCCGCTGATGGTATCTATATTTAGGCTGTGGAGCTCACTAACCAAAATGCAGTTTGATGTTTCACAGCCAGGGAAGCAGTGAGAACCCACAAGTATAGATAGATAGATAGATAGATAGATAGATAGATAGATAGATAGATAGATAGATAGATAGATAGATAGATAGATAGATAGATAGATAGATAGATAGATAGATAGATAGATAGATAGATAGATAGATAGATAGATAGATAGATAGATAGAATTTTAAAAAGCATGTTGTGCCAAAAATCTGATCATAATACATTTACATAGGGGAATTGGCCAGTGTTTGCCTCAGCCCCGCTGTTATATGGTCAGTGTGATGAATCATTAAAGGATACAGTTCAAAGGCGCGTATACAGTGAGCGTTGTACCCGATTGATAACCATCAGCACGTGGACTCAAACACAGCTTCTGGTGAGTCTGTGACAAGTTCGTCGCTGCGCCGCGCCAGCATGCCCCATGAGTCCCAGAGACACACACCCAGTCTTCTCATTGGCTGCGCATTTTGCAGTCAGGTGGAGCCGTGCGTCACGGCGCGTCTTGGTGATCACAGGTCAAAAACCCACCGCACCGTTGCTGCCACAGGTATCTCACTGCTCGGATCCGACGGCTCTACTGAAGGGATGGCCAACTCTAACGGATACACCGCAGACATTCTGCGCGTCTACAGGGGAACATTTATCCACTCGACCCAGCAAACAGCGGTGGAGATCCTGGAAGATGCGCTCCTGGGAGTGGATGTGAAGGGGAAGGTTCGTCAGATTTCTAAAATATCTACATCTTTTGCCGTTTTTGTTCCGATCTAGGAAACATATGCGTGTGCGTGTGCAATGTGCGTTTAACTGTCATCCAGCCATTGATATGTTTATAGTAGGTAGAATCTGTGTTGCTCCTAAATTTGGCGCAAACGGGTTAGATTTGGGAGACTTTGCTTTAAAAGACGTCTTCCAAACGTGAATCTGTTACATAATGTTAGTTGCGTCTTACAGTGAGCTGTTGCTGAGCAACTTTAACAATTAAGCCCACTCTCTGCTCTCATACGCAGACCTTGATGACAGTCTCAAGTAGCCACTTCAAAAAACAAGTGGGGTTAAAATTCACACAGCATCCTTAAATCGCCCAGAGAAAAAAAGACCACCCATGTAAGAAGTAATGGGTTATCTATAAAGCTGGAAAGGTGCAACTGCGCCTCTCAAAGTACACACCTGTGATATTTTCAGCCATCCCAGCAGCCTGCTCTCTTGCATAATACAAACTTCTTCTTTTTTTCGTAATCAAGGTTTCTCCAGTAACTTGACTCATTCCCTCTCCGCAGATTGCTTTCATTGGAAAAGATTCGGAGCTTGACGGACTATCTAAGAAGTTTGGATTCAGTCCGTCTGAAATCACTCAGCTGGCACAACAGTAAGTCAACTATACAAACAAACACTGAGTGAATTCCACCTTGCCTTAGTTTTACATTGTTAGAAATCAGCCGCTTGCACTGATAGACCCTGATGAGTTTTTCAGGCTCATTTTGCCCTCAAAGTCTACCGCTCGGTGCATGAGGCCTATTATTGCAATTTTTCAGTTATCATCATGAAGGAGAGATATCCTGTTATAAACAGAAAAAAGACACATGCTCAACCATTGTTTTTTTTTTTCCGTTTGTCACTAAACAGGTTTGGGGCTTTTCACGGTTTGGGATTTTTGTGGTAAACCGAATTTGCAGGCGATAGTTATAGTGGTCTCTCCAAAATCTCTGCTTCTCGAATGTTATGCTAAATGATGTAATGGGATAGATTAAGGGATTAGCGTTTTCTCTCCACCAAAGCTGCCCTTAGGATGTATGACACTCTTCAGGACCAGTATATCTTGCCTTGTCCGAGGAAGAGGTGCGCACTTTCAAGGTGATGCGCAATTACGCACGCGTCCAGACTGGATTGTTAATTTCAATCACGTACCACCAGCAGAAAGACTCTCGCAAATGTACACAGATTTTTTTGTTTCTTTATGCACACATCCAACTGGTCGGCTATTGCATTAAGTTTATACAGTGGAAAACATCAAATGACTTTAATAGTCAGAGAGTAACAGTGTGTTTGGTGACACCGGTTGGCAGATATGAACAAAAGCTCTTCTTTGCGCCAGCAATTATATCATATTCATTGAACTTGAACCTTGAACATGAGCATACATCATTGGGTCATTTCTTGCATGGGCCATGAAAACAAAATGTGTATGTCTGAGCTCTTTTTTTTTTCTTTTTTTTTTTGCCTTACTGCAGTGAGTTTTTCATGCCGGGAATGGTGGACACCCACATCCATGCATCCCAGTACAGCTACGCTGGCACAGCCTTGGACATGCCCCTAATGCAGTGGCTTTGTACCTACACCTTCCCTGTGGAGTCTCGGTTCAAGGACCTGGAGTTTGCCCAACGGGTCTACACCAAGGTGGTGGTGAGTGTCCTGGCACCATGAAATAAATGGCCATCAAAATACTGTGCATCAGTCACAAGCTGTGCCCTGAGATTTAAAGCTATGAGAGTGATGTGTTTGATGTGTTGCATGAGGTCCCTTCTGTTGTCACACGGCCTATGATTTGAGAAGGGTGTGACCATTTCAGTGGCTGAACAACATATAGAAAAGAGAACAAAAATGTAGGAATGTTGTCTTAATCCTGTAATATGAACCCTGCACTTTACAGAAAAGGACCCTGAGAAACGGAACCACCACTGCATGTTACCACGCTACTATACACACGGATGCCACTCTCCTGTTGGGCCAGATTGCAAGTAAGATGTGCTGCACTAAAACACACACATGCACATACACATTTTGACCTAAATCTTGTTTATTTTTAAGCATTGGCCCTCTTCAGTGTTTTCTATCTGTAATATGGACAGTGGAGTGGAAAGTTAGTGCTTAAGTCTGTCCTCTTGTGAGTCAACACATGGCACTATAAGTCATCCAGTGTTTGAAAGGATCACCCCAGAGCAGGTGACCCATTGGTGGTTTTGAGGTTGTCTTTCCACACATCCTTTATATCTTTGCTTGTGAAATCTGGGAATCTGTGGTGGATGCAGACACTACTGTGAAAGAATGTGAAAAATTCTCGTAATGTCAATCTATTAATGCAAGCAGGTTTTAGTCAAATCTCATAAAGAAAGAGTCAGCACTACCTGGTCTGACATATTTAGATTGTACGATCACTGTCAAGAGCACAGCGGTGGCTCAGACTGTGATAATGGATCCAGAGGCCATGTTTGATTGTGAGGAATACAATGTGAGACTTAATCCATCAGATTAAGCCCAGTGATTGGAAGGGTGTAACTTTCAGAAGAGTTGCACTGACCTTTATGCCACCATGATGCCTTTATCATCACGGTGGCATGTTATATAACAAAACTGAGAACTGGCTCTGGCAGCTTTACACAGCCATTTTGTGTTATCAGGGTCACTGAGCTCTTACCTTTGTCCTGTTCTGAACAGCTGTTTCAAAGCTTCTGTCAGTCATTGAAAACATGTGTCTGTGTGTGTGTGTGTGTGTGTGTGTGTGTGTGTGTGTGTGTGTGTGTGTGTGTGTGTGTGTGTGTGTGTGTGTGTGTGTGTGTGTGTGTGTGCGTGTGTTTGCTCAGGCATGTTTAAGCATTCACAACAAAACTGTGCCTTCTTCTGTCATGTAGCAAAAGAATAAAATACCCCACTAGTTTCAATAAGTCAGTGTGCTGTATTTTCTCAGCCAAGAGGCTCGTAAAGTCCAAAGTTCAAGGTCCCATGGGCATCCGATATGAACACACATTTTCTGCCTGATTTGACTGGAAATGTTTGGTCACAGTTACACAAAGCTTCTTCAGAAAACTGCTCTACAGCATGAATTACCAGTCTAGCAAAGATGTCCACTAGGTCCCAGCCTCAGTGTGTGCCGATCAATTGCTCCATAAAACAACTGAATTAAAACAACATTTTAAAGATTAGTCCCCAATGAAGCGTGGTGAGAACCAGATCAATAATGGTAGTTACACCATTATTGAGTTATTTGTTGAGGAGGGCTGATCAGACATTATTTCCTATCATGTATAGAAATCCGTCACACTAACTGATTAGAACTTTGTACTGATTTCGATCTCTGTTTATCTCTTGTTAGTTTTGTTGCACTTTATAAAGGGTCCACTAGTTTACTCATTAAGGTGTGTTCTGCAGGACTAAAGGTGTATTATTACTAGAAAAGTAGTCATGTAGGCACCAGTTTTAAAAGAGCATATGACTGTTGTAGCATTGCAGGTTGCACTGCATTGTAGTTAAAAAAGAACCAATGCAAATCAATACAGCACAACCAGAGATATCACCCTTTTTGTATTCACGCATTCTTCTCCCTGGCGTCTACATTACCTAGAATGCAACTGTGATTGATCAGGTAGAGTCACAAAAGTTTTGATCCTTCTTTTTTCCCATATGCACCAGAACTCTCAAGTGTCAGTTAATGTCTCTCCAAAGATGTAATATATTGACTAGTTAGTGACTTCTAATGTGATGTAATGTGATGTGTGTCTGTACGTGTGTTCAAACAATAGGACTGGGATTAGGGCTTGTGAGAGGCAGAGGGATTTGAGTCTGTCCTGTAGAACTTGAAATGCTGTGACACTCTGACACACACTTGACAAGTGACATTTTGAAGATTGTTTGTTAGGTGCGAGTTACAAATACTGCTAACTCAATTTCAAATAATATTTTCTGTCTTTCATTTTCCCGTCAAGAGAAGTTTTTATGATGTACTCAGTCATATCTGCACCTACTCGTGTATATCAAACATTTCTCTGATACCTTGTTTGCATTTTAGTTACATGTTTTCATGGTGTGAATCGCATTGAGTTCTATTTCATGCTCGGGCTGTGCTGGATAATAGAGCTGGACAATAGCATCAACCTTGGTGTGAGCTCAAATTGAGTTGATTCAGGAAGGTGCAGTTTCATACCCAGACCAAGAACATGCAGTCTGCTTTTCTGAAGGAGAATCAGTGAAATGAGCCCACTTAATAGAAAAGTGACACCAAGACACCAGAGAGTATAACCACAACCAAAAAAATCCATCTCTTTTCTTGCAGATGACCTTGGACAGCGAGCCTTGGTGGGGAAGGTGTGTATGGACAGAAACAACCCTGCCAAGTATTACAAAGAGACCTGTCAGGAGTCTCAAGAGGAAACTTGTCGGTGGGTACCAGCTGTTTTTCCACAGTTTTGGCATTTATGCATGAGTTGGCTCTGGCTACTGCTGATTTCGCTTGAGTGAGATCAAGAACTCAGGAAAGAAAGCTGGGAAAAGTTAGTTAGACTTGATTTATTCACCGTCAGAAAAGCATCAGTTCTTCAGCACTCAAAACCACAATATGTCATCTAGTACCTTACAGATAGAGATAGATAGCAACAGATGTATTTCCATGATGGGTGTAACACTTGATCTTCAGGGAGTCTTGTCTGTGCATCCACAGATTTGAATGCACAGACAAGACCAGACAAGACCATCAACTATACTATAGAATTGCCTCGACCAACATGTCTTAACTTCCCCCTCTTCTATTGGATTAGCCTTTTGTCCATAAAACTATCAACATGTCAATTTTACTCAGACATGTTTACAACCATAATACCCTGCAGATGTCATTTGTATAGCTGTATAAGATGTTGTCGAACATTTGGACCTTCTGAAACTTGTGAATGTGGCTTCCTCGAATGAATCGCAACAATTGTTTTGTTCCCTCAAGGTTCATCGCGGAGCTCCTGGACAAAAAGGTAAGACTCTTTAATATATTGAAAACAAT
The DNA here is from genome assembly GCF_904848185.1 of Acanthopagrus latus. Lineage (NCBI taxonomy): Eukaryota > Metazoa > Chordata > Actinopteri > Spariformes > Sparidae > Acanthopagrus > Acanthopagrus latus. The sequence continues at coordinate 8,032,859 of NC_051043.1, read as the reverse complement.
TCTTCAAAGATGGGACAAAAAAAATCAAATGCTGGAGAAAAAAAAAAAAATAGATTACAGGATCCTCACTGACTCCGCTTGTTTTTGTTTGTTTTGGCAGTACCCTCTTGTGAAGCCAGTGGTGACCCCCCGCTTCGCTCCGACCTGCACGGGAGCTTTGCTGGGACAGCTGGGAGCGATCGCCAAGAATAACAACCTGCACATTCAGGTGAGCTCACTGTGGCAACCGAACCAGGCCATGTCCACAGGGGACTGTTGTCATAGAGACCGTTTAGCGTCGGCCCTTTGGGGTTTTTTGAACAATGCAATAATTACACAAACATGCAATTTTCAAGGGCCGAAAGGTCTGACAGGGAAGAATACAACAGGTCCTGCAGAACAGCATTTATCCCGAGTTACCAGTTTACCACACGTCACCTCAGGCTCTGTATGTAGCAGGGGTTCTATACTCAGATGAGCTGGATACATTCCTGTCTGTGCTTTTCTTGTGCACCGCAGAGTAGGCTGTGTAGCGTCAGGCTTTGGCCCGTAACTGTTCATAAATGCCACTTGATTACTCGTTAATCCGCTCTGCCACTGTGTTGGTTGATAGAGATGTATTTTTGAACAAGCTCTGTTTTTCTGGACATAGATCATCAGCGACTTGCAACATGCAATTCCGCAGAAACAGCCCTTCACTGAATGGCTTAACCGCTTTGGTGATTCATTCACACAGCACGTAACTTGCCTCAACCGCAGCATCAGCTTCCTTCTTAGCTTTATGGAAAAGACCTTGTTGAGACGATTGTCCTCTATGTAGCTGCGTGACTCATGGTTTCCTCTCATTTCCCTGGTAATCATATTGTTCTCCGTGTTTAGTCCAGTCATGACTCTTGAAATTATGTTTCTTTAGAACGGCAAGTTTTTCCTTGTTTACCAGGCAGATAGCATTTCAGCTGAACTCCTCAAAAATATATTGTACTATCCACCTGTCTTGAAATAGTCTGTGTTCATCATCCACTTTTGTTTGTTTTTTTTTTATTTCAATTGCATGTGAAGTGGTAATTTAAATTGATGTGAAACAACTTAAAAAATAATGACTTTTAAAAAATATATTTTGCTGGCTGGATTACATTACAGTTTTGACATCAGGTCTCAGGCCAGATGGAGGAGGAGGGTGGACCAGATTTATAGAGATATTCATGTTCCAGCTTTTGTCAAAGGTAACACCCCAGATTCTCAGTTTAATGTCTTACGTGTGCGTTTGCTTTCAGAGTCACATCAGTGAAAACGCTGAGGAAATTAAACTTGTGAAGGATCTGTTTCCTGAATCCAAGTCTTACACAGACGTCTATCACAAGTACAACCTGCTCACTGACAAGGTGAGGACACGGTCACACACACAGGCAGACATTATGTAGAAACATTGAAATGCTGATATTGTCTATGATGATGATTCACAGACAGTGATGGCCCATGGCTGCCACCTCACTGATGAAGAGCTGACCCTGTTCAGAGAGACAGGGACCTCTTTGTCTCACTGTCCCAATTCCAACATCTCGTAAGTATCAGACTCTGTTTCTCAAGATCATTTGAAGATAAAGAGACAAAAAGACTGATTTCACAATGAAAGAGATCTTAAACGTACCATTATGAACTCTTAACTGTCTCTTAAAGTTTAATACTGATGCCTCCACATGACCTATATAGGGAACAAGACCTACATATCTACTAATACCTTACTTCATCACTCTTGTAGCAAAGCAATCTTGCAGCAGCTTTAAAGATGTAATTTTCTGCATTAAAATGTCTGAGCATGACTGGACCTTTGTTACATTCACTAAAAGTAACAGTAGGTTTCATTTGGTTGCCCATCATTAATTCCAGGATAGGGAAATCTGCAAACCAGATCAAATTTAAGGTGAATAAAATGTAATGAAAAATGTGTAAAAGTGTTTGAATGGGTGAATGTGACAAGTGCTAAATAGCTTTGAGCTGTCAGGATCATTTGTGACCTCCACGGATCACTGCTTCAGAGGGTCTGGCTCTGTACCAGCTATTCATTAGGCTTGAATCTATCACTTGACAGAAAAATTCTATATATTTATTTTTTCCAGTTCTTTTACTGTATCCCTCTCTCCCTCTGCCCAGGTTGTGCAGTGGAGTGCTGAATGTCCGCAATGTCCTGAATCACAAAGTGAAACTGGGGCTGGGAACAGGTGAGAGCTGCCAGACCCCGTGCTGTATGACTACCCTTAGTTACACTATGAGAAAGTTGTCTTTTGGAGCCAGCAGCCTGACGATATTTGTGTTTTTTTTTAAACTTTTGGATTAAGGAATGTTTGCCAACCTGTGTCACATACTGTAGCTTTCAAGCAACTCAGAAAAAACGTGCTCGTACTTGCTGTTTCTTCTGACTCTTCGCATGTGGAAAAACCCTGCCTGACATGACAAACTGACATATGAAACTGTCATGATTGTCTGGTGTGCGTTGTACGACTACGAATAGTGTTTTAAATTTGCGTGACTTAATGCTGAACCTGTGCGTATATTTCTTGAACGGCACTACAGCAGAAATATGCAAAATGGATTTGAGTGTAAACTGACTGTAACGTATCATGTCGTATGTCTCCCTGCTTGTATTCATTTGAACAATCTGGTCTTTGTTTGCTGTCCTGTGGCAGACGTGGCGGGCGGCTACTCGGCCTCTATGCTGGATGCTTTGAGGAGAGCTCTGGACTCATCCAAAATGTTGACCATTCAGGATCCAGGACACAAAACGCTCACCTTTGAGGAGGCGTTCAGAATCGCCACACTGGGAGGCAGCCAAGGTAAGACACACAGCTGTTGCTCTGATCTGTCGTTGTATGGCGTTTAGAATTGAAAAAACGCGCTGTCTACTCATTTTTCTGGCCAAAGTTGCACTTCAGCAGAAATGACTGATTCAGTCCATGAAGTCGCTGTAGGAAGTTATTTTTAATGATGACTGATTGCAATTTCACAAGCGGGTAGAGAACACAACAGCTTCTTTTATGATGTGTTTCTGTCTGTAGCCTTGTCCCTGGATGACCAAACAGGGAACTTTGAGGTGGGCAAAGACTTCGACGCCCTGAGGGTGAATGTAACTGCTCCCGGGGGACCCATCGACCTGATCCAGAGTGATGGACCAAAGGTTGCCCTTAATCTATTCAACCGCATTTTTTTCCTCACAAATGACTAAAAGCAGAACATTTCATTCCAGTCTAAAGCTAATTTATATACACTTTGATTTCAGATTCTTTTGGAGAAGTTCCTGAATTTGGGTACGTGAGAATTTCAATGCATTTGTCCAAACTTTTCAGAGTTTAACATGCTGCGGATTTACTTCACGGTCATCTCTGTTACTTCGTCTTTGACAGGTGATGATCGGAACATAGTGGAGGTGTTTGTGGCTGGGAGGAAGGTGGTACCGTTCACAGAGCCAAAGCCAGAGTAAATGCCTCAGGGAAAGCCATCTTGAGGAGGATTCTTCAAGATGGCTGGACAAGATGAAGAGGAGCTAAAATACATATCTGTGAAATAGCTCAAGAATGACCAGCTGGAAAAAGCCCTATCGCTGCACAGCTCTCCTTTGTTCCCTAAACCAATGAGATGAATCATAGCCATAAAGATTTTTACCGTGAAATCCGGAGGACAGAATAGATTACGTGTCATGCAGGACCGTGGTCAGCTGAGCTCGATCTGAAGCCCGATCAGCCTGTCCCTTAACTCCTCAAGGCTGCTTACTGAGCTTGAAAACAGGATATACAGAACTTGCAGTGAACATTGCAGTTTTGCATACTAAAACACAATTATGCACCAGCTGGTAAAAGAGCTAGATTTTATGTTCTTTCTGTTCTTGAAGCCTTGTTTTTTTTTTGTTTTTTTTACTTGATTTACATAAACTGCTTAACTAACAAATATATAATGCAAGTACGTTGTATTTCATATTGCGTATTTTCCATTGGTTATCACATATTACCTCAAGAAATTCTAACTGGACGTTCGTCCATGAAGTCAAGTGGCATATTCATGTAGCGCTGTAGCTCGGTGCTCAGTGTAGCTGCAGCAGCTTGACAATCTCACTGTCGTAGCGAGGAAATGCTCTAGGATCAAACCACTGGGATCAACCTGAGTTCAGAGATATTGTAGTATTGTATTTTTTTTGTGTGTGTTTTTCATTCAGTTTATTTTTTATTGTTTCAAAATGTAAGTAAGTAGAAGTACATTAGGCATAATTTTTATTAGTATAACAATTATCACAACATTATCCACAGAGTTTGAATCTGTCCGTCTGTCTCCTACCACCACACAGGCGATAGTCCAGATGGAAAAAGTGACGAGTTCACTACTTAGTCTATTAAGTAAACAAAATGAATTCACAAAATTCCAAAAAAGGATGTATTCTGACACCTGTGTTCTTACTAAACAGAAAAATACATCTAAGCTGTCTGAATCCAAGTTTTGCGCTCGACTGCCTTGTTAACTCATCAAAAACACACCAAAACTGTCGGGTTTGTCCTCCCACAGTCACCTCTGATTTTAGTCGAATCAATCCTCAATCCAATAGGTTAAATGTGAAAATATTCTAGTGGTAAACACGTCGTTTTCACCTGGTGCTGTTGCCTGACCCTCTTTCACTCCGCTGCCGCTTCAAGGCACTCCTGTCCCCACGGCTAAGTGAGCTGCTGCTTGATAATAGCTGCAAGTCGCTACAGCATAAGTTAGCAACTGCAAAGAATACAGTGAGCATCTTAGAATTCTGTCCATTTCTTGTGAATTACGTCTTTAAGAAGGTCAGAATACATATTATGATACAACACAATCCAGTTGTCTCAGGGTCATGTAGACGTCTCCAATCTCAATCAACATACGATGACAAATTTGGCCAAATTCCCAAAAACTGAAACTAAAAACATGTTTGGGGGTATTTATATGATATATTATCAGTTAACTTAAAGGTTGCTTTCTTTTTCACACACAGTTTTGGTTTGAAGTTTAGGTTTAGTGAAGTTTAATAACCTTGCTTGAATGATATGCTGTTCACTCCACTCAGGTGCTTTAAGTGAGAAAGGTACATCATTATATTACAGTATTTTATAGTTTCCTCTTGACTTGGTTTCAGTTTGACATGTTCATCACTCGATGTGATGAAACCAGGGACTCATGATAAAAACTTTAAGTCTTATTCCAGTTTTAGACCTTTTGTCTGTATTACTGAGTGGAATGTGGAATTGTCCTTTATATCTGCTGCTTTATTATCAAAATCCACTTTTACTACTGAGATGATTGATTTCAATATTAACCCACTGACCATTAGAACTGTCTCGTGAATGTTTGGAAATCAAGGGAAATTAAATGGATTTATTTCTGTGTCTGTGTTTGTCTTGATAAATATTTAAGACAAATTTACTTTTTTTTTTTACTGAAATAAAGCTGATTTTTATCACCACAAGACATCAAATTGTTTATGTAAAAGGCACTCTTTGTACTGATTTGTCTTATTACGGGAGCTTGAAATAAAGATTACCTCCAAGTCTGCTTTGTTTTTCAATCCTCTTTATTGCTCATGTGCAGTCATTTAACAAACAGCTGCTGATCTTGATCAGTATGGACAACAAAATGCCCATTAAACCTTCCAGCCCTCTCACAGGCCACTTGACAGCTTTATTAGTATATCATCTTCACCACCTGGGCCACACGGCTGTGAATGTGAGATAGCCACTGTCCTCTGATCCACTCCTGATAAACTGTTGCAGTTTATCAGGAGTATGATAGTATACAGCATGAAAAGTCTCTCAATTACAGTCTCCAGTCAACTATATTGGTTTAAAGCAGTAACAAAGATAAAGTCACCCAGGATAGAGAATTATTTCACCGGTTAGAATTAAATGCCTATATCCTATGAACAGCAGCCAGTTAAATCATATCAGCTTGGAAATGTGAAGGCTAAATGGCTAGAATGTAAGATTTGGGATGATTAAATGAATGAACTGAGTATCATATCTACAGTTATGTTTTCACTGGTGTACAGTTATCTGAGGGGCAGGTTGAGGCCAGCAGCAATCCGCTGGTTGCAATCATAAATTTCAACACTAGATGCCACCAAATCTTACACACTGAACCCTTGAGGAGTCCCAAACAAAACTGAAGAAGAGCAACTCTTTTTTATGAGGACTTTAATGTCTCTTGTATTTTGGAAAAATACAATTTTATGCATAGGTATTGTGTTTGTCCCCCTCTGTGTAACTGTAAATGTAAACTGTAGTCTGTGTGTGAAGTTCTGATGTTTTTTTCTTTCTCCACATTTACATTTTCCATTTTTATTGTTATGATTCAAATATATTCATCGATTAAAGCTATACATTTTATGTTGATTGGGCTTTAATGAGGCCATTATGTCCTCATTATGTATGAAATGATATACTGCCCCAGGTAACCAGGTCTGTAAATTTTTTTTTATTCTTGTTTTCATTGAAAACATTGAACCACAGGATGGCTTGCAGCCTGGGGGTGAGTTGTTTAAGCAGCCTTAAAGAAGCACTATGTCGTTTTGGTGAAGCAAATCTCTGAGGAAAACAAGGTCCCAATAACACTATTTGAAGCTAGAAAGGTGGCAGAGTCCTCCACATATAAACAAAGTAAAATAGTATGAAATTGGTGTGGCCTTTAAGGTCGTTTTAATTAGTCAGTCATTTACATGAAGGGAGGTGGTTTATTTAATTCTTCCGACAAAAAAAAAAAAAAAAAAAAAAAAAAAAAAATCAAACCATCACAGATATTTTTTTCAGTTTTGAATTATCTCGACATGGATACAACTTTATATCCTGCAGAAAAGATATTCAAAGAGATTTCAGAGTGCTTATTAGTTACTGAGCATGAAAAGTGCATGCAAAACCATTCGTCCGTCCCTGAACATAGAGCCTAACTCAGCTTGAGGGGTTATTTTTGCCTTAAGTATTACCTTAGAGGAAGACCTCACGCCTGAGGCTTGGTATCACCACCTCTGCTGTCAAATTGTCAGTGTGCATAGATTGTGCCTGAGAGACAAAACTTAGGGAAATGCTGCTGACGACTCGCGTGACGTATCAAACCAGGAAGTGAGGAAGTGTTGCTGTGGGGAGCGCAAAGGTTGACACACTTTACTTTTCCTCACCTCCTGACTTCTTCTCAGTGGACGGAACAACGTCTTCGAGTTGACGTGTCAGGTAGGCGTCAGTGCAACAGAAATACTTGTGGCTGGATGCTACACGTTCATGGACAGGCTGTGTTAGCCTTACGTTTGGTTTGTCGCTCTCTCAGTTCAGTTAACTTGATAAGCACACAGTTATAGTCATGATTAGCATATGAGTTGTATTGCACAGTCTATTACCCCACAATTATCTTTTAAAATGTGTGCTTTATTTTATCTTGCTGTACAAAGTTTACTGTATTTAGCCATTGATATGTATTATTTTCATGCAAGCCCTTCTTCCTGAGAAGGGTGTTGCAAGTTTGCAACTGCCATAAACAGTATGTGATACATGTGGTAAACCGTTTCAATCTTTCTTTGTATACACTGTCCCTTTCAAATAAACCATGAATAGAGAAAAATCAATGAATGCATAAACAATAAAAACAGTAAAAGTAGGAGTTTACAACTTGTTTTGATATGAACATGAACAAGATATCTATCTGTCTCTGTCAGTGAAGATGAGGAGCAGTGATAACAGCATATAGGCTAATAATAATAATAAAAATAACAACTATAAACTTTATCTACCCAACCAAAGTACAAAGTGATGTAAAGTGATGATGATGATGAAATTAAGTGAAATATCAAAATGATAGAATACACCACATCTAAAATAATTAACAACAAATTAAAACCAATAAAATCGGCAGTCAAAGAATTCAGGATGTTTTCTGATAAATGTCGAGACTTAGATGTAAACGCTGACTCCAACAGTTACATAATACGTGTGAATGTTTGAACTTTTGTGCCCAAGTAATTTACTTGACCCCTCTTCACTGGCTGCACTGATTGAACCAAAAAGTGATTTTTATGTTTACTTTATAATTATTCTTTCATCAAGTTCAAGGAAAAAAAAACAAACATAATTTTTGGTATCATAAGTATGATAAATAAGATATCAGTTCAGTCGTTGGTCTCATCACGCAGGCTCAGCATCCACCTCGACGCTGAGACCAGCCGCTGCCGTCCAGCAATGCCTCTGTTTCAGGCCTCGGGTGGTGGTCCAGCGCATGCTAAGCCTGCGGGGAGGACGGTGAAGAAATTTAAGTTCAGGGGCACGTGTGAGAAGACGGATGAAGACGGCGCTGTGTATTCCTTGACACGGCTGAGTCTGCTGAGCCTCGCTGACAACATGAAGGACGTGTGGGTGAAGGACTATGCTGACAACTACATGGATCACTATTCCTTCAGATACATCATGGGGCCTTTCAACTTGCTGCGTGAGTCTGTGGGAGCTTATTTAACAGACATAATCATATGTTTTGTCTCTGGCCTGTACATCAAATGCCCTTCACTGGATCAGCATGACAGGAAATGACAGAAAACTCAAATAAAAGTCTACAGGAAATGCATCCCATTTACTCTCATGCAGAGTGAGGCATAAATTGAATAAATGAATGTAGACACTGTTCCTCGTGTTCCGCTTCCTCATGTGTGCTTTACATGAAACCTCTAATCCTGCTACAGTATCTCCCTGTATGTCTCTCTTTCTGTAATTTACTGTCCTGTAGCAGGTGATCTGGTCCAGGAGCTGATGTCGCTGCTGTGCAGCAGAAAGCAGATGACCCGAGCAGCCCTCCACCTCCTGCTGGTCCCTCAACTCCGTGTGCTGTCTATGGAAAAGTGTTGTAGTCTGGTCAGCTCGGCCCTCTGTCCCCACATTGCTGCACGTTGTCAGGTGAGAGGGAATCCGGTCTCTGTGTCCTCATTCGCTATTGATTGCAACTGAGGGCTTTTGTACATTTTTGTCTTTTACCAAAAAAACCTGAAGGTGAACCTGAACAGTTAAATCAGCTGCACAGATGGTGGATCAGTTATTCTAAGAGAGAAGTTTGAGCCTTTTCATTATTTTGCTATAATTTACTCACCCTCACCTGAATTTCTGGAGTCCTCACAGCAAAACAGCAATGCAGCACTTTCTAAAAAACTGAGGTAGATCGGGACTTGTTTTAAAATGTAAATAAACAACGAAAAAAGAGCCTCGAGAAACCCTGGGGTGTCAGATTGATTTATTTTTCAGCCGAAAATCTTCACTGTAGCTGCTTAGCTGAAAGCCTTAGTGCGTAGCCCGTCTGAAGTGGATGCATGAGCTCGACAGTGTGTTGAGGGTGTAAATAACACCCTTTAAAAAATAATTTTAAGAATCTTGAATCCTGTATCTGGCCTGTAACTAACCTGTAAGTCTTTTTGTCTCAGAGCTTGCGGAGTCTGGACCTGACTGGAGCCCAGCAGCTGCCCTCGAAGGTCCTGTCTGAAACCCTCTCGTGTCTGCCTGCCCTGCGCTCGCTCTCCCTGGCTGGTACACCTTGTGACAGGTGTGTAATCAGGGCGATCACCAGCCGCTGTCGTTTTCTGCGCCATCTGGACGTATCCCGCTGTCACTTCCTTTCCCCTGCTGCGCTGCTTCCCCTCGGAGGTGGGGTTTCCTTTTCGTCGCCTGGCTGCACCACTACATCCCAGCCTTCTGCACCTCTGTCTCCTCTCCCCCTCAGCAGTCTGCTCGCTCTGGATACTGGGTTTGGGGAACAAGAGGGAGACCCTGTTGCCGTTGCTGCCTACCTTCTCCTCTCACTGCCTGGACTGGAGAGAGTGGCCATGGACGGGCTCGCGCAGGCCTGCCGTCTCATCCAGCACAGAGAGTTCAAGGAGACAGATGAGTTCACTGACAGAGAAGGGATTCCCAGGCTGGAGGAGGTGTGGGAGGGGTGGAGGCACAGGCAGGGCATGGATAGTTGTAGGGGAACGGGAGAGGGAGCAGAAGCTGCAGATGAGGAAGATGAGGAGGGGACGTTGTTGGAGGGATATGGTAGTGAAAGTGAGGGAGATGAGGGACCCAGTGGCCCAGAGGAAAAAGGGAGAGTATCTCAATCAGGGAATAAACACCCGATCCTGCGCTTAAAGGACGTTAGCAGCGTATCATGCGACTCTCTAGACAGTATAAGTCGTTTGTGTCCACACATCCACTCCTTATCTGTGAACGTTGATGATTATGAGGGTACCAGAGGAAGAAGCCAGCGTTCTCTGTTAGCCACAGGCCTCCAGATGTGGTCAGATCAGCTGCGGAGCCTCTCACTTCACTACTCTGGCCCTCTGGTAGATCTCCTTCCTGCCTTGCAAGTTGCAGGCTCGTCCTTGCTCTCTCTCACCCTGGAAGGGGTGAAAACCAGCCCTCACACCCCTCTGCTGGAGGTCATCAGAGCCTGTCCCAGACTCAGAGACCTGCACATCTCTGCCGAGCCTCCCACCGTGTCACAGATAGAGGAGATCGAGGAGGATCAGCAGGATGATCGGGATCTTCCACGGCTGCCTGACCTCTGCTCTTTGACACTCAAGTAAGCTTTCCATTTAGGCACACTGGGAACTATTGAACCCACAGCAGAGACTGACCAACTGCAAGGATTTACTGTTTTGTTCCCCCACATGTAGTCATGTGTTTGTTGCAAACTGGTAGAAAGAAAACATCCAAAATTCACATTTAGATGTTTATTTTAGTTCAGTTGCATATTTGAATATAATATTTCAGAAAAGTTGTACAACAAAAACTAATTGTCTTAATGTAATCAGCTGGGAAAGGTTTATGATGCTCTCTATTAGAATTTTATTTTTTGTCTAAAATGTGTGGAATTTTACAAAACATATCTTAAAATTCAATTACTCTCTCTTTCTTCTTTTTTTAACTATTAATCTGAGCCAGAAATCTCCTCAGTAGCACATACTTCCCAAGCTCTCCGGTTTTCTTCCTAGTTATAAGATTTCAGAGAACGTATGATACAAAAAAGATAATTGTGTTCTTATAAGTAATCAACAGGGGAGTTTTCATGGAGATATTTATGAGTTAAAATATTATTCTATTTACCTTCAGTGTCTCCCATTGGGAGAAATCTAAAATCAAACATCAACCCAGCTAAACAACCCCCACAGATACTGTTGGAATGGGACTCAGTAATGTTTATTGTTAGTGCTCAAATAATGAGAGTCAGTGATGTTCACTAGAATAAACAGGAGTGGTTTATACCGAGGAACCGCTGCAAGCCAGTTATGGTCAATAATTTTCATGGATCCTGTTGTCGTGCTTTTATCACAGGTGTCTTTGTGTCTTTTACCAAACATACTACTAATCTGCTTGTATATTTCTATTTTTTTTTTTATCAGTGAAGGAGTGTGTTTTCATTGCATGTAACAATCTTGTTACATACAATGGATAGATGCATTTCTCTCTTTAGCTTCTCTAAATCATAGCTGCATTAACAAAATCCAAAGTTCAGTCTGCCGACATTACAGTGGTGACATTATTTTAAATATTCTTTAGCCACAAATCACTGCAGCCAAGTCAAGCATAATGTGATAGAAGAAGATGTTAAGGTTGAAATTTCCTAATCAAGTCATCCTCTTCTTGTTATTCATCTTTCTTGTGTCTGTGAAGATTCTCCTACGAGCACAGCCAAATGAGGCCTGTCATGTCCTGGATGTCCCTGAAGAGGGCGCTCAGGTGTCTCCTGGCTGGTTCCCCTCGACTAGAGAAGCTCTCACTGGTCTCCCTGCCCTGCTCTCTGGACCGGGTTTTACAGGATGTACAGATCCTCAGAGAGGTCCAGCCTCTCTATGTTTCCGTCACAGACTTGCCACTCGGAAGGGTACAACACATTGAAGTTCCACGAACAGATGTGAGGACAGAAACTGTGAAAAGTATAATGCTACGGAGCAAGAGACTCAGGTTTGTGGATGTGAGTTGCTGCTGGCAGATCAGTCACAGTGGATGGTTGGACTGTAAGGCTTTCAGGAAGGTAGAAGTTGTCTGGTCTTAGTGAAGAGATGGAAACCTCCCAACACAGGAGCAACACTGATGAGCATGGATAAATACAGCTTTAACTGATTCAAAATACAAATGCACTGAGCTCTTTGTACAGTATCAATTACATGTGCACTTTTGGGCAAGTTAATTTGAAAGCATATAGCTTTACAAACTACCAATTATTGCACACTAGAAGAACTACAGCTGACGGAGAAAATGAGTTTGGTTAACTTAAAGGATACGTATTACTATACGTGTGTTATATATATATTCTAGTCCAGACCAACAGAAGCACCGTTCTCCCACTGAAAACATCTTGTCAGAGGTCAATCCCATGACTTTGTGACATCACACTATGTCACCATATTATACATTTACATAATGTAATACTTAACAGCTTGCTTGGCACATAAGAATGGATTCAGCACAGTTACTCTCATGTTGTTAGACCAGAGGACACTTGGTGTTTGGTATCAGGGGGTTTCAAGAGAATGCAGCTAAAACAGAGTGTTTCAGACAGAGGAGGGAAACAGTGATGCTACAAAATGTAGTTAAGCTTTGTGTTTGATTATGTGTAGTTCATTTCTCCCCAACACTGTGCAGTAGTATGTTAGGTTGCAGGACTTAAATCCTATTTTTCTTGTTATTTTTGTTAGAATACTGCACACAGATTGATTTTGCACTGAGGTATATAATATGTATAGTATTTCCTAAAATCTTGTCTCACATCACAATGTATTTGACATACTCCTATTGTGCCTTGAATAGATTGCACACTGTATCTTTTGTATTATATTTTAAATAAAGCCTTTTACAATCAAGTTATTGGAGACTTGAATATAAACGTGACTGTTTATCTGATTTTATTACCATACCGTTTTCTCCTTCGCAGTTTTTTATTTTGGCCATTTTCAATGAAAGTGTTGGAATTTAAAAAATTTCTCATGGTACACATTTCAGCCACTAGGTGACGGTAATGCGCTTCAACCGTGGTTACAGCGCGCCAGTAAATGTCAAAGAAATAGAAGGATGTTGGGCGGTTTGGGTTTACCTATGTTGTTGCTGCTCTCCGGCCGACGCGGAGATGAAAATCATACACATCATGTCCGGGACACGTACGTCACTCACCGGAGACCTGCCACATACTCGTTTCATGTTAGCCAGCGGTTAGCATCTGGCTGCATAGAAATGTAGATTTTTCTAGGAAGGGAGGGACACACACTTGTTTTGTTCGTAAGTATGAAATAACTTAAAGGCCACGAAATTAAAGTTCACCGTGTTGACCATGACGACGTGTTTAAACATGTCAGATCCAGGTCTTTTAGCTCGCTGCTACACTATCGCCACCCCTCACAGACATCTGGAAACAATCGTGCTAGCTAACATTTCTTACTTTATTTGTAATAGCATTCTTTCACCGTCGTCTTTTCAGTGTGGCTCATCTCTTTTCTTAGCTCGAATCTGTTGACATCGTCTGTTATTACAGCGTCAGTACGTCCCGACGATGCGACAAACCGTTATGTTTCATTCGTCTGTTAGGCCTTTTTCACACGAAAACTTAAAAGATGATAACTAAATAATGGTAGTATTTCTGATATTTTCCTCCAAAAGGTCATGGTGATATGCAAGGACGACGGGATGGAGCCACTGAACAAGCCCAGTCCCTCCTGCAGCAGACTGATTCTTAATTAAAACAGCAATCTGCATCATGGGAAGGTTTGTTTGCCTTCATCTGATTCATATCTGTGACATATTTAGAAGTGCTTTGCTGAGGCTCCCCTTTCTTTTACCTCTTGACAGGATCAGCTTTTCGTGCCTTTTCCCAGCCTCATGGCATTTCAGCCTGCCATCCCAGGCTCTTCCTCGGCTCCTGGTACCCTCCCTGAGACAGCTGCTCTTCATCGGCCTGGTGCTCTGCCTCATCGGACTGCTCTACCTGCTGCTCGTCACTGGGAAGGGCCACGCCAGCTGGTTCAGAAAGGAGAATCACTTTCACAGGTAAACCTCGGGCCTCTCTCCAGGCCCTTTATATTATGATCAACACAGGGAATAGTTTCTTAATAATTCTGTGTTGTTTGAAAGGCACTTGGCGCGGGTGACAGATGTGGATGCAACAGACACAAGCAACCCCAACCTAAACTATGGCCTGGTGGTGGACTGTGGCAGCAGTGGCTCCAGGGTGTTTGTGTACTGCTGGCCCCGGCACAATGGTAACCCTCATGAACTGCTGGACATTCAGCAAATGAGAGATCAACACCGCAAGCCAGTGGTCATGAAGATCAAACCGGGTAAGAAGATGACTAGCGCTGTTTGCGTAAGGATTCTGCCGTGATTAAAATATAAGCTCGTCATTTATCCGGTCTTCGTGCTTTTCCTTGTAGGTATCTCTGAATTGGCTAAAACGCCAGAGAAAGCCAGTGATTATATCTATCCGTTGCTGAGCTTTGCAGCCCAACATATCCCCAAAAATAAGCACCAGGAAACACCTCTGTACATCTTGTGCACAGCTGGAATGAGAATCCTTCCTGAAAGGTACAGTTGGCCAAATGAGCACCATCTTTTTATGTGTACCCAGGCCCCAGCTTTAGATTTAGCAGCAAGAAATACACTTGTAAACATGCACCGGAAAGGGAAAAGCATTGATGTGTAATCTGGAATGCATTTTACAATGAAGCCTCTCTGGTTTAATCTCAGCCAACAGCAGGCACTTCTGGAGGACCTGCGAACAGACATCCCAGTCCATTTCAACTTCCTTTTCTCTGATTCCCACGTGGAAGTGATTTCCGGGAAACAGGAAGGTAAATAAAACGAAGAATTATAAGAATAGACAGGAATGAAACTCGGTCTACTCAACTGAAATGTATTGTAGCTGCAGCAAATGTCATCAAAAATGATATACTTAATATATTACATTTAGATAATAGTAAATGTCACTATGTAGCAGAGTGTCTCTCAATTCATCATAATAGTTTATATTGAATACTGTCGCAATGCTGTAATTTTATACTGTAAACTTTGATACAATACCTTGGAAAATATCAATATTCAGTAACATGGGGGAAAATTGATGTGACATTTAGAGCTTTACAATTTTTGATTTTTATTAAGAGATGAGCATAATAGGGATGTAACGTGTAAACTAAGAATGATTTTTCTTGACTAGTAGCAAAGAACAGCAATATTGTAGAAAATAGTACATTTTTGAATAAATATTATGTGTTCTATTTATAGGCTAATTTAGAGCAATACAGAGATACATTTTCTGATATCAATATATATCGTTCAACCCTTGAAAGAAATTCGCATTTCCTAAATTACATAGGATTTAAGATTCTCCACTGTATTGTTGACCCTAATTTAAGACTTGTGCAAAACTGAATATGCTGTTAAAAGTTTGTATTAACATTACAACTTGTCATTGGCTTTAGGTGTCTATGCATGGATTGGAATAAACTTTGTCCTCGGAAGGTTTAACCATGTGCACAATGGTAAGTACACAAACCATAAGTATTTCTACAGTGTGCCGTTTTGGATAAACAGCTGATTTAGTACATCCTCACCAATCTACATAAGAAACACTTATATGCCTCCAAATGAGCAAAAACACAATAATCACATGATACACCCTTCCTGTCGTGTTTGCTTTCTCTGGGCATTTTTTCCAGATGGGGAAGCTGTAGTGGAGGTGCATGTCCCAGGCAACGATCAGCAGGAGGCGATGGTGAGGAAAAGGACTGCAGGTGTCCTGGACATGGGCGGGGTCTCCACGCAGATTGCGTACGAAGTGCCCAAAACTGTAAGCTTTGCTTCTCCACAGCAGGTTATTATCCACAACCAATTCTGTTTTTTGTGCTGTCTTTGTTTTTTTGTCACTCACCCTTTGTTCTTCTCCCTCCTTCCAACCTCTGTCATTCCCTGGTTAAACCTGTATGCACCATTTTTGTCCCGTGGAGAGGATCTGCTCTCCATTCATCACTATTGAAGGGCACACTGTAAGCCTGCTGCATGACTCCATGGCAGGACTTTTGCACTGAGAACATTAAGTCATTTAAGCAGAGACTGCCAAGAGCAGTGAGAGCTGTCCATGGCAAGAGTTTCTGTTTGTGTTGTAGTGATTCATGTACAGTAGTTGGTTTGGCTGACGATGCTTGTTCTCCCTGATCTCATTGTTTTCCCTTTCACCACATGATGCTCAATCAAATTTCACTGTCATCTTTTTAGATAGTTGTAGCTTCTGTTCCTGGTGTGTTTTTGAGATATGGTAACCGAGACATAATATTTAGTTTATTTTGCCTCTGAGACATAGGTAACCTGCTGTAGTAATCCATATTAACGTGTTGCATGTCAGCACTGCCGTCAACTTATAGATGTTAAACACATAAGGAAATGTATGGGTAAATTATCAGTGACATCATTCCAAGGCTCATTTTTTGTTTGTTCCCTAGGAGGAAGTTGCCAAGAACTTACTGGCAGAGTTCAACCTGGGGTGTGACGCACATCGCACAGAGCATGTTTATCGTGTTTATGTGTCTACCTTCCTGGGTTTTGGAGGAAATGCAGCACGCCAAAGATATGAAGAGAGCCTCCTCAGAAATACCGCCACTCGAAACAAGTGAGATCCACAGCCAGATCGAGTACTTCAAATGATTTTAAGAAAAAATTTCCCCACTTTTTTGAAAAATGTATTACTGTTTCCTCCAGACTCTTAGATCAGCATATTGGCGAGACAGCAGAGTCTCCGCTCCTGGACCCGTGTCTACCCACAGACCTGCAGGATGAGATCGGTCCATCTACGCAGAGGCTCCACCTGCGAGGCACAGGGGACTTTGACCTGTGTAGGCAGATTCTGCAGCCGTTCCTCAACCGCACCAACGAGACCCAAACCTCCCTCAGTGGTATCTACCAGCCGGCCATCGACTACAGCAACAGTCAGTTCTACGGCTTCTCTGAGTTCTACTACTGCACGGAGGATGTGCTGCGCATGGGCGGGGATTATAACGCTTCAAAGTATGCCCGGGCTGCCAAGGTAAATACAATGAAGGGAATTCACATCTGTTCTCATGACACATGACCGCTGTAACCTCAGTGTGTAATTAATTAGCTTTTTTTTTTTTCCGCTTGTGTCTCTAAAAGCTGCATGCAACATTAAAGACTATTAGACTATCACTAACTAGCTTGTATGCACCTGCATGAGAGGAAATAACTCTTCATACCACCAGGTAGCAGTGGTCTGTATTCATCATTCAAAAAGGGAAACCACATTCCCCTGTTTTGTTTTGTTTTTTTAAATTGCATTTTCTGACACCATTCTTGTTTTATAAAGTCGCTTCTGATCGAGAATTTTATCAGATAGGGAGTTGCAAATAGCACAGGTGAAGAGGCAGAGCGAAAAGCACGGAGAGGCCACACAAAGCCGATGAAATCATGACTCTAAAGTGACAGAAACACTCCTAATGCTGTAGTTTAACATTTACAGAGTTACTGTTCCACCCAATGGAGGACTCTGAGGGAGCGCTTTGACTCCGGCCTGTACGCCTCTCATGCTGATCTTCACAGACTGAAGTAAGTCACGCAGGATTATCAAACTGCCTCTAAAGCTCAACTAACCAGTTGGTCACATTCCGCAAAGGATGCTAACTAAGTTTGGACTCAAATGTTTATCAAGGGCTTTATGTTTTTGTCTGCAGGTACCAGTGTTTCAAATCAGCATGGATGTACGAAGTATTGCACTCAGGATTTTCTTTCCCTGCCAATTACAAAAATCTGAAGACCGCCCTGTTGGTCTACGATAAGGAGGTCCAGTGGACTCTTGGAGCTATTCTTTACAGAACACGGTTTCTGCCTTTGAGGTAAGATGGATTTTCTCTCACACGTGCCCCATTCTTAGCCTTAAATAATGTTAGTCAAAAATAATCATCTTAAATCTAGGCGTTAATTCTTAGTGCTCTTAATTGGTTATATGAGCTGAGAGTTTGAAACACTGATCAGTACGCAGGATTGGCTGTTCATGGACGTAGTACGAGGGCTTAGACAGCAGCAGCAGGGAAATTAAAGTGAAGGAATGTCACTGGTCTCAAACATATCCTGAGTGTGAAATGATCTCTGTCAAAGCCTCCAATATATGAAAGATTATAGACACAACAAATAACACCTGTAAATCAGTTTCTGTATACACGTCATATCTTTGTTCAAAGCCAGTTTAATGTGGGTGTGTTTTTTCCACCTCTTTCAGAGACATCCAGCAGGAGAGTCTGAAAGGAGCGCACTCTCACTGGCGGCACAGCTTCTCCTTTTTCAACAACCACTACTTGTTCCTGGCCTGTTTCTTCATTGTGTTGCTGTCTATCATGTTGTACTTGCTGCGACTCCGCCGCATCCATCGGCGGGCAGCCCAGCGCAGCACCCCCTCCTCTGTGCCGTGGTTGGAGGAAGGCCTTGGCTCGCCCACTCTCCCCATCAACCTCTAAATCTTTCGGAGCATAAAGTCTGGACAGCATGTCCAGAGTCAGTCCTCACTCCATTTCTCTCCAAGGATTGAAAACAAGGCTGCTCCCGTCGACGAGTTGAAACAGAAATGGTACTGAGAATTGGATAAAGGAGGAGGACCTTATGTAAGTCGTCCTCCTTACCTGAGCCCATGACATTTTTTTGTTTATTTGATTCTGAGAAGTCTTTTTTTTTTTTTTTTTTTTTTTTTTTTTTTAGAATTCATGTTCTTGCCTGCGACATGCTCCATTATCAGAGTCAACGGCAAATGCCTCCTGGTGTCTTTTTGTTTTATTTCTTAAGACGACAAAGACACACAATGGTACTTGGTTTGCTAGCCTATCTATACCCAAATATGAAGTATTCTGCGGTGGAAACTTATCGGACTTTTGCCTTTCTTTATGCCTTTGTGTATGTGTACGATCACATCTTTTCATTTCTGTATTTATAGTTGGTACGATCACTCTCCATTTCTAAAGAAACCTCAAATGCAATACGATTTGTAATTACTGGATGGAGCACTTTGTAATGCAGTTAAGATGCTTTGCCCAGCCGGAATGGTCCTGTCCTGTCCTGTGTGTGTGTGTGTGTGTGTGTGTGTGTGTGTGTGTGTGTGTGTGTGTGTGTGTGTGTGTGTGTGTGTGTGTGTGTGTGTGTGTGTTTTCTGCCTCAACAAGACAAATAGCCTTTGATGGCTGTAGTAGTGCAATACATGTCTGGTCACTGTTGGCAGAAACTCTCCAGAATGCATTAGTTCTTTGGTTGAGAGTATCAATTTCTCTGAAAGCCCTGCTGAAATTCTTATGTTGGGTCATCTGACTTGTGAGTTGGATTCCGTTGCATATATTTATGTTGGGCTTCATTTTCAGAAGCCGTCATGTCACTGCTGTGAGGGGACTGTAAATGAAAGCACATGCCCCCATTATTTATATCAAGGTGGTCTAGTGAAATGTTTGCACAGATGAATGCGAAAAATAAATGTTGTCACATTGCAGTTCAGTAATAAAGGTTTTATGCTAAACTTGTCTGGCTGCTTATTTCCTGAGCAGGAGCTCAGCGTAAACAAATGGTGTCTGCATGTCCTTGCAGTGAATATGAAATAGGTGGTTAATCTCAAAGCGTAATGTAAACACCGGCCTCTCTGGCACTGGAGAGGAAAGAATGTATCCCAGTTGACTTAAGATTTGCTGCATGACAGCACCAGCCGAAGCGCTGTGGATAATTTGATGGTCTGTTTCTGTAGCTGCGCAAAAACATCCTCAACAATATCTAACACGGCATTATGGAACCTTTTTCTAATCTTAAACTAACAGCTTTGAAATCATTGTGATGGTACAGTGTCTTGTAATAGCGCGAAAGGTGATGCAGCCAGTCCGCCCTCCCATCACTTGTTTCTGCACTAGCTAACTTCAATGAGAGTGTTGGATCACAACGTTAGATACATGTTTACTTCAGGTTCTCAAGACATAACATTGTGAAGATGTTATGATTGTAGTTGGCACCTGGGATTTGTATTTAAGACAGTGGTGTTGCATTTGGAGTCTGTGGGGGCACCAAATCACATTAAATGGCAATTTCTACATGTTGTTGCTTTAAGTAAAAGCCATGACTTTACACTACAAAAATAACCTGTGTCAGTTTGTTGGTTGGATTGTCAGCAGGATTACACAAAAACTACAGGATGGATTTCCACAAAACTTTGATGGATGACGGTACTGGGCCCAGAACAAACCTCATTAATTTTGCGGATCTGAATAAAGGGACGGATCCAGAATTTTTATTATTATTATTTTTTTTCCCCGCATCATTAGATTGGGCATTTTTCAACATTTTTGTGAATTTCTTAATTAGATAAGAATTTCTTGATTAAATAAATATGAAGGTGGCTGGTGTCTACCATTGACAACAGTTTGAGCCAGATCCTAATACAACTCCAGATCTAGCAGATTTAAGTGTTTTATTTGACACTGGATTAGACTTGATTGAGTTAAAGGGGCCTGTTGGGCCTTGGTGGTGGTGTGCACTCTGCTGAGTGACGTCCTGGTTACCAGTGGATTAATACAACAGCAGGATTGTACACTTGTTGTTGGTCAAAATAGAACACATTGTTCTGTGAGACTGTGTCTAATAATTTCTTTATAGATTATATTTTTTCCATTAATTGATTAAAAGTTTGGTTTGTTAAAATGATAAACAAATCATGAGATGTGCCGTCACAATTAGCCAAGTCCTCACATTTGTGAAGCTGGAACCATGAGATGTTTTGAGACTTGCCAGTTATTAATTGATGAACTGACTTTTATCTTGGACAGTTAATTTATAGCAAAACACCACAGTAGATATGTAGATGTATGCTTTGTGTGCAGAGTAAAGGTTTCTGGCACAACTTCACCTACTTCCAGGGTGCATGGAGATGGGAAGTTTGACCTTCACTGTTTTACGTGCAAAAATTGCATTCCGCAATGTAACCAGTAACTATAGCTGTCATTTAATTAGCGTGGAGTGAAAATGAAATGTTTTCTCTCTGAAATGTGGTGGTGTAGGTGTATAATAAAAGAGAGTGGTAGTAAAAATGGGACAAATGAGATAGCAACAATTACAGTGTACGGCGTTTTTTTTTGTCGCTTGCAACATGGGAACATTTAAACCCATTGCTCTCTGCCTGTATCTCCGGGCAGATGGGAGAGGAACAACTTCCTCCAAGAGTGGACGGCCAGAGCCGGCCAACATTGACCTTGCCTTACCTTCTGCAGAATTTGTCTGTCGTGAATATCTGCCAAAGAAAGCTACTGCGTGCCAATTATTTCACTGACTAGTTTGACACTGACTGTAGGCTGAGAGGAATCAGTAGAGTCACTCAACATTGCAAAGAGGTCACTATTCAAGTGCTCCGTGTGCGGGGAGTGTTAATACTTGATGCCCTCTGCATGTGGAACATGCTGGACCACCCAGGGCTGTCCACGGTAGGTGTCCACATTCATTGCAACTTCCACAATGAAAGAAATTTAGTCCTTTATCAATCAGTATATAACAACATTTTTATTGTGATCAGTCAGTTCTAATACACATTTTTCACTTCAGACTGAATACATGGTCCAATTAAAGGTCATGTTGCACATATTGCGGCTTGTAGCTTACAATATAAGACAGTTAACTCCTTAAGAGTGACAAACTGATGTGGATATGCCACCGTGAAAAGGCTGAAACAGTCAGTCAGCTCTGGCTGGCTTCCCTGCTGGACATGTGAGTGTCAGCTGCAGCAACTATGCTTCAACAAGTGGCTCTTTAAGATGGCTCCTATTGTGCTGAGTCATTGATATGTCACACCGCTTCGCTGACACACCCACAGCAACACTTTGTGTCTACAGCTTGTGTTTCAGCCAATGGTGAGAGACACAGAACAGCCAATTGATCGAGTCCAACGCATTTTCACTGTCTCTTCCTTATGAAGTATTTTGTCAGATAGGCTTCTCAACTAGGAAGGAGGAAACAAATGTTCAACTCAACCTGTGTAGTGTAAAAAAGAGATGGGACTGACAGAGAACCACTGAATCTTTAGCGACGCTCAGTTGAATCAGATGAGACCCTAAAACACAAACTGGCAACCGGTTGGATAACAAAGTGAAATTTAAACTTCTGGCCTGCAACAAGAGACAGGACGACACAGCCAAAAAAAACAAATGATAAATTATTAATAATAAGACATGTAATGAGAAAAATCATTAAGATGATTGGCCTCTAACAGGCTCTTTGAACTAATTTAATTGAATAAACATGAATCTGCAAGTGGTTGCGGCATTTAATAAAGCCTCCAAGTCTGTAATTGTGATCACAACATGATACTTCTTATTCAGGAAATGAAACTAAAGCATGTATGTGCGGCACCACTATGCTGGGAGGTAAAGGGGTTTGCTAAACCACTACATACTGTCTAGAATACTTCATGACTGTTTATGTTACATGAAGTACGGATTATATGTGCTGATGTTCACATTAAAGAGGGTGAAAGAAAACGTCTTGAGCCTGCTTTTATCTTCTCGTCTGTCATTTAAGCTCTGTCACTGTATCACCAGTTGGTTTCTTTTGTTTGTGGTTCCTCAGTGCCCTTTGAAGAAAACTATCCTCAGTGAATTCAGTCTCTTGTCTAATCATCAGGCCCTTGGACAATAAACCAGGATAACCACAGCAGCATGAAAAGATAGATATGTAGATACAACAGCTTTACAAATGTATTTCGTAGGGAAATACTGTTTTGACTCCCCCACACAGGGCTGTCACGAAATCAGATTTTTACTAGGCCTACATGATTATTGCTGGCAAATGAACTCGTGACAACAATATTATCCTGATGTCAAGAAATTTGAAGAGAAAAAAAGAGTTGTCAGTCAAATATATATTTGACTTTCTTGACTGTGCATTTTATCCATGTTTTTTGCAAATAAATTATACTTACAATACGAGGTTAGTTAGGTGGAGAAAGCCTGTAACCATTACCTTTTTTTTAAAAAAAAAAAAAAGTGCACAGATGGAACAAATACTCAATTACTAGTGAAAAGGTAACATGATGAAATGATAAACAAAAGATGGACAAGACCCAACATCTTCTATGAATTATTCACAAGATTTTGTCATAAACGTATTATTAACATGATGTCAATATTTCAAATCCTGATATCATGGTTATTGCCATGTATTATATGAATATTGCAATTTGAATACGCTTGTATTTCATAGCCATAACTTAACAATTCTTTGACATTTCATACTTAACACATATGAGCTGTTAGAAACATGATGCTGTGTTCATGAGCAAATAATCAACTGCAACATAAAGTAGTTAAAATTGACTGCATCAGTAGCCTAATAAAAATCCAATACAGTATTATTTGACTCTTGGGAAAGTACTTTTGTTGTACTCTTACTTAAAGGTGCATTATGTAGTTTTGGGGAATCAATTCTGATCAGAAGAGGAAGATCTTTGTTGGCTAATTTGTAATGTCTAAACAAACTAAATAAACAAACTCTCTTCATTTTCTTGCCCGAATAAATAGAATTAATAAAAGTGATCATAAAGCAAAACACAATTTCATGCTGTTTTACTCTTTATATTTGGAGGACCCTGCCAGCTTTCCAGCTTCAAACAGTGTTCTGATATGATTTTCCTCTGAGAGCAGCTCGTTTATTTGGTTAGGAAAAAAACATATTGCTGAATGTGTGTTATTACCACACTATTTGTAATTATTCAAATTACAAGTTTCAAAATTCTTCTCCAAAACTATGCAAGTCCCCTTTAATGATAAGAAGACCAAGCCTACTTATCTTTCCGGGCAGACTTGTGCGGTTTCACTTGGGTTAAACCCATTCAAAAACAACACAAGGATGCACGACAGCGTTGTGAAATGTCAGGGGCAGAGGCATCCACCACGGAAACTTTTCATTGGCCGCCCTAAACCAAGAGCCCGCCCAGTTGCGAGTGCTTCTAAAATGATTGGTCTACATCCACCCGAGCCACGCCCCTGGCTCTGAACGTCACACTGGCGCTGGAACTCCACTAAGTAGCGATGGTGTTGTGGTTATCCACGCCGCCGACACCTCTCTGAGTGTTACCTGGTACTAGAGACCATCTGGGGAAGCTCACCACGCATGGAGTTGAGCTCGTTTGGTGGCAACGCTGGACATGTCGCAGATCAGAAGCCAGGACGATGAGCCTTTTGGTGGTGACGGTGACTACGAGAGCTTGCCACCTCATGTCTCTGTGGCGACCCACATGACAGCAGGAGCCGTGGCTGGCATACTGGAGCACACGGTGATGTACCCCGTGGACTCTGTCAAGGTAACGCACACCGAAGCACACAAATCACGCTTGTCTTGCCTCTACGGCTCATCCACCAACCAGCTACCCAACACTGCTAACTGCACACACAGCTCGCTATCGGCTGCTAACGAAGGTTAGCTGTAAATTGTTGAAGCTTCACATCCCTAGTTAGCCTCAGTGTTAGCTCAGTCTCAGCCTGCTTGCTACAAGAACACTGAACAAACTAGTTAATCCGGCTAGCATACACGAAAACATAATAAATACAGCATGTTAGCTACACCGAGAAGCAAGTGGTAAAATGTTGACTTGTTACTTCTTACTCGATCTAACTAGTAACTTTGCTAACAGAGCAAGCTCACTGGACACCCACTGTCACCCATAGTTCACCAAAGTCACATTTTTAGAAAGGTTAAGGTTAAATGTTATGTCATTATTTTAATCATGAGCTCGCTTTACTGCGTGTAAATACGTTTCCGTGCTATCCTACAGTTTTTCTTGGTCACAAGGTTTATTTTTCCATGCAGGGAAATGAGTAATCCAGACTTACTCTGTTACCAGTTGAAGGTCAAGTACCTGACTTGACTGTGAAAGATGTCAAACTGCTTCCACGTTTAAAACTACACATAGAACTCCACCATTAACGCGTAAACACAGTTGTTAAACTCTGTAGTGCATTTTTCTTTAAGCACACCTTTGTGACCACTCACAGATGTGTTGATCACTCAGCTTGATGGTATAATCAACACTATAAGTAAAACCTCTCTGTCACTGATAATGATTAAGTGTAGTATCCTTTAGATTAGAACTGGGCTGCGAGAAAGATGGCACTTTCTTGTGATTTCTATTATACTGCGATACACTGAGCAGCCTTTGATTCAGTTTAACTTTAACTAGTGCAACAAAATGCAGTACAGCATCTGACCAGATGCTACAAACATTAGCCAACACTAAAAATAAAATGCCACTGAGATTTTTGATTTGTCATTCAGGGCTTGTTTCTTGTCTCTTCAATTTCCTCCATTTATTTTGGAAGCTAATGTGCGTACTACAATCCGTCTGACCTCAGTTGCATCCACGGGAGGTTCTGATGTGTCGACTAAACCTTTGATCAAGCAGGAACTGCGGGTTAATTAATTTGTTCAACGTCATTCATCCATTTATAATTAAATTACTGTGGTGATTCTCTGGATTCATTATGCAAGTACAGTATCAGTACTGTGACACAGACGATGGTGATGACTGTAGATCTAGAATGGTTAGACCAGCTTTAATACAAACACTCTGAGCAGGGATCACATGAGTTCAGACAGAGAAACCCCTCCTGACCTCAACTCTTTGTGGTGGTCTGTAAGTTCAAACTGACGTCGCGTACCTAAATGAAATCACCGGCCAGTTTAAAGCTTGTTAAACTGTGCCTGCAAAGCCAATTTCAAACAATTTCTTTTATTGTGTGAACTTTGCCCCCTGCAATCCTCCTCTTCTGCTCAGCCATTGTTTCCTAACAATGCAGTGTTGTTTTGATAATTTGGCGTGCTGCTCTGCCCTAATGATAATCTTGATGTGGCACAGACAACTTCATGAACATACTGCAAGAAAGAAAATTCCATTATATCATCTTTGCATCATTGTCTTTGCCTTGACATATTTCCAAATTGACCCATGAACCATTACCACACAAACCACTGTTGCCATTTCCTCTTTAGGTTTTTTACAAGTTTTCACAAGCAGCGTCCACATGTGCCCATTAAGGTGAATCAGTGCAAGTCGGCAAAGAACCTGTTTTGAAATGTCAATGATGTAAATCGATGAAAAAACTAGTCATGGTTCAAATTTTATCCTGTTAATTGTGACTGTCACAGTACAAAAAAGCCACTGACATGATAAACCGACTCCAATCCATTTACTTCTTGTTAAAGATTCCTAATTAGGTGTCTGTGTTTGATGACGTAATTATCTGTGATTCACATCAAGCTTGAGATGAGTTTGCGGAAAGTTTCGAAACAAGACTTGAATTAATTTTGAGTTTTAGTTCAGTGGACAATGGTAACAATCGGCAGTCAACTTAAAACCGTGTGTTTCAGCCTCCCAGTAAAGAACAGATGGCTAAAACATGGGGAGTAGCCTGTGTTAAGGCTAGGAGGGGGACCTTATCGGTACTGTGCACATTTGGAATCAGCCTCATGCAGTAAAGGGTGTGTGTATGCAATTGTTCTTCTGCAGTGTTGATTAGTAAACTGCCAGAGCCAGACAAACAGTGAATTGCTGCGTAAAATTTGGAAAGATGTGACACAGTGCAGTGTAGTAGATGGAACGTGTGTATACAGATGCATGCTGTATGCAGACAACAGTCTTGTTTAATTGATTGCTATTTTTAGTTTCTCATCATGAGTACTGAAAAAATGTTGTGCAAATATTAATTTGGAAGTAATTCATAAATCAACCCAACAGATTCTGCAATGATGATCCAATCTGCATGCTTGTTCTGAAGTTAGTGCTTGGCACTTGCTGGACTAGATGGAGGTTTTACAGAACATTGTTATCATACTGTTTCAACATCTCTGTATAATACCCAGTGACTAAAACAATATTGTAATATTCTTTTTTTAGCTATTTCATGATACTCAACATATATTTCAATATATTGAAATCTGTTGAAAGAGTGGGCAACAAAATCAAATCTCACAATACTTACCCTGATATCCATGTTTCAATAAGATTGCAGGGATGACTATTGGGACTTTTAGAAATTATGAACAGAATGAGATTTTGATCAATAACCGTCAATAATGTGGGTTTAATGACAGTGTTTAAAGGCAGTCTGGTCAGTTCAGAAAATGTACTCATGTCATCTCATGATATAGTCGCATTTCATGTTAAGGATACGTTATTGATATATTGCCCACTACTACATTAGCCTATCGCTTTCTTTAACACTTGAGTATTGTTATATAAGTATTTTGAGTAATTCAACTTTTTACAGATATCTTTTTTGTTTTTGTGTGACATAACAGTCATTCTGATATTAATTAATTTCAGAACAATTTACCCATGTTTAACCTTTACTATAACTTTTATTTGATAATTTTCTACATTAATAACTTTTGGGTACTGAAGATGTACATCTTTTATCAGCAGTCAGAAAGTTTTCACAGTCCTTGCATACAGTTTGAACTGTATGTGCTTTACTTTGTACTGTGTCCAGCATATTTTCCCCTCAAATTAATTCTACATCAAACAGCTACTGTAAGTAGTTCACCATTTTTATCTATCCGTTGTCTTGAATATAAAAAAACATCTAATTTCAAACGAACAATGGGATTCATAGTGCAAAAATTCAGTCGCATAAACTTAGAATGTAAACTGTGCTACCAAGTTCTGAGTGCCCAAAATTCCCAAATCTGTATTAAACGGAAATGTAATTGATATTTTATTGTTGAGCCAGAGGAAGGAAACACATGGGAACATGCTGAGAGGAACATCGACTCGGCCTATCTCCTGAACCAGGCCCAGATCTCATCACAAATAAAAACATGCTTTGTGGTGTCCAGATAACTTGGCATGGCGGAGTAAAACAAAGAGCTGCCACAGCCTCCCACAGCAGCCTTGGGAGAGACATGCATCATTCAGTCAGGACGTCTCTGCTGCCAAGTACACTTACTGTCAGAACAATGTGACAGTATTAGAGTGAACAATACATCAAGAAATCGTGATTTGGCTACCACCAGGTGCCCACTTTGAAGCCACACAATCTAAGAGTTTAGATATATGTCTCAGGGCTGGGAGACATTGCCTTCAATAACCCTCTGGCTGCATGTTATCGCAACCATAAAGCATGTTATTTCTAATATGCATATCACAGTAAAGAAGGAATTACAAAGTCCATATCATAGCAAAATATGAGGTTCGGGATGGGGATGAAGCCTAATATCCCCCAACCCTAATACATCTTTATTTTTTACAGACAAGGATGCAGAGCCTGCAGCCGGACCCAAATGCACAGTACAGGGGCGTGTATGAGGCTCTGAAAAGGATCATCAGAACAGAGGGGGTCTTCAGACCGCTGAGGGGCCTCAACATCACCATGATCGGAGCGGGACCTGCCCATGCACTCTACTTCGCCTGCTACGAACGGCTCAAACGCTCACTAAGTGACATCATTCAGAGTGGAGGCAACAGCCATCTAGCCAATGGTACGAGTTCCCACGTCTCAACACACATCACTTTGATAGTCAACACTGACTGCTTTCACACTGGGCTCAACAACAGGGCCTCGAGGAGTGTAGTTCAAATAAGTAATTTTAATGCCATATCCTGTTTACAGTGGCAGGGGTGAAGCCATATCCCAAACATGAAGAATCCAAACATGCTCTTGCTCGGTGTTGTTTTATAATGCAAACACTGCAAAAAAATAGTTTTACAAATAAAATGCTCATACCCTTAACAAATAAATTTTATTGTTAAACTCTTGTAAATACGGTTATTGATTAAGACTTGACCGGCTCTGCTTATGTTTCAACAGGCGTGGCAGGTAGTGTGGCCACTGTTCTCCATGATGCAGTCATGAACCCCGCCGAAGGTGAGAGAAAAATTCTTTGTTTGAATTCCACTAAAAGAACAAAACCAACAATGAGTTGATGCTTCTAAGTATTAGCTCTCGTCTCTCAGGTGCTTGATATACTTCATTCCTCAGTGCCACACAGCTCAGTTGTCACGCCAAGACAAAGCCAGTGACGTCATTTGACTGGGTTAGACAGCATGTTGATACTGAGTCAATTCCTCATACACCACCCAATTACTTTTTGACATTTAAAAAAAAAAATATTGTGTCTTAAGTGCATTGAACAGCACGAAACTTTACAGGACACATGACGTATATGTGATAAAACATGCTAACATGCTTCCTTGTTTTCTTCCACGGCGCAGTGATAAAGCAGAGGATGCAAATGTACAATTCGCCTTATCGAGGACTTTGGGACTGTGTCCAAACAGTAACGCGTACTGAGGGCGTGGGAGCCTTTTACCGCAGCTACAGCACCCAGCTGACCATGAACATCCCATTCCAGGCCGTTCACTTCATCACCTACGAGCTGATGCAGGAGCAGTTGAACCCACACAGACATTACCACCCCGGCAGCCACATAGTGTCGGGAGCGGTGGCAGGTGCCGTTTCAGCAGCAATAACCACTCCGCTCGACGTCTGTAAAACTCTGCTCAACACACAAGAGAATGTAGCGCTCAACTCCGTAAACATCAGCGGACACTTATCGGGAATGGCTAACGCCTTCAGGACAGTGTACCGGCTCGGTGGTCCGGCGGCCTTCTTCAAAGGGGTCCAAGCTCGGATTATATACCAGATGCCCTCCACTGCCATCGCCTGGTCAGTGTATGAGTTCTTCAAGTACTTCCTGACAAAGCAGCAGCTGGAATCAGAGGGAAGACCTCGACCGATGTAATGGAGAGTGTGTTCAAGCTGATCACGCCTAGACTGGAGCTGACGGAGAAGAAGGCTCCACCCTGTTGCTGCGTGAGATGGCTGTGTTTGTTAAGTTATTACCTCACAGTGCAGTCGTCATGGTGGAGGAGTGACTAAGAATGGCACTCCTTATTGTTGACATACCCAAGTCTGTGTGTTTTCAAGTTAAGATGATGTTGCGCAACTGGGATACGCTACAGAGTTGGTCGCTCTTAAAAGGTCAAATACACGCACAAGAGCCGAATCTTCCTCCTCCTCCACCTCGCACTCACGTCAACTCTCCAAACAGTCTTTCCTACATGTGGCAAGATTCTAAACAAGTTGTCCTGAATGACGTTTAAAGTTCTCAATATTAGAACTTTTTATTTATTTTGTTAGCTTTCTGAGGCTTGTATTTTATGGATATGGAAAAAAACACAGTGCTGTTTGTTTGTTTTATTACATCATGTATTTATATGAAAAAAAAAACAAAAAACATTGCAACACATTCCTTCTTTTCACTCTAAGGCGAACAGAACAGTTGTGCTTTCCAAGTGCCTTGTAGATATTAAACGCTGCTTCAGCTTTCCTTCTTTCACTCTGATTGTTGACTGAGAAAATATAATTTTGCTTTAATCCCACGTTTCACTTCTGTTTTGTCCAATTTCTAGCAATGAAGTGTATCATTTGTTATTGGATGAAATCTTATCTTGGCTCTCTATGTCATAAATGGCCACATGTGTCAAATCTGTACTTACTAAACTGAACGATTTGGGGTTTTTTTCCAATAAGCAAAAAAACGGGATGTTTCAGCATTTTTATTTTTTTGTTACAGCATTTGTTCTTCAAGTGCAAACTACTTTTATTCCTCCCTGAGAGACCGTCTTTCTCTCTCAGTTTGATGTGTGTACGCTGTAATAGTCCAGTTATATGCCTTGTTAAAACACAGCACTACAACGCTTCTGAATCATGCACAATGGAGTGCTGCAGGGATGATATAGTTTTGTAGGCTACCCTGGAAGTTACCATCACCCTGGTTTCCCGTCAAGAAATTGAGCTGTGGCAAACACAAGTTTATGATACTTGCATGTTTTGTTCAGCATGATAATCTCCAAAGAACACAACACCATTTATTATGATTTTTGAAGCGTAAATGAAGTCGGCAGAAGTAAAAACCTTGTTTACATGACTTCAGTGTCAACCAGTAACCAATACATTGAGCAATCTATGAGTTATTTTGCAACTTAAGTTGACCTGTAAAGACAGCCTCTGTAGTCTCATTTGTTGGCAACTGCCTTTTATAAGATACATAAATGTTTCATAATTTTAATGTGGGATATTTACTGATGTGTTTTTCTGTTGACCAGCAAAACTTGAAAATCTCTTAATTGTGTGTTAACCACAGACCTTATTTCGGGCATTCAGCCAAAAAACCTGTTGAAAAAACCCACTGATTGACAAAGACGAGGGAATTTAAAAAAATGGTAACTTATGTCCGGGTTGTAGGACTCGTTCCTGGGGCACTCCATAATAGTTTAATAACTTAAAGAACCACACCTGTTGCAGAAAGAAGGCAGCTAAAAACATGAATATATAATTGTGGGTGACTATTTTTGAGAACCTTCAATGTGCAGGTCCAAAGACGGATCTCAGATAAGGCTGTTACTTGAGAGGGTGACCATATCTTAACCTTCATGTGCATTTGTACTGGTGTGTTGTTTAGCTCGCGAGTGGGTTGTTTAATGTGTGTCATATTGAACCTGAACCCGAAGGTTATAGTGTGTGTATAGACATATAAATATATTGTGTATATACAATAGTTTCAGAGTATAAGTTTGGATGAAACAGACTTTCTGTGATGCAATATAACATAACTTTAATTCTTTTTTTAAACTGACCAATGGTCTTGCACTCCCCCTCACCATGAGACCAGTGAAAGCCTGTTCAAAGCAGGTGGAGAGCAGGCAGCGTCATTTCTTTCATTCTCACTCGTCCTGTTGTCGTCACACGTTTCCTGTGTGCTCACTGCTCCCTCCAGCCTCCAGCCGCTTGCCTATTTTCCATTCAGAAGTCAAGACATTCCTCCAGATATTGATGTAATCCAGCAAGCGGCCAGATTTATTTGTTTTTAATTATGGAGGGTTTTTTTTTCCCCTTCCTTTGGTAAAGTTCAAAGAGTTTGTTGGATTCCAGTAGTCTCACAAACCCTCGAGCAACACGTTCATTATGCTTGTATTTTAGGGTAATTGTTAATATACCAAAGACATGCATTCTACTCTATGCATCTTACTTTTAACCTGTAATTATGACGCTGTTTGCCTGCCTGCTGTGAGCTGTCATTCCACCTTTTGGCTCCACAGTTTCCACTCGTTAAACTGCCTAATCACTTGAATTCTCTGGATTTCTCGTTGAGCGCTTGAGGCTTATTTCCTGTTTGTGTTTGAAGCTTAATGTGTCAGGAAAATATTCGCTGCCTCAGCATTTTTTTTTTTATTTGCTCCTTCAAAATGTTACATTGACGACGAAAGTACTTGAACTAAAGCAGTTAAAGGTGGAACTTGACTTGTATATTTTGGAAAAATGTAACCCTGTTTATATTTACTGATCAGTGGCTTTAGGCAATATAAGCTAGTTGTATTGAATGCAATATGGATTTTACATGATTGGATAAAATGCTTGAATATTAATATGGCAAAATTGGCATTGATTTATACATCTGTTTGACAATTAGATTAGACTGTAGCCCACATTGTGTTAGTTGGATCCACTGACAAAACTCCTCTGATTGTAAGTTAATCGCATGATTAACAAAAGTGAAATGAAGTCAGTCAGAATAGTTGTTCTCTTTTTTTGTTTTGCATTATGACAATGCGACACTGCCTGCACTCCACCTTCGTTCCTCTCAGTGTGTCGATTCATGATAGTGAATCCTAATGTTGCAACAACTGTGTCTAACGTGTCAAAGTAGTTTCTAATAGATGCTCGCATTTAAAGGAGAAGACAGGAGGGCTGATATTAAATGTGGGCCGTTCCATGATGTAAATACTTTTACGCTATATACGCACAAATGATTGAAATGGGAGCTGGGATGTTTTGTTTGTTGTGTGCCATCTCCAGAACAAGAATGCTTGGACGTATGTCCATGCAAATATGAAATGATTGTGATGATGCTGCTACAGTATGTAACACTGGAGCTGAAATAAACACGCAAGTGAGGAACGCTGTCTTTTCGTTTTGTTTGAGAACTAAATATTTGCCTTAATACTTCATGTTAGTAAGTAAGTAAATTAAAGTAAAAGGACCCTTTTTTTTATTACCCCCTTCAAGTGTAAATACGAAATAATTCTACCCAAACAAGGAAAATTAGGAAGCTAATCGCCAGAATAAATGTTTGCATTGCAGATTTCTAGAAACCGTGTTTATGTTGAGATAGTGCTTATTCCTATGCTGTGGTTAGGTTTAGGCACAAAAGCCACCTGGTTGGGTGAGGAAAAAAGAAACGTTTTGTCACCGAAATGATGGCTCGACATTGTCCTAATCCTAACCCATAAAAGTTTATTTAGATATATTTTTTTAGTGCTGTGAGCACAAAGCCTAAATCCATTCACCTCATCTTTACTGGGGTGGCATCACCAGTTTCTTAAAACAAAACTGGATGTGCATATCTAAATCTGCAGAGCTTACTACCAGTAGTAGGAGATGAGAAAATGTCATATACCCTATATTTGAAATTGGCATAAACTGACCTCTTAAGGTATGTATGCTGTAGTACTTTCCAGTAGAGGGCGTTATAGTACCAGTTAAAGAGTTTTCATCACTGACAGGGTGACCAGTCTTCAGATGCAGAGAGGATGTTGACACATGTTGTCTCTGTGTTTGGATCCGCCTCTCACTACTCAGGTACTTGATGATGTCACAAAGGCTTGATTTTTTTTATTTCTCAAAGAAAGAAGCATTTCCAGTTTTTGTGGGTTTTTCAAGAACCAACACCAAGTGTAGCTAAAATGTAACCCTTTAATGCATGGTGTCCACTTCTGTGTCCAGATATGTGGAAGTCATTTTTAACCATTTAAATTGGGGCACTGACGAATCTGCAAAACCTTGCCCAGTTCATCATCATTGTACTGCCCTTGCAGCGCGTTTCTTGTTGCAAAGCTAGACAGCCAGTTAACACTGAGAGATCCTCCAATAAACAGACAAGGCTTGACTTTTCTTGTAGTTTACTTTTCTCTGAATCTCCTTTGTTCTTTTTATGTAAAACTGAAACATTACAGAAATGTGAACACATATTAGCACATAAACAACAATATATACAGCATTATGTATGTCCACACACATGTCTATGTCACACCGAATGTTAGCTTACTACTAGCAAAACATGTTCAAAACTAAAACGACAGAAAATGTCTGAAACCTACTAATAACACAAAACATCCTTAACATACCTCTACTTAAAGACATTGTACTTACAGACAAATAGTCTCCAAGGCAGAAGCGTGTAGAAAAAACACCCAGCAGGAATACACTCCAGCACTGACTTGTTTAGCTGCTCAACTGAAAAATGTGTCTGCTTGACTGCTGGATTAAAACTGACCAGTAGATGGCAGTGTACAACACTAAAGGTCAATGTAAATAAAATATGTTTTTAACCTTTTAACCTTAGCTTGTTTATGAACTTTTAACTTATATTCTATCATGCCGACTAAACTTTAACGGCAGCACACTCCCCGCTTGATATAATAATCTTATATCACTATACATACAACAAACTTAAAGAATAAAGCCCATAGCATATTTTAGAGTCACTCAGTCTCTGAAAGAAGAACTACAGTCTCTGTAACCGGTCTCAGAAAGACCTTGGCCGTCCCATCCTTCACAGTCCGCACCTCCACCTTACGGACCCTTTCGTCATTGCTTGGCAAAGTCTTTATGACCAGTCCTATTGGCCATTCATTTCTGTGGGCCTGACTGTCTTTCAGTAAGACAACATCTCCTACTTTAACATTTGGCTTATCTTTAGTCCATTTCCTGCGGCCCTGTAGAGATGACAGGTACTCTCCTCTCCATCTCTTCCAGAAAGTGTCAGCGAGACACTGAACTTGCTTCCACTGTTTCCCATATAACTGCGCTGTATCAAAACTTCCAGAGGGGGCTGAAAGTGCACTCGCCTTCTGTGTAAGGATCATCGCTGGTGTGAGAACTGCAGGCATATCTGGGTCAGTGGATATGGGCACAATGGGTCTTGCATTTATAATTGCCATTACCTCTGCCATGAGAGTGCTCAGTACTTCATGTGTGAGACGTGTCGGCCCTCTCTGAAGCAGCAATGCATCCAGAATGCGCCTGGCAACTCCGATGAGCCTTTCCCAGGAGCCACCCATGTGGGAAGCATGAGGAGGATTAAACACCCAAGAACATCCTTTCTCCTGGAGATAGTTCCTGACTGCTGTGTCATCTGTGTTTATATGCAACTCCTTACAAGCTCCCACAAAGTTCGTCCCTCTGTCCGATCGCAGAAGCTTTGCTGGGCCACGGATAGAGAAAAATCTCCTTAGAGCATTGATAAAGCTGTCTGTTGACATGGTTTCTATGAGCTCTATATGAACTGCTCTGGACGACATGCACGTAAAGAGTATGGCCCAGCGTTTGCTGTCAGCACTTCCTCCTCTTGTGCGCCGTGTCATGATAGGCCATGGCCCGAAAACATCTAGACCAACACTGGTGAATGGAGGTTCTGGAGTGAGCCTGTCAGCAGGCAAATCTGCCATCTTCTGATGCTCCAATTTCCCTCTGAGTTTTCGGCAGGTTATACACTTGTGGATAACAGAGGATACCAGACGCTTACCCCCAATTATCCAGTATCCAGCTGCTCGGATAGCCCCTTCTGTGATGTGTCGCCCTTGGTGTGCCACTTGTTCATGAAAGTGTCTCACAAGCAGCGTGGCAATATGATCATTGTGTGGGATGATCAGTGGGTGTTTTTCTTCCTTTGACACATCAGACAGAGAAAGACGACCTCCGACGCGAAGCAGACCATCTTCATCCACAACTGGATTGAGCTTCTTGAGTGTGTTGTTCTTGAGACGTGTATGTCCGTTTTTGACACAGTTCAATTCCTCCTTGAAGACATTTTGCTGGACAGAATGGATGATCACAGCTTTGGCTTGTGAGAGCTCATTTATGTTAGGTGTTTCTTTGAAAGATTTCCATCCTTTCCTGTCTGTATGGGTTGACTTTTCCTTGAAGGATGCAGCGACATGAATTAGCCTGGCTACAGTTCTACAGAGTTTTCTCCAGCTTGAGAATCGCTCCCAGCGTTGTGAGCCCAAGTGCGACTCTGATGTCTTAGTTGCCAGAGTTACAACTTCAGGACGAATCTCCTCATCTGCTTCAGGCTCAACAAGTGTGAAGATGTTGGATTCAGGTGTCTCTGCTGCTTTGTCCTGATACAGGAAGGTTGGACCTGAGAACCAATT
Organism: Acanthopagrus latus; assembly: GCF_904848185.1. Classification (NCBI taxonomy): domain Eukaryota; kingdom Metazoa; phylum Chordata; class Actinopteri; order Spariformes; family Sparidae; genus Acanthopagrus; species Acanthopagrus latus. The sequence continues at coordinate 7,996,607 of NC_051043.1, read as the reverse complement.
GCTATGTTGGAGCTGGGCTGCTGGTATGAACCTGGTTGCATGGTCTGCAGGGTTTGAGTCTGTTGGAACATAGTTCCACTGGTTAGGGTGTGTTGATCTTCTGATCCGATTTATCCGGTTGGAGACATACACATAAAACCTTCTTGTGGAGTTATGGATATATCCAAGCACAATCTTACTGTCTGTGAAGAACTTAACAGCATCTATTGTGGTGTCAATCTCCTCACTTATCAGCTCATACAACTCGACCGCCAGAACTGCTGCACAGAGTTCCAGACGTGGAATGGTATGAGCTGGGCGAGGGGCCAATTTTGACTTCCCCATGACAAAGCCAACATGGTATTGTCCTTGAATGTCAACAGCTCTCAAGTAGGCCACAGCTCCTATAGCCACTGTGGAAGCATCTGAAAAGATGCACAGTTCTTTTCTCTGAGTTGAAGACAGTGAGACTGAAATGTAGCACCTCTGTATGTGAAGGTCTTCAAGAGCCTTTAAAGATTCTTTCCACAGGTTCCACTCACATTCCTTTTCTGGAAGAAGAGGAGCATCCCATTCACTTTGTTCGGCTGTCAGCTCTCGCATTAATGCCTTTCCTTGCATCGCTATAGGAGCTACAAGGCCTAAGGGGTCATACAAGCTGTTGACTGTTGACAGTACACCCCTTCGTGTGAATGGTTTCTGTTCGCAGGACACCAGGTAAGTGAAGCTGTCGGTTTCTAGGTTCCAGGAGAGCCCCAGGCTCCTCTGAAGAGGAAGAGGATCCATTCCCAAATCCAGATCCTTCAGATCCGTGGCACGATCTTCTGCTGGGAAGGCTTCCATTACTTGACAACTATTAGATGCCACTTTATGCAGTCGCAGGTTGGATTCCGCCAGCATCTTCCTGGTTCGTGTGAGAAGATCTATTGCCTCTTCTGGTGTGGCTACTGAGGTGAGGCCATCATCGACGTAAAACTGTCTCTCAACAAACTGTCTTGCCTCAGAACCATGTTCTTTCTCACCACTCTCAGCTGCTCGTCTCATACAGTAAATAGCTACAGCAGGTGAAGGGCTGTTTCCGAATACATGAACTTTCATTCTGTACTCAACCACATTCTTGTTGATGTCGTTATCTTCATACCAGAGATACCTGAGAAAATCTCTGTGATCTTCTCGGACAACGAAGCAATAAAACATTTGCTGCACATCTGCTGTAAGGGCTATGGGCTCCTTTCGGAAGCGCAGAAGGACTCCCAACAGGGAATTATTCAAGTCCGGTCCGCTCAGGAGCACATCATTGAGTGATGTTCCGTCACATTCAGCACTTGAATCGAACACAACACGTATTTGGTCTGGCTTTTGTGGGTGATAAACGCCAAATGATGGCAGATACCAGTGTTCTTTACCTTCATCTAGAGGTGGAGCAGGCTCCGCTTGATCGTTGTCTATCATTTTCTGCATGAAGTTGACATAATCTTCTTTCATTTTTGGCCTTTTCTCCAAAGTTTTCCGTAGTGAGCAGAGACGCTTCAATGCTTGTTCCCTGTTGCTTGGAAGACGTCGTCTAGGTGTGCGGAATGGTAAAGGTGCCACCCAGCTGTTTTCTTTATTCTGGGTTACCTCTGCATCCATGATGGCCAGGAAAACTCTGTCGTCTATGGAGAGTGCTGGTCTGTCATCATCCTTGCACCTGTCGAACACTGAATGCCCTAGGTTTTCAGAATTCACTCTGAGACTTGTGTTTCCTTCACATGTGAGGAAGGTAGGACTGTATTGCTGTGCCATGCTACTGTAGTCGTCTTTCACATGTATCCTGTTTGGACATGGTTTGAGAAAAGATGTGCGACCATTTTGAAGTGTGTTTGTTTTATAGACATTCACCTCAGATGGTTTATGAACTGTCCCCAGGCACGCTTCTCCCACAATGACCCAGCCTAGGTCTAGCCTCTGCGCATAAGGAGCATTGTGTGGGCCGTTGATTTGCTCACGCACCTTGTGCACCCTGATGATGTCTCTTCCTAAAAGCAAGAGGATTGGTGCATCTTTATCTACAGGTTGGATCTTGTCAGCAACTCGCTGTAGGTGGGGATGATGGAGTGCAATCTCTGCAGTGGGAATTTCTGTCCTGTCATCCGGCACCATGTCGCACTCAATCAAGGTGGGTAAAGGAAGCTGTAATTTTCCATCCATGGACTCAATGATGAAATTGACTGCTCTTCTACCTGAGGTCTCAAGTTTCCCGGAACAGGTTTTCATGGTATAAGCTGAGGAAGTAGTTTTGATTTCAAAGATGTCGAAGAACTCTGTCTTGGCGAGGGACTTGTTGCTCTGTTCATCCAACACTGCATACATTCTGATTGCTTTCTCCCTTTTTCCTGCAGGATATGCTTTCACCAGGCATATTTTTGAACATGAGCGTGCACTTTCTGCATTACCACAAATCTCTGTGCACTTGGAGGTGACTGCAGAAGATGAACTTTCACTTTGCTCCCCGCTGTCATCGTTGTCAGTTGTAACGCTCTGAGTGGTCACAGGAGGTGGGCCTGGATGCAGAGCTGCAATGTGCCTGTCACTGTTGCATTCAAGGCACTTCACTGTTATTTTGCAGTCCTTTGCCATATGTTGAGTAGACCCACAACATCTATAGCAGATGCGATTCTCTCTCAGGTATGTTTTGCGCTCCTCTAGTGATTTGTCTCTAAAGAGCTTACATTTTTTCAAAGGGTGGGGCTTCTTGTGTATTGGGCATTGACGGTCTGGTTCTTCCAACTTCTTGAAACCAGGACTGTTCTGGCTGTCTGTGAAATTTGCAGGGATGTCTGTTTTGTGTGTAGTGATGACAGTTTTCCTACTACTCTTCACAGGTTTTTCTGCTGCAGAGCTAGCATGGCTACTGGAGGTGGATAAAATGAAGCTTGGGTCATTTTTTATCTTTGCCTGCTGTCGGACAAATTTGGAGAAGACAGTAAAGGGAGGAAAAGCTACTGCATAATCTTCCTTGTACTTGCTTCCGAAGATTGTCCATTTTTCTTGGAGGTTGTAGGGAAGTTTTTCCACAATTTGTTTTACCCCACGAGCCGTGTCCAGATATGAAAGCCCTTGAAGAACACCATCTTCCTTAGCACACTCCAGTTCCAGGAGAATGTCACCCAGTTCTCTTAGCTTGATATTATCTTTATTGGTCAGTCTTGGGAAGTTTTCTATCTTTCGAAGCAGTGCGTCTTCTATGACCTCTGGTGTCCCATAACACTCTTCGAGACGTTGCCAGACCATGTTGACACCTACTGCGGGATTGAGTACATGTACTGCACGAATTCTCTTTGCCTGTTCTGACGATTCGGCTCCAAGCCACTTTGTCATCAGGTCCAGTTCTTCCCTGGGTGAGAGATTCAAGTCCTTGGTAGCGCTAAGAAAGGAGGCTTTCCATGACCAATAATTTTCGGGTTTGTCATCAAATTGCAGAAGACCACCACTCACCATTTCTCTTCGGATGAGATATCTTGCGAGGTCTTGTGTGCCTTGAGATTCAGGTATACGTTCTCTTTCAGGATTGGATATGTGCTGTGTTGTTGGTTGCTCTTCTTTTATGTCTTTATAAGCCCACTGTGTTTTACTTTGGTTATCATGTCCAACTTCTGGTTTAGCATGATGTGTTTCTGTTTTGTTTATTGGTTTACCTAGCGAATCCACAGCTTCATGTTTTGAGGGCAGCTCCATAAACAACTGAGACTGCTGTTGGATGTACTCACTAGTGCGTTCGATTGAGCTGAGGGGCTTTTCTTGAACAAGGAATTCTTTGCGAAGCTCCCCACTTTCAACTTCCTCATATGCTGTAGCCTCAGCTTCAGCTGCAGCAGCAACTCTTTCACACTGGAGCAGATGGAGACTTGCATCATAATCAGCCTTTTGTTTTAAGATGGATGCTTCTAAGTCTGCTTTTTGCTTCATAATGTCAGCTTCTTTCGCTGCATAAGCGAGTTGAGCCCGTGCGGCTTTTGCCTTGGCATAGGCTTTTGTGGCAGAAGAAGCTGTTGATGATGATAGGTGAGAGTGTCTGGTGGATGCTCTGGATGACTGTGACTTGTCATCGAATGCTCGAGCCTGCTCATGCCTCTCCGTTGCTTGATCTACAACATCTGCTTCTTTCCCTCCACTAGCTTCATCTTGCTGCGTTGTGGTGTAGTCCTTCAGGTAACTTCTCCCTGAACGTAGACTCATGTTGCCTGAGTGTTGTTTTCTGGTGCTTGAGCCCGCCGTGCTCTTGTCTTTTTACTGTACTGCCCTTGCAGCGCGTTTCTTGTTGCAAAGCTAGACAGCCAGTTAACACTGAGAGATCCTCCAATAAACAGACAAGGCTTGACTTTTCTTGTAGTTTACTTTTCTCTGAATCTCCTTTGTTCTTTTTATGTAAAACTGAAACATTACAGAAATGTGAACACATATTAGCACATAAACAACAATATATACAGCATTATGTATGTCCACACACATGTCTATGTCACACCGAATGTTAGCTTACTACTAGCAAAACATGTTCAAAACTAAAACGACAGAAAATGTCTGAAACCTACTAATAACACAAAACATCCTTAACATACCTCTACTTAAAGACATTGTACTTACAGACAAATAGTCTCCAAGGCAGAAGCGTGTAGAAAAAACACCCAGCAGGAATACACTCCAGCACTGACTTGTTTAGCTGCTCAACTGAAAAATGTGTCTGCTTGACTGCTGGATTAAAACTGACCAGTAGATGGCAGTGTACAACACTAAAGGTCAATGTAAATAAAATATGTTTTTAACCTTTTAACCTTAGCTTGTTTATGAACTTTTAACTTATATTCTATCATGCCGACTAAACTTTAACGGCAGCACAATCATCCTTTTTGTCATTTGAAGGCATGGCATCATGAATTCACAATGGCAGAAGAAAGACAAGAAGAAACAAGCAACTGTATGAAGAGTGATTCGGGAATAACTGTTAAATCCTTTTATTCTAAGAAACAGAAACAGAATTCACCAGCAGAGTCTTCAGATTATACTCTTTGCTGCATAACACATTTTAAAAAATGATAATTATCATAATTCATGCATGAAAGAGTCAAACACCACTGTGATAACCTGTTTCTTTTTTTTCCAAAGAATATTTATTTTTCACATGAGATGATTTAAGTTCTCCTCCTTCCTCTACATCTCATCATGATTTAATGAGGAAAATCACAGAATTGAAAACTGAACTGAGAATCTTTCACCTGAATTCACCTCAAGTTTCCCATACATGTTGCACTGTGAATGAAATATCAATTACAGCTCGTGTAGGACACAACAGATTGCATCTCAAAAGTTATCAGAGAGCTCAATCAGCTCTCAGTGTTTGATTACAAAGACGATTTTTCATTGATTCTACAGAGACATGACGAAGATTGAGCATCACAGTCTCTTCCTCGTCAGAGGTGAGCCCGTGACTACTCCCGTACGTACAGACACGTCATCTGTGAATTGGTACATTTGAGGAAAACATCTTGACTACCAGTGTGAATATCTCAACAGTGCATTAAAAGTACAGGACTAACATGCATACAAGCTTTAGATTTTGCTTGCCCTCCTTGATTACACAGTTGTGTCCTCTCTTCTGCTGTTTATATAAAGATAAATACTGCAATTCAAATGACTGTCTTGCACACAATACAGTATGTAATGACAGAAAAACAAGATTTGGTATCGAGATGTGCGGAGCTTTATTCGACCGGCCTACATGCCTCAGGACACGTACACTTGTTCTGTAACGCCGTCGTCCCTGGTGTGTTTAGTTTTCGCCCTTGTCCACAAGCAGCTTGTTTATCTGAAGCACACAATGCGCGGCCCCCTCAGCCCATGTCCTCCGTCCTTGTCCTAATCACTTTAATCTGCAGTAAACTGTCCCACTACTTTATATCTTCATCCCACAGATAAGAACACTGGAAAACTACTCTTCTCTCTGTGTCTGCCTGTCTTCCCCTTGTGTATTTCACTCTCTCTCTCTCTCTCACACACACACACACACACACAATCAACCTTAACCATCGGGGGAGGGGTTGAGTTGGATGCAGATGATGGGAGAAGAAGGGCAAGCTGCTCTACTGGTACCGTAACATGAGGGATCCAGTTACACTATCCGAGGAAGTTTATGAGTGATTTCCCATGTGGAAAAAAAAAAGGAGAAGAAAAGAAAAAAAGAAGATCAGGGCTGTTTTAAGCCTCCTTATCAACTCCCAACAAGTTTGTCAGACAGTCACGGCATATTGGAGCACCGACAAAGGCCGTCTTTGTGGTCGGGGTTTGGTTTTCTCCTCATCTGTTGTGAAGATCTGCTTGTTTTTCAAAGCATCATTGGCCACCGTGAAGAGCAAGACGACGGCTCCACGACCACACCGCTCACTGCACCTCACGATCAGATCCCCTAAATATACAGACACAGAAGATAACCCCTTCAGATTTATTGGCATTTAAACCTGCTTCATGCTATAATCCTAGAAAATCTTTACGTAGCCCTGCAAAAACTATAATCAGTGTACATAAAGGAGGTGATGAGGCAGTTAAATTACGCCCCTCCTCACTTCTTTTCATCATCTACCTGCCAAATCCAGCTAATGCAGGAGCTGCAGAGACAGATTTAGAGTCCACGCGCAGGGAGGAAACAGATGAGAGCAGGGTGTTCCTAAGTCCTCTGTGTTTGTGAATCAATGTACCGTGTCTCCCCGAGCCTGCGGAAGTGCAGGTATGACAATGGCAAGTGCAGAAAATAGTAGTTCTTCCATAACCTTCAGCGTCACCCTTCAGCCGGCTCCTTTATCTGATGAACGTGTTCGTATAAAGACTCTGAGAGACGCTGAGAGAGACCGTCAGATTCTCGGTGCCGTCAAAACAGATGCTTATCTGCCCCTCTTCATGTCTAATTACCTGTTTACTCCAAGGGCCCAGAATGAATGGCGCAGCAGATAAGAACTCACTTCAGTTTGAGGAAATCATCAAGATTTGAGCAAGGCAAGATTCACCACAGTTTGTTCAACTTCCTCTGTGTTGGATAAGTTGATTAATAAACAGAATGGTGCTCGTTTGAACAGGAAGCAAAGGAAACCTCTGGAAAGGACAGCTGAGGTGAAAACTCCACAGAGGAGCGGTTTCTAGAGATGTGAGGAATGATCTCTGAAAAACAGAAGGATGTGGAGAGAAACAATTCTCAGTATGAATGAAAAAAACAATAGTAATAAGAATCTCTTGGCACTTGTCGGCTGGTACGAGTCAGACAGGTTACAGGTGGCGTGAGAGCTCTTAAGTCTTCCCGTATATCATTTCCATCAGTCCTTGGCTCACACTTTGGTCATGTTACTACAAACTTACCCTTCTTAGATATGTAAAGCTCCACAGTAAATCCTTATCAGCTCTGCTCTGCACAGTGACGGGTCACTGGGTCCCTCCACAGCCACCACCCCAACCTTCCCAAATACAAGTCAAGTCATAAACATTTGTCTGGCGACTGGGCTGAAAAGAATCAAATGTCACAACACAGTGACTAACATTATGTGTTGAAAATGATTTTTTTCATTCATTTCATTCAAATAAATGCTGAAACTCAATCATGCCAGTATAGGTTTTGATCAATCATGGTCTAGTTCATTGTCTGGCTAAAGGTGTACTGTTTAATTTATGAATTATGCATTGTGTTTGATGACAGACTGAGATTTAATTAAAAACCTAAAGGTCATCGTCAAAAAGAATCAACAGTGTTTCCACAGGCAATGTAAACTTAACCACTAGGAGTATTGACAATGTCTAATTATTTTTCTTTTCTTTTTTATTTACTGGCTCAATTTCATCCTTTTGTAAAGGGACAAAAAGCAACAGTAAGGTGCTGTCAACATCAGCTCTAAAGGTATTGGCTAAACACAAAGATTCTTGTACAGCTCCAGCACAGGATCTCGGGGCTTCGGCAGACTTGGATTAAGCTGGACGAGTTGTGTCTTGCCATCATGTCTGAATGTTTATATATTGGATTCTGAAAATGGTAATGCTGCAAAAAATGTATCACATCAGTGGAAGTTAAAGGCGTCCATTCAGCGCAAAACCATTATGTATAATCTGCAGCAGCAAGCGTGAAGACCTTTAAATAATTGTTATTGTTTATAGTTTTAGTGATGGAGGAAAATTGCTCGTGTCAGCAGATGCATCAAACTCCGTCACCCTTGATGGCTGAGCCTCGTGATGAAGGAGGCAGTGACCTCGGCTGTGCAGGGCAGGGCAGCATACCTCTCACTGTACAGGGGTCATGTGACAACAAAGCTAGACAATGTCTAAATTCAAGGCATGGATACTATCAGTACACTGAAAGATAACAGCATGCATTCCATATCTTGCCTGAGTGATACGCAGGACATACCAGCAGGTGGCTGATAGACAATTTTTAGGTTTTATGCAACTGAGATGGGACCAGATTATACAGCCTCAAGTAAAGAGGCCATAGGTGCAGTCAACAAGTTGGAGTGATGATTCAGAATGTATAGAGCCTGAAATACATGATGTACCTTCATCATTTGTTTGCACTGGAAATTTCCTTTTTAGAGCATGGTATGCAGAGTATTTATGGAGGAAGCAGTTTACAGTGATTCACTTTCAGGACAGTTGATTGTTTTGCTGACTCCTATATATAAATATATATGTACAAAATATAATATAAAAATCTGGCCCAGTTTCATCTCCATTATGTCACATAGTGAGGCATTTGATCACATATACACTATAAGTGTTTATAGCAGATATCTTGCAGCGCATTTAAAAGGACTACAGTGGCTGCTAAAAACTAGAAAAATGCAAAAGGCCGACTCTACAACCAGTGTTTGTTTTGTTTGTTCTGGGAGGGAAACATGGCGGTGCAACATGGTGGACTGTATCTTATTACTCTTATTACTCTTTACTGCTTCAGTCACCCAGTTTTCACATTTGGATCAAGACTCATCTTAAACTCTATTATCTCTGTGCACTCATCTCTTTGTAGTTTTTCTCTGACTGCCACGCTGACTCATTTTAAACCAAATTCCCCAAAAGATCTCACACGACAAATTGCGTTTTCTTAGTTTCCTCCTGTAGTTGTACTCAGTCATGAAGTCACCATGAGAGCAGTTTATCTCCATGTGTTCATCAGGTCAGAGGCTCTTTAAAGAAATCAGATCTCATTCTTCAGCCCTCATTTACAACGTCACCCTCATCTCCGTCTGGTCTTATCATCATATGCTGTTTTATCAGAGTTTAACTCCACACGGATAGTTTAAATGTCTCCAGTAGAAAAGAACAACTAAGGAGTGTCACTCTTAGCATGCAGTTTGGACCCAACTAACAGACTGAGAGTTTCCACACTTTCTTTATGTTTTGTCATACTGTCATTTTCACAACACACTTTTTAAACTTGAGAGAGTATTTTTCACACAGAGGTTTGAAGAAAAGTAGAGTGTATCAAAATTAATTTAATAATGAATTAAACAACAAAGCTACAGCTGACTTCATCATGTCCATTACCACGAGATTTATATGATTTTTTTTTTTTACAGCGTCATTTTCATAAAGCATGAAAAATAACAGGATGATCATGAAAAAATGATATTTGAGATGATAACACATGAGCTTTAAAATCAGCCTCAAATAACAAAAATAATCAGCTTGATTGTCAACATAGAACCTCAACATCAGGGACACTAAACATACGTTTATAAATTCATACATCATATCAGTTTCACCATAACGTTGGCGCCCAGGGGCCGCTGTAGTCCCACAGGTAGGGTCTGTATTGATAAGCTTTACAGAAGGAGGTGATCAGTGACGATCTGACCAAATCCTCTCTCAGCCCAAGTCCCTCTGCTTTGTACGCGTCCTTACAGAACTCTGATGCTTGCTGCTTTCGTTTCGTCTTGTACCTCCGGTTCTGAAACCAGATTTTCACTTGGGTCTCGGTGAGTCTTAAGGTGCTGGCCAGGTGAGCCCTCTCCGGGGCAGACAGGTATTTCTGGTGGTTGAATTTCTTCTCCAGCTCGAGCACTTGGAGGTGTGTGAACGCAGCTCTGGAGCGCTTCTGTTTCCCCGCGGAGGAGGAACTGTTGGACTCTGAGGAGCTGCTGAAGGATGTGTCCAGAGACTCTGTGAAGAACAGACGTGACAGGGTGAAAACTACGCTATTACTGTCAATCTGGTGTAATCTGCATATCAGGCTGCAAGGTTGAGCCTCAAAAAGAATTTCATTGTAAATATAAAGTAGGACGAATACTCATTTTTATCCCATTAAAAATTGTGTTTTTGAAACTATATTAGTACAACTTCTCATGATGCACGCCTGTAATTTATCCCACAAAGATTTATTCCACCTTCTAAAAAGTTATTTCATTAAAGTCAAATACACTGAACTTATGGAGATCTATCCATCACAAGTCAACAGGAGCTCACCTGTCTGCTCCCCAAAAGCTGTCTTCTGAGGGCAAAGCTGCTCTGACAAACATTCCTCTCTCCACTGTGAACATCTCTCCATCTTCTCCAAACAGCATTTTCCATTATATCCTGTGCTCTCCTTAATGGAGAGGATGTCCTCGATGAGGAAGGAGGTCAGGGGTTTGACTGCCTCAGACATTTCCATCCGGTATATCCACAAATCAGGGGCCTCTCGGTGACTCAGGGCTGCAGCAGGAGTTGAAGCGGTGTGTCTCCTCACACGCTCACATGCTGTGAATTTATAGAAGAGCAGAGGCGGGTTTACCCTGACTGCACCGACAAGAGAAGGGGGCGGGACACTGACAGCGGCTCCACTTCAACTTCAGTAACTATCACTTGTTTGCCTCCTTAAATCAACAAGATGGGAGTTTGTGAGATGAAGCAATTATGTTGTATCACAAAACCTGTTATGCTTTGTGTTTTTTGATCATTTGAGTCCGAATAACATGCCTCGGAAGGAAAAACATGCAAAATGTATGTAGTTGAACTATATGTGTTTATACAATATATATTGTATGATTATAGTCCCTTTTGTTACAGGTTTTGTACAACACAGCTGGTTCATAAAGTACACCCACCTAAAACCAGAGGCTTCCAGGTACTCCAAACAAGAAAATAATAAAAAGAAATCTATATGTTTCACCTTTTATGTCATTATGTGGGTCTTGTGAATGCCTCCTATCTGCTGTGGCCGGTAAATATATAGGTGGGTCCACATTGTGTTTGTGTGTTGTGTGGAGCCCTGATGAAAACCACAGCCAACAGTCGAAACATCCAGTTTTACAAGATCACCCGAGACAAATTTGTCCCTGTGTTGTGTTCCACAGAGCGACCAGCCATTCTCTTCTCTCTACACCCACCTAAACTTAGCTCAGACTGACACAGCAGCTCTGCAATAAATCCAACATTCCTGAAGGTTTTAGTGTTACAGTTACGGACTCGCTAAACTCATATGAAGGTAATTTATTTGCCAAAAAAAAGACACGAACACTCAGTAAACAAAGTTAGATTTGATGGCTTGGATTTCTTTTTGCACATTTCTACAGATCCCGTGACATTGTTATTGTGAGTTTGTTTGGCCACGATGAGTGTGACCACCCAGGATCCTTTACTCTTTGGTATTTGTCATAATCTGAACATGGTGGCAGGAAGTTTGTCAATTTAAGGCATTTTAAGGGTTTAGTGTCATTTTGCATCTCAACAATACAGTACAATAGGTGGAGGGCACCCGTGCTCTCAACCAAACATCGAGGTCTGGAGTACAAACATAAAACACAACAGCAGCGTAAAATGGCGAACAACCAGAATATATCTTTAGCACAATTGAAGTCATTTTAAAAGAGGCAGAAAATTGCACAAAAATGCAGTTAGATTATACAATATGTTTTGTATGCTGTACTTGAGTCCCGTATTTTGCGTGATTTTATGATCGCCTCCACACAATATATAATCTAAATGAATTTTATGACGCACAAAATGAGGTAATAAACTTCTATCGCATAGACTAACAATGTGTTGTCATAAAACATTGTGCTTTAGAGGGTTTTTCTCTCTCACATACAATGGGTCCTCAAAGAGGCATCAGCCTCCAAAATCCTCCAGTAGACACAATGTAGGTGCTGACAGGGATGATGTTATAGTGCATGTTGGATGATTTAATGTTACAGTAACTAGATTTGTGTCTGAGCTTCATGCCCCTGCAGCTCAGTGTAGCAACCCTGCAGGGGACAGCAGTAGGAGGCAGGGTGGGGGTCAGGCTGGCTGGGTGGTCGCACCTACTGGGGCACTAATGACTTGGACACATTTCGGCCGGCTCCTGCACGGACACAGTCGCAGCTCGGTGGCTGTTTATTTGTTGTTCCCCGTGGCTCAGCCTGACTTTCTCCAGCGGACGAGATGTTTACTAGCAGTGTCTGCGCTCCTCTGGGACTTCATGCTTCATTTGGAAACGCGTGAGCGTTGGTATGATAAACATGATCCTCTCCGTGCCCCCTGGCCCCCGCTGACTCCTCCGGCTTCCCTGGCACCAGCCACACACTGAGCAGTCACCAACAGTCACTTACACAGTAACTGCTTTGATTAAACCTTCTGTCACCATATATGCATTGGTCTTGTTTAATTTATAAGCAATATGAATACATAAAACGGCATTGAATGAGGTGAAGTTTACTATGTCCTGTCTGAGGCTCCTCTTAAGCATTGGCTGCTGTCTTGTCAACACAGTATTAAGATCATCAGGATGATATGTTTCACCTTGAGTTCTTTGTCTGCGACCGTCTGTCTGCAAAAGTATGTTGAACTGTAAGCACGGAAGGCTTTTATCCGTCCGTCTAGACGGTTTTTCTTCCTGTTTTCAAAGCCCTTGTGTGTATTTTTGGATCGTACAGCACTGAATATGGACTGAAATGTAAAAAGAAGGCTTCCAGTGTGAGGAGACGGGTCATTTCATCAAAAATATGCTGGATGTCATCAAAAGCTTTTTAACTTGGCTGAGTAAGAGCACATGTGCACTCAGGCAACAAGACAATGCCAGAGTGTCTGTGCTATGCTGTCATCCCCTGCCCCTATTCTCTGACAATCCACATGATTGCTCTTAGTCGAAAACGATTACATTTCCCTCTATCTATTGTGTCCTGAGCATTCATGGTGCAGATATTCGGCTGCATAGCTCTGCATCAGATGTGACACAGTGGGACCTCTGACCTTTGAGCCCAGGGAGGCGTTCGTCTTCCGGATCACATGCTATGTGGTGACGATGTTGTTCTTTGAGCTACCGAAAGCTGCTGTGCCATCAATCTTCTGTTGTTTTCTTGCTATTTCTTTGTCTGAGATGACGAGTGGCGAGACTTTGTCGCAACTGTAGATTTGTATCATCGGCGTTGTGTAATGCTGAAATGTACACCTGCTTTGCTCCATTTATTGTATGACAAAACAAATGTGTCATCGGATTTGAGGTCATTTGGAGGCTGACAGACAGACGTCTATTCTAACAAAATCAGTTTTCTTTCTTTTGGAGTCTGTTACTTGGAGTCCCCCTCCAGTCAAAATGTCTCTTTCTTCTCGTTCCTGCAGTTAAATGTTTGAGTTTCACAGTATGGAATGACCTATGTGCACTAGAAGACTGTCTTCACATTCAGTGTAGAAAAAATAAAGTTTCTCGGAGCTCATGGAAAATTAGATTTTAGGAAGCGGGCCTAGGAGTATGATTTGTGACATCACAAATTTTGTGACATCAAAATGTGTTTTTTTAAGTTCTGGTCCACCTCTGTTGTTTAGGACAATGATGCAAAACCGTCTTGCTGTGAAGCTCCAGAATCATTTCGTGAACCACAACTTCAAATGACTTTCCATCTGCACTGAGGTAAGAAGATGAAACGTGAATTTTAATTTTAGGTGAACACATCCTTTAAACTTGAGAAAGGAAAAATACTTGCATATATATAGTATGTAAGCTCTAGGGAGGGAGAAGGTGAAGGAACCATTCTAAGGATAAGGTTGGTCACACCTTTATGTATATATCTATGTATACCTAAATAATGGTGTTGACGGGATATGTACTGTACATATCTTTTGAAATAGCTTTTGTATCATTATTACATGGAGTCAAAGAGGTACATCCCAACACATCTACAGAAACTGAGGATGATACAGACAACATTTTTTTGGAATGAGAACAAAAAAGACAATACCCTCAAAAAGCAATAAAGGGGGTTTCCGTTAGTAGTCAAGGAGTCAAGGATGCATCAAGGAGTGCATTAAAACAGCATTAGAACTGTTCCATTGACAAAAATCTGTACATACATGTTCAGTACATAACTGTATATCCATACCCTCTCTGCATACATTATTAAAAGGTTGAACTGTTCTTAAGGGAAGTGGAACTGAACAGATATCAGAGCAACAGTGTTGCACTCGCACACAGGAGCAACCCACTGGCCCATTAGCACCTCAACTGCCCACCTGCTTGTAATTAACCCCATAATGTATACCTGCACATTACAGTACCACATTCTCAAATCCTGTCAGAAATCACACACTAAAACTGCACATAACCTCATTTCTGTAATTATAAAAACAGTTTGGGGATTTGTTTGCTCTTTTACTACATCACCCTGTCTTGTGTCTACAGACTGTAGCGTATAAATGTTTTTTAAACTACACCAGTACTGTAATTTCTTCTCAGGGTTCTCATAGCTTCATGGCTCATGAGATTCAAACTGATTGTAACTCTCTCTTGTCAGGAAAAAGTCTACAGTGGTTTGGGTATCGTTCACGAACTACTTTGGTTTTACATACAATATTTGGTTTATTATGTGTTTCAACATCATGTTGGCACTGAAAGAATGTGTCTGTGTCACATGTGGTTTTGAAATGTCTTCCACCAGAGGGAGCTTTGAACCCACACATCAGTCCCTAACAGAACAAAGCCAGCAGCCACTTCAAACTACAGGAACAACCTCACCATGAGCTGTTTTTTATACTGAAGGATTAGTTTGATGAGAGTCTGATTGTGCTCGGCAGTTATCTGGATACACGGCTTAGCTCTTTATCAGACTGGCTTTTGAAGGTTATGTTACACAGTCAGAGACATGTCTGCCTCTCTGAAGCTGACGTAACCACAGCGTTAAAGCCTTTTTGAGTAAACTATGATGGGTCTTTCACTGATGGCCAGACGTCATCTCCTATTTAAACTGACCCTCATCTCCACTGTGTAATCAAGCATCTTTACTTTGGGACTCTTCTTTCATTCATCTTTCTCTCTCTCTCTCTCTCTCTCTCTCTCTCTCTCTCTCTCTCTCTCTCTCTCTCTCTCTCTCTCTCTCTCTCTCTCTCTCTCTCACTAAAACTGCAGATTACCTCATTTTTGTAATTCAAAAAACAGTTTTAGGGACTTGTTTGCTCTTTTACTACATCACCCTGTCTTGTGTCTACAGACTGTAGTTTATAAATGTTTTCTTTTAAATTACACCAATAATGTAATTTCCTCTCAGAACCCTGGCATGTTTGTGTCTCAGTGTCAGTTTTAGGTGTTCTGCATGATTAAGAATAAGCACTGATTAAAACCATGGACTTTGCAGAACACGCCCACCATTAACATAACTGATGCAAAGTGTTTTTTTTTCTATGACACACACATGCACACACACAGGGACATTATCTGATCAGCTGAAGTGTCTCTGGTCTCCTCTCTGTCTGCAGCTTCTCCCTTATCTGTGCAGAAGGTGCTCCTTCAGCTCCTCTCTCCTCCCCAGAGGTGTTTCTCCTCCTCGGGCCCTTGAGCCCAGTCTCCATGTCCATTAAAAGTGACACACACTCGAGTGTTCCTCTGTTCATTCATTAGCCCATTTGAAGGTGGGGGCGTGTGGACCGCATGAGCCACGCATGATTGAGGCATGGGACGTTAACTTTCTTTTTTTTTCATTACAATAAGCTTTTAACTAAAATTCAAATTTTGATGCCATTTTCTGCAAATGTGCATTTAATTTCTTCCAGGTTTAAATTTAACAACCAATCAGCAGCATGTGATGTCACCCAGCAGGCCAGAGGGAGTGTGGTATCTGCGGGGTGTGACAGGTCGGACTGGAACTGTTTCCCGTTTGATTGAAAGTTTGAAGAAGTTAAAGAGCCACTCTGTCTGCGGGTTTGTTTACCAAGCAAAGCTCCGGGACAGGACAAGCTCTCCGGCCTTATCAGTGGATTTGTGAATGGGACAATAATGAGGTCAGTTTGATAGAGCAGCCCTGTCAGGTCAGATGTCAGCGCCTCCATTAGCTTTTTGATGGCTCCCTTTGATAAAGTGCACAGACGGCAGCTCCACAGCCAATTACCAGAGGCTTTCTAATCAGGTATGTGGCTTTTAATTGAATATTTTAACTGGGAGGGATGGATCTAGGCATTCTGTACAATTTGATATGTTTTATTCAGAGTTCATACGTTAATGACCGTTTAAATGACTTTATAAAGCTATGTCATTTAGTTAATTCATATATTAATGTCCTCTATAAGTCTTTAAAGTGTTTTGAAGAGGACTGTTCCGAAAATATTGCACCTTACTTCCATAGCAGGCTAGGAAATATAATCTGCCTAGTATAACATAAATAAAATGACTCAAGCTTTAATCTTATCCCAGTGAAAGAAATTACAGGCATTTAAATATATTTTGTAGATTATTTGACATTAAACATAATATAACATGAAGTTTTTGTAATCAGCGGTGTCTTAAAAAAGTACCCAAAATCCATACTTGAGTAAAAGCAAAGATAGTAATATGACTTTGGTAAAAGTGAAAGTCGCCCATGCAAATAATGCCTGAGTAAAAGCTTGAAAGTATCTGATATTAAACCAACACGCAGTAAATGTGAAGTATTGAAGGTAAAAGTAAAAGTAAGTAATACATAAATATAGATGTGGTAAAAGTACACACATTCCTTACTGAATTAAGTGCAGATATTTGTTTGAGGAAAGATTGGTAAAAGTAAAATTAGTGATCCAACTTCTTTACTCAGGCAGAAGTAATACAGTACAGGCTCTGAAATGTACTAAAGCATCACTCTGCAGGACATTTCTACTGGCCATTTCCATCCAAAGTTAACTGAGCGTCATATTGATATAATTCAAAGACTATTAAACTTTAGGGAAGACTCAGATTTGTCCCAGCTGTTTGTAAAAGCACAAGAAGGATAGTTGATTGTTGAGTCTCACTCCCACAACGTCAAATACCGACATTGTGGGTTGGTAGAACTTTGTAAACAGTTGATAATCGATAAGTAACGAGCCTATTTTGAAAATGCATAGAATAAAATGTACCCATTTTTGCGCTCATTGTTGGGAGTAAAAGTAAAAAGTTGTCAGAAACATAAATACACACGTGTAGGCCACAAATACCTGAACATTAAGTAGCCTGCAGTAACAAAGTATTTGTACTTCTTTTTTCCCCACCTCTGTAGGCTACATGTTCACAGTATACATTGTTTACTACAGGCTACTACCAATTTCTGGATGAGATTTTCAGCATTTCTTTTTTTTATTATCTGAATCATTATTTTATTTTCATCCGACTTTTGTCAAAATAAATTCACTTAAAAATGCACTGTGGATGTGATGCAGCACACAATCTACAAATTAACTTGCAACTTAAGTTATCAAATATGTGTAGTGGAGTAATAATTTGCCTTCAGAGTGTAAAGTGGTGGAAGAATAAAGTATTCCATCACTGGTAATCAGTATTTCATTTGACATCTTACATTTAGATATATTATATTGTAGAGATATGTATCTTTTGAATATGTATAATCGATATTGAAAAATAACCTACTCTTCAGTGTGCGTCAAACAATCAGCTGGACTTTTAATTTCACTTTTTTTCAACACCAGAAACCTGGCAACACATACAAATCCTTAAAAAATATACAATAGAACCGTTTGATAGTGTGAATATGTGGTAACTTTGCGCCTGACAGAGCTGGATTGTTTCAGTCACCAGCCTCTGACACCTTGTAATGACGCCTGGAAGTGTCCGTGGCTGAAGGGCCCCTCGCTGTTTCCTGTTAACTCGACCAGCTGGTTACTGGACACGGCGGCTGGAGGAGACACACTGTGATAACCGCAGCCATACACGCTGCTGTTCCCGTATCCGAACACCGAGTTATAATGTCCGAGGGCCACGTTATAAGGAGCCGGATGGGACCCCGCGCCGCACAGCTTCCCGTCCCGCACCAGCACGGGCACCGCCACCCTCCTCGGCGCAGGTGGGAACCCCGCCTGCTCCAGAGACTTGTCCTGCCTTTGGCGCTTACATTTGTACCTCCTGTTCTGGAACCAGATTTTCACCTGCGTGGAGGTGAGTTTGAGGACGTGGGCCAGGTGGTCTCTCTCCGGGGCGGACAGGTAGCGCTGCTGTCTGAAGCGCCTCTCCAGCTCGGACACCTGGGACTGGGAGAAGAGGACGCGGGGCTTCCTGCGCGGTCTGGCTCGGTTCTTCGGGCTCCTGTCACAGTCAGGTGACATGTGGAGGCCGCTGATCTCTGCACACCAGGAGACACAACAGACAAAGTCAAACTATGGAAAGCCTGGGCTAAAATGAATACATTTATTTTACACATTTAAACGCGTGATGACCAGTGAAACTATATGTACTGTACTGGAGTATTTCCAATTTCTGCGCACTCATACTTCCACTCCACTCCGTGTATTTTGAAAGCTTTGGTTACACGTTGCTCGGTAGATTTCATGCTGTATCTGAGCCAAAGTCCATTATTATTTTTTTTTTTTTTTTTTTTTTTTTTTTTTTTGTCAGCAGTCAGATTAAAAACGCAAAGATTCCGCTCATCAGAAAAAGATGAATATTGGATCCAATAATCTGATAATAAACAAAAAATAACCGATAATAAACAGTATATAGATGGGCGTAAACATGTAAAATTGTACTTAAACTCCTGATAATTAAGTACATTTGTTGCCAGAAAATTACTTTTTAAACTTAAAGTGTAATTACTATCCAATACTTTAAGACTTGAACACAGGTTATATTATGTGGGTGACTTTAACTATTACCAAAGTTATATACAACATTTTTTATTTTACTTTAGCATGATTTAACCTTTTAAAAACACTGATTTAAACTAAATAAGTGTATTGTTCTTATTCATATATATTTATCTTTCGAAAGATACAATAAAAAAGCAATGACAAGGAAAACAGAAAGAATAAAAGAGACCGCTATTTCTACAGTTTGTTTAGTATATCCATATATTTCTATAATTTCATAGAACATTAAAAAGAAAAAAAACGCATAACCTACTTTATACATGTTCCACTTGCGAGAAAGAATAGGAGTCAAAAAATAAATAAATAAATTAATTAACAAAGCTGAGTTGGAAGACGCGAATTTGATCTAAAATAGTTGCAGTTTTTCGCCTCACGTTCCCTGAGATGAAATTAGATATTTTAGTTCACGAGGAGCACTGACGAGCCTCCTCACCGTCAGCGCCTCTTCTCTCTTGTTTCGTGGCAAAATATTTGTGTTTATTGAAAGAGACGTGTTTGTTCTTAATTTTCCTTTTGGTTTTCAAATGAAACGATTTTAAGAAGTAAAGTAAAGTAAAGTCAAATGTTTTATCTCTGCTCTCACGCGTCCAGGGCCGCGTCCTGTCCGCCGGCCTAAACTGAACCAAGCCTAAACCGAGTGTGTGTTCCTGTGCGCATCCTCCTCACCGTGTTCATTCATCTCCTCCTCCTCCTCCTGCTGCTCCGCTGCTGCTGCTGCTGCTGCTGCTGAGAGTTTCATCCCGGAGACGCACGGCTCGGGCCCGCAGTCGTAAATGCTCCGGGACGCACCGTGCACGTGCTGATAGTGCATCGGAACGACCTGATCTGTCATCAGGAGCTCAGTCTCGAAATCATGATGATGCTCCAGCTTCAAAATATCCTTCACGGAAAAAGGCGTCGTGGTGGTTGCACTGGGGTGCATCTCCAACATGTTCGGTCAGAGCGACTTGGATCCGGTTTTTTTTTACGCGCGGCGCACGAGCTGCTGGTGATGCCTGCCGGACGTTTCTCTCAACTGACTGATGAGTGAGAGGAGGTTTAAATCGTCCAGGGGTCCGGCTGCAGAGCGAGTAGAGATAGATCTGTCACCCCTCTCAGGATCACTGGCCAACACCCAGGCTTCTTCTCACCTTACACAGGAACACCTCACATCCTATCCGCCCTGCTCTCTCTCACACTCTCTGTCTCTCTGCGTGTAATTAAGAGGGTTAATTAAGAAAATGAGACTATGAGGGCGAGCTTTTAATTGCAGTAGCCTACATACTGTATAAAGAATAAAGAAAAAAATGTGGGGAAAAAAATTTAGTGATTGACTGTATTTTAAAGTCAGCATGTGGAAGAAACGTTTTGTTTACAGACAAATATTTATTTATTCTTTCATTCGAGCTTGATTCCATCCTCTTTTTCACTGATTTCCTGACATGCCGAAAAAAATGAAATAAAAAATCAGAAAAAAATGAAAGTTAGGTGAGACAAAACACCTCTGCATTGTTAGAAACCAGTGAAACCCTCCGCATTAATGAACCTGCTTGAAAAGCGGCTAATTTATTCATCGTTAAACCCTGAAGGCGCGCCTCTGGTCAGCCGAGTAAAGCCACTTAATCAGCCTGCAGGTCCTCGGGGGTTGAGTGATCTGAGGTGATGTTGAACAGCTTCACCATCGACATTGTTTCCCCGCCGCGTTATTAGTGTTCTCAGGCCACAACAAACAGTAACACTACACCTGATGTTGTGGAAGTGGAGAGGCGGCGGCGCCAGCCTGCGATGCTTGACTGAGGCCGAGACGCGCGTCGGTCCGCACAGACAGGAACAAGGACAGACACACACGGCCTGACCCGCTGCAGGACACAGGGAGACAGAGAGACACACGTATAGCCGCCTGCAGCTCTGAGCAGTGATTGACATGTTTGATATGCAGAGGGGGAAGAAGTGTTCAGATCTTTGACGCATTTAACTCAGTGAGTAGCATCAGAAAGAAGTGCTAAAAGTAAAATAACTCCTTGTACAGAATTGCACATGTAAGTAACATGTAATGTAATAATGTGTATATAAGTTGTAGAACTGTAGGATGATTTAATGCATGAATTGTAGGTTGGATCTCTTGACTACTTAAAGGGGAACTATGTAGTTTTAGAGAAGAAATACAAAATCAGATTTGTAATATTTACAACATTTACAAACTGGTTATGTAATTTAGAAATATTCCATTTTTTTCCCTCCATAACTTAATAAACGATCTGTTCTCAGAGGAAAATAAGGTGACCGAAAAGTGTTTGAAGCTAGAGAAGTGGCAGGGTCCGCCACATATAAACAAAGTAGAACAGTATGAAACTGTGCTGTCCTTTAAGCTCAGTTTGTTTATTCCCTTTATTCAGTGATTGTTTCTTGTTTGAGGTTGTTTCTTTGTCCTGCAATGTGAAAAGTTCAATGAGACAATAAAGATTATTTATTTTGACAAATTCATTTCTATAATCTTAGATCTCAAAGAGCTGAATGACCAACTGAAATTAAAATACTCCTGGGAGAAGGAAGGAAACAACATGCCACAACCTGAGAGACAGTGAATGACCGACCACACACACACACACACACACACACACACACACACACACACACACACACACACACACACACACACACACACACACACACAAATCAATCTTGATGTTGTGTTAGTGTTTATGTTAAGTTATTGTTAATGTCTGAAGGTCTGGACAAGATGCTTTGGCAATATTGTTGTTCAAACTTTCATGGTAATAAGGCCCTTTTGAATTGAACTGACTTGAATTGTTTATTTAGTTGGTTTGGACATTAAAAAAAATAAAAAAAATCAGTGCATTAAGATCTTTCTCTTCTGATTAAAATGTCCTCCCCAAAACCACATAGTGCACCTTTAACAGAAATGGATAATGGGTTAAATAATGTTACATATTTTCCAGTGACTTATTTTCACTTTACTATCATGGTAGTAAAAAGTAAAAAGATGACACTCAAGCTGACGACCGCAGAACGTCTCTGCTGGTTGGTTTTAAGAACCCTCTGCTGTCTCATAGCTTCACATACTGAGTCTGCGTCCTGCACAGTGACAATGAAGCATTGGGCTGATCACCTAATTACAGCCAGTCAGGTCTTTTGTCAGTTGGTTGTGGTTACAATTTGGTTGTGCTGGAGAAATAAAGAAAAAAAAAAGAAGTGCATGGACTGAAAATGTCCAACATAATTATGTAAATGAAGCATAAATGGCTTTGCGCTGTCATTAGCACCCCTTCCTCACCCAAAGTGCTCCTGTGGATTTATCAACAGGGACCCAGCTGCTGGATGCTGTACAGATCAACTACTCGCCACTAGAGGTCACTGCTTCTGCTGTTTTAACTTTAACCTTCTCTCCAAGCCTAGATCAGCCTAATGTTGGCTTCATACAGCTCTAATAATCGTATCAGTCTGATAATTCACTATGTATGACCACCAAGAGTTGTTTGAAGCAGTTTTGTTCTTGTGTTTACCATTATGCAGCTGGTTTCCTCCATTTGTTTAGTGTAGGAGAACATGGAGCTGGTGTGTCTTGTTGCTTCACTGCAGGCTGTGGTGGAACACATAGTATCCTTCTGTCTGCTGCATGTGCTGTGCTCCTGTGAAACACTTGGGTACGGCTGTGAATATGGTGCCACCACTGGATATTCAACAGCTCGACCCACTGCTGTTTGTGAAAACAAATCTAGAAAGTATCCGAAAAGATAATAAGATATAGTGTATTTACTAGTCTAAAGTAAAATACTATTATCATTCTGTATCTCAACAATGATCAACCAATAAAGAAGTCCCATGGCAACCCCACCATCTTTATATTTTCACACAGTGGCTCAGATCCACAGTTATACTAAATTCATGACCTTGTTTTGTAGCTTAAACTGACTTAAATTAACATGTAATTATGCTTAACATATATACATTTCATTAAATAAACCTGATTGATAATTTTAGAAAGGAGATCAATTCATTTAGCACAAATACATTTTTCTTGTTGCTCTGGTTTATTTACCACTCTGCCTCTGTGCTTCAGACCAACATGAATTCAAGTACACTTCCTTAATTTGAGATCACATGACTAGTTTTGTTTGTGGTTATGTTGATACAGATGGAGGCTCATTTTACCCAGTGGATAATTCATCCTGCTCTCCCCTATTCGCTTTTCTTTCTCCGCAGCCAGCTCTAGATTTTATTTTAAAGCCCTCAAATAAATCCACTTCATTTTCATTGTGTTCTTGAAGGAGTGTTCACTTCCTCTGCGACGGCTTTTGCATTTAGTGCATTGTTTTATTGGTCCTTAACAGCTGGTTCACTATAGCTGCTTCCTAGAGACGTTCTTGAAAAGATAATGCAAAGCTTGGGTTCTCAAAAGTGATATTCCTGGAAACAAGCACTGACAAAAAAAAAAAAAAGAAGAAACCTGAACCTCTAAAGCAGATGGGAGGTGGGGGGACTCAAAGTCAACTGTGAATTGTTTGACACCTTGGGGACTTCAGGGTGTCCAGTTTGATGGGTAAATGACTTAATCACTCCGGCAGTGTTCTCTGAGGGCTCGGAGCAATGACTTTCTGTGACTCCTGTCCCTTAAAATCAAAGCCTTTTCCTACTGATTGCAACATTTGTCCCTTCGCTGTAACATAAGAAGCGAGCTAAGTACAGTTTACCACAAAATACCCCTAATTCATCATACAGCAAAATAGAAGGCTGATAGCAGCTGAAAGAGGAGATAGAGCTGTCTGCAGTGAGTGAAACTGAAGCCAGCCCTCCTATAGCCAACACACAGCTGAAGACACTCATCAGACTGTCAGGTGACGCTGACATATCCATTCAGCAGAGAGGGAGACTTTTCAGCGCGAGTGTAGACATATTCAATGGTCATTAGATCATTTATGCATTATGGTTTATACAGTGAATTTGAAAGAATGCAGCAAGTGGCCTTAGACCTACAGGTTTGCTCCACCCACTGCTATCCATACTGTGACTCTGACCTCCTGAAAGATCCAAAGAGATTTTCTTCGGACAAGATGAGAGACGTCCTCCGAGAACTTACAGAGAAGGACAGCTTAAAAATGGTCTAATTTCTGTGATTAAATTGATTTTTTTTTACAACATGGTAGCTTCAACGTGTTGTTGAAATATGCTTAGTAGGTTACAGGATTTGTCAAAACAGCCAGGTGTGAACCAATGTTTATGGTAAAGAGACGGCTTAGGACGTTTTCTGAGATAAAAACATTGTCCGTATTTGGTATGCATACCTGTGTTAATAGGGGTTGGCACAGTTTATTCACATTGAAGTAATTTTTAAAAAAAATTGCCACCAGTTGGATTCCTTCTCCATCAGAGTAACCGCTAACTGCTGTTTGTTAGTTAGCTCAAAAGGTTTAGTTAGCTGTGCAGATAGCAGTGCTAATAGCTGACTCTCCCCAGACCAAGGAACGAAAAAAAAGAAAGAAAGATCATTACAGCAGAGTTTATTAGAGAATATTTTAACAGACTTGGATGTGGGGGTCCGTGCATAGTGCTAATTGGGAAGAGGATTCGTTGACTTACAATAGTCTGGGGCCTGTAGGTCTGTTTTATGTTATCTGAGCCCCATGACAGCCAAGCCCCTTTATACACCTTCTGTTTCTTTCCATTTAATTTCACTGGGGAAACTGCAAGTGCGGCACAAAGAAAATATGTGTATTTGAGTTGCATAATCCCTGAAGAGTCATTTTTATAGTATGGTTTTGAGTATCTGAGATCTGTGATCCCCACAAATACATCTTTTATGTGGTTGGGACTGGTTCTCAAGCATTTTCCGACTAGTGCTGCTGCAAGGAGCCTCAAGCACCATGTTGATGTTTACACCAGTTGCGCAGGAGATTTGGACCGCCTGGAGATGGAGGTTTTCGGGCCCAGCGCAGGGGAGGCAGAGGAGCTGCACCGGAACTGCACCGGAGTGAGTACCAGAACTAGAGAAAGGCGAGCAGTGAAACTGGGCTCAACAGCCAATCAGTTGACACGAGCACAGCTTATGAGACTGACAGAGGCCAGTTTGATACAGAAAACCAAACCAAGATTGTTGATCTGGGAATGAGACACAGCGGGACCAGGTGGGGACTGGAAAGGCAGGAAGTGGCAGAGGAGCAGGAGCAGGAGGGAAGCTCTGCACCAGTCAGGCCTGACTCTGTTACTATATGTATCTCTGCAACACAAGACATGGATGTCTTTGACATAACTTCTTCACAATCTATTGTTTTTTTTAAACTAAAATTCTCACATGTTGCATCTTGAATCATTCTTGCCAAGTCACACAGACTGCGATGTGCTTCCATCAGCTGTCGAGCTCCTCTGATGCATCTGACCAGAGCACGGTCAACCAAACCTTGTCATGAAGCATTTCCTGCTCTTCAACACGCTCTTATCATTTGTATTTCTGCATGTTGAAAGGCTGTGATGGAGTATTTGAAGATATTTTGTCAGTAATTACTTCAGTAATTCATGAACCCTGACAGACGTATTCATTAGAGAATGGGCTCCTGCGTTTGTTACAGCAACATTCCACCTGCGTGTCAGGTTACAGTGACATTATTGCCTTGTTTATTCTTGACTACCTTGGGCACCCTGGAAGAATAATGGAACCATTAATATGACTTAAACATTATGTTTCAAAATGCTGAATGTCATTTATTATCAAGCCTTACATATCTTTGTATTATCTGTGTGTATGCTGGACTAACGTCTGCAGTAGCAAAAGTTGCTTGTTGTTTTAAACAATGTTTTTTCATTTGTTTCTCAGTGAACAAAATGATGGATTTGGAGATGCAACAGAAGCTTCCTGAGAAAATATAGGCAACATTCACTGTGAAATATCTGAAATGAGCATGATAGTTTGCTGCATCGCAATGCAACCTTTTGCCAGAGTGTGGAGTGTTTATGGGGTTTGTTCTGTCACATAGAATCAAAAATGGGAAGCTGAACTTGTGTCATGCAGGTGTTGTAACTAGTTTCAGCCACTAGATGTCTCTGCCACACTGTATTCATTCCAGGGGCTTATGAATTTATCCACACTTCATGATTAATATCATTGATTTTTTTTGTCATTCTGCGTCCTGCAGAGTGCTGTTGAGTTTGCACTTTATGTTCAGTATGCATATTTGTGGGTGGGCAGATGTTGTTCTCTTAAAATCTTTAAAACTGGGAGCTTCTTTTCATACACAAACACAAAATCAAAGCAGATACAGATGACATAAATGTCATCTCATGTCATCTTCATCTCATCTTGTCGATTGTACCTGTGCGATCCTTCATGCGTGTTTCTCATCTATGGGCCAGTCTTTTTCCACCGGTTCCTTGAAGTCTTCCTCCACATCTAACAGAAATTCATAGTTCAAGTAAGACAAGTGGCACTAAGGAAAGCTATGACTTATCTCTGCTAAGCGTTATGCGGAACATGCCTATCTGTTCGACTGTTCAGCTGGAGAGCTCTTAAAATAGTCAGGTGCTGCAAGAGAAAGCATGATTTGAGCGCTTTCAAGAGCATTTCAGCCACTCCAGTGAAGTGACTGAATATGATGCTCAATTGGCTCCATCAGTTTGATTGGCTAAGGCAGTAGTTAGGTGCACAAATAGCATAGTGGTGTAAAACGGATGGGGACAAATTGCACTGAACCTATCACTTACTATCCTTCTATCTTGCTGTACTATCTGAGCAACTGTGCAGCGAGAGTAAATGTTTAGTTTAATGTATTCAGCATATCCTGAACCAAAAACTGCATTGCATTTTGATTCCAAAGACAAATCCAGAGATGCTTTGGCAGCGATGGAAAATGCTCTGTTTCATCTCTTTCCCCTGCCACTCCAGCGCTTTCTTCAGTAAAATTTGATCTAATTTTCTTTCCCGTCCTTGGGTATTTCCCCACAGAAATGAAGTGATAGTGATTGCTGGGTAAGATTGGAGTGGATCTAATCTTCCACTGCTCTCAGTCATACTCCATTTCACTGCACATCTAATTTGTCACACTGCTGATGAATATGCCACAAGTTTCATGGGAAAGAGAAGGACATAATGAATATAAAACACACTGGGAGAGGGGAGAGGCAATCGCCGTACCGCACTAACCACAGTGCATTGTTCATTTGTCCCATCAAATTGCTGACACTATGCATGCGCTATGGACACATTGCTTTCCTCCCTCAGAATTTACCAAGAGGTTAAAACAATGACAAACAATGGCAGTTTGTTGCTTGCCTGCAGCTTGAAGGCAAAAGCTCCAGGGCCCTTTATGATCACTGGCTACAGGGTGCATGCATTTACCGCTCATATTTCAGAGACACTGTGAGCCTTGCAGATGGATGTATTTTTGAAATGCATGTGCAGAAGGTTTGTGTTCGGAGGCATAAGGTACCATCACGTTTCATCTGATTGCTCACATGGAGCACGGTTTCATTACCGGCGTTAGAAAGCATTAACATCGAATTAAAAACACACAAGCAGATGGTATGAATTGCATCTGCATAATTACATTCAAATTCGGTCATTATTCATTATTACTCCGGTTGCGATTGTCAGGGCGGTGATACACTCGGCAGCAGTCCAAGCAACAGGCAACAAAGTGAATAGACAGGGTCAAAAATCTGTTCAAATGTTTCCTGGCAACAAGATGTTTCTGTGTGTTGAAAGCAGTAATTCCATCCCATTTGCTTTTAAAAGTTGCCCACTACATAGCTGCTGATGTAACTGGGCAAAAAGCCTCAGCCAGAGACGGATCTTCAAACTGACCATATGGAAACATTCAGCAGCGTTTTGTTCTGTCCGTCATGCTTGTGCTAAATTCATTGATGAGCGGAGAGTGAATGTCTCTTTAAAGGAGGAGATGATAGAATCTGTGTGCAGAGCTGCTGCATCACCTATCCATGAGACTGGAGAGCTGCTGATGAGAAAGCCCTTCAGGACTCTTCTCTAAATAGGCATGAAATTATATCTCCCTCTGACTGAGATTAGCGTCCACGGAGCCTCTTGCGTTCTGCCCCCTCTTTTCCTCAGGCTCTCCAAGCAAACAGGCACTTTGCAGTTTCAGCTCGTTTTGTGCTCAAGTTTAAGAAAGTTCATTTTCATCAGGAGGTGCTCTCAGTGCCCTTCATCTTCCTTCATGGGTCCCGCAGGATTTGTCACATACTAAAGGGATGTGGTAAACCATAGCAATGTTAATGTGCTTATGATTTGTGTTTGGTGGAGCGGCTACTTTATCACTCAGAGGGAGGAATCTAATTCACTGTTTCAGGGTTTTCAGGGTACACAACAGATCGTGCAGAACTTTCTTTTACCAACTTAAGCTCAATGAGACGGATACATAAACACATCCTCAGCGGCAGCTTGATTGCAGATTTGAATCCACATGTGGCTCAAGTTGGACTAAAGTCATGTCTTAGTCTGAGGTGGAGAAAAGAAGAAGCAGATCTTAAAGTCCCTGTACTGTATAGCATAGGGGATAACAGGGGATGAACCGAGATGCATGTGCAAAGTGAAAGGGGTCGCTCAGAGTGAACCCACAGAGAGTTATCAGCTATCCAACAGTTCCCTTCAGCTCTGCCTTGTGGCTTCTTTCAGCTCATTGTTTTGGTTTTCTGGTTTGTTACCAGTGCCCATTACCTGGCATGCAATATACAGCAGACAGGCAAAATTGGCAACTAACCCGCAAACGTACAGACAGATATATTTCTCGGTAGTTGGTGGGGACCAAAAGCAGAGCTTAAAGGAGAGTGAATGTTGGACTTCAACTTGTGAGACAACCAGAAAAAAGAATGAAAAAATGCAGGCTTATCCATATGTGTTGGATGTATTCCTCATCAGAACAACGACCATATAGGTTTACTGAATGCAGCTTATTAAGCTCAAGACCCACGTTGACGTTTCTCAGTTCTCAGTTAGGACAGCTGCAAAGGAGGAAGTCAGGAGAAGTATGTGAAGAGAACAAGAGGACTTTCAGGAGACCAGTGTTCATGTCCAGTGTCAAACCTAACCCAACCAAACAGAGACCGTTGTCAGTTTGTTTTGTGGATGGTTATATATGTTATTTTATGACTTACTGGCTACTGACCTGTCGGTGGTGTTGGTATGAGGATGTCTCGTGTCGAGACCTAGTTTCTGCTGCCCCCAAGTGGCCAGAGAATCAAAACCTGCAGGTGTAATATAACTGTGCCCTGGTTACTTTTACCTGCAGCCATACTAAAAGCTATGCTGCTGCAACATTCCCTAATGACTAAACCTCACCAACCTAAGGCAACCAATCCGAGGCAGAGAGGGGTGGGTCTTGGCTAGTGAACGCAGTGGGTTTCATGGAAATGCTGTTGCGATTGCTGATAATGCAAGCCTCACCCCAGCATAGACCTGAAGGCTACATTGTCCTACACAAGTGTCTCAACTGAAGATGCGGGGCACACTCGGAAAGTCTTTAGCTAAAATGTGCATCTAGATAGAAGCTGAGGCGCCAGATGGTTTGTTACACAGAATCATCTGGAAAGGTGGCACTGGAAACTGTCAAATCATACTTGGCATGTGATTGGATGATCTATATGTTTATCTCATGACTATCACACTGCAACCAGTCAGATCAATAGGGGAGCAGAGTCAGTTTTATGATTAACACTGCATGACCAAAGCCAGTCGGGAGAAGAGCTAAAACATCGCCAAAAAAACAACGCCTTTAGTGTCGTTTTTTTGCAAATGTAGCATGAAACATCTCCAGTTCTGATGTGACTGATGCTGTAGAACCATCAGTGCTAACCTCTCTCGGAACCGCCATCCCTGTTTTTAAATGATCAATCGCTTCTCTTGCTGGTTTTCACACCTAAATAACTCTATTAACCACCAGCGGTTCCTCATAGGACACTGACTGATAGAACCACTGCATAGAACATGCTTGATGTCAGGCAAGCTGGATTTGCTGGAGCACATTATCGCCTTTTTTTATTAACTGAGTAAATCCAACTTTCTTTCCAGCCTTCACTTGAGTTTCATATCAGGTTTGCGAGTTGAGGCTAAAAAAGATGTAGATGCAGCTTATTGAAAGCTGGTGTGAAAGTGTTTGGGATGGCAGCGACTTCATGACTGAGCCTGTTTCCATATTTCACGATGCCGAGGAAATCAGAAATGCTAACAACCCAGGATATTATCATGGTGTCATGGGTGACACATTTATTGTTGATTTTATGACGGGGAGTGAACGAAGGAATTGAAGAAAAATCCAGCAGAAATGTTGTAGAAAACAAACTCTCATCAACCATCTGTTGGTCGTGCAATACGACACTTTCACAAATGACTGTGAGTCGTTTTTATGTTTCTTGTGGTTTTTGAGGAGACAAACATGTTCATAAACATCTTTTAGGGGGTGTTGTATTTGAACCGCCAGTGTTGTATACAATGCCGATAGCGTCCATCCATTAAAAAAACCTTTCTGAAAATCTGTGAGTGGTGATGGATCCACATAAGTGAGAAAAGAACACCGCAACATATTTCATACCATATCTTGATAAATATTTTATTTCTGATCAGCAAAAGACACACAATTGATGCATTTGTATCTTTTATGACTTTTCAGTACAGAGGAAAAACCCAAACATATACACAGTATGGGTATATATGTATATGGGTATATTTTAAAGTGCAAGTGATTTACAAGGGTCAATCATGCGTTACATAGCATCAGAAACTTCAGTAATCTCCTTAAATTCTTGATAACTTTTTTCTTTAATCTGATAGTAAAATAACTGTCACTTATATATGAATACAAAATAAACTTTACAAGTCACTGAAGCTTTTTTGATTTTGTTTAAGCACGACATTTATCAATCTATTTCAAGTCTTGAGAGGAAAAGAGTACCATGAAGTGCCAGAAGTGAGGGAGTCTTTAGTCTCTAGTGTTGACAGGAGGAACAGTTTCACAAAACTCACCAGGGGTCAATTTAATAATGCTCCAGTACCACCTTAAGCACCCTATACTTGAATCAAAAACAGAAAGTAAGTGAACTCATACGTTTTCTCACTTTTGTTTGCCGTCATGGATCACCTAACCTGGGCATGTCCTCGTCGAAAAACAGACATTCAGTATACAGGTACATTCTCTGAAATTACCATTACATTTGACTTGGTGAGGAAACAGTCAATTTGCCCATGCCAAATATGTTTGACACAAGAAAATAAATATGAAGACATGGATAGACATTAAAATGTTTCGATGTAAATGTGGACTGATGCTGAGCTCAGTGTGTGTTGACAGATCAGAGCGGCCACAGTAGGGGGGCATCTGGACAGCATCATACGGGGAAGTAACAGTTTAGCAGCAGCTGTTGGGTTTTGGATTTACCAATGGACAATGAAGATACAGACATATGAAGAAGCCCTGACCCTTCAGGATACAAAATATTCAAACTGATGTCCATTCACTGGGAAAATAAAACATGTCTCAATTGCACATGTGCTGAATGTTTCAATGCCCTTTATAGTGGTTAAGATGCAAAGTGCATATTTAACATAAAATAATAAGCTTGGATATATTACAGTGTGACTCTAGCTCTTAACTTCCCAAGTGATTCCTTCAGAACTGCTGTCCTTTTTTCGAACCAAATGACACAAAAGAAATGATCATATATTCACAGAAACAAAAAGAAAACGTCAGTTTACAAAAACCACAGAAACAGAAAGCAATACAGAGGAACAATGCCTTCACACTGTGAGTGCAGTGTGAGAGCACACATGCTGCTGCTTTATTCACACAGCATCAGCTGGCACTGAATGAAATAAAGGTCAATTTCTGTGTTGCTGTGAATCCTTTGTATGTGAGATTATTGCATAGTTTGGAATTCTTAACATAGCTGTTAAATTGACACTGACATCTGTTTTTTTTTCTGGTCTGTGCTTCACTCGTATCAATATAGGACCATATATAAATTCACTCTATTTCAAACAGGACTGGGTTCAGCTCCTTTTATGAAACTATAATGGCAGTCAAAATCAGGCAAGCAGAAGCTTTTTGCTCAGTAATCCATCGTGATGCTGAGCCAAAAGTGCTTTATTGTTAACTGAAGCCAGCCCTGGTTCCAAGGTCAACGCTATATTACATTTGTAGTGCGCACAAACATATACAGAATCTAACTCACGCCACTGATTAACTCTTTGAACTGCCATCTATCTCCCGGGTACAGATAAAACAAACACCAGCATGAAGACTGTTCTCAGTGACTGTGGCTCTGCACTGATCTACTGATTCTGAATGATTGTCTCGATCTCCGAAGGCCATGCAACAAGCGGTCTTATCTGGAAAAAAATGTAGAGAAAAAATTTACTTTTTGTTACACTGATGTTCGTGCACAATGTCTCTTCCTAACAGCACACCAGCAGCCTTCTCACTTTGACTTGTGCTGCTTGTTTGTAGCTAAATCCTTGTGCAGTCTAGGCAGAAAATGCTTTATCCATAGTCAACCGAGTGTATGAAACTTCTGGACCTTAGACATTGTCTGAAAACATTGTCTGTCGAGTTTTGTGCCCCCCCCTTCAATTTCTTTGTCGTAACAAAGAAAGACACTGTGTGGTCTCTTCAACCTACTGAGTGCCTGCTGGGCCGGAGTACTGTCATCCTGGAAAACATCATTCCAGTAAATGCCCGGAAAACATATTTTCAACTACAAGCTATGAGTATGACTATTTTCTGATAAACTTTTAACAGTTGTGGATTTTTATCATGATAGTTCTCCTTCTATACTGTTGGGTCTGTGCACATCATGTACTTTCCAGCATCAATCAGGTTTTAAAACAATCGAATAAAAGCCAATCACGTATGAATACACATCAGTCACAAGACAAAACGTTTTTCTGACAATTAAATTTAAATTCATATGTGAAAAAACGCCAAACTTTCTTCACAGGTAAGATTACTTGATTAGGCCATGTTAATATTTCAGTTCACATGTGAAAATACCCAATTTGCATGTACAATTTGTGTTAAAATGTGGAATTCAAGAGGCAAACGAGCCCATCAAGCGATCTCATGTGCCGTGTTTTGTTTTCACAAGACAACCACACTAAAGCTTTGGGATTACAGGTCGGGTAAGTGTCAGTATTTGATGAGCTGGAAACAAGACTAACTATTTCACTAACATGACATGCAACAATATGTTATGGTTTGGAAAACGCATGTGAAGAAGCCCATTTTAAAATGACGAAATGTACCATTTTGGTTTCCACATATGAAAAAAAACTTTCACTTGCAGAAATGTGATTTCACATGTGACATATTTGTCTTATGAAATCACATCGGCATATGATAAAGTAGATTAACTGAGTTTGTGGGTGATACAATCATAAACTGTACTGCTGCTGATTTAGTTATCAATATCAAGTGTTGTGAGAAAATACTACATTTCCAGGGGCTTTAAAGAAAGCATGCATGTCACCTTTCCTATCTTTTTCCTGACTGTATATCAGAATCAACGAATATCGTATAAAACTTAAAAAATAACAGGGAAAGAAATGCAAGGAACAAGGATAATTGCTGAGATTAGCTACAATTAGAATCTATCTATATGTAGCCCCCTAAAGGTATTTGTATTCCAGCCTATGTGAAGAAAAGCACCAAAGACGAGGACAGAACCATCCAATAACCTCCCTACAAGGATCCTTGATGCTGGTGTCTGTTTTACTGTGATCATACCTGATCAGTGTTCTGTATTGTGCATGAACCCAGCACTGAATCATCTAGCAGCTACAATGACAACCTTTCGTTTAAACCAGAACGTGTGTCAAAATGAAGCTATCGTTTTGTTGTGGTCCCTTGTAACACCCATAAAGTGGATCACCTGACTTGAATGACCAACCTTGTTCCCCTATGGCCAGCACAGAGTCATGACATGGGTCCCATTCAGTCACCGGAGTGTCAGCTCACCTGTTTCTTTCTTTCTTTTTTTTTTTTTTTGGCATAGAGCTCATGTTCAAATAGGAGCCGTGACTGAACTGCTTGTTAAATCTGTAAACTAATTAAAACTACAATAATTCATTCAAATAAAAAAAAAAAAAAACATTAAATAATATAGTAGGAAAATAAATATCATTCCAACAAGGCTTTTTTTTTTTTAAATAGTCATTCTCTATCTCGACACTGGAAGCCGGCATGTATGTCACGTTATTCACCTCAGAGAATGATGATCATCAGTCCAAGATTGATGGCTGCTGTCAGTCTCATCGGTGAACGCGCTAATCAGCTACTGCACATACACTGCTGCTTCACGCTCCCTTAAGAACACGGACACAGATTCCACTAAACATGGTCCCACATATACTGCGGAGCTCAACAGTCATATGCATTACAAGTGTCTGGATACAAAAAAATGCAAAATGGACTTTTTTTTTCTGATGGTTAGACTTGGCCATGACCTGGACAATCCTTATGTGCAGGATGACGATTTGAAACGCGTGACCATCAGAAAGAAACAAAGAACATTTATAAGTGCTATAGCTATACACTATTTTGGTATCTCATGGATAGCATTCAGGGCAGTTTGTAGTTTTTTGGTCAGTTTAAGGTAACCTCTTAAAGGTTATCATGAAACCTCTGCAGACCTCCCTCCGTGTAAGCGCTCTCTTTTTTAGAGGGCTAGCTATGGCTGTCTCAGATAACTACAGTACATTTATCTGTTATATTAGTGTCAGAAAATAGATATGAAGCTCCACATCTCATGCTCACAATTTGACTGGTCTCATCGCTGAAAATATTAAATACATCTACCAATAATTCCCTATCAATAAACTACTGATATCTATTCATGAACAAATGTCTAGATTATGAGTCTTTTCTTTTTAAACTTGTGCTCTAGAGGCATGAACCACTATGGCTGTTTTTTTTTTTTTTTCGTTTTTTTTTCCTCTTTTTTTCGCGTGGCATCAAAAGACATCTTAAGGATTCATCTCTGTTGGAGGAGGTGAAGAGGAGTGAGCTGGACCGTGTTGCACAGATGCAACGAGCCACATGTTCAACACTAACTGTGAGCGGACAGTCGATGGAAAGGGGGGTTTCTCTCAAGCCTAAAGTGTAGGATATACAATATAACAACAATCAAACTCTGATATCAACTCTATGGGCGTTCCGGCATTCCCTAGAGGTGCATATTTCTGTAACTTCCAGTCTAGCGGAGGAATGTATTTTGTCACCCCTAGGGAATAGAGGAGCTTTAATGATGTTTTTGAGGAGTGTGTGGAGTTTTTCTGAATCTGAGTGGAAGTTAGGAGCTGTCACTGGCAGAGCGCTTTTTGCCAAAATGACTGGCAGAGTCTCTGTTTCGCAGATTAGGCTGGATCTTGTACATATGGGGACCCATGGACCAGCGCCAGCTCCCACGGCCCTCCACTCCAGTTGGGATGGCGGCAGCTGCAGCCACAGCAGTGGATGGGCAGGGCTTGTTCTGCAGCAGCTGAATAAGCATGGTCATCTCTGGGCCCAGCCGCGACACCATGCTGGTCCTAACGCGGTCCACCGTGTCCTCATCGCAGTCCATCAGGCTCTGTAGCAGCTTACCGTAAAACCTAGGAAAAACAAAGCATCACAGAATGTCTGCGTAAGACACTTTGGGCCAAATATTACCAATTTTTTATAGCATGGACACATTAAGAGAATGATTAATGAGCCACCAGCTATTTTGATAATCAATTATTCGTTTCAGTCATGTTTCAAGACAAAATGTGCTCCAGTGATGCATTTGCAGAGTCAGAGGTGCAATAATAAGTCGATCGAATTTAAATTAATCAGCAGATAGTTGATTCATTGTTTCAGTCAGTTATCAAGCATAAATGACACCGATACTAGAAAATGTGCTCCCATGATGCACTTAATCTCTCATCTTGCATCTTTCTGATACCTGTCTCTACTAAATAATATTAGAATTGATCTGCAACTCTTGGTCAATTGTTCAATTTGTCGGCTGAAAATGAATCAGTTGACTAAAATCAATGAACCGTTTTTTTGTCATTTTTTTTTTAAACTGAGTGTTTTATATCAAACATTTACTGTTACATTTGCTGTTGATCAGAACAAAAGCAGCAACATTAGTCCCAATTATTGGACATTTTATACACTAAACGATTTATCAATAATGAAAACAATCGTTAGTTGCAGCCCTAGCCTAAAGACATTCCTCTTGTGTCCTCTAACAGTTCCAAATCCTCACAGATATGTCTACATATCCGCACACGTGCTCTGACGTCGGCTGTCATCCATATGGGAGAGACCGTACAAAGCCTCGTGTTCCACCCTCCTAGCCCTTTTGTATCCACTCCCAAACTGCAGTCCTTCAGGTATTACAACAACAATGGGAACGAAAACATGCAAACTTGATATGCCTGTTTCATTTTCTTTTCATTGTACGAAAGAATTTATGAAGCAGATGGTAACCAAAACATGGAAATCAATACAAATGTATGCATGCTGCAGAAATCAGGGTCGAGCGAAACGTGCCAGGCATACATTTATCATTTTTGAGAATGATTTAAAGATGTCTGGCAGTCTCCTTCACTTATTTGACCTTAAATGGAGAAATAAACCCTGTATTGAGAGGCCTGTTGACCGTCACAAGCTTCACATTCTAAGATGACATACCGTGCATCACCTCGATCATACTGTTTTCATAGTACTTGTAAAACATATTCAGCTCACCTATTCGGGAAGTGACTTGGTAGCTGTGCCACTTCACCAATAGCATCTGGATTCGATCGGGCCACAGTGCAGATATCCAGCTTGCTGTAGCACTCCTCTTGGACTTCAGATATCATTCTTTGGAAGGTGGAGCAGCGGCGGATGGTGGGGAATGCCTTGGAGGTGATGCCATTGGCAATGCACTTAAGGCTCTCTTTCACAAACGCTTTACCCTGTAAAAAAACAAAAAAAAAACAGCAGTGATTCTCACATTCTTGCCCTGACTGTTACACCCATGTAATCCTACACAACTCATGTGCACGCAGAAAACAGAGAGAAACTGTATGTACGTATGTAGTGTTGGTGGTATGAGTTCAAGTGTGTACCTGAGTGTCAAATTTAGCAGCACTGTATAGGAAGGACTTGCAGATGTCATGCATGCCATCTGTGTCACAAGTTGAGTTTTCCAGGCAGGCGAAGGCTCCGCAGCCAACTTGGAGGGCACTGTTGAGACAGCGTGCCACATCTGCTGTGGGCACAGAGAATGGACCATCAGCAGGGGAGCCAACAGTGGGTTCACTGGGAATCACTGCACACTCAATGAGCTCATTACACAAGGGTTGCCAGGGTTGCAGCGCAAAAATGCGGCGGACAAAAGAGAATTTTCATACTTTGGTGATTCACAAAAGACGTACAGTCACTTGGGGCAAATAGTGACTTGACTGGAGATTGGACACCTTACAACTCGGAGAGGCTCAGACACTATTTGGCACAAGTGCACTTTTCTCTTGGCAGCGGCCTATATTCCACTGTTTGGTTCTTTTCAGCAGGGCTTGGATGAACAGCACCAGAAATACCAAAGAGTTTCCTGAAAATTGTTGGCGTGCCTGTCGAAACACACAAACATACACTTGTACCGCTGGCACACGCGCACTCACACACATGCACGCTGCCGCAAGACTCTGCCTTCATTTTTTTTTTTTTTTTTTACAGGAGCTGCAATTGTCAAGCTGAATTAGAGGACCAGTTTAATGTCCTTGACGATTAACTAAGCACAGGTCACAGTCCAGTGAAACTGATGTGTAACGAACTACATGCTCAGAAAATGCTGTCATGTTCATTCCAGGAGCATCACATGACTGGAATAGTTATTAGGCTGATTAACCCACAACTACCCCTGATCCCCATCTACTTAAAACAGCTACCCTTCATCATCGGTCAGTCCATTTCCAAAAACTGATGTCAGCCATCAGAAGCACAGCTCTAAGTCCTTGCGACCGACTTGAAATGTTACACCGAGGCAGAGCTTTAAAACCTAATCTGTAAATCAGTGTATCCAGATAGTTGGCTTCCCTTCGTCTTCATCCAAGAATCCACTGCGATGGCAAGCAGCCTGACTCAAATCCTTTGTAATAACCATTAAGAAATGTCACCGCGGAGACTAAGCCTACTTGGCAGCCTTCAAATCTGGGGCCCCATGTTGACCTGCACAGTCAGATAAAGTCAGCCTGCCACCGGGGACCAGAGATTGGTCTCAAAATACAGCGAGTGAGCTGCAAATCTTATGATGATGAAGCAATTCCTGCAGAAGCGAATCAGAATCCCTGTTACCCACTGCCTTTTATCACTGGGCTGTACCTTTGTGTGTGTTAGAGAGGAAAAGTCCACATTTGAATGAAGGCATGCAGATTTGTATGCTTTGCAGCGTCATTTCTGGATGGGATTTTTGATGGATACAATAAATCACAACTAATAGATTTGCATGTATTTGTTCAAAAAAGGCACAGCCCCAGTGACAAACAGTGACAGGAGCTTTTACTGAGGCACACTGACATGGGAACATAATGGTGTAGCCTACTTCTTTTTTTTCTCTCTCTGCACATTAAGGCTACACAGGAAGCTTTATGATTAATGCTCTGAAAAAAAACCAAACAAAAAATCCTTAAGTTCACTATAATGCAGCAGGCAAAAAGCCGCGAGAAAGAGACTCAGATCAGCATGACACAGCCTGCACTCTCAGGTGTCAGCACCAAGCTCCATGCTCATCTGTTGCCGGCAGGACACCGGCAAAAACCACAGCGTTAATCCCGCAGCCTTCTCCGTGAATCAACGCGCTCGTTCAGACAGAAAAAGGCTGCATAGGCCAAGGAAAAAAAATATAAGGGGAAAAAAAGCCTCCTCATAGTAATCGAGCAAAGGTAAAGGCTGAGCATTGTGGAAATGGTGTGTAAAAAAAAAAAAAAAAAAAAAAAAGCAAGCAGTGCACTCTGAGATATGCAGATGGAGGCAGCGTGTTACTTACAAGGGCTATTGGCAGAAAAGCGTGTTCTCCTGGGCGAATAAGACTCGTTTTGATCCAGTTCATATGCAGATGCGTTCAGCACCATCAGGAGAAAAAGTCCGGTCCTCAAAGGCATCGTCCTCTCAACACAGATTCTACAACTAAATGTAGAGAGGCGCCTCCTGCTTTGTGTGTAATTCATAAGAATGAAACGCTCCAACAAAAAAAAAAAAAAAGAAAAAAAAAAAAAAAAGAAGCTTCTGCAGCGCCGGGAACAGAACAAATGGAGGCTATCACAAGTCAGCTGCCTGCCCAGTTTCTTTACATTGGACTCCTCACTATCCTTTTGACTTGCATGACAGATAGAACCGATGTCAAGTCTGCATGGGTTTATATGGGAGCGCTGAACATTACGAGTGCTGCGTTTGGACCAATCAGAGCGCAGGATTCGAGACCGTGGTCCTGGTCTCTCCACTACTAATTGATAAAATCATTTAACAGTGGCCAAAAGCTCTGCATGGAGTATATGGGGATCATTTCTTACAAAGACAAGAACGAGAGGATGAATATAATTTTTATTTCGTTGGTGACACTTTGATTGTAATAAATTGTCTTGTGCTAAAAATGATTTAAATGGCAAGGAGTTGCACATTTTCTTTTTCTGACTGCCCATATGGTGTGCTGCAATCCCTAAAGTATGTGCAGACATACATTTAATGAACTTTACATTGACAGCAGGTAAGGGACTTTAGCTAAATGATGTGTTGCCTTAATGGAGGTGAATGAATGAGTTTTGTGGAGTGTGTGGAAGAGTTTTTTGTTTTTTTAAAGGTGCAGTATGTGAGAACGTTAGCTTAGAATACCTCAAATTATCAACAGAATGTGAAGAAAAAACAATAGTAATGTTATGTCAAAGACATTGTTTCATACAGATATCTACTGAGGTTAGCATACTAACCAGCTAGCCCCAGGCACGGAAACCTTTCTCCTAGCTTTCCCCTAAAGTTCCTGTACTAATGGTGTAAACACCAGCTCCCTGGCTAGCTGCATGGCTAACTGAGCCAACAAGCTAACAGTAGCCACAGTCATAAAGAGGATGCATTTAACTGCAGTTAGCTAATCTGTTGACTTGCTGCCCTTCTCTGCTTATTCAACAGGTGGCCAAATTCTCACATGTTGCACCTTTGAATATGTGATTTCAGCCATGTCTTCTTCCCTTGTCAAAGTGCTCCAGTGTAACAGAATTAGTACATATGAATATGTTACACAAAGTTTGTCTATAAAATGCTGGCAGGTACTGTTTCCGCAAACCACTGATACATTCACATATGTCATATCACCGCTGGATAATTTTATCAAGACCTCGGGACAATTTCCAGCCATGTTTGTGGTGACAAAACCAGGTATTTTAAGCCAAACACAATCTTTTCCTAACCAAATGGTTTTTGTGCCTAAACCCAACAAGAGCATGAGCACAGTGTTGTGAGAAGAAAGAAATTGGAAAGCAAACCTAAAGAAATCTAAAGATTCAGCTTACCTGTGGTTTTGCAGAACATACGTTACCACCTTTGATTCTGGCGATCAGGTTGGAGTGTGACACTGTGGATCATTTCACGGAGAGCTCAGGACAATTTCCAGCTGTGGTTGTGGCCACAAAAAACTGAAATATTTGCAGAGAGTGTTGGTGGAGATACGACCAGGTGTTTTTAACGAGACCTGTGTATGTCTCCAGCTTTGTCAACTATAACAGGTAATTTAAAACAAAAAATGCCTTAACCTAACCAGAGCACAGGCAGTGTTGTCAACATGTCCGTGGTGTGAAGAAACATTCACTGCCAATGTTTTTCTTCCCGGCGCTTAGGTGAAATCTAAAATGATAAGTTAAGCATTAATGTTCCTGTCTTGTTTTTCTAGTTTTTGGCAACTTTTTGGAATGATGCATTTGGAAGTTACACGTTTTTTCAGTTTGGGAAAGTTAACATTATAACAAAATCAGTAATGCACACCTTTACTTCAGTCTTAACACACAAACATTTTATTGTATGTTCCTCCACAGTTAACCAAACTGGAATGCCTTTGGAAACATCTTACCTTGTGGCTGCAATTAGATTGACAGAAATTGGTCAACTTCAATTTTTCTAATGTGTATCTTGGTGGCTGTTGTGAAAAATCATT
Organism: Acanthopagrus latus; assembly: GCF_904848185.1. Taxonomy (NCBI): domain Eukaryota; kingdom Metazoa; phylum Chordata; class Actinopteri; order Spariformes; family Sparidae; genus Acanthopagrus; species Acanthopagrus latus. Next base: position 7,955,429 of record NC_051043.1, on the reverse strand, counting down.
ATCCCACAAAGTTCACATTTACATTTTTTACATTGTGCCTCTTTTAGTTGTCAGTTACTCTGAGATGTTGGTGGAAGGGTGGTGCTTGTTTTTCTACGAGAAAAGAAATTGCATTGATAAGATTAGGGACGAGCTTGCTTTTTTTATGGTCTCCCACCCCAAATCATTCTTCTACACTCCCTAAAGTCAACAAATGCAAACGCATTTAATCAACTAGTTTTTCAGTCAAATGCGTTGCGATCTCAGCCAGACATGAACGCCTTTGTCCAAATATCAAACCAGAATATTCAAATGATTTTTTATCACTCTGGCATTTTCCTGAACCGTGCTGAGTGATGACAGCATTGTTGCTTTAACTTAAGGGAATCTACTTAACGTGAAGATAAACTACCCGTGTTGTTGACATGAAGTGTGGGTAATGTTCACTGTTGACCTAATTCTCCATTTTCTACTTCCTAAGTCGGTGAAATGTTGGCTGAGAGTCCACTAACTTGCAGCTGCACGTGCCGGCATACAGAGGATGATGTGTGGGACTCTAAGCTATCATTAATCATGGAGGCCTCACGCCTCTTCACCCAGAGAAATGCTCGACTATAACAGACAGTATCAGACACTAGGAAGCTGAATTGTCCTGGTGATAACAGTGTGGAATAAAAGAAATGTTGTGCGGTAACAGATGTACAGTAAAATCGTCTTTATTTGTCGAAGTAGCTTTTAGAAATTCGCTCATGCTGGATCAAGTGAACAGGCGAACTTCCCATCAGATATGCAGGTTATTACAGGTGTTACTCTGTGCCAAGCAGAAATCACCCCATTAGTTTTCCCATTAGTGGAAGATTTATGATATTTTCCTTGCATGTTATGTCAAATCATTTTTCCTAAGTGCAGAAAAGGCCTCTTTGTGTCTCTCCTCCATGTTCTGGTTGTCTTTGGCAATCATTTGTGCTGTTACCCTGATTTCTCCCGGAGCGTTGTCAGTTGGGCATGATGTCAAGCTGCTGGCACCTTATCTCTGCTGGGGAATCCAAATATGGCCCCCTGCCAACTGCACCAATAGCCTTTCTAATGGAAGGAGAAGATGAACGTAACAACCTAATGAATGCGCTATTATGTCCTGTCACAATCAATCATTATCAACACCCCAGTCCCTGAAGGACATATGTTACATGTCAGACTGTTTTTTTTTAATTTCGACAGCTTGAAGACTGATGACTGTTTAAGAAAATGACCAGACATTATATGTCTATAATCTTTCTGTCCTTTGGTGGAACTACTTAGACAGTCTTCAGTCTTCTTTTCTGCCCAGATTTTCAGTTTGAACTGTCCAACTTTTACTTTCCATTACAGAAAAGGTGCTTCAGGCTAGTCGTCAGGATATAATGTTAGCAGTCAGTGTTCGTGCAAACATCATATATGTCCATGGCTGACATTAATAGCAAACGTGGCATGTCATGTTCACATTACATGCTTTTTTAGCCGACTTTTACGTGGCAGGTGACGGGGGGACGATGGTGCCAAAAAAGTAGAAAAAGAGAGATAAATAGAAATTCCAACCTGAACAAACTTTTCAGTTGCAACATAAAGAAACATTCCGTTTGAAGTTATCTGTGGTTTTGCAGACACGTACTTAGCAAACATTTATTCTGGCGATCGGGTTGTTCCAGCGTGATGACTTGTTCTCCTCTCTGCAAACGAGGTGAGGAAAGCAGGATGTCAAAGACGAGCCCACTTGCTTATTGGTTATGTCAGCACTCCTAAAAAAAAATTAAAAAAAACCTGAAGAAAACAACACTCTGAACAATGTTAAGATTTGAGTCAGATGTTGAGCTGATATTCATGCTTTCCATGAATATGTTGCTGCTCTTGCATTTATTGCCTCCCTGTGCTTTTCTCTCACTCAGGTGGGTGGGGGTTCGGAGCGTCTCAGCTGAAACTGAAGGCGTGAATTGAGAGTTTATTCATGAGTTTGGAAGTCGGTCTCGTCCTTGTTCGCACATCACTGCAGATTCTTCCTTTTTGGAGCGGAGCCACACCACAAACACATTTGAGAAGACCACTTCTGCGTCCTCTGGGGGAAAGGATAATGAATTCCTTTGTCAGGTAGAAGAAGGTGATTCGCATTGTTTTCAGAAATACAGCAGACAACATTGGCATGGTGCTGGAAGTAGAGGGCAGAGTTCACTGAAAGGACAAGTCTGTTACAGAGGATGAACACAGTTATGAAAAAAAAAAAGAAAAAAATAACTGCCTGCTGCTCCAGCGTGAGAGTTTTGCATTCATTTACATTGAGGTGGATGAACTGATTCTCTGATTAGAGGTCACTTTGCATCTAAGTTGAATTTTGCCCAGAGCTTATTGCTGTTTGCCTGACAGCAGCTTCCTCTATAATTATAAGATTATGAGACTGTTCATTACGAGCAGGAGATTTGAAATCTGTGTAATAATAAATGGGAGGTTCAACTTTTATCATGCACGAGCAGATTAATCACTAATATTGCTAATGTCTGCTTTAAAGCTTTTTAACGAGTTTATATAATGAGTTATGTAAAAACACTGGCAAGATGTCACCTGAAGGACAGTGCTGGTCTACCTGTGTCCACAAGAGGGACTTCTGTCAGATATTACTCACATACATGAGCTCTCACAGTAAAGCAACACCTATAAACTGCCTGATGCACCGGAGGGATGGGAGATATGATTTGTCAGATTTGAGAAATGGAAAGGATGCAAGTTACCCACAAAACCAGTCAATGTTGATGTGGTTCGCACCTGCCTTTGGATTTTTCAGTGTGTTTTTTTGGTCTGTGAGGTTTGGTCAGGGGGATAGTGCATTTTTTTGCTTTCTAGTGACAGACGCTTGTGGTGTTCATATGAGAATAACCCTTCATTTTTGGGGCAATATCTTGAAAGGGGAGGTGGGCTGTGGGTAGAAAAAAGGTCTACTTCAATCCTGGAAAGATGGCCCCTGCATAAAACTGGCCAGTCTTTGCAGTAGAAAGTAAACAGGTGCTACTCGACCAGAGCAAACAGAGAGAAATGGGGACGGTATTCCCTTTTGCACAAAAGGAAGGAAACCAATAAAAAAAAACAAAAAAACAGAGTGCACTGCGCCACGCCGGACCAATAACAGCTCAGGCAGATGGTCGACATACTGCAAGTTTGGCAAGGCTTAGTTTTTGTTCGAAACAGGAAGCAGTAAGATGGCTAGCTAATATTAAACAACATGGTATTACTACTAAACAGTACACTTAAACTTTTAAAACATTTATGGTGACACCACCACCATGGAACCATATTTAAGAAAAAGATTTGCATGATAGTAAACAGTGAGAGACCTTTTCTTTAAATCCTATTTGAGTTGTGCCATGAATTAACCATATGATATCCATCAATACAGCGATACATGTCCTACTCGTGAAAGTTTATTCCAAAATACGGTCCTGCTTCTGGCACACCAGAAGAGCCGGGACTTTGCCTCTCTATATGGCAGCCACTTGCCATTCGTGAGCTTTTGCTAATGCAGCCAAACGGAATGCTAAAATATGTTTCTGAAAGCATTTTAGATGTGAAATAAACAGTGTAGTAACAAAATCTTGGTTTATAGTTTGTCAACACTGCCCAGTTTGGCCCCTCACTCGATCCAAGAAAGAAAGCGAGCAGCCTCTCTCTCTCGATCAGGCTGTACTCTTCGTGTCCGTGTATGCGCGCAGACAAAACATGGAACAATAATCTGTTGTTGATACAACAGACCTAAAATTCTCCAGATGACATGTTTTGACTCATTTGGCTGGAGAAAGAGATGGAGTTGCAGGCAAACTGGATAGAAGTTTACCATTGTTCATTTGCGCATGCTGCCAACAGTGTGGTGATACAAAGCAGCAGTCAGCAGCGCCGTCAGCCGATGAGTGAACTCTGAAAGACTGACAGTGTGACTTCTAAACGTCAAGGAAAGATTTGAAATAAACGCACACTGATCTATAAATGTCCTTGTCTGCTGAGAAATTCGATCAATCGTGTGAAAAATGTTTTAAAAAAAAAACTTTAAAAATGCTTCCATAAACAAATGATACTGTCCAATACTATTGAAAGTCTATCAAAACACCAGAACTGGAGCAACCAAATGAGACTTGGTTTCTGTGGGCACACTGAACAGCTAAATCCATTTACCATTATAAATGGTATCCACCACTCGGAAAGGCTGGCATTAGCAGGCACTGCTGTGTGTAGAGCGCTCATTTTATTGTGGATCTGTGGAATTCACAATTCTTAGAAAAAGTATGAGCGACGGACAAAATACTCATTGTCACATCACCAGAATGGAGGGTGTACTGTGTCTGTTTATTTTCATAAGAGAGTTAAATTCATCTCTTCCTCGGTAGTATTGGTAGTAGTGATGGCGGGTGTTTTTCCTCAAACAGATGTCTGCATGACTTGAACATAACGCAAAAACTCAGGGGACCTGCATTCCTGAACATGTATCCAATACGAGTTGCATAGCGGGGCTATACATCTGGAGGCTGGAATGAAAACACACTGCAGCTCTGCAGCATGAAACATGAGGGCCAAAACATTACATAAAGAAATTTCATCTCTACAGTGTTTTTTTTTTCTTTTATTTTTTCACGTTATACAAGTGCTGGGGAGAGATGTAGACTTCCCTAAGTCAGTGCTCAGAAAAGGGAATAAGAATGAAGAAAATGTAGGAAATCATACTGGAGGACTGTGGAAACACACTTTTCTAAATATTAGTATTCTTTTCAATAAAAATGTAAACGTCTTAGTTTTAATCCAACAGTTGACACTTGATATAACATTGACTGCAAGAACAACAATTTATTCTAGTACTGACACTACATGCTTAAGGTTGGTGTGGAGCGCAAACCACAGAAACTTTACACTTACTCATGTTACAGCTTGTTCTGGTTAGCTTTTGGCTCTGAAACCACTTGGTTAGGGTCAGTAAAAGACCATGTTTTGGCTTAGAATATCCTTTTTTGCTGGCACAAACGTAGAAATGTCCAGATTTCTGTTGTCACAACATCGTTCTTGCTTCATCGCCACGGCCTCTCTTCACCTCCCTTGATAAAAGTCGGGCCAAACATTTAATGTGAACGTGACATAACACATTTCAGAATTTGCTCCGTAAAGCTGCCAACGGTTTTATGACCTGGCTTTTGTATCACGAGCTGAAGGAGATGGTGGTGATGCTGCGACCACGGGACAATTTGCAGCCATGTTTGTGGCGACAAAACTGTATGTCTAGAGAAACCAAGGGACATCTCACGCTGTGTTTGTGGCAACAAAGCTAGATTTCCAAGGCAAAACATGATATTGTCTACAGCCTAACAAGCTGCTTTTTTGGCTAAGCCTAACCAGACCATAAGACCAAACCATTGTCACAACATGAAATTTAAACAGTTGAACCTTAGAAACATAAAGTTTCAACATATCCGTGATTTTCAGACATATGCTGCCAACATGTTTTCTGGCAACTTGGTTGTTTTTTTTTTTGCACTAAAAAACTGTCATCAAAGCAATCGCAACATAACTTCTTAATGTCAATCCAGATGATCTAAATACACTTCAGATTACGTAAATGAGTAGTATATTACATTAATGCTCATCCATGGCTTCAGCATGTCAGCTCAGGTAAGGTGTACAGTCTTTGTAGCCACATGCAGGCATGTATGCTGCTGTAGTGTCCTCGAGCATGACACAAAATCTGAGCTCCATCTGTGCTGTTCTGTAGCTGTCCCTGCCCCTTTACTTCCCTCCAAGACAACTGAAATGACTTATGTCTCCTCAGGGGGTTAAAAGGATGTTGCTCACCCAGATCAGGAGCCGGAAGACAATTTACAAGGACAAAAAAGCACAGTTTTGCTGTTGTGTGTGCTTGTTGGGGCGTGTTTTGCTCCAGTTTTCTGTTGCAAGCAGCTAATTCTGATTGGAAACATTTTAACAGGAATGCTTTTGAAGTAAAAACGCTGGAAAGTATTGTGTTGTTGCGTGAGCCTTGTTGTTGAAGATACATTTGAGATGCATTACTTCCCACACTGTTTCCCCAAGGATAGAGCCATTCACAGAACTCTGAATCATTGACTGTCCGACATCTTTCCCAGAATTTTCTGGGATTTACTGTTTGAAACACCTGCCGCCCGGCTGGTTTGATGTGGGTAATATCCTCTTGTGCACAGGTGTGTTTGACAGCAGCAGAAGTGTTTTCAGTGTAATAAACCGACAGTTTGTGGTTTCCTTGAGCACCCTCCAACATGGATAAAAATGACTGACACATTTAGATACTCCTGATCCAGGGAAACTTATAGCATCACAGAACTACACAGGCAAAACTGATGTATCTGCCCAGTGACCTCTGGAACGTGCGCATCAAGAAGTCAAAGAAATATGAAAAGCACATTTTGAGATTTGCTGCACTGTCAATGATTTTTCCTTGCCTCGACGCTTTTAAATCCTGTGTCTACACAACTGAACATTTAATGCTTCGTCCAATGGTCACTTTCTAACCGCACTCGCAGGGATTCCCTACAACGAGGTAGCTGCTGCAGGCAAGTTGCTAAAACTACGTAAGCTAGCGGTCGGAAAACTTGATTTCTCGAGGGAGGGTGGTCTTACTCGGTGTGACAGTGTGTTAGACCATGGATTAAATTTACACCGGAATTTCCCTTTAAAGCGTAACTTTCTGGTTACCTTTTTTTTTTTTTTTTTTTTTAATGAAATCTATGCGTAAACTCTGAAAATGACCATTTCAAAAGTCAATGCAGGATTTTCTATGTTAAATGAGACAGACAGGCAAACATTTAGAGGAAAGACGGGCCGTTTTGAGCAAATCCACCACCTATGGATAGTTCGGGTCTTTTGATGTGGTGCTGTGTGAGGTACATATCTCTATTCACGGTATTCCCTGCAGTAGATGACCATCAGGATGCAGGGCATTGTACTGCTGTAAACTGAACTATCAGCAAGATGTATTCTAGCCACCTGAAAATATAGATATATCTGTTTAAGTGTACAAACAGCCTTTTGCTTCGGCACTACATTCCTTTACCCGTACAATGTCAGAAGCAGAAGTGCCAAAGTTGTTCAGTTGGTGCTCCTATATTTTGTTATTTAGCTCACTGTGTGTTTTCAAGGTAAATGTCATTTGACTTGTATTTTTATTTAATAATGCATCGGCATGCATGAAGTTAGCTACACCACAGCTTTATCATTGATTTTTTGTCCTCTGAGATGAGCTCATTGAATCAGGCAGTAGATTTTCAGCAAAACCTCAAAAAGTGTCATCAAATTAACTTTTTCTTGTCATGAATTTTAGATGATTTGTATGTTTTCCCTTTACATTCCACAGCCCAAGCACACACACACACACACACACACACACACACACACACACACACACACACACACACACACACACACACACACTAAGCAAAACCACAGTGTTTGTACCTTAGAAGGAGTCTGTCTGTATGCAGCATGCAGTTGTACCTAGGCTACGCTCCCTTCACTCAGCCATCTGGTTTCAGTTCAGACCCATCTGGATCTGTCTCCAACTCCGGCATCTCAGGAATACATTTTGGAGGGGTGCCCACATCCGTTCACACAGACAAGTGTTTTCAATTACTCAATTTTAAATGTCTCTAAAACCCCAGTGATTGAGCTTTTTTATTTTAATTTTTTTTTATTTATTTTCAAAGGTGGCAGTGGGGGTACTTTAAAAGAGCTCCTTCAAAAGGAGACGGCTGGCCAGTATGTAGGATGTCAGCTGCCTTACAGCGTGACGACTGGCAGGAGCATTTCAACGCTCAACTCTGCAAGCCAAAGCACGACCACAGCTCGCAGACTCCGGGGTCACAACACATACTTGTTTGCTGATTTCAGAGCTACCGCAAATATCCTCTCAGCCAGCATGAAGCAACTAGGGAGGCGAGATGTGATGAGAACCACGCGAAGTAGCTCATCTAACATTGTGACTGACAGGATGGTTCCACCAGCTCCCACAACAAAAGAGATGCATTAGCTTCATGTGTAGTTGAGGTTTGTGTCATGAAAACCTTGTTTCATTTCATTTATAGGAACGCTAGGCTCACATTAATTGGTATTTATTGATGAGTGGCTGATGTTTGTTTCCAATTTCTTAATTATAATTAATGTGATTATAATGATGTAGTATAACTGAATATATTTGCTCAAGTACTGTACTTAAGTAAAACTTCAAACTGCTGAACTTGTGTATATCCATTTTCTGCTACTTTGTAATTCCAATCCAAAGTATTTTGATGCAAATGTGGTTCTTTCACTCCACTACATTTTTTGTTAAGTAGCACATTTTTAACTTGGTGATCTTGTTTCAAATTGAAACATTGTTTCCAATTTTTAGAAAACTTTTGAATATAAGATCAGATAATAAGGCACGATGCTAATTAGTTGGCCCATAGTATACAGTATATTCATACAGTACCTGGAAGTATATGTATAATTTGATTTTATGTGTATTCTCTTTACATTAGCACATTCATTGCTATGAAATGACATTCAGATACTTTCGGATCGGGTAAAGGTGGCAGCAGGCTGAGCAGATTTACCAGTGTCCTTCTTCCCAGCAAAGAGGCATCCTAATCAGATTCCTGAACCACCTCACATGGCTCCTTTCGACATGAAGGAGCAGCCACTCTAATCTGAGCTCCCTCCAGATGTCAGAGCTCCTCACCTATTCTCCTTCCCTGAGTTACGGTCCGAGTTATGGTCCGGTGTCGTCACTTGGTGCTAGAGCTCAACCCCTGCACTTTTTACCATAGTGGCTATCGCATATTCCATCTGCTAGAAGCAGAGCAGATGTTTTTGGTACTAGCTCAGCTACTTAAAAAGCACAGAGAGAAGGGGAAAAGTCTAAAGTGGTCAAAACTCCAGAAACACTTAAAGCACATAGATCAACTTTATCATTAGGCCAACTTATCTTGGATGACCCTGATGAAGACCACGAGCCATAATGCATTGGTCTAATTCTAATTGCTATATCGTGGGCAACTGGACTTGTTTCTTGAAGAGGTTTCACCTCTCCTCCAAGAGACTTCTTCAGTTCTAACTGGAGACGAGCTCTTCAATAAACATCATATCCCAGTTAACTTTAAACCTAACAACACGCTGAGGCAGAAACCTCCTCCATCCTACAGCCAAAACACCCAGGTATAAACAGAGTGATGTAGTTTATGTCCATTATCTGTCCATTTACATCTGAAGGAGAATATATATTTCCTTTGAAGACAGCAATGTTCACATCTTGGTCAGAGAAGACAGATAGTTTGAAAGAAAAGTAAAATTATCCATCTTTGTCAAACTGGAACAATCGTCTTTGAGGATCGAGGAGGTGGCCTACAACATTACTTGAATTACCCACTGAGACAGCACACATCTTAAAAAGCATTCACACCTGGGCTCACCTGGTCCTAGCAACCCACATGTAGGTCGGTTAGGTCAACAACCCACAAGTGGCCCTAACAACTATGAAATTCAGAGCTCACATGTGTCCTTAATGACTCTGTAAGGACACTCCCACACAGAGTGAAAAAGCCTGCAACTCCACTCCAGTTTAGAACTGAAGAAGGAGAGGTGAAACGTCTTTAACAAACTGAAACAAGTTCAGATTCAGCACTTAGAGCTCCCAAGACCTGGATGACTGTGAACCTTCATCAACATATTGATCTAATAGTAAGTGAGGTATGTCTTGTATTTCTTTTGTCAGGACAGAGTCATAGCAGATAAACTAACATGCAGCATAACCAGTCAGTTTGTATGCATCACAAACAGATGCATTTTCTGTCACCAACAAAGAACTTTCCCATTTCCCGTGTGTGTGTGTGTGTGTGTGTGTGTGTGTGTGTGTGTGTGTGTGTGTGTGAGAGAGAGAGAGAGAGAGAGAGAGAGAGAGAGAGAGAGAGAGAGAGAGAGACATCTGCACACATTAATCCATCCTGATGAATTCTGCTGTGTCAGAGTGATGCTTGTACCTGAATCTATTTCAAATTGTGACTTACAGCATATTTTAATGACTTCTATGACTAAACCAGTGGAAGCCTTCCTCAGGATGCCCATGGGCATGTGCTCACACAGCTACACTATTTCACATGGCCGTGTGATAAGGGCTATAGTGTAGCACTTATACACTGTCACAGGCAGTGGCAGTTAATCCAAAGGAAATACTGCCCCTTTTTTCAATTTGCATGCTAATATCACTGCAGATTAAATCTGATATGAGCTGCACAGTGGGAGCCCTCATATAAGTTCCCCAGCAGGCATCCAGTCCTGCAGCAGCTCCCAGCACCCTATTCTTTTGTCAAATGTTGTAAAGCCTCCTTCAGACCGACAATAGCACTGCGTCAAAAATGTAACCTCCTCATTAATTTCAATGAGATTACTGCGTTGTCATAGAGAGGGGCCTGCAAAAAAAAAAAAAAAAGAGGAAAGAAAAATGAAAAATGAAAAATGAAGCGTATGTGTGTCTATATTTTTCTAGCTCAACATTTGTGAGCACTGTGCCATGTCATCCAGCAATGCACTTTGTTGGCCGATCAAATACTGTTTTACTCTCATTCAAAGCAATGTATGACCATGCTGGCATGCTACAGACAAATCTCAGCACCTCGTGACAATTTCAAATCGTGAAAATGTTATGTCTTGAAGTAAACACGCATGCTCACTGCTCCGGCATTTTTTCCATGCGGCATTCAAAGTATCCATGAGCTGTGCACTCAACTCAGAAGAGTAACAGCATGCCAAGCTAAAAACTGGTTGTGGTTTTGCAGGACGTAGTGCATGCGTCAGTGAGATCCCACACCATCTCAGCTCGTACTCTGAGTGGAAGGCGTTTTGTTGTGTTTTTGAGAAGATTTCTACTAAAAAAAAAGGGACGTAAGGACGTAAGGGAGTCCCCTCCCCTGCCGATATTGTTAACACAGCCAAATATCAAGATAGAGATAGAACACAAGAATACATGTAAGTCAGCTAGTTTGAATTTCTTCCTAATCAACGACAAGTCCAGCTTTGCTTCTGTCTCCAGCCTCTTTATGCTACTGCACTAGAGAGGCATTTCCAGAAGCGATCGCATTGTCATACTTTAAAGGGTAGAGCCACTGACCAGGCTGCTGCTATTGACACGTTCACCTAAAATGAAGCTGTATTTTTGCTCACAGTCGGTGGTCAAACTGATTCCCACTTGGATTCAGAGGACTGTACAGGTGGGTGTTACTACCTGCTAGACACCAATGCCTGTTGTACCGCCAACAGCAACACAGGCTCAACTGCAGGGTCGTAGGCAGACTGCACCGCTCACTCTTGTCTCGCTGTTTTAACTCCAGTTCATCTCCTGGTGGTGATGTGGTGGCAGCAACACCGTACCATCCCCCCCTGCAGCTGCCTGCTCGTTTGATGGATCCCACTTCCTGTCCTTCCTCCACAGGCATCGCCAACAGCTGTGCCCCTCTCTGCCTCCTCAGCATGTTCTTTAGTTGAAGCTTTGCCCCAGTTCTATGGTTTCCATTAAGATACAGATGATGATGAGTATGAAGTTGTAGAAATTCATTGTCCAGCTCTTGTTGTCCACCAGAATCTGTGTGTGTGTGTGTGTGTGTGTGTGTGTGTGTGTGTGTGTGTGTGTGTGTGATTTGCTGAAAGAGTAAATAAAGTCCAACAAGCCATAATTCTCACCATTACACTAATTCCCAGTTGTTAAACGTGTTTTATATACAGCTTTAATTCTAATGACCAGAACTGAACAGAGCTTGAAATCTGGAGGATCGTTGTGGTTTTGATTTATGATACTAGAGTGTTTCTCAATGGTCTTGTGGTATTCATTACATCCATGCGTAATCCCTAATCAGGGTTATGTACATAGCACTCCATCAAAAGCCCTTCAACATCGCTCAGAGAATGTTGACTTGGTAATTGAATTTGAGCGTAGCTTATGATGGGAACATAAGCCAGATGCCAGGATGTTTATGGCGTTGTTGCTTTGTGGGCAGCAGTGTACACAACCTCTGTCTCTCGCTGCAGCTAAATTTTCCATGCTCAGTGCATCCTGATGGTCAAAAACATCTTGAGTAATGTACAGAAATGAACATGGTGTTAGGACTGATATGCATCAGGTACATGAATTACTGTGTTGTGTCGGATGCTGGCAGAGAACACATGTCCAATTATTGCACTTGTTTAAATGTGTTATCTTCTACAGACAGATTAAAGGGAAATCTGAATAAAAGGGTGGAGAAACAGAATGAATACAGATTTTTCCCTACACGGCACGAGGGTCACTGAGTTCAGCCATAATTCCAAAAATGTTTGGGTGCTGTGTAAATCGTAAATAAAACAGAATGTGGTCATTTGCTGGCCCTTTTTTGACATAAACCTTTGACATTTTTCTAAATAAAATTTAAAAAAAAAATCCTGAATCATATTCCATCAGCATGTTTCAAACCTGTCGGTACCGGGGCAGCAAGAGACTGGGAAAGTTTTGAACATTCCACCGGTAAACAGGTTTGTTAGTAACAGGTGACAGTATCATGATATCATGGTGAGGGTCACCACAATGTGAAACACACGATTGTACAAATTATATGAAACATGGGCTGAAGAAAAGTAGGAACGTCCTCGGTCGACACAATTTGTTTGCAAATGACTGCATACTGGTTTAATCTACGTTTTACGCCGCGTCATCAACTTTCGGCGCCACTCATCATCAAAACACCAAATATCTTTTGGAGGAATGGTGCTCATTAGAGTTACTGTGACAATTTGTGTCAAACCCAGTGATTTTAGCAATCATTTACATATCACTGGATTCACATCTAATACCAATGTATAGTGTCAATGCAGGGCAGTGGGAGTCGGGGGTAAAAAGTTGTGTAGTGGAGTTTGCGCACACTTTCACTAATCTTGTACATTCCTGCAAGCCAAGAATATGTTGAAGCTTTATACTTCTCTATGTTGCAAAGTCAGTCCTCAACACTGTGCGTATGGTCTGGTTAGGTATAGGCACAAACAACATTTGGTTAGGATTAGGAAAAGATCATTTTTTGGCTTAGCTGCTTTGGTTGCCACAAACACTACCGGAGATGTCTTAAATTTTAGTCAAATATATCAGTTTTGAATCCACTCAAACTTGACTGGAAGACCTGAGGTCTCCTTAAAAATGTCCAATGGTATCATGCTTCTTGAAATTTGGTTGTGGACTTTGCAGCCTTTTTTTCTCAAGATAACTCCACCACCATCTCGTCCACGTCCTGACATGACAATATATCGTTTAATACGAGGGAAGATATTCTGGAGGCAGGAATTCTTAAAAAGTTGGCATTGGACATAAAACAATTTTGGATTCTCATATTTGACATGCCCCTTCATCTACACAGGCAAAAACAATGACAGCTTATGTTTTCTGAAGCCTGTGGCGATGTGTAGATGGCTTCTCCTTCCTTTCACCCAGCAAAGCGATCTCCACTCAAAAACCTCCTGCTCACCGTGATTCTGCTATTTCCAGCAGTGACTAAATGGAAGTAAATACTAAAAAATCCAATATATGGAGCCCAAATCAAAAACCAAAAATGAAAACAAACATCTTTCGGTGTAATGATACAAAACAGCATGTACAGCCTGTTGTGTAAATAACTATCAAGTTTATTTGATGAGGATTCTACAACCACCATGACAACCTCAAATTAAAGCCACATTACTACAGTCAAATTACTGACATGAAATGCAATTAGACTGTTGAATGTAAGTGAAGCATAAATCAATCCACACAGCCAAACTCTGAGCTGGACAAAGATCAACGCAACGAACATGTGGCCCCAGCACCAGCATCTGCCAGTCTCGCACCCATTATAGCTGAGAGTGCAGCCACCTCTGTTTGCCATTAGCTGCTGACTTTATCCATTCTTTTTATTGTTCTATTTATGTACGGAACCGAGTGTGGGTTCCACTTTCCCAACGCTCAATTAAGACTGATTACACAACTTTGGGTTATGCAAAGTGCTTATGAGAGGAGAATTAGATAGTAACAATGTCGGTAATTACAAAAGGGCAATCATTCATTTAGCGGCAACATAAACTTTATAAACTGCTGCAGTGATCTCGGCCTGCACGGCAGAGCCTTGACCTGCTTCTGCGAAGTTTTACTCAAAGCAAAAAGCAAAAAAAAAAAAAAAAAAAAGGAGAAGCTTCTTACCAAGCCACAGCCCACTAGTTTCATGGCAGACACCCTAACCACACAACCACCGCGATGGATAATGGAGAAAGCAATGGGATTTGTAGTAAAAGTGCCGTGCATCCTCACTGAAACACAGCCGCCATGTATTCCAGAGCCTCGGCAGCTCGGCCGATCGCTGTGAGTGAACGCAGATGGGAGCAATGCCTAGCAGTGGAAAACGGGGAATAAACTGGCTTAATGAAAGCATCATGGCACAGTGAAAAGCCAGTCTAAGCCATCAGTGAGAAGGCCCCGGGGGTAGGAAGATGTGCTGGTGTGCGTGCTGGGGGCTGGAAGCTTGCCTAAATCCAGGAGCTCTGTTGGCCCTCTGTGGGCTCATGGCAGTCCACTCCCTCACCATGCAGGCCCTCCTGGGAGCAGCCAGAAAGCTTGTTACAGGTTAGGCCCCAAGGTACCAACTACAATATCAGGAAAATTAGATGCTTAGTTGAGAATGGCGGCGGCCCAAGCTTGTCATTCACAGATAGAGTTGCATTGGTCTGTCGACGTCCTTGAAGGCGTCACAAGAAAAAACTCTGAATATTTATGTCTTGTGTTACAGAACAGACACAACAGTTTGTTTGTTTTTTCACAACAGAGCTGCACGACTGATGTTTGCCATCAGCTGTTCAGTTAATAATTTCAGCTAACCAGTATTTTCCCCAGCTGCTCAAGGTTGCATGCAATTGTCACTTGATATTAATTTTCTTTGTATTCCACAGATAATGCCTCAGAGCATTTAATGCAATTCATGCGGTAAACTGCCTTTGTGGACAGCTTGGTGTCTCATCTTAATAACAACACATGAGCTACAACTTCTGATTTGTGTATTTGGCATGTTTTAAAGCTGCAGTTATCGATACATGTATTTCAACTGTACTGACACTGAATATGCTCTATAATTGAGCTTTTACGCATGATTTTTCCCACTGTATTTGTCCACGGATTCCCCCATTACATTGCTTAAAATCTCACATGTTGAAGACCCTTCACAGCGATGCCCTTGGAGGATGTCAGACTTCCAGAGACTTAGACGGCCATTTTATGTTTTTTTTTCATGCTTTAAAACAAGTCCCCATCTTTTTCAGTTGTTTAGGAGAACACAGCGATGCTGTTTTGTTGGGAAACTCCAGAAATGTCTTGTGGAAACTTTACTGACTTTCCATCAGCATGGACATAGGTACTGCAGATAATGAGTTAGATATTAAATTTTCAGTGTTTTTTTTTTCCTTTAAGGTTACATATTATTTATTTGCTGCGTACTAAAGTTTAATTCGGTGGAAACGGGAAAGTATCTAACATCTAAGTATAAGTCTCTATCAACACCATTTTAATTTAGCGGACTTGGTTTAATTTTTTTTTTTTTTTTTTTCATTGAGTTATCCTCTCCAAGGTTCTGCTGTACAATGAACCTATTCAATGCTTTCTGCTGTCTCACTGACTTACCTCATCACCCATTTATATCCATGTCGGCTATTTCATTTGTGAAAGCACATGACTATATGGTTTCACTTGAACTGAATTCTGAAATCATCAGGCGCCACAAAGTATGGCTCTGAAGTGTTCCCAGAACTGGAATTTTCACTCTTTAAATCCTTCATCCCTCACAACACCAGCACACTGTATATACAATGAATGCAGTCAAGTTAGATTGCTATTCCACATTAGGCTCTGTAGTAGACATATGGACTCATCTGTCATGTGGATGGACGGCTTCTTATTCAGTTCAAGGGAGGGACAGTTGTGCATTGTCCAGAAGGCAGGGGTGAAAGCAGTGTTCAACGCAACATCTGCGAGTCGTTATATTCATATGAGACAAGGACATTAGGGAGATTGTCCCCTTGTAAATGGGTGAAGTTGATTGACGAAATCCAAAAAGGTGCAGGGCTTATCCTCCCAGGACCCAACAGTCTGTCCATCAACGGCCACGTGTCCTGTTAAAGTGTTTCTCAGAGCCAGACGGTGTTTTTTCACTCTGTATGAGTGAACTCAGCTAAAAGCCTTAAATGCAACAATTGCTCCGTACACAGTATGAGAGAGCTTTCCTCGGTCTATTCAGTGGCAACTCTACTGACAGAAAGGCCATTTACAACTTCCAAATATATCCTCCTGCATCTCTGTGCAACTGGCAAAGATGGTGAAGCTGCCGTGGATTTTCCACTGATCCATCAAGAACTGAATCAAACCGTGAGAGCCGGGGAAGTGCAAACAAGGCAAGGCTGGGTCACAGCCTCTCTCATTTGTCTCTGTTGGCGGGATGGCGGATATTAACCCACAAATAGAAGATAAAGCAGATAAATTGAAAGGTGACACGAAGAGAAAAGAAACGTTCAGGAAAGACGCGCTCGGTTATTTTTTCTCTTATCTCTCATCTCTAACAAAACACTTACTCTCAAATGAGATTGTTGAAGCAGTGTAATATTTTCCAGGCTGTCAAAAATGATAAATTGTCCCTGCACATTATTCCATGCATGGTGATAAAAGTTGTTTAAGCACATACCGCTGCCAGTTTAGAGTCAGTTTAGAGATGGACATGAAGCAGTGTTGGGTACAGGGACACAATTGAGGCATCACTTAAGAATTTATGTAGCAAATTTGTCAGTAAAAAATGATTCACCATTCAAGCAAACAGAGAACAGTAGCATTCATTTGAAGTGTATTTCTGTCAACCTCAAGTCCAAAATTCACTCTCTATTCACCTCTGATTTGGTGTCCACCCACAAAGTATTGGGCTCTTTAGCTGCTAAATGATCCCCTATGTTCATCCGCTAGTCATGGACTTGTTTGATATTTGGTGTTGGGCAGACAGTGAAGGCTGAAGCTCTGTTTCTATGAGCTTTTTTGGTGATAGCAGCTGCCTGCTGCATCTGGAAACGAGGTTAACAGGAGTGGTGAAAACGAGACAAAAGAGATTTGTAATATGACAGAACACATATAGTATTTAAACTGATTCTGACATGCCTTCAAAAATCCAGCCACATTGTTTGTTTGTTTTTTTAAAGTGAGCGAGTGTAGCTCACGATGCAAACCGAAAAGAAATCCAGACAATTATGGTTAAAGCATGTGCACAAAATTCGATTACAAGACAGCGCGACTCAAAGCCTCTCCATATTCTGCATGGACACACATGAGGGAAGCCTAATTCAATAAATAACGGAGCTTACGCCAGCATTTTTGACATGAACGCAACATACCTTACTGGGAAAGTTCAAGTTCCAACTCCACTTCCAAGTGAAGCAGCGGAGAGAGAATGACAGATTGTTCGTCGTCATAGCCTATACCAAGCATCACTGGCCAGACAGAGGTAGATGCATCTTTTGTCATCCTGATCATGTCAGGGAAGTGATTAAAACTGGACAGCGTAGACTGAAACCAAGCACTAATGCAAGCATCACAAAATGTTCGAATTAGCGTACGTTGTGGCTTTTCTGGAGTTAATTATCATGCAGGGGGCAAAATTATAACACAAATAGGAGAGTTATCCTACATCTGCCAGCATTGCTGTGAATACAAGAATGTATTTTCATCTCAGTTTCGAACCCGCCTCCCGACTGGAGTTGAAGCAGCCAGTAAAATGTTCTTGATGTGCACATTCGGCCTGGTCGCCAGGACAGAATATCAGCGATTAACATTTCTGCACAGCACAGACGGATTCAGATTTGGACGTGCCATACAGTAGGCTTCGTAACACGTTAACATACGTGACGTGTCACCCCCACGCGGGCGACAATGCTGCTGATATCAGCTCTGTTCTGTTGATAATGTTTGTTCACTTTGAAAACGTTTGAAAATCCTGGCCTCGTCGTGCAGAATTGCTTATGTAAGGGTGTAGCGGTCGCAGCTCCAGGGTGTAAGAGTTGGTGTTCTCACAAATAAAGCACATACAGTTCTGGTGAATGGCTCATTGTTTAAAGATTATCATCTTTCAGTTGGACATACCGCGTACAGCGGACGTGTTTTGATCAAAGAATTTAAACCCAGTGGCTTTGGCCCACACTCACAACATCTCTCGGTCTATTCATTAGCCCTGTTTTGGAAAGTTTGAGACCAGTTTACTCCTCACTGTCCACAACCATTAGATCTAGAAGAAAGGGGACATGCGAGTCTCGCTGAAGGTATTTTCTTGCGTGGCTGGTGTGAGTCAAAGGGAAAGTAAATGAGTGCTGTTTTTATGACTCCTTTTCTGTAGCACTTTTGGTCCCGCGGGTTTATATAACTTTGGCGTATAAACCACATCGAACACTCAGAGTGAGTGGGACGAATAAAGAAAACAAGAAGGGTCCTTGTAACCTTTCATGTGAGCATTCTTGGCCAAATTCATGTTCACCTCCCTGAGACATTTTAAATTTCAGCTGCCCAGTTGGAGAGCTCTTGAAAGGGCCGGAGCTGTGATGCACACGTATTGCTCAGGCACACGTGTGTGGCGCTAACTCCCAGACAGAATCGTACATCTGATGTGGCAGTAGGCATGCGTCTGCGTCCGCTCTCTGTTCCTGCATCTCCAGAAAGGGTTTGATACGTTTATTTTTTACTCGCGGAGAAATTGATGATCTGACCGAACTCTTAATCCTCGGTTAATTATTAGAGTTCGACGCACTCCAACAGCAATGTTCATGGCGTTCTCTCCTGCTATTCGTTAGCGAGTGTGTTTGCATTCTTGTCTAGGATGACAGATAAACCAGCTTTGCTTGCATGGAAAGCAGCATTGAAGAATGGCTTTGTGCACAGTTGGGGAATGCGTAAACCACAGTGTCTGCAAATGTCCTCACTGGCCCCGCTGAGATCCTCGCAGTTTCAAGATATAATGGTTTACATACACAGCTGGCAGTGCAGCGGGCCGTCATTCGCAGTTATATTTGATTTGACACAAGTGGATTTTTCTTTAAGTTATTTATGCATGGCTTTTTCCTGGTATAACGATAATAATCTCTTTGACTTACTTTTCTTTTGGAATTTTGACAGACATCAAGCCTTCTAATACCATACATGGACAAATCTATGACAGACACAAGACTGGAAATGATAATCATGTTTGTGAACATTCATTACAATCTAAGAGCCAACAGACTTTATGGCAATCATAAATCTGATCCCTCATTTTCTGTAGCATGGGGGTTAATAAAGCACTTGAATTTACAACAAAAGCTTTGAAAGTCACAAACTTGATGCCACAAAATCTGAATACCGACGAAAAAGCAGACTGACACCGTCTGAAGAGAACGTTCATCCGTGTCTTTCTTTTGGTTGTCTCTTTCAGACGATGTATCAGGGAGGAAAAAAGGACCTTGTAGAGGCTAATGTGAAAGTATTTAATTCAAATAGCATATAATAAGCTTTTGATAAGTAGCCCAGGCAAATTAGTGGTAGAGTTGTTTCAGTTTGGCGCTCTCTTTAGTGGTTGAATAGACTCGGAGAAGGAAAAGAGAATTTTGAAAATAGGAAGGTCAGTCCCATAAAACGTTGCGAATTAACCTCCTAATGTTCAATCCACTTGTGCAACGTCCACGTGTTTAAGTATAGAAAATAATGGAAAAGACATCCTAATACAGGTATAACTTATAGTCATGCAACACAAATGTTATCTCATGTTTGTTTGTTTGTTATTCTTCTGTTTTGCTGCTCCTTCCCCTCCTCCTGCCTCCCCTGCTTCCCAAGTGCACTGACTGCGGAGGAGAGCCGATAATTCAAAGGGGGTTTAACTGAAAACTGCACAATTTAGAGACGGCGGTTTTATGTGGAAAAGGAGAGGCGTGCACTTAGTAACACATCCAACAACACTGGCGGTGACTTTGTTGGGGGCGAATATTTTCCATTAAGAAATTCATGAGCTTGTAAACAGCTCAGGTCCTGGGAAGCATGGTTACATCTGGAACGATAACCAAGCCCGGCTTGGAGAAGTACCACTCACTCATTCTGTTTTCATTGACATACCCTTTTCTGTTTTTCTGTACAAGAATTGCTCCCGGCTCACTTCGCAATAAGCCCGACACTAATCCTGGAGGAAACACTGTGGAGGCTCCCGGCACAGGATTCACCTCCGCTCCAACATTTTTACATTTTTCAGTATTAACAGATCAAGTAAGTGTTACTGTGTGCGTGTGTGTGCGCGTGTTCGTGGCCGACTCTTTCCTTCAGTGCTTGGCAGCCTCTGCCTGCGTGTGAGCATGCAGGTGCACACTGAGCAGCGTTCTGGTGAAGATGAGTCAGTACAAAGTAACTTAGCAGCTTTATAGAGGATGTTTGTAAACTTTAAAGGGCCACCTGTGAGCAGCCATAAAGCTGCCATTGTGCCATCCGTGTGTGAGCTGAGTCACATCGTTTTGCAGCACTCTGCAAATTTCTCATGCCTTGTTCTTTGAGGTGACACCGCTCGACCGAGGAAAAATCCCCTCATCTGCGGGTGATGACTTCTCCGCCTGTACGCAGGATAAAAGTCTATATATCAAGTTATGAAGTTAGACTTTAGTTAGTCCAACTGCAAAGACGGTCTCGTGTGTAGATATGTCTCAAGTGATGACAAAGTGATGACGTCTAATGTCCCAGACAACTTCTGTAGTCTCTTTTAGCCACTTTTTAACTGACTTCCTATTAACTGACTAAATCTATCTGACCAAAAACCTGTTGACTTTCAGAGAAGGTAACCTGAAGCCCAAAATTACTCATTTATTTCGGGGTACTATGACTCTTTTGAACACACTCTATTGCCTCGTGCCGTCTGTACAGAAACTTGGTGATGGAATGTAAAGATGTACGTTCGCTCAAGTACTGTAGGCAAGTACAAATTTGAGGTATTGTACTTTACTTGAGCCTTTTTCTTGTCATGACACTTGATGCCTGTACGCCACTGCATCTCAGAGGACCTTTTTCATCACAACCTTTATCTAATAAATGTAGTTACTAGTTAATTTGCAGATTTGGATTTGCACACGCAAAGCATTTAGGGTTTATAAAATATGATGCTTTTGGCAGAATAGCTGAAGCAATTAGTTGATGAATGTTTTTTTTTTTTGGTATTAAGCATTTTATGGTAATGTATTCACCAATGTGAGGGTTTGCAACTTTTCACTTTTAATCCTTTAAGCACATTTTGCATATTATAATTACATACTTTGAGCTGAGTAACATTTTCAGAGCATGAACGGTGTAGTTTTACTCAAGTAAAGGACCTGAATACCACCATCGCCGCTGAAAGTGATTACTAACAAATGCCATGTTGGCCCATTAGATATATAGCTCCATAAAGTATGATAACACAAGGTCATAATCTGGATCCAAATCAAGCCTGCATTACAGAGTAATTACTTATTTTAGTGGATATTTTTATACCATATTTTATTTCTTTTTTTATGTCTTTAATTGGGTGCAAAAGTCTGGCATTCATTTTCTGTTCCCCCATCGCCGTGTGTGGTGCCAGGGATTTTCGAGTTAACCTTCCTGGAACGTATTGGTTATTTTGCTAAATATGAGGCCTGCTGCTACTCCACTTTAGTACTGCTCATGCACTTTATTTGCATTCTGTGGAAAGTCTGGGCTTTTATGATCGAGAATAAAGATGATTCTTGGAAAAACAAATCGGATGGCAGGAGAAGAAGGTGAAAATAACAGCAGCAACACACCTCTTCTTGCGAAACGGTCAGCTTGTCGATTAAATGACGGAGTGTTGCATTGTTATGTTGGAGAGCTTCACTGATAAATGTGCACAAATACCAAGAAGCTGTGAACGACTGCCCTTTCAGCACTCAGAATCATTAACGGCAATTATTCGCATCTTGAATGGGAAGCTGGGCAGCTTCCTGTTCACTTGACTTCATTTCCTCCTGTTGCTGTTACTGTATTGTTTTTCCTGTGTTTCTTCCTCCACGAGTCTAT